>NW_018745024.1:1179344-2379344 GCF_001683475.1 Chenopodium quinoa
ATTGTTTCGGGGTTTTCTGATGTCCTGCGGGAGAGTTACAATTCCGAAAATGGAACCGGACGCCTGTACCTGCAAAACAAACGGATGCTCCGGATGATTGGAGATCCGCCTCCGACGGTCAAGTTAGTACTTGATTAAGGAGTAATTAATGCGGAAATTAAAGTGATTGGGTCTCTCTAGGTGAGAGAGTTTAATGTGTGTAATCTGCGTAATCTCCCTTAATGAGGATTAAGGGAGGTATTTATAACCTCGGAAAACGTGCCAATCTAGGTTTAGGTTAACCTTGGGCTGATTGGGCTTCCCTCGGAAGTTTGGGCCTGGGTGGCCGACTTCTCCATTAGGCATGGAGTATGCCACGTGTCATGACATAATAGGTCCAAGGCGGACGAATAAGCGTGTGCCACGTGGCAAGCCCTGAGAGGTCCAACTGGGGAACACTTGGCAGGACCTGATTGGCCCATGTGGCGCATTCCGATTGGTGGGAGCAAAATCCCCTAATCATTTGCCCCTCACAGGTGGCACGTGACTGGTCACGTGTTACCTGTGACAGGTATCGCCCTGTAACAGGCGACGGCCTGCTACTGGTGTCACTCGGCGAGAGGCCGAGAGATTCTCCCGCCAAAATTTTGAATTCTGGAAGTGACCTTCGCCTTCTCACTTCGCCTATATAAAGGAGTGTTGACTTCGGTCATTTTCACACTTGAAAACTTTGTGAGAGAACATTCGGACCCCTGAACTTGCTCTGACATTTTGGACCCTTTCTGCCTACCGCCTGCTCTGACTAGCCGACTGCAAAGGATTTTCAGAACTTCATCAATCGTCACTCGTTCAGGTAACCGTCGGTTCTCTTACTCTTAATTTTCTCTTTACTTTATTCTTTTTTGAAATGGCACCACGGAAGCACACGACACGACCTAGGTTAGTGATCAGCCGGTCACCGGGGACGGCTGAATCTAGGACTAGGAGTGCCGCCTGCCCTTTTCTGGACCCATCTTTGCCCTTTATACAAAGTCCGACTTTATATGTGTCTATGCAGAGCATGATGGCCAGAACAAAAAAGGCTGCCAGGATCTCAAACTCAGACGGCTCCTCCACAGGGTGCCGATTAGTGAAACATCTGACCAGGCGCCAGATGTGGAAGTGAAACAAAGCGGCTTGAAAGCCGGCAGTTCTGAGGGAGGAGTCAAAGTGACCCCTTCCCATTTTACAGTTGACAATTCTACATTCTCTCCTGCTCCTTTTAAAGGAGAGGAGGCGGGCCCCTCCGGGAGAGGGGAGGAGTCGTCCTCTTCGGACTCGTCAAAGGACAATTCCGAGTCTAGCTCTTCTGGCCATGCTTCTCTGGACACATAAGAGAAAAACAGTCGCCTACAAGAGGCGAGGCTTTCTCACGCAGTTGAGAAGGGGGACGATTGGGCGGAGCCATCCGCCTCTCACCGAGAGCAAAATACCCCCTACTACTGCACGGTACCTCGGGGCCGGATCACAGCCATGCAAGAGAAAGTGGAGAGCTTTATCGCAAACCACACAATGGGCCCCGACTTTTTAGTGTTCGTGCCGGATCCAGAAGACACAGTCGTCTGGCCGGCTGGTACCAGTTATGATGGCGCCTGCTTTGGCTGCTACGAGGCGGCCATCAAGGCTGGGCTGCGCTTCCCACTACATCCGGCTGTTCAGCGGATCTTGGATGGGTATGAGTTGGGGTTATGGCAGTTAGCCCCGAACTCCTGGGTCAACGTACTCGGCTATGTGGCCGGGTGCGAACAGCACTGGGTGGAGCCGAACTTCGAGGCTTTCACCCACATGAACTACCTCAGCCGGACCCCTAAGGCAGGCGGTACCGGCTGGTATCAATTGACGAGCCACAGGGGCTACCTCATGACGAAAGGTAAAGCAAACAAATGGAAGGACTGGCAGAGCACCTTCCTTATCATTGAGAGTTCAGACACAGAGTTGAACAAGCGCTTCAACAGGTGGAACAGGAATCCGCCCCTTCTTGCAGGCGGCCGCAGCATGCCGCCTTGTTCCCCCCAAGGCTAAGAAAGAGATCCTAGATAAAGGACTCTTCAAAGTAGAGTCGAAGGTGAACTCTACTTCAGGGGTACGAGAGCAAGTACCCCTGCACTGCGTCCCGAGCTTCAAATGGCTCTACGACGAGTACTTTTTGGCCGCTTGTGGCCTCAGCAGTCGGTGCTCAAGAGGTAGCCGGCCTGTCGAATACTCTGTTGTTCCATGCATTTCTTGTTATGACTTTTATTAACTTTGCTATTTGTTTTTGCAGCGGACGCCATGAGCAAAATTACCGCCTCCAAGACTGCGGCGGCCATGTTGCGGGCCTCCATCATGCAACAGTCTTCAACTGACTCCCCCAACAAGGGGGAACCCTTGGTGGGCTTCGAACCTTTCACCCTCTTTTTGGAGTTGTGTTTATGCATATACTGACTCTTTTCTTCTTTTTTAGACGGGCGCTCCAAGAGCTTCTTCTTCCCAACAGTCGGACCCCAAGGCCCGGAGGACGACTGTTGCGAGCTCTCCTGGTTCTCCCAGGAAACATGCGGCGGCTGAGAAACAGCCGGCCACTTCTTCTAAAACTCCAGCTGGGCCACCTAGAAGTATGAAATTATCCTTGTAAATTTTAGACTTGCTCCCTTCTTTACTAGGTCTAATCCGTTTGTTTATGCTTGATGCAGCCGGCCCTCAGGAGCCTGACTTGGTCGAGGTGGCCAAGTCTATGATCAAGGCCGTTCCTCCAGCTGAAAGGGAGGCGGTCAGGGGTGTCGGCACCCTTGACCTAGACGGGATTGCAGGGGTCCTTGCTGAGGTATACTTAGCATATTTTTGAGTATTTGAATTCCAGGACGCCTATTTTCTTTTTTGTTTGGAAACTGACGCTTGTTCCCTTTTTTACTTAGGCCCTACTCCTAGTGAACGGCCTTCGCAAGCCGCTTGACCGGAAGAACAAAGAGGTAAAGGCTGCAAAAGCTATGGCCGCCTCTGACTGTGATAAGGCAATGTTTCAAATTGCCCAAAATGAAGTTCTGACCATTGATATTCTTTATTATCAGGCGCAGGCTACCGCCGCTATCCGGGCTTAGTTAGAGGCGGCCCAGAAGAGGAATAGCGAGCTGGAGGCGACCATCAACAACCTCAAGGCCGAGCTGAGACCTCTTCACCAAAAGATGTCCTCATACAAAACCTTGGAGAAATCCTTGGCGAGCGTAAAGGAACGCCTGGTGACCCAGGAGAAGAGTCTTACTCAGGAGCTCTCGGAAAAGGCCGAGCAAGAAAAGAAAGAGCTGGTCCGGGAGATGATGGAAGACTCTGCTCAAATCCAGCGCATGACTTGGGGCCGCCTCTTCCCCAATGCCGACTTTGCCTCATGGGAAAAAACGTACCGCCAGTGTTCTGATAGATATAATCAAGAGATCCTGGCGGCTGCTGAGGAAGAGGCGTTGGAGGAGGAGGAGCAGCCGGTAGTGGCGCTCGTGCCGCTTGGGGGTAATGCATCAAAGAAGGATGCAGCTGAAGCCTAGTCCACCAAGAAGAGTGCTGACCAGGCGACAGCTACTAATATTGAAGATCTGCCCCCTTCTTAAGCTTTATGTCTTCTTTCCACGGCCTGCGTGCCGTTTGTTTGTATTTACCCGGCCAGGGGGCTGGGGCTCTGAATATTTTGCTGGTCTTTAATGACCGGCTTCTTTTTAATGAATATTTTTGTTTTGCTTCAAATTTGTTTAAGTATTGAATATTCTGATATCCAATTGTACACTATACCGACTGTTTTACATGGCCGATAGTTGCAGACAGGTACGGATAGTTAGTCACGCCGCCTATGCCCCTGGACGACTGGTTGTCTGTTTCCAGGCTAGACGATCAGTCGGCCATTTATCCAATCGGTATTCGAACCATTTTAAAGACTGGATCACCTTTAGGCAGGCGGTCCTGTCATTTGTAAAATTAACCAAGTAGGAAAGTTGTTTCCTACTTGTCATGCTTTAGGCTAGAGACTTTAGGCCGTCTAGGCCGACTGTTTCCCGCCATATTTAATCTAGTGTGAACAGGTGCTGTATGAACACCTTTTTAGTTTCATACTAAATTTTTAAGGAGTGACCAAGTAAACATGATTGTTACCTAGTCGCCAAGTAACTGAGTAGTAGAGGTATCAAGCGGTGGGTACCGGTTGTTCCCCTTTATTCGCCAATGTTTGTTGGCTTTTAACTCATAGGTTGTTAACCTAGCAGGAGTAGTGGTTGAGAGCCCCTGTTTGCTAAAAACAGGCGGACGACTCATACCTTTTAGGCTCCATACTAAGTTTGAGAGAGTGACTATGAGTTAACTTTGGTGTTACTCAGTCGCCTTCACTCCTGCTTGAGTAGTAAAGGTACCAGGCGGCGGAGGCCGGCTGAACCTTTTGATTCGCCAATGTTTGTTAGCTATTAACTCAAGAGGTACCCCCTGCGTTTATCCCAAGTAATACAGGCGGTCATCTGACTTAGATACCAACTGCTACCACTGGTTTGGTTAGTGATAGAGTTATCCTTGTCTCAAAAACGGCTACGTGGTTGGCCTTGGGGACAGTCGTATAGGTGTCGTGTAATTAGTTTATAGAGCAATGTTCCACCCAAAAGGGAGCTGCTCTCTGCGACGAATTTCATCCGGAGGGATGCCGCCGGACGCCTGCTATGATGTTGGGACAGGTCGAATTAGTTTAAAGATTGGATCAGTTGGCTTGGCGCCTGGACTGATCATTCGGCTTGTGGAATTGGTTAGTTCTTGGTGAACGTAGGTGCTAAGTAAGAGGAGGGTAGCCGCCTGTTTAGGCACAGGGTCGGCCAGGCCCTGATCATTTTTAGCTAAGTATAAGGGGGGTGGCTGTGTGCTTTGGAACCAGTCAGCCCTCTTCTATGGAGAGTAGCCGACTATATATCCAGACGGCATGCCCCTATGGTGATAGAGTAAAATATTCAATGGAGAGTAGCCGACTGTAAAGGTACAGGCGGCATGCCCCTCTGAAGATAGAGTAAAATACTCAATGGAGAGTAGCCGACTGTAAAGGTACAGACGGCATGCCCCTCTGAAGATAGAGTAAAACACTCAATGGAGAGTAGCCGACTGTAAATGTATAGGTGGCCTGCCCCTCTTAAGTAAGAATAAAAATTAAACATGGAGAGTAGCCGACTGTTTGTCAGTAGGCATGCCCCTCTTAAGTAAAAATGAAAACTGAGTATGGAGAGTAGCCGACTGTTTGTTAGTAGGCGTGCCCCTCTTAGTACAAAATTGAATATTAAGTATGAAAACTTTTATTAAGTAGCCCTTGACTATTTATATCATTCAAAAGAAATATTTCTTAAGATTATCTGCATTCCAAGTTCGAGGCAACGGTTGGCCATCTGGTGTTTCCAGACGGTAGGTACCGTCCCTGACCTCTTCACAGATTCGGTAGGGTCCTTCCCAGTTGGGAGTTAGTTTGCCAGACTCATTAGCCCTTCCAACTACTTCCATTTTTCTAAGTACAAAGTCCCCCACTTTGAGTGGACGCCTGTGTACTTTTTTGTTGTATGATCTAGTCATTCTCAGGCGGTAAATTTCATGGCGCAAGACATCATTGCCCCTCCTTTCAGGAAGTGAGTCTAATGCCAGGCGCATGGCTTCCCAGTTTGCCTCTTTGTCATATAGCATTACTCGAAGAGTCGGCTCGTAATGTTCTATTGGAAGAACAACTTCCGCACCATAAGTTAGGAGGAATGGAGTTTCTCCAGTCGCCCCTTTTTCAGTCGTCCTAATGGCCCAGAGAACATCTGGTAATTCATCCGCCCATAGGCCGCCTGCTCGTTCAATCTTTTTCTTGAGACTATCTGAGATAATTTTATTAAAGGCTTCTACCTGGCCGTTTGCTTGTGGACGGCCGACAGATGCAAAGTAGTGTGCAATTCCTTGGTCACCCAACCAGCTTTTGAGAACAGGCGTCTCAAATTGGGGACCATTATCAAAAACCATAGACATGGGAACCCCGAACCGAGTGATGACATTTTTCCAAATGAATGAAATTACATCCTTCGTCTTGATTCCCTTTACAGCCTCCGCCTCTACCCATTTAGTGAAGTAGTCGACGGAAACAAGTATGTACCTCCTTCCGCCTGTAGCAGGCGTATATGGACCCAGAATATTCATGCCCCACTTAGCAAACGGTAGTGGGCTATGAATGGTAGTGAGGTCAGTAGCCGGACGGTGAATTAGCTTGCCAAACCTTTGGCACTTGTCACATTTTTTCACCATCTCCATTGCATCTGCTTCTAAAGTAGGCCAAAAGTAGCCCTGCCGTCTTGCTCGTTGAGCAAGCGTCCTACCGCCTATATGGGAAGCACAGTAACCAGAGTGAAGATCGTCTAGTATCTCTCGTCCCTTTTCTGGAGTAACACACTTTAAGAAGGGTTGAAGGTACCCCCTTTTGTGAAGTTCTCCCTTTATTATTTCAAAACTGGTTGCTCGTTTTTTCAGTGCTGCCGCCTGTTGATGATCATCCGGCAGGGTACCATTTGTCAGATATGCCCTGATTGGATCCATCCAGGTTAAGCTTCTGTCTAGGATTCCAATAGGGTCTTCCTCGATGCTTCTCTTCTCCATTACTTCCCAAAAACCAGTTCGAGGAGTATCACAGGAGGCGAATGATGCTAATTTTGAAAGTGCATCCGCCTGGTTGTTTTCTGATCTCGGCACTTGGGTCAAATGGAAATCCTCAAGGGAGCCGACTGTAAATACTTGATCATGGTCAGATGGGTTGCTTCGTATTCGCCATTGTACTGACTCACTATCAATTGTGAATCGGAACAGGCGTCTATTTTTCTTGCCCCTGCCGCCTTGCACATGCGGATTCCGGCTAGTAAAGCTTCATATTCTGCCTCTTTGTTTGAGGCCTGAAAACTGAAGCGTAGAGCATACTCGTACCTGTCGCCCTCTGGCGACTGACATATGACGCCTGCTCCACAACCATTTGAAGTAGAGCTTCCGTCCACATATACTTTCCAGACTTGGTCTGGAACTTGAGAGTCAGGAGGACGAGTCATCTCAACAATAAAGTCAGCAAAGGCTTGCCCCTTCACTGCTTTTCTAGGCTCGAAGGTAACTTCGAGGCTCTGTATTTCTATGGCCCATTTGATCATTCGGCCTGACGACTCCATGATGGTCAGTGGCCGCTTGATAGGTTGGTCTGTATACACGACGACTGCATGTGCCAAAAAGTAGGGCTTCAATTTTTTAACAGCCATGAAGAGTGGAAAACCAAATTTCTCCACTAAGGGATACCTCAACTCGGCATTTTTCAGTACATGACTGACAAAGTAGACCGGGAGCTGACAGCCGTCTCTTTCAGCAAGGAGAACAGCGCTTAACGCATGATTAGAGACGGCCAGGTACATGTAGAGTACTTCTTTGGGCAAAGGGCTGACCAGCCTCGGCAAGGAATGCAAGTGAACTTTCAATTTCTGGAAGGCCGCCTCAGCATCCGGCCCCCATTCAAACCCTGCCTTTTTCTTAATTGCCTGGAAAAAGTATAGGCATTTGTCGCCTGATCGGCTTAGAAATCTTCCCAAGGCCGCCAGACAACCTGTTAACTTCTAAACCTCTCGGATGGTACGAGGCGACTGCATGTCGATGATCGCCTGCACCTTCTCAGGGTTTGCCTCTATTCCTCTCTTATTGATAAGGAATCCGAGAAATTTCCCAGAATCAACTCCAAAGACACATTTCTTGGGATTGAGCATGACATGGTGCCGCCTGAGTGTGGCGAAAGTTTCTCGGAGGTCCGATAGATGATCTTTCTGAAGTTTAGACTTGACAATCATATCATCAATATATGCCTCGACATTTCTCCCAATCTGATCAAAGAACACAGTGTTTATCATTCGCTGGAAAGTGGCCGGGGCATTCTTAAGATCAAACGGCATGACCGTGTAACAGTATAACCCCTGATCAGTGACGAAGGCCGTCATCTCCTGATCTTTCTCCCATAAAGGAATTTGATGGAAACCAGAGTAGGCGTCCAAAAAGCTCATCAAAGCATGGCCGGCTGTTGAGTCGACCAGGTTATCAATTTTAGGCAGAGGGTAACTGTCTTTGGGGCACGCCTTTTTTAAGTCTGTGTAGTCTACACACATTCGCCAGGTGCCATTCGGCTTTTTAACAAGCACCACATTTGCAACCCAGTCTGGGAAGTAACATTGCCGAATGAACCCTGCATCAAGTAATTTTTTAACTTCGGCGGCTGCCGCCTGACTTCTTTCTTCGCCATGGTTCCGCTTCTTCTGCCGTACCGGCTTCTTTTTCGAATCCACGGCCAAATTATGTACCGCCAGATCAGGACTAATGCCTGGCATTTCATGGACTTCGAATGCAAAGATGTCCTTGTATTCTTTCAATAGTTTGTGCAAGTCGTCACCCAGGTGCCTTAGAGCAGTCGTCCCAACCTTGATTGTTCTGTCAGGACGCGAGTCATCTAAGATCAGATCCGTATGCTCACCAGCTGGCTGAGGGCGGAATTCATCTGACCGCTCCTCTGCCAATGATTTCTATTTTCTGTCTTTTCTTGCGGCCCCCGTCTGGGATGCCTTTCTCTTCTTGCCGCCTGCTTCTTGAACAGGCGCACTCTCCTTGACATTGTCAAGGTCTATTTTTCCACCACTCGACCCAGTGGCCATAACAGTGGGCTTGACATCCGAGAGATAGCACGCTCGGGCCATCCTCTGATCTCCCCTTAGGGACCCGACTGTTCCATTATCCCTCTCAAACTTGAGCAACATAAGAGATGGGATTATAACAACCTTGGAATTATTCAGGGTTGGTCGTCCCAGAATCATGTTGTAGGCCGAGAGTTCTTCTACTACCAGGAACCGGACTACCATGTGTCGTCCTTCCCCTTTTTCACCCAGGCGGATGGGTAAATCCACTCGTCCCACTGGGTGGACGACTCCTCCTCCAAACCCTACTAAAGGGTGGGATGCCGGATGTATGCAATCAGTCTGATATTTTAGTTTCGACAGACATTTTCTACTGATGAGATCTGAGGAGCTTCCGGTATCTATGAGGATTCGGCCAACTCTCTGGTTGGCCACTTTACATTCAATAACGATAGGGTCGTCATGCGGCCCTCTTACCCCTCCTAGATCTTCTTCAGTGATGATAATCTCAGGAAATGAATATTTGGAGGGCCGTTCTTGGTGAACGGAATTTACATCTAACCGTCTGATATTGTCTTTGTTGCCCCTAATAGTGGGGCCGCCTCCTGAGAAGCCGCCTGCAATGGTGTAGACGACTGCATCATCTGTATCGGAGCTGTCAGCCTGTTGATTCTTTTTGGTCGACTGCTTTTTCGAGGAAGTGTTCCTCGTAGATTTCTTGACATAAGTGTCAAGATCACCTTGCTCAGCCAGGCGGTCCAGATACCGCATGAGACTGATGCATTCATTGGTGTGATGACCAACATCTTCATGATAATCACAGAATTTTTCTTGGTTCCGATTGTTTGCAGAACCCTTCATGGGGACCTGCTTCTCAATTGAGATCCGTCCCTTGATTTCCTTTAGGATAAATTGGCTATCCTTGTTAAACACATACTTTGGGGAGTATGGTTTGAATTCTTTTTTCTTCTTCTGGGACAGCTGTTTAGAGGAATCAGTTGCCCAGACCTCTTTTCTCTTCTCGTCTTTGTTTGACGACTGCTTCTGTCGTCCTTCTCTTTTGTCGGACCTTTTCCCGTCTGACTATTTTACCGTACTACAAAGATCAGTCGCCTGTATATAGGCTTCCGCTTCAATCAAGGCCTCTTGAAGAGTCGCCACCCTCTTTCGGACCAAATCAAATTTGAAGGTCGACCCGTCTTTGAGACCTCTGAAAAAGTCAGTATAGGCTACTTCATCCGGTAACCCTTGAATCTGTATTCTCATCAGGTTAAACCGCCTGATGTAAGAACGAAGCCCCTCCTTCTCGCCCTGCTGAATTGTTCCTAAATCAAGGGTCGTCTTCTTCGCAGGGATGTTCATGGCGAAGTTGGAGGTGAATAAGTAAGCAAGCGTCTTGAAGTTATTTACACAACCAGTCGGCAGGTTGCCGAACCATTGTTGTGCGATTCCTTTGAGAGTCGCTGGGAAACACTTGCACCAAGTGGGATCATCCAACCCTTGAAGGTACATCAGGTTGGTGAATGCCATCAGATGGTCTTCTGGGTTAGTAGTGCCGTCATAGGCGCCTACTAATACATTTTTCACTTTGGCCGGCTGAGCGGCTTCAGTAATTTCCTTGGAGAAGGCCGACGGCTGTTCACCAAGTCTAAGCAACCGTAGCTGCCAGTCCATAGGTTGAACATTTTTTGCTGCATGTCCACCAAACGGAGGTGGCTGTAAAAAATATTGTTGTTGCGGTACAAACGGTAAGTTTGGTACCGCCTGGTCGCTATGAAAGCCGGACTGACGGGAGGTGCCGCCTGACTGACTCTCATGATACGACTGAGTATGCCTCATCGAGGTATTTCGCAGACTGTCTTGGAAGTTTGAAGTAGAGGCCGACTCTGACAATCGGTCACTCTTCTTCTGTTCTAGCAGTAGCCGAGCGTCTGTGTATGTTTTCCTCGACCCGTCCGCCTGAATATGACGAATAGGTTTCCTATTTCCTGGAGTAGGAAAACGGTATTTTGTGAAATCAAGGGCAGGTGGCTCCCACTTCCTAGATTTAGGATGAGGGGTCGCCTCTCGCCCTTGAACTGGCTTCCTCTTCCGTGAAGTGGAGGGTTTCTTAGCCGACTGCTCCTTGTCCTGAGCAGGCGGCTTCTTGTTGATCAACTCTTGAATTTCTCCCTTGAAGTCCCTCATGAAGGTCATGAGTTCGTTCCTTGTGATGGGAGCAGACCCATCAGTCGGCTGCTGCCGAACAGGCGGTGCGCCTGCTGGCTCGCTTCCAGTTTGAAGATGTTCCCGTTCCCTCCTTTCGGTATGACGGGTACGTCGGGCCCTTAGGGTCCCGTCTGAAGCTGTGTGAGCTTCAACTTAAAATTCATTCTCAGTATCGTGGTCCGACTGAACTAGAGGGTCGTCCAGGGGACGTCTCTCTTCAGGAGCCGGTACAAAGGTGGATGCCATCTCAGAAGTACTCTCCCCACAGACGGCGCCAAAATGTTTCGGGGTTTTCTGATGTCCTGCGGGAGAGTTACAATTCCGAAAATGGAACCGGACGCCTGTACCTGCAAAACAAACGGATGCTCCGGATGATTGGAGATCCGCCTCCGACGGTCAAGTTAGTACTTGATTAAGGAGTAATTAATGCGGAAATTAAAGTGATTGGGTCTCTCTAGGTGAGAGAGTTTAATGTGTGTAATCTGCGTAATCTCCCTTAATGAGGATTAAGGGAGGTATTTATAACCTCGGAAAACGTGCCAATCTAGGTTTAGGTTAACCTTGGGCTGATTGGGCTTCCCTCGGAAGTTGGGCCTGGGTGGCCGACTTCTCCATTAGGCATGGAGTATGCCACGTGTCATGACATAATAGGTCCAAGGCGGACGAATAAGCGTGTGCCACGTGGCAAGCCCTGAGAGGTCCAACTGGGGAACACTTGGCAGGACCTGATTGGCCCACGTGGCGCATTCCGATTGGTGGGAGCACAATCCCCTAATCAAGTATTACACTTTATTTTTTGGCAAATAAACTACATTTAAATATTATATCTCTCCTCTCATGATCCCCACTTAAACCACTACTACTTTTTTTATTACTATATATTTTCCTCTCACATTCATTACTTTCAATAAACTATTAATTTCATTATCTTTCTTTTTTTTTTATATATATTTTTTTAATACTCCAACTAACCCACTTACCTCTATTTTATTTAATTCAATTAAATTGCCTAAAATTATGTGGCGGTCAAAATATAACACTTATTAAAACAGAGAAATAATACTTTTTTGGTGTTTAGATAGCCACGAGAGCAAATCGATCACAGAATCTTCTGAAATTGAGAGGGAAGTTCTAACCACTTGAGCTATTTCTTACCCAAATTGTTACTTCAACTTCTTTAGAATATTTTTCCCCCCTTATTATTAGATTAGTGGGTTAAAGATTTAGGGATAATGTCAACGTCACAGTCATCACACATCTCTGTTTACAGCAACAAAAAATATTACGGAGTACTTCATTCATTCATAGGTACCAAGTTTTGTAATATAGTCAGACCTTCATAAATGCAACCATATATTTTTGTAGGCTCATGCATTTCCCTAGTCAAAAACTAGCTGTACAAAAGTTACAACTCGCACATCTAATAACCCTTCAAATGACTATAGTAAGTTATTTATTATGAAATGGACCACTTATAGTAGCAGTACATCAAAAAAAAGTTACAAAAATATCTGAGTCAATACCTGGGGTATTAAGGAATGCAAGATGTACATTTCAAAAACGCATCACTTTACATTGGTAAAAATATCTGAGACTAATATTAATGACTTAAGACTTGAGCTCAACTAACCCTACTGACAGTTGATTTATTTATTCATACCATTTCAATTAAACTTAACATACTACCTCTGGTACAAATTATGTACAACTTTTTGATATTAATTATTATAAATTATGTGTAACTTTTTGATATTAATTATGAGGGATGAAAATTTCAAAAATTGCAGATATGTAACAGAGGTGGTAAATTTGATATTTGGTTGATTAGAGTCACGGAACTAGTTAACAACGTTGTTAACGGTTAGTCATTTAAAATAGTTGTTCATGTCCATTAGTCATTAAAGATAGTTGTTCGTGAACCTTATTAGTACATGATGTGTTTTTAAAATCACAAGGGTACCTGATACATTCTGTAAAATCTCAGGTAATAATAATATCTGTAATACCAATCAATAAAAATTGGAGGTGAAACTAATAAGAAAATGAAAGTAACTAACCACATCATTCTTGGATATACCAAGGGACTTCAGAGACGAGGCGAGACGACGACAACGATCATAAGTCTCCCTCCATGTGAAGCGAGCTTCGCCATAGATAATCGAAGCTCGATCAGCATAACACATTGCAGCTCTTTGCAAGAAGGTAATTGGTGTAAGAGCTGCATAATTAGCATCACATTTGTTTAATTTCTCCATTTTTATTTCTATTCTAAAATTAGAAAGAAAGAAAGAAAGAAAGAAAGAGAGAAAAAAAAAGGGAGAGAGTAATTTTGGATGAGTGTAAATATTATTACATGCATAATGAAGGAAATAAGGGAGTTTATATAAAGAAATTTGGAGGGGCCAAGAAAAGGGTCAATTTATTTAGTGGGATTATTGAATGACTAGTAAATGTTTTTTGGTTTGCTGAAATAATGTGGGAAACAGGGTGTGAAATTACAAGTGTAATTTACAAAGAGAGTCTAACTAACCTTTTAGTATATGTAGGAATACTCTCAACTTCTCAAGTCTTTACTAAGAAATTGTTATAAATGTGTTCCACATTTTAGTGGGCCACTATTATTGCTTATCACTTTTATTATTAGCTAAGCTAACAATTGGAGTTGGAAAACAAGTAAACTAAAGTTCAGTTAAAAAAAATAATAATAATTAAACTAAAGTTAAGCTTTTTGTTTGATTTCCTTTGATTTTTTGTTCATCGAATATATTGTACAAATATTTTATTAATATATAATTTTAATTATTAATGGTTCAACCTGTATATTAACACATGTTACAGTCAAACGGTTAAGATTATTGTGAAACTACTTTACTACTCCCTTGTGTTTTAATCAATATTAAACTTTGACCGCCACATAGTTTTAGGCAATTTAATTGACTTAAATAAAATAAGAGATAAGAGGGGTCATTGGAGATTAAAAAATTATATAAAAAAAAAAAAGGATAGTGGGGTTAATAGTTTGAGTAAGTATAGGCTCATACTTGGTATGGTCCATACCAAATTCTTTTTTTTTTTTTTTTAGTTTCGATTTATACTGTTCTTATTGATAAATATATAGTTATTATTGATAAATATACTGTTATTTTATAGTTTATACTGTTATAACTCTAGCGAGTTTTTCGATGGAGAAAGAGGGAAAGAGGAAAGAGCGAATCTTTATATTATACTGTTATTTGTTGTTTTTATACTGTTATTGTTGATTTTATATTGTTTTCACCCCTTGGTATGGACCATACCTGGTAGCGACCCATCACGCCTCTTAATAGTTTATTGAAAAGTAATGAATGTGAGAGAAAATATATAATTAAAAAAACTTGTAGTTGGTTTAGGTGGGGATCATGAGAGGAGAGAGATATAATATTTAAATGTTTTTTTTTTACTAAAAAAGAAAGTGTAACAATTATTAAAACACGGAGGGAGTACAATCAATTTTATAACATTTATACTAGTACAAGGGATTGAGGACTAAACAATAATATTACCACTCTCTCTATATATATTTTTTAAAGTATTAAGTTTGAATTTTTTTTTTTTTAAAAAAACTAATAAATGAAAAATAAAGTATTAAGTGACTAAGGGTTTGTTCACATTTACTGAACTGAGCTGAATTGAACTGAACTGAATTGATTGGAGCTGAACTGAAATGAACTAATTGAAGCTGAACTGAACTGAGCTGAAATGAATATTTTATGAGAGAGGGAAATTAGGAGTTGAACTGAACTAAACTGAACTGATTGAAGCTGAATTGAACTGAAGAGAACTTAAGTAAATGTAAACAGACCCTAACGCGAGTGTGTTTCACAGACTCACAATGAGTTCACTCACTCAATACGCTAAAAATAAAATAAATAAATGAAAATAATTAAAAACTTATATTTCTAATAAGCTAGATAAAAATTTTAAAAAACTTAGTTAAAATGTCAATAACTAAATACAATATATAAATTTCAAAAGTTATAAGATGTTTAAAATTTTATATATATATATATATATATATATAATGACTTTACAATATATTAAGAAAAAATTGAGAGACTATGACTGTTAGAAAATCTTCTCAATCAAAAGCTTAAAATGTTGGTTTGAGACCCAAGAATATGTAATATAATGGCAGACCATTAGGGTGGGCCGTCATAGGTCTGGCCCCTAGCTAGTACTAGAATACTAAGAAAAAAATAGTGTAATAGGTTGAGTATTAAAAATAATCTATTATAAGATATACATGTAATTGTATAATTGATTTAAGCCTTTAACCGTGTAATTGGGAATTGTGATTCCCTATTATTACCGTTTACATTTGGGCCGGGTGAATAATAGGTCGGGTTACATTTGGGTTTTCACGGGTTAAAACGAGTTTGGGTCGTTCTCGGGTTCAAGTCGGGTTTGGTCCAAGTTAATTATTTGCGAGTTATAATCAGGTCGGGTCATTCTCAAGTTCGAGTCGGGTTCCGTTCAAGTCAATAATTGCCAAATGATAATCAGGTCGGGTCATTTCCAAGTCAGGTCATTCTCGGTTACATCGGGTTCAGTTCAAGTTTATAATTTGCGGCTTATAATCAGATCGAGTCATTCTCGGGTTCAAGTCGGTAAGTCAATAATTTGCGTGTTATAATCAGGTCTGATCGTTTCCAAGTCGGGTCATGTTTGGGTTTGATTCAAGTCGATAATTTGGGTTATAATCAAATTGGTCCTTTCCAAGTCTTGTCATTCTCTGGTTCAAGTCGAAAATTTAATAATTTGTGGGTTATAATAATCAATACGGGTCTTTTTCAAGTCAGGTCATGTTCGGGTTCGAGTATCAAATATTGGATTAATCTAGTTTAAGGTTAATATATATCAGGTCGGGTCATATCGGGTTTAGTTATATTTTTTGGGTGGGTTTGTTAATAGTTTATGTAATGACGTTCACGTTTAATCATTATCAATTTCTTCATATATTGTAAGAGAAACAATTTCAGAGAAGTCTAAATTCGAGTTAATAAGCTCAAGTAAGTTCAGATAAGATATATATATATTATAAGTTCATATTATTACTAGTAAGGTAGATATAGTTTACATTTTTAGAAGATAAGTTCAAAACATATTCAGTTCTATTCACATTGTTTCAACTCATTTTAGGGATGAAAATTTCAAATGTGAATTGCTAAATAACGCCAATGTTTTTTTATCAAACCACCAACAAACGTGATGAAAGGACAAAATTACCCTTATTGATCCCCATTTGGCTTTCTCTCTCCTAAGTCCATCAAGATTCAAGACTCAAAACTCAACCATCAACCACAACAAAATTAAAGCAACCACTACTGCCACAACCCTCACCACCGCCACTTCCCACACAACCACGAGTCCACGACCACCACCAACACCCACCATCAACGCCCACAACCACCAAGTACCGAATTTTTAAGTTGCCAACAAAGGTAGTCAACATCCATCGATCACCTTTCTTGTTTGCAGGAAAGTGGTGTTTTTAAAAATTCGGCGACCAAACAGTATAATCGGCGCTCAAAACCGATCAACCGACACGGTAATCAACGTTTAAAACCGCTTACCGTGCCAGTTGACTAGCTTTGGCACCGGTAACCGTGGTTAACCTGCAGGGTAACCGGTTTTGGACGCCGGTTACTGGCCACTTCCATCGATTTTGACCGGCAATTGATGATTCCAGAATAAATAAATAAAAAGGTACCCTGTTCCCCACCGTCCTATCAATACCTTCACCGTCGATTCACCGTTCGTCGCTGCCTTTTACTTGCCGACCACTTGACAGGGTAAAGTCGTATCCCCTTAATCAAAAGTAATTCCTAAATCCTCTAACAAATGTAGATAGGGAAGTAGGGTAGAATCCACAGAGAAACAAGTCTTTCTATTCCTAATTAATTAATATAATCTAGATTATAAAGTAACCAAAATATAATAATCAAAGGAAACTAAACTACAAAGATTAAGAATAAGGAGAAAACTAGGAATAAAAGGCCTAGGGCATAGGTTCACCAATAAATAATATTCCAGGGTAAAGCATAATAATCGATCATCAACGCATACATTAATCAGATCATAAAGGGCATTCGCTACGTATTACAATCACACAATTAATCTACCGGTATTAAATCTCATCTCTCAAATCTCGACTTAACCATTTATAAATTAACCTGCCTATTGAAACTAGACCTAAACATTAATTCTCATCTGTCGAATCTCGAATCAATATTGTTAAACTCATGCATAAAAGATCTGCGCAAATCTAGTCACAGAGCATTAAATCAATCAATAGGAAATTAATCTAGCATTGACAATTAACAACAATAAATTACCCCTTAATATTATTTATGGATCCCCAAAAACCCTAGAAATAAAACTACTCACACATAATAAAAACTAAACTAATCATAGAATTAAAACAAGACATGATCAAAGGAATAAAATAAATAACTAAAATTAAGAGAAGAGAAATCGTTACCAAAGAAATCTGGAATTAAGAATAGAGTTAAGAACAAAGTATAAGAGAGAGAGAGAAACTAATCTAAAAGGTAAGTAGAGAGAAAATCTAAGAAAGAGTAAAAGAAGGTACTAAACTTGCTTAATGGAAAAGTATTTATACTAAGCAAGAATCCTAAACTAAAACAAACTTAATCGCTGAAAATTAACTCCTTAAAATAACACGCGCCCGATTGGGCTAAAGGCCGCCCGATTGGGCGCGCCTTTTTCTCCGTGTACTCTTCTAAACATCCGCGCCCGATCAAGCTAGCAGCTCACCCGATCGGGCGCGCCTTTGGCCACTCACCAGCACACTCTCGCGGCACGCCCGATTGAGCTAAGCTTGCCCAATCGGGCCCTTGATTCACCTCGAGGCTTGGAGCTTCGATTGGGCTTATTTCTTCGGCCCAATCCGGATATCCACTTAGGGTCTTGATCATTCGGTCCAAATACCTCGGTATCCTGATTACCGAGACCTTAGCTTAATCACCGGGTTGATGACTCTAACCGGCCTTGGGCTTCAAAGATGGTCGTGCTCCTCTAATTTTCGTAGTTGATCCATGAAAACCCGGGAAAATGCTCCAAAAGTGCAATTTCCTACAACTCATCCAAAATTACAAAAACACTAGAAAACACTAATTAGTATTAAAAGTGGCTCTAAAAAGCCAAAAACACTACCGATTATGACCAAGGGACGGGGGTAAACACTATATAAAATAGACATATCAAACTCCCCCAAGCCAAACCTTTGCTTGTCCCTAAGCAAAGATCTCATCAATGAATAAATAAATATGCTTCACCCCAAAAAGTAAAAATCAAGCACAAACAGTTCAAGGTAAATCCAATAAACATGCTTCAAAGTCAATCAATCAAATCCATCGAATTACCCTTCCTCCCTAACAATTGTCAAATAGAGAAAACCACAAGAGCATATAGAATTCAAGACTAGTGCTCACATACTCAACTCTCATTTATGTGGCGAGTAAAAGATGTACTTGATCGCTCTCCAACCAACCCCTTTATGTGAACAATGCCCTCCCAACTCACACTCTCGTATGTATAAAAAGATATACGCTTAACCTACTAGTCGACTCGAAATATGTCAAATCATAACTTGCATTGATAAACAACACTTTCACATTCGTACAACTCTTATGCATAAAGGTCGGAAGGTCTTTAAAGCTTGTAATGCAAGGCTAGGGTAAGGGGTAGGAATCATTTCGGAACAAGTGAGAGAAAAGCTATGCTTAAGGGAGCAAATCCTAGTAAAACCCATGATCAAAATAAATAATGATCAACATCTCCTACATAACCAACTCTAACAAAAATCCACCAAACACAACTCCAAACAATATAAACAATCCCTACTCTTACAATTTCACTCATAAGATATAATAATAAAGAACTGGAGTGAATAAACAAACTTTATATATTTTCCAACTTAAATTTTTCATAGAAGCTCAAAATTTTCCTTCCTTTTAATCAACCTCCAACTAGAACATTTGAACATTGAACAATTTTTTTTCTTTTTGCTTTTTTTTTTTTCTATTGAAGTTCACTTATTTTTTCACTTCTTTTTTCTTGAACTTCTCTATTTTTTTTCATAACAACATGCTTTATTTTTTCCAAGAAAATATAAATTTCAAACTCATCAAAAATAAATATGATCAAAAACAAAATAACTTCTCAAAACCCACCCAAATTGTGCAAATAATAAGCACACTACAAACTCCCTCACCTCACTCACTAATAGCTCCCCCAAGCCAATCTTGGGACCAGTAACCAATGGGGCAAATCGGCTTGTAATATGGCTAAATAAACAATAAAAAGTCAAGGCAACAACATGGGTAGCAAGAAGGGAACAAATGTATCTACAATCATCTGAAGGCTACCTAAAAGAATGAATGCCTTCGTCCTCCTCAATGTGCATAATAATGAGACATACAAACATTACTTATAGTTGCAAATCAATACTCAAATTCATTGACATGTGTAGGCGTCGTTCGAAGTGCGCCTACGTAAAAGCATGTAGTGAATATGCTTGGCACTCATAGAAAGTGGGAATTGACATAATACGATTAGGGACAAGGAAAGTAGGGAGCCGCCAACAAGTTTTTATGGAACTTGTAAACCGTTCACAGATCATAAAAGGCAACCACGAATAAAGGACAACGAAGGCAACAACGATTGATCCGTGAAGGTTACACCCCATTCATAATCCATGAGATTACTAACTCCATATGGTTCGGAACCACGAAAGGAGGATCGGGGATGATGGTGCGAAGTGAGTCATGGAGTCACATTCGCCCGTATTGGCCTCTACTCGATTCTTATAGTGAAAAGTGATTCCTGCGATTTCAAAGGCATACCAACAAAGATTCAATTTGCTCCAAACTATTATTAAGCTAAATTGGTTGAATATTAATGCAACATATAATTCTAAAATATCGTGACCACTTGAATTAACAACAAGATTAAAAAGGAACCTAAAGCGGTTGTCCAAATTATCTTATTAGGCGTGATTTTCAATTACATATTCCCTTTAAACATGCAATATAGTGATCAATAAATAAGCATTAATATTGGAAGCAATTTAACAATAATAGCGTTAGTCAAATCAAATATAAAATATCCCTAATCATGATACTAGCAATATTAAAATAAAATAAGAGTAATTAAATCAATTAATTACTCACATTCTGCGCGTTCCTTTAAATTGCTACATCATGAATAAACTATTAGTAACTTCAATAAAAATATAAAGCAAATGAAAATTAAATTAAATTAATATAGATTTGATTTGGTCCAAACCCTCAGTTATTTATACCTTTCACGCTTTGGTTTAAGTATAGAACTTCAGGTAAAGTATGGACTCCTTGGAGTGCTTAGGGGAAGGAATGAAAGAATAGGGAGGCTAGTGTTTAGGCTAAAGAGGGAGAAAAGAATTATTTGATGATCAATATTGTTGATGATTGAAGAAGGGGAGATATGACCTCTATTTATAGGGAAAAAAGAGGGTCGAAGAATCAAGAAAAGATAAGAATTCGAATCGGATAAAACTCTTGCGATAGACAGCAACTTTTGCAGTTTTTGTTTTTATCATATACTTTGATCCAGAAATCGGAATAAGACGAATAAGATATCGTTGGAAAGCTATTGAAGTCTACTTTCTAAACCAATTATAATCAGATTAAAATATTTTATAGAATAAAATATATGTCTGAAATAGTGAGACGGTGTCAGTTTTGGATAGAGTTTTTTATTTAATTCATATCTTTTCCGTTATAGCTCGGAATTGATATTATAATATATCATTGGAAAGATAATTTCAAGGGATATCCAACCATATAAAATTTGGAGAAAAACTATAAGACACGAAAATAATATCTTTCTATCTTTGAACGTCTTTCAATTCGGATATAAATAGGATTTTCAAAAAAGGAGTTTTATTCAATTTCAAACTATTTAATCGTATCTTTTCAAAAAGGATAATTAAGATCTTTTAGAAACTTATAGAAGCTTCTAATTAATCCTAATTGTTTTATTATTGGGATTAAATCATTTGGACGCTCCACATGATCATTGGGTCGTAGGTAAGGTGGGCTTAGGTTCGGTTTGGGCTCGGTTTAATATTTTGGATATAACTTATTCGTTATAACTCGGATTTGGGATTATAATATATCTTTGGAAATCTATTTTCAAGCCCCATCCAACTATTTAATCATTGGACCCAGATTATGGACCAAAATAAACTGGATTAAACGTTTTTATAAAAAGGACACGAAATGAATGATTTTAAAGGACACGAAATGAATTATTTTGGGTTTAAAGGCACGAAAAGAAGGAAATAAGTTATGGTTTGGGGAAACGGGCTAGAAGTTGGGTTTTTTTATGAACTGAAAATATGGATTTGAATATGGATTTAAGCACTCCCAAGATTAAATACTCAACCCGGCTAATAATGGCGGTGAAGGGTTGTTCATCATCGGGTTTGGTTTTGGGGAGACATTTTTAGGTGTCTACAACATGCCATGAACTATCACACATTCCTAACCAAATCAACTAGTCAAGCACTATATTCACAAGCAGTTGGGCAAAATTGACTCATGTTAAGGCATCTAAGCAATCAAACTTCAAATCATGATCAACTAATCCACAATACTTATCATCATATACCAAGAATCAAAACAAATTTTCTCAAGTAAGGGGCAAAGGGAAGCATGATTTATAATTCATTGGAACGTATTTTTGGATTTTTTTATTTTTCAATTTTTTGTATTTTTTCATATATAATAAAGCAAATAAACTAACCTAAAAAGCAATAAATCTAAACTAAGAAAACACAGCAAAAATAAAAGAATAGAGAAAAAGAAAGATACCAAATCCAAAATCTCCCCCAAGCCAGAATCACACAATGTCCTCATTGGCTTGGGAACTAGCCCAGCATAGCTAGTCCTGATCATCCTCATCCATCCTCGAATAGCCTCCTCCATGGCTAGAACTGACTCCTCCATGGCTCAAACTACCAGCTCCGTAACCCGAACCACCTGCAAAATAGTTAGGGTCTACATCCCCCCCAAGCCCACCAAAAGGAGCGTCGGTCCCATAACCGTGGACCGAAGAGTAGTCCACATAGGTACCAAAGGCACTTGGGTCCGAATATCCTCCTTGAGGATATTGAAACCAATCGGGAACAAGTGAGTCGGGGGGAATAGCCCCCCGACGTGCGTAGTCATCATACATGGGGTATAAACCCCTCCCAAGGTTTCTCTCCACATGCCCCACCCTCCTATCTAGAGACCCTACTCTCGTATCCAAGTTTCGCACTATACTCTCCACTCTCCCTTGCCCCATCTCAATCCTATCTAGTTGGCTCCTAAAAGTCGAGAAGTTATAAGGGGCGTTTGGGTCGATGTTATAGTTCGTGGAAGAAGTGGGGATGTCATAAGTGTAGGGATGGGGTGGTGGTTGAGGGTGAAATTGAGGTTGTGGTGAAGGTGGTGCTTGGTGAGCCGCTTGAGCCTCACCTTGGTTACCTAAAACAAAGGTGTAAGAAGGTTGACCCTTCTCAAACTTAGTCAAAACGGGGTTAGGCAACATAAAGGCATTGTCCCTTCTACCCGACTCCCTTTGGATTACCCACGAATTTTCACCCCCTATGACATTGATCCAGTTGAGGCTACCTAAGTAGGGTAAGTCCATAAGAGTCGGGCCTACTACCTTCCTAAAGTCATTAGGAACAAAGTTAAGGTGCTTGACCGCTATGTGGGTGACTAAACCGCCAAAATATATAGGGGCCCTAGACCTACCACTCTCGGCCGCGTTGGCCACCCATTGAAAGTGTTGGGCTATCATATGAGGTATGTTTAGCTTGTCACTCCTAGGGATCATGTAAGACCCTAACAACTCTAGTTCGTCCCTCCTTACATTGGCGGGTTCATGCCTCCCAAAGATAGTGAGGCCAACAAACCGTTGCCAAAATTTTGGCACGGGATGTTGTATCCAAGTGCCCTTGCATGTTGAAGGTTTAGATTAGCATCCCCCGTGAGGGATTGACAGACAACGGCAATGTTGTCTTGGGATGGTTCAATAGGCCTATCTGATTTTAACTCAAATAATTTACCGAATTCTTTCAAAGTCAATCTCACATCATTATTAAGCAAACGGAATTGAACAAGAGTAATTAAAGCATTAGATTTTATCACATTAAAACTAGAAATAAATTCCGAAGTTAAATAGTCATAAGTATCATAATGCAATTGAAATAAACCACTCATTCTAATACCCTTAAACAATTTTTCTACTGGTTTATCGATTCCTAATCTAGAAAGCGTAGAACGATGAACAAAGAGTGTAGGAATTACCTGCCTTGAGATGAGGTTGAGCATCCTTTGCCGTTGTTCTTGTGAGGTTATCACCACCTCGCTCCATCCCGGAATTTGCAGCTCCGGGTCAATCAATGGTGGTTGTTGTCGCCTTGAGCTTTCACCCCTTACAGTTCTAGATCTTTTGGATGCCATTTTTGTGAGAAATAGTGGAATTTGAAGCTTTCTCTCTCTTAGGGTTTTGGAAAATTTTCAGGGAAAGTGGTAGAAATTTAGTGTAGATCGAAAGGAAAGATGAAGGGATTAAGAATATGTAAAAAAAATTGAGTTTGGATGGAAGAATTAGAGAAGATCTTGAAAAGAAATAGAGATTGAAGGTATGAAAATGGGGGTTTTAGAGAGAGAAAGTGATGAAGAAGAAGATGAAATAAGGAGAAAGTGAGAAAAGAAGAGGAAGAAAAGAAAGTAATAGGTCGGCCAAAAGTGGCGCGCCCGATCGGGCAAGTGATCCGTGCCATTTATGGCACCTTTAGGCTATGTTTTCTTTATATTTCTATGCTTGTTTTTAGTCGTTTATGTTGTGTTTTTAGGGAATAATTCTTGATTTGCGTGTTTGTGTGTTAGTTTAGAGAAATGCGTGTCTTTAGTGGTTTTCTTATTATTTTATTCATTTCTCGGCTTTTTCCCTCGCTTCACCGTTTGTTTGACTTGTTTTATAGGTTTGTCGAGCGTCCCGCGATTTAATCATCAAGGAGGGAGCTCAAGTGCATTCAAGGAATTTAATGGAGCCAAGTTGAGAAGCCAAGCACGCAAGTCAAGCCAATCCAAGAAACAAAGGAAAATGAAGGCTTACAAAGTATCAAAAAGGACCTTTGTGCATTGTTTCGGCCATATCTCAAGTTCTACAGATCGAATTGAGGTGATTCAAGTTGGGTTGGAAAATAGACTTGAAGAGAATTCCAATGATAGGTTGCACGCCTTCATACAATTCTTAGATCGTTATTTACAGCCTTCCAAAGTAGGCCATGCAAATCTACCGCAACTCATTTCCGCCGATTTTGGGCAGTAACTCTCCGCGAGCTCCCCGCGGGCGCGGGCGCGGCCGATTTCTTTGAGGGCGCGGGCTTCTGGGTATTTTACGATTTTAAGTTTCTTTTCTCCTTTTGTTTAATTTATAGATTGTTTTGGGGGGTTTTTATTATCATTCATTCACATAATTTTGAGTCTGAGAATAGTTTCTCTCTTAGGTTGAGAGCTTCTCTCTCTAGATTAGGCTAGATTAGGAGTAATTTTAGAGAGAGAAAGTGAAGGATTTCAATGGTGATTGAGAGATTGAAGATACAAGGGTGACAATTGTGTTCAAGATCTTCTCTATTATCAACGAGCATTCTTAACTCTATCTCTCCTTAATGATTTATTTAATTTCATGTTTGTTTGGTTTAATTTTGATGTTTGATGCTTGATTAGTGTAATTGTTCTTGATATTTTGTTGATTCTTGATTTCCATAGTTTTTAGTTGATAGATGATTATTCTTGAATAGTTGTTTGGCTAGGAATTGGGTGAAACTTGTATGATTGATTAGTTGTGATTAATTTGGGAATTATTTTGATTGATTGCTGAGATTAAAGTGATTAGTGAAGGTTTGTATGTGTGTAATTCAATTAGGCCTTGAGAATTATGCTAGATTGCATTGTAATTGCTAATGACATGAACAATTGATTTAGGAATTGCAATTATCGATTGGTTTTGATTGTGATTCTCTTAGTTTGTTATTCATAGTGAACCCTAGATTAACAATTAGGAGATAGCTCTTTGATTGCTATTGATTTCTCTTATCATTAGTCCTCACAACCTTTGATTGGGATGCTCTTCCCAAGTTGTTGCAATTGACATGATTACTTGTTGATCCTCGTTCCTAGTGTTTTATTTCCTTGGTTACTTATTTTGTTAGTTGTTAGTATTCTCTCTTACCTTCTTCTTCGACCTATCTTAGGCGCATAATTGAAAGTGCTTGAACATTAACGTTCCTTTAGGTTCGACCCTTGACTTGCCTCTATACTCGTATTTAGGTTTGTTAAGTGTTTATAAATTTAGTTTGACCGAGGGAAGATTAGATAACGACCTAGTTTTCCCCTCGTCAAAATGGCACCGTTGCTGGGGAACGGTGTCTATGTTTGAGTATTTTTGATTTCTTGAGTCTAAGTCTTTGTATATACTTTTATTTTATTTGATTTTTGTTTGTTTTGTATAAAAATGGCATATTTCTCGTTTCCTCTATTTGACAATGAGCCTTTTTGTGAATATTTCAATAGACTTGAGGGATTTTTGGACTATAATTATTGTAGTCTTTAGGAGGCTGGTGAAATTTGTTATTTTGGTTTGAATGAGAAAACTATGGATGAAGTTGAATGCATGCATAATGGTGAATTTAGAGCATTGTCAATTGATGACGCTTGGGATTTTTATGTTTGGTTTGCTAGGGATGTTTATAATAGGGGTATTTATGATTCTAATATTGATGTGCAATATCTTGATTCTTCTAATATTAGAATGAATTCCAAAGATTTGTCACATGAGCCCTTAAGTGAACCTAGAACACATGATTTCAACTTTATTTCTCCTTTTGTTCATGATGATGAAGTGCATGCTCTAGTGGATGCTAATGGCGTGTTTCAATTTTCTTCATTATTTGCCATGTCTTCTTGTGATTTAGTTCATTCCCTTAATAACAAATCTCATATGCTTAATTGTTCCCCTCTCCCCTATTTAGCGAAAATGCTCATGATTTTAATGTGCATGGTCCTACCCTTGATTGTGACTCTTCTTATACTATTGATCAACCCTCTTTGTCTTTTCATTCTCCAAACTCTTGTGATGAGTCTCTAGTCCCCTATAGCCAAATTGATGAATATTTGAGGGAGTTAGAGATGAATCCTAATCTTAGGCCTTTAGAGAGACAAATGATGGAAACTTTAAGGAGCCAATTGGAGATGATTAGAGAGGGTGAGGATCTTTTTAATAAAGAATTGAAAAGAAAAGAAGAGTTGGAAAATGAATTGTCATCCTTGATGCTTGTATGTGAAAAATCCATATCCAATGTGTGTGTTGAGGATGATGATGATGATTTTGAACAACCAAGAGAGGGTGAGGATCCTTTTGGTGAGCATGTTAGTGATGGAAAAGGAGTTGAAAACTAAGAGAGTGTTGAATTTGATTATCCTAATCCTCCTTCCCATCTTGATGAGTCTCTTGTGTATGATTGTGATTCTTCTATTCATGAGTATCTAGACTCGTTTGAGGTTATGTCCAATGCATTCTTTGAGAGTCAAAAGAAAACCCAAAGCCTTTTAAATGAGTTCATTGAGGATGCTTCATGGGAGAGAGATAAGTTTGAATTGAATTTGCATCCATTCATGCATGGTTTTGAGACCTTGGGCTTTAAAGTTGTTGAGGGAGTTGTTGTTCATAGTTGTGATGGAGGGGATTATGTTGTTCCTCTTGGAGGTTGGATGTTTGAGGGAGATGGATATCATGAGTGTTCTTCTTATGAGGACTCTATGATTGATTTCCATGCTCTTATTGGTGATTTGAGGCATGGTGGTGAGAAAAAGTTCATTTGTGAGACCATAGCCCCTTTTCTCTTTTCTCATACCCCTTTTTCAAGAAGATTCAACCATATCCCTTAAAATCCTATTTCCCTCCCTTCTTTTGTCAATGAGCCTATTGGGGACCCTTTTGTCTATGATGATTTGTATGAAGCTCATTTATCCCCAATTGAGGAAAAGGGTGATGTTGCCACCCAAAAATATTTTGAGGAAAGTTTGCCTTCTTTTTCTTCTTGTTCTTCTTTTTCTTTTTCTTTATATTTTGTTGAATTTTCTTTTAATTCTTCCTATTCCTTTTCTTGGAATCTCTCTCCTCATTTGCATGCACTATCCTTGTTGCACGTACTCTTCGCGTCGTTTGCCTACCTTCTCTCCTATGAAATGTGTAGTAGTGCATTTGACAAGCTCTTGCGCGCGTTGAATTATTATTTTCTAGAGCGGTCAAGCTTGGACCTTAAGCAAGCATTTCTCGGGAAGTAACCCGTGTTTTATTGCTTTCATTTTCTTTTCTTTTTAGAATAGATTTTCTCTCATGGAAATGTTTGTGTTCCTTTTGCTAGGTACATGACTTGATATACTTTGTTGCTTCTATTTGGATCAAGAATCAAGGAAGATTGGCACCACATTTGCTAGCATATAGAAGGAAAGATTCAATATTAGAGGTTGTTAGTTTTGAAAGGTTAAATTTGGGTCATTTGCGGGTATTTACACCCACCTAATATCCGGTAATATCCTTCCTTACTCTTTCTCTAGTGGATGATGACTTGTTGGACATATGTTGGTTTGATTGGATTAATCTCCTTGTTTTTCCCCTCACGTGGAATATTTGATTTATGTTTGAGCATGTTGTCTCATTCAAGCTTGGGGGAGGGTATTCTATCATGTTTGGTGGAATGTTGATTCATATATGTCATGCACCTTTGTATATGCTTTTCCATGTTTTCATATTTTGAAAAACTCCAAAAAGATTTTGTTTTTTTATCAAGGAAAATTTTCAATGTGTTTTGTTTTGTTCTTGCTTTGGACATAATGACAATTGGACTTGTATACTTGAATGCTTTTCTTCCTAAGTGGTAGTGGTGTGCACTGTTTGAAATTACGTTTGGTTGATTCTAGGATAAAGCATGCTAAGGTAGTTGTCTAGAACTAGGGGGATCATGAAGCTGAATTCTACTTGTTTGTGGCATGTTGGTAGTTGCTCCCTATCTTCGATTTGACAACCTTAGTGAGTTTTTGCTACAACCATGTGAGATTCATACTTTTTCAAGCTTTCAACATTTTCTTGCATGAGTGGCGTGGATCCTTGACTTTCGCAAACCTAATCTTGAATCTTAACGTATGATTCCTAATACCGAAACCGAACCACCTAGGGAGGACAAAGGCATCTTTTAGGGGTGGTACTTTTTCTTTTCTAGGATAGTTTTCATTTTCTTTGGTTTTTGGGTTTACATTTGCCTACTGGCTAACCCTTTGAGCCTTTTCCCCTTATTTTCAAGCCACGTCTTTAGCTCTTGAGCCTTTTGTTTCATTTTCATTTTCATTTTTGGTTTTTGTGAAGCAATGGTCATTGTTGTTGAAGATTGTGGTCTATAAGTTTTGGAATTTGGTTCAAGTTTATGAGCAAGTTTGTGTTGTATATACATTGTGAATAATGGCATATGTCTAGAGAAAGCCGTCCAAAGTAAAAAAAAAAAAAAAAAAAAAAAAAGGAAAGGACAAAGCAAGTGCAAAGTTTAAAAAGCCGTTAAAAGTTAAAAGAGGCGAGGACAAAGCACTAATAAATAATTATGAAAAAAAAAGTGAAAAATGCAAAAATGCAAAAATATTTTTATGTGAGTATTCTTCCTTTTTGAGCATTGAGGACAATGCTCCATTTAAGCTTGGGGGGAAGCGTTCTCATGCTTTTTGTGTATATGTTTGTGATCTTAGGTTTGAATAAGCTTAGGGGTGTTGGTATTTTTGTTTGGTGATTACTTGGTTATGGTGTAAAGAAATGCACAAATTTTAAATTTAGCCTACCTTAACCCTTTTTGCCTTACGTTACAACCTTTGGGAATACCTTATGACCTAGGGGTTGAGTCATTCATCGGTGGAGGGAATCATGGGTTATAGCCTAAGGAAAGGGGATGCGAGGTCAAGATGTCGAGTAAGCCAAAATTTTGATCTTTTTCCGGTTCCTTCGTGGAATCTATGGGACGCTCACTAGGGGGAGATATGAGATTAGTAGGGGGAATGCGGTAAGACCGTTTGGGATGAAAGTGGAGTGTGATAACTAGTTCCTATGCTTAGCATATTTATGTTTCAATCAACCTTAGGTATCTTGGAGCGTGCACTCCCTTACTTATTTAGAAAAATTTGCATTCATTTGTTTGTACATTTTAAAAAGTCCTTTCACGAACATGTGTTTGCTCTTCTTTTCTTTTGATTTCCTTCTTTATGCTTTTCCTTGTTTGTATTATTATGAGAGTTATGGGTTAATCTCTTAGGAAACCTTTACGAGAGCATCACTCGTCCTCTACGGTGATCTAGGGGTTTAAATGGCTTGTCTTTAGTTACTAAAATTGACCGTGATTCCTACGAAAGTGAGTTAGTGTATATTTTCATCCTCTAACTTTCTTGATTCCTACGAAAGTGAGTTAGTGAGTTAGTGTATATTCTCATCATTTTTCCCTTGGGTTGGATTTTATTTTGCTCGAGGACGAGCAAAAGTTTAGCTTGAGGGAATTTGATCTGTGCCATTTATCGCACCTTTAGGCTATGTTTTCTTTATATTTCTATGCTCTTTTTTAGTCGTTTATGTCGTGTTTTTAGGGAATAATTCTTGATTTGCGTGTTTGTGTGTTAGTTTAGAGATATGCGTGTCTTTAGTGGTTTTCTTATTATTTTATTCATTTCTCGGCTTTTTCCCTCGCTTCTCCGTTTGTTTGACTTGTTTTGTAGGTATGTCGAGCTTCCCAGGATTTAATCATCAAGGAGGGAGCTCAAGTGCATTCAAGGAATTTAACGGAGCCAAGTTAGGGAAGCCAAGCATGCAAGTCAAGCCAATCCAAGAAACAAAGGAAAATGAAGGCTTACAAAGTATCAAAAAGGACCTTGGTGCATTGTTTCGGCCATATATCGAGTTCTACAGATTGGATTGAGGTGATTCAAGTTGGGTTGGAAATTAGACTTGAAGTTCTTTCCAATGATAGGTCGCACGCCATCATACAATTCCTAGATCGTGAGTTACAGCCTTCCAAAGTTGGTTCTGCAAATCTGCCGCAACCCATTTCTGCCGGTTTTGGGCAGTAACTCTCCGCGGGCTGGCCGCGGGCTCCCCGTGGGCGCGGGCTTCTAGGTCTTTTACGATTTTAAGTTTCTTTTATCCTTTTGTTTAATTTATAGATTGTTTTTGGGGGTTTTTATTATCATTCATTCACATAATTCTGAGTTTGAGAATAGTTTCTCTCTTAGGTTGAGAGCTTCTCTCTCTAGATTAGGCTAGATTAGGAGTAATTTTAGAGAGAGAAAGTGAAGGATTTCAATGGTGATTGAGAGGTTGAAGATACAAGGGTGACAATTGTGTTCAAGATCTTCTCTATTATCAATGAGCATTCTTAACTCTATCTCTCCTTAATGCTTTGTTTAATTTCATGTTTGTTTGGTTTAATTTTGATGTTTGATGCTTGATTAGTGTAATTGTTCTTGATATTTTGTTGATTCTTCATTTCCATAGTTGTTAGTTGATAGATGATGATTCTTGAATAGTTGTTTGGCTAGGAATTGGGTGAAACTTGTATGATTGATTAATTGTGATTAATTTTGGGAATTATGATGATTGATTGTTGAGATTAAAGTGATTAGTGAAGGTTTGCATGTGTGTAATTCAACTAGGCCTTGAGAATTATGCTAGATTGCATTGTAATTGCTAATGACATGAACAATTGATTTAGGAATTGCAATTATCGATTGGTTTTGATTGTGATTCTCTTAGTTTGTTATTCAGCAAGCTTCGCCCGATCGAGCGAAGATAGTTTGTTCTGATAGTTTAATTACGCGCCCGATCGGGCGCGAATGCGAAGGGGATTTTCGCCCTTTGCTCGCCCGACATATCTTTTCTCCTTACTCGATTTCTCAAAAATTTTGCTCGATCGGGCAAGCTTCGCCCGATCAGGCGAAAATAGCTCGATTTCCAACCTCACTTGCGCGCCCAATCGGGCAAGCTTCGCCCAATTGGGCGAAAATAAAGCTGGAATTTTCTTTACTTGCGCGCCCGATCGATCGGGTCCGTGCCCAAATCGGATCTTTTCTTTATTTTCAACTTCTTTTTTTTAAGTCTCTGTACCTGTCAAACATATACCTGTACAAAAACCCTTGCAAAAGGTAAAATTGCACTCTCCTCTCCTCTTAAAAAAAAGTTAAATAAAAGAAAAACTAGTCTACAAAGCAAGAAATACGGGTTGCCTCCCGCAAAGCGCTGGTTATCTGGTTCCTGCACAACCTTCTTACCAAGTACAAGAACTAGGACCCTTGACCTAACGCTTGGTCGGGTGTTTTCTCACCCGGTCAGGCGATGTTTAGGCCATGACACGGCTTCCTAACATAACCTGTGGCACGCCAATTCACTTTATCTGGTGGGTCCTCCTTGACTTGGAATGAGGGTTCTTCAATGCTACGCACTAAAGATCCCTCTTTGATTGAGGGTTTCTTTAAATTGGCATTAGATTTAGCACTTGCAACTCGATCTGGCGGAACACCTACCGTAGGCTCAATTTCCACAACTTGATCGATTGATTCCACCTTTTCATCCTCAAAGCCAAGACCGACAATGTAGAGGGATCTTTCTATTGCATCAACTTCCTTCTGCCATTTGTCTATCTCATCTGAAAAGGATGCAACACAAGATACCGCCTCCAAGGGATCTTTTACAAGAGCTTGGGGCTTGTTAGAATAATTATGAACCACATTAACACTAAAGCACTTCTCCTCTGTCATGGGGAATTTAGGGGTATTATTAAGATTAAAAATAATTTTTTCTTCCCCTACTGATAGTGTTAATTTGTCACTTCTCACATCTATAATTGCTCCTGCAGTGTTAAGGAATGGTTTACCCAAAATGATTGGAGTTTTCATATCCTCGGCCATATCAAGAACAACAAAATCAACAGGTATATAAAATTTACCTACTCTAACAGGAACATCCTCTAAAACACCTAATGGGTATTTGAAAGAACAGTCGGCCATTTGTAGAGTAATATTGGTAGCTTATTATTTACCCATTTTTAACTTGGAACACACAGATAATGGCATAACAATGACGCTAGCACCCAAATCACACAATGCATTATCGATCATTAGATTGCCAATATGACAAGGGATAGAAAAACTACCCGGATCTTTTAATTTAGGTGGAGATTTATTTTGAAGTACGACACTACACTCTGCAGTGAAAGCTACTGTCTCTACCTCACTAATAGACCTTTTTCTTATCAATAATTCCTTCATAAATTTTGCATACGCAGGAATTTGTGTGATTAATTCAGTGAAGGGAACCGTTACCTTCAAATCTTTTACCATCTCCAAAAACTTACCAAACTTCTTATCTAAATTTGTTTTCAAGTGACGATTGGGGAATGGAAGTTTGATAACTGTCATTGGAGCATTATTTCTCTTATCTGGAGTGGCCACCTTCCCTGGAGTCGTACCCTGCAATGTAGAATTAGATATATTAGTACTACTCTTTAGCCGTGCGGGGCTATTAGCTACATTGTCTGGTTTAACGGAATCAAGATTTGCATTATTTATTAAAAAGGTTCATCATCTCTAGGCATAGGGGGCCCTTCATATTTTGAACCACTCCTTAGAGTAATTGCATAGGCTTGATCCGTAGGCCTGGTCGGCTGTGCTGGCAGAGCTCCCTGTTGGCGGGCTTGTAGAGTAGCGAAAAGTTGCGCAATTTGATTATCTACAATTTTATTGTGTGCTAGAATTGAATCAATTTGGGCATCTCTACTCTCCATGTGCTTTTGCATGTTAACCAGCATCGCTCTAATTTCTACCAAAGAAGGGTCGGAAGATGAGGAGGGTTGTTGTGATTGGTTCTTCTGGCCAGCATTGGGGTGGTAATATTTCTGCTGTTGTTGTTGTGGCGCTTGTGGTTCTTGTGGTGGTAGATTTTGAACATTAGTACTCCGGTAGGAGAGGTACGGATGATTCCGGTACCCAGGATTTTAGGTGTTGGAAAATGGGTTATTCTGCCTATAAGCTTGAAAGGCATTAACTTCCTCCACGGAACTCCGCAATCTTGTTCCCAATTTTCACAGAAAGTCTCATTAGCATTATTATTAATTGCAGAAACATTAGCTATATAAGCAGTGCTAAGATTATCTAATTTCTGGCTGATAGAGGTTAATTGAGCTTGCAAAAAGGATATAGAGTCAACACAATGCTTCCCCTTGTTAGCAAAGCCTCTGGGATTCCTATATTGAGAATTATGTATCGCCATATCTTCAATAACCTGACCTGCATCATCAACATTAAGATTCATAAATCTCCCACTAGCTGCAAAATCTATGATTATTCTAGATGAATTGCCAATGCCATTGTAAAAGGCTTGGATTAACTGCCATTGTGCCAAATTATGGTGGGGGCATTCTCTTTGTAGGTCCTTGAACCTCTCCCAAGCCTCATATAAAGTTTCATCGGCTTCTTGGGCAAAGTTCTAAATTGCACTCCGTAGTACGATTATTCTCTCTACAGGATAATACATGTTATAAAAATTCAAAACAAGAGTTTCCTAGTCAGTTATACCAAGTGTAGTTCTATTTAATCCATTAAACCATAATTTGGCTTTTCCAGTTAAAGAGAAAGGAAATAGAATCTCCTTGATTTGGTCTTGTGTGACCCTAGCTTGCCTGATGGTATACGGTACTGACAATAGTCTGCAATATGAAGATTTGGGTCTTCACCCTTAGCTCCACTAAATTGCTTCCTTTATATCATCGTTATAAATTGGGGTTTAATCTCAAACTGTACCCCATCAAGAGCCGGAATGGGAGTAAGGTGTGGAAAATCTGTAAGCTTTGGTTGTGAGTAATCACTTAGCTTATTTGGAGCCGTCATCTCTGATTCTAGATCTGATGATACCTCTGAATCGCTAGAATCAGTTGGAGGATCTCGGTGATTATTATTATCACCAGAATCCGCCAGAATTTGCTTGTAAAGATTCTTCTGTCTATGGAAGGATCGTTCGATCTCAGGATCGAATGGGATGTAACCTGATCTGGAACACCAGGGCATAAACAAAAAAATCTAAAAGCAAATGTGAGACCTACCTCAAAGAACTAACGTTCTCTGAAACAAAAAGAAATAACCTAGATTACAAAAAATAATCGGAAATAAAAATAAAATCGTTTCCCCGACAATGGCGCCAAATTTTGACAGGGTAAAGTTGTATCCCATGAATCAAAAGTAATTCCTAAATCCTCTAACTAATGTAGATAGGGAAGTAGGGTCGAATCCACAAAGAAACGAGTCTTTCTATTCCTAATTAATATAATCTAGATTATAAAGTAACCAAAATATAATAATCAAAGGAAACTAAACTACGAAGATTAAGAATAAGGAGAAAACTAGGAATAAAAGGCTTAGGGCATAGGTTCACCAGTAAATAATATTCCAGGGTAAAGCATAATAATCGATCATCAACACATACATTAATCAGATCATAAAAGGCTTTCGCTACGTATTACAATCACACAATTAATCTACCGGTATTAAATCTCATCTCTCAAATCTCGACTTAACCATTTATAAATTAACCTGCCTATTGAAACTAGACCTAAACATTAATTCTCATCTGTCGAATCTCGAATCAATATTGTTAAACTCATGCATAAAAGATCTGCGCAAATCTAGTCACAGAGCATTAAATCAATCATTAGGAAATTAATCTAGCAGTGACAATTAACAACAATAAATTACCCCTTCATATTATTTATGGATCCCCACAAACCCTAGAAATAAAACTACTCACACATAATAAAAACTAAACTAATCAAAGCATTAAAACAAGACATGATCAAAGGAATAAAATAAATAACTAAGATTAAGAGAAGAGAAATCGTTACCAAAGAAATCTGGAATTAAGAATAGATTAAGAACAAAGTATAAGAGAGAGAGAAACTAATTTAAAAGATAAGTAGAGAGAAAATCTAAGAAAGAATTAAGAAAGAGTAAAAGAAGGTACTAAACTTGATTAACAGAAAAGTATTTATACTAAGCAAGAATCCTAAACTAAAACAAACTTAATGACCGAAAATTAACTCCTTAAAATAACACGCGCCTGATCGGGCTAAAGGCCGCCTGATCAGGCGCGCCTTTTTCTCTGCGTACTATTCTAAACATCCGCACCCGATCGAGCTAGTAGCTCACCCGATCGGGCGCGCCTTTGGCCACTCACCAGCACACTCTCGCGCCACGCCTCATTGAGCTAAGCTTGCCCGATCGGGCCCTTGCTTCACCTCGAGGCTTGGAACTTTGATTGGGCTTATTTCTTCGGCCCAATCCGGATATCCACTCAGGGTCTTGATCATTCGGTCCAAATACCTCGGTATCCCGATTACCGAGCCCTTAATCACCGGCTTGATGACTCTAATCGGCCTTGGGCTTCAAAGATGGTCGTTCTCCTTTAATTTCTGTAGTTGATCCATAAAAACCCGGGAAAATGCTCAAAAGTGCAATTTCCTACAAAACTCAACCAAAAATACGAAAACACTAGAAAACGCTAATTAGTAATAAAAATGGCTCTAAAAAGCCAAAAACACTACCGATTATGACCAAGGGACGGGGTAAAACACACTACAAGAATCAGGTCAAATAACGACGGACCAGTTCCGACAGACCTGAAAATCCGTCGGAAAAATCGATATTTCCGACAGATTTAATTTCCGTCGGAAATCCGTCAAAAATTTCTGACGGAAAATAAATCCGTCGGAATAATTGGACATTCCGACGAAATATTCCATCGGAGAAGGTAATTTCCTATGGAACAATATTCCGTCGGAAAAATCTGACGGAAAAATCCGTCGGAAGATATACTATAAAAAAAAGGAAAAAAAATATTTACGGAGTATTTAACCTCTAACCCTAAACCTTCTATCCGCCACTTTTTTTCCCTCACTTCTCTTTCCTCTTCTTTCTCTCTCCTTAACCCTCCTCCTTTCCTTTCTTATCTTTCTCTCTCCTTAACCCTCCTCCTTTCCTTTCTTATCTTTCTCTCTCCTAATCCCCTCCGTCCGCCCTTCTCTCGTCTTCTCTTTCCTCTCTTTCTCTCTCATCCCTCCTCCTTTCCTCTCCTCTTTCACCCCCTACAACCACCACCAACAACAACACCATAAAGACCAAGCAACAACAACGAAGATGACTACAACAACACCGAAGACGACTACAACAACACTGGCGACCACAACAACAACGGCGACCAAAACAAGAACGACAACCACGTACATGCGCATAGATCTAGTTAATTTTTTTATGAAATTGTAATGTTAATTTATAAATTTTATTAGATGATTGTATAATTATATATTTCCTTTAATTTTTGTTGTTTAATTAACGTTTTCTTTTTTAATTTTGTTTATGAAATTCTTGCTAAATATGTAGATCTATTGGTTTTGATTTATTTTTGTGGTGTTTTTCGATTTTTTTGTCTCAATTTTTGTATTTTTGGGTTGATTTTCGATTATTGGGGTTATTTTCAGTTTTTTTTGCTAAGTTTTGTGTTTTTTGGGGTTTATTTTTGGTGTGGTGGTGTTTAAAGGTGGGAAGGGGCTAGGGTGGGTGTCGGTGGCGGTGTTAGAAGGTGGATAAGTGGCTGCTGTGGGTGTCGGTGGTGTCGATGGTGGTGTTTAATGGTGGGATAGGGGCTGCGGTGGGTGTCGGTGCTGATGCTTGAAGGTGGGATCGGGGCTATAGTGTGGTGGTGGTTGGTGTCGGTGTGCAGTGGGGTCTGGTGGTGCGGGGTGGTTGCTGGTGATGTGGGCTGGTGGTGGGGTGGTGGGAGGCGTTTTTTTTTGTTTTTTTTAAAATAAGTGTCCAACGGAATTTCCGTCGCAACATACCGACAGAACTCAGTCTGTCGGAAACTTGCGACAAACTTTCTCGGGCCTGAAAATATTTTCCGGCGGACTGAATTCCGTCGGAAATTCCCTCGGAATAGTGTTTCCGACGGAAAAGCCCATTTTCCTACAAAATGTTTTCCGACAACTAGTTCCGACGGAATTCTGTCGGAAATGAGTTTTTCGACGGAAAATATGGTGTTTCCGACGGAAATTTTTCGTCGTTATTTAGTTGTTTTCTAGTAGTGACACTATATAAAATAGACATATCACCCCTTCATTGTATCAAAACTTAAACCACCGTCGCCGCTTCCCTACAGTGTTGTGATGTCGTTGCCCATCACCTCTGCCCAATGTGGATATATGGGTAGTTGGTGACATCAATATTGGTTGTGGTCCTTGTGGATGGTCAAAGAGAGAAAAAAGAAAGAAAGAAAGAGTAAGGGTACTATTGTCCCTTTACATCAAATGTTGGCGATTTTCATAAATATTTTTTTTAACACCCTCCTTTCAGATAAGTTCATGTTCGAGATAACATGTTCAAATAAGTTTAGATAAAACACAATAAACTCGTATAAATTCAAATAAGTTACTTTATTTGAAATTATCTAAACTTTTTTATTCTAAACTTATTTTATTTGAAATTATCTATGTTTTTTTATTTTTTTTATAAGTTCCTATCCGAGTTAACTTTTTTTTTTTAATGGAATTATTTGACAGTAACAAGGCTTTACCACCCAAATACTAAAGGATTTACTTGACCAAATGAGAGCAAAAATCTAAAACTAAAGTATATTTAATCCACTTGGTTAAAAAGATTAGCACGGCTATATCTATATTCTATATTCAAACCAACACACACTTACAAACTAAGAAATCAAACAAATCAACCTTTTTAGAGCCTGTTTTGATTGACTGGAGTGAAATGAATATTTTATATGAGAAGGAAATTAAGAATTGAACTGAAATGAAAATAATCTGAAGAGAACATGCCTTGAATTGCAAAATCAAAATTTATAGATTTGATCAATAGCAATCAGTGAAAAACTAAGTTTGATTAAGCAATTATACTTGCTCAATTCAACTTTATGAGTAACTTTTCTAATATATGCTTTTAATTGTATCAACCACAAGTTATCTATATGTGCTAGGAATAACCAAACATTATATTAATCCTAATCATCTTATATACCACAGAAATTTAGCACAATAAGTTCTAAGTTTTAATATATATCTATTTCCTTAAACAAAAAGTTATTATATATATATATATATATATATATATATATATATATATATATAAACACACACACGTACACACACATGTGTGTGTGAGAGAGAGAGAGGGGTTCATGTAAGAACCCTCACTATATAAAAACTCAATCTTTTATAACAACCAATCTCAATCTTTTAATAGTTTTGATCAAACCATCTAAAATGATCCTTCAATAATGACATTTTTGTAATTTTAAGGAATTCATATTTAGAAATTTGAAAAAAGAAATTAGAACATAGGAAAAAATTTAGAAAATAAGCAGAAAAATTTAGAACATTGGAAAAAAAATTAGAAGATAGCAAAAATTTTGAACATAAGCAAACAAAAATTTAAAACATAAGAAAAATAATTTAGAACATAATTTGAAAAATTAATTTATAACGTAGGAAAAAATTTAGAACATAAGTTACAAAAATAATTTAGTACATATGAAAAAATTTAGAATATAAGCTGAAAAAATATTTAGAATATAGCAACAAATTTAGAACATAAGCTAAAAAAAATTTAGAACATAGGAAATATTTATAACATAACAAAAAAATTAATTTAGAACATATGAAAAAGTTTAGTAAGGTGTTTTTTTATAAGAAAAGGTTCTTATATAAGGAGGAGTTCTTACCGGATCCCTCCCCTATATATATATATACTCCCTCCATTACGAGTTACTCGCAATAAAGAGGGAGTTTGCGGACTCCTAGGCAAAAATATTAAAAGCATGATTAATGATAAATAAGGGCATACACTTAAGTATTAATCCACTTTTTAAAAAAAAATTAAAAAAACACCATGAATAAAACTGCATATATACAACAAAAAAATCTTGTGTGAATCTAGTCCACAATAATATTATTGTGCACCTAAGTTTTATATACATGTAACTGAAATTATATAGAACATAATGAAATCTAATTTTAATATAGTGACCTTATTTTTAACATATATAGTAACCTTTTCTTTAAAATTGTGTGACCTTTTAATGTTATTGTGAACTTAAAATACAACATTATTTTGAATAGTGATCCAATTTTAACATAGTGATCTTTATTATTCATATTGACCATTATATTAAAATTTCATTACAAAAAAAAATAAACTTAACCTTTTATAACTTTTACTGTCACACTAACGTTTATTTCGACACAATAACCTTTATTTTAATATAGTGACTTTTTGTATTAATAAATAATCATAGTGTTTCTAATATTGCTGGTCCACAATAAATTATTGTAAACCAGGTTCATTTAAGAATTTGTATGTATCCAATAATGTACATGCCTTTGTCAATCATTATAGGCTAAATTCTTACGAACTATAAACAGATAATTATCATTTTCAGGTCAGTAAAAAGTCATTTTGATTTCGGGTCTGGTTTGTAAAAGATTGGGTTGAATTTTGGGTCGGGTTAGTAATAGGTCGCGTAAAATTTGGGTTTAGTCAATAACAAGTTGGATTGAATTTGAGTCGGGTCAATAACAAGTCGTGTTGATTTCGGGTTGGGTTTGTAACATGCCAGGTTGAATTTCGAGTCGGGTTAGTAACACGTCGGGTTATTCGGGTTGGGTTTGGAACAAATCAAATTGAATTCAGGTGGTTAGTAACAGGTTAGGTTAAATTTGGGTTTTGACGGGTTAAAACAAGTTTGGGTCAATTTCGGTTTAGATCGGGTTCGGTTCAAGTCAATAATTTACAGGTTACATTCGGGTCGGGTCATCTCCAGGTCGGTTCATGTTCGGGTCCGGGTCTCAAATACTCGGGTCAACTTGGTTCTAGGGTTGGTTTCAGGTCGGTTTCGGGTCACCATTATTCGGACTCAGACGGGTCGGTTAATGACCGGGTTCGATATTTTGGGTCCAGTCAGCTTTTGACAGCTCTACTTAGAGGTCTATTTTTCCCCCGAATTTTTTAAACAAACCCTACTAATCTGTAGGAAGTACGGCAATAAATTAAACTTGCAAACTATAACTATCATAAATTTGGTTATTAGGATTTGGCAAGATAAGGAGTAATAAGGCTAGTATTTACACACTAAATAAACTAACACTCTAAAGACGAAAGGTAAATTGCATTAATTTAGCTGTTGGTTTGAGAATGGGATTGGAATACTTGTTATTTAGGGATTTTGTTTCTTATTTAACTACCTTTTAATTAAATAATTATACTCTATCCTGATGCAGCATGGCCCTTCACATACCTGCGCAAAATATTCCACTTGAAAGTGGGGGTGAATGAGAGTTGCTCTAGTAGAAAATTATAATTGGGCACCGAGTAAAGGCCACCGGTTTGTAAAAACCGTTGGGGAAAAAAATGGGCAGGATTTAGTATAATAGAAATGACACCAATTCAAACCAAACAGGTGCCAATTAGGGAAATGTCACCGGTTTGAACCGGTGGGAATTCTAAATAAAAAAACCCCTTTAATTCTTCTTCATACATAAACCAAACCCTAGCCTATTCCTCTTATTTCTCCTCTCTCCCCTCCCTCCTCTTCCTCTCTCTCCCCTCTTGTTCTCTAATCCTGCTCTCTCTCGTTCTCTTCTCTTTTCCGGCCTTCCCGTTCTTCTTCTCTTTCATCTTCTCCTTCTCTCCTCTTCTTTCCCCTATTTCGACCACCACCACCACCACCACCACTACCACTAACCATCCGCCGCAACAACACCACCACAAAAACCGACATCAAAAACAACACCTCTTTCACACTTTCTCTCTCCTCGTGATGAAACCAAAGGTTTTCAGGTTAAATTCAACCATGACTCTAGATCTAGAGTTTTCATGGTCGAATTTGACCTTTAAAACCCAAATTCAAGCAAATTTGGGGGTTTTGGTGGAATTCAAGGTAAGTTCTCTTTTTTATTTCTTATATTTTGTTTTTTGAGATTTTTTTTTATTTATTTTATTTTTGATGATGATATTTGGTTAAATTGTGGTGGTGGAGGATGGTTTGTGTTCGGGGTAAGGGTTAGGGTGGTAGTCCATCTTGGTATTTGGAGGGTTGTGGTAGGTGGGTCTAGGTCGTTGTTAGGTTTGGGTGGGTTATAGTAGGTGGTTTTCTTTGGTTTGTGTTATTTTTTTTGTTTTTGTTAATTTTTGGGTTGTGATTTGTGGAGGCGGTGGTTTTAGGAGGGTGGTGGGGTGATTTGCTTTAGTTTGGCCGAATTTGTTAAGGTTGGGGTTGTAGATCTGGGCTCATTTGGGTTGTAGGTTAGGGTTAGGTGGGTAGGGGTTTTGGTGGGGGTTAGGTAGTGGGTGGTGGTGTTGGGGTTTGGTGAGTCCGACTCACCGCGGAAACAACCCCGACCCAAGGAACCACTCGTAATTAATAAAACCATAAACCATAAATAAGTAAACACAAGAAAAGGAAGAACGAATCATACCCTTGAAGCGAGCTTCGCCTTCTCAAAAACGGGCTCTTACTTGAAAGCCTTGAGCACCGCAAATGTCGGGCCTCCAACGGTATCCACCCACAAAGGACGAACACGACTTTTTTGGTCCGCTACCTTGGAGTTAGCAAGGTCCAACCAAAACCCAAGTGTTAATGGAGTTTAAGAGTTTTTCCAAACTATGGAATGCTCTTTCTAATTCCCACTCAAGCACTTTACTCCAAATCCCAAGGTTGGTATTTATAGAGGAAAGTATAAGTGGGAATTTCTATTCCATCAATGTGGGATTCATGAAATTCCACAAATTAATTTAAAGCTAAATTAAATAAAATATATAAGCAAGTAATAAATCAACAAGTGTCCTAGTCATATGTAAAGAGGAGTATGGACCACTTGGAGAGGAGGGACCATACTTGCTCCCCACTCCTTCCTCTCCTTGTGACACTTGTCCACACCAAAAAGCAAGCATACTTACTAGCTTCCCCTTTCTACCCGACCTAGGCCCACGGCCCAGCTAGCCTCGCACCGTGCGGGCTGCTAGCTACTGCCAGCTCGGCCCAGCACGCCCACGCACATTAGTGCGGGCTGCTGATGCCGAGGGCGCTGCTAGCTAGCCACGCACATGTGCGAGCTGCTAGCAGCAGCGCACGCCAGCACGCCACGCACATGTGCGAGCTGCTAGCAGCAGCGCACGCCAGCACGCCACGCACTGCTTGCGGGCTGCTAGCCGTAGTGTGCTAGCATGCCTCGCACATGGTGCGGGCTGCTAGCCACGCCTTGCTAGCATGTCTCGCACATGGTGCGGGCTGCTAGCTCGGCTAATCCCCTAGCACTCGGGATTCCAATGCTAGGGGTATTTCGGTCATTGTTGATTTATTACTAATTTGTCGTCTCGTCTTTTTAATATTTTTGACTCGACTTCCGACGATCGGTTTCGACGCTCCAAGCTCGAATTACCGACGTCTAAATATTTAACACTCGGGTGATGAATTAATTTCTTCCGAATTAATTCGTTGAGTCGGTTTGTATATTTTGCTTGGGTGTGACCCGAAGGGTTTAGTCAAGATTAAGCTGTAATATTAATTATATTAATATTACTGATCGGAAGCGGCCTCCACCCATGCATTCCGATCACTTGACCTTACTGAATATATTAGCTTTCTAATAATTCTGAACCCGCTATCAGAATAATACACTTGTTCGAAGGACACCATTCCTTTCAATCTCCCACTTCTCCTTCCGGACAAGTGTGTATGTAGTGTACAGCCCCTTTCCTATGTCTCTTCATGTCTCTTTATGAACTACAAAGTAAGATTACTCGTCATCTCTGTTATGTCCAGAAGTGTTTCTCGAAATCCGAGTTTGACTGTCAATAAGCAAATGATTTCTAAAATCCATCTAAGCACGGCCATGCATTTTCACAGTCTCTCTCTTCGAGAGGCCTTGTAAACAACAAGACATGTTCCCTATTGTTAGTAGGGGGACATTTCCAGTCTTGCAATGTAGCTTCTCTTACTAAGAGGACCTAGCCGCCCGATATCTGTCATTATAATCCCCAGTTACGGCAGACGTTTGGCGGATACCAAAGTGGACTAGTACTCAAACAAGAGACCTCCAATTACTCATGGTCAAGGAAAAGAGTTCCGATAGTAATAATGACAAAAATACTTATGACGATTTTTAAATCTCCTTAAAGTATTCTCATAGGTCGATCCAGTATGGTTCTAAACCAATACCTGTACAAATGATTTATATCTTCATAGCACAAGAAACGGTGCTATAAATCATACTACACACTAGTCTCTAATGGTCATTAATCGTCCACAAAAAATATGACCTTGATTAGGGATAATTTTCGATTAAAATATTCAATGTTCACATAATAGGTGTTTCTTTATCCAAGCCATTGACTTGATACCCTATTTTGAATATTTATTAAAATCAAATGGACTCATTATTTAATTCTAAACCACAATTAAATAGTTTTGTGGAATATTTAGAAATATTTTATTCCACTATGAAACTTCACAATGTTTCATCTTATGATAAATGGTTTTTCCCAAATGTTTTAAGAGTAGTACTCTTCATAAAACCTTCATAGAAATCACACTCGTATTTGATACGCTTGATTTCTTTCATGCAATTATGAATGTTGTCGTTCACTTATTGCATAGGTTTAGTTATAATTACTTTGCAAACCTTAGCATCTTCATTATCCACCATTTCCATAATAAGATGATAAATTTTGAGAGTGTTAATGGATTTCACTCCAAACGACTCACAATGATTTGGAATACTCAAATCACTTACGATCATGAAAATTTATCTTAAATTTCCGCACATTATACATGGAAGCATATCCATGTTACCATTCTCAAGCCACGACACTTCTTGCCTCGTGCTTATAAATGGCTTCCTTGCTAAGGATCTAATCCTTGTTAAGGTTTGTGCTTGCAACATCAAAACTCAAGTTGTATTTGTTTCCATGCGTCAAGAACTCATCCAACTACTTATTTAAGTGCTATGGATGTTCTTGACTATAATCTAATGATCTAATACTTAGATTAATGTCGACTGGTATTATATACGTACTTCACATTCTTTAAGCAAGTAAGTCTTCTGACGATTCCATATCATAGCTTTACATGATGGATCTAATTCTAGATGATTCTCAATTCTATTCCATCCATGTGACATTTAGCTCATTCAGTTACACTGAGTCTTGCCAAAATGTTCGCTATGTGATATGGTTGAAAGTCTCCTACTAGAGTCTTTCTTGGTTGACTTAGTATTTAGCCTAGCTTATACTTAGTTCAAACATTTACTTAGCTTCATACATATATGGGTCGAAAGTCTTTCAAAGTCCTTCATGTTTAACATGGTAAATTCCTTTACTCATTTAAACATTTAATTAAGTCTATACCATAGAACTTAATTCCCAACATGTACTAAGTATCGTCTTTATCTTGGTCCATTGTCGAAAATACTTTCAAATCTAAGCATTTAGCATTTGATAGTTGTTTCACAATAGAGTTCGTAAACTTCTCGTTGGACCTTTACTTTTGCTCCCACTAAACTTCTTGTTCATCAGAATTTCTATGTTTCTCCATAAGTCAATCCTCTTATTAATTTTATGAGAAAACATGTTCCAATTCCTTCATGCAATGCTTCCTTTAATCCCATGACGGATTCCATGTGCTTGCTTTCAAATCTAGCATTATTTAGATTTTCAAAACCCTTAGACTATTCCAGTCACTTCTAAGATCCTATTTTGGGAAGGCGGTTTTGGTATCTATTTTGCCATATTTCATATGTGCAATTTTGCTAGATCAATCACGAAAAGACTTAAGCATTCCGATTGGTGAATATTAAAATCAACTCCTTGAAATTAATTATATCCTTTTCAACCAATCTAGCTATGTATGCATATACATTTCCACATTTGTTAGTTTTCTCCTTGAAAACTTATTTGCAATTGATGGATCTTTCATCCTTCATGCAAATTAATCAAGTTTCGAACATGATTTTCAAACATGGAGTCTATTTTGGATTTTCATGGCCTCTAACCATCATTCGGAATTTGGATTTGTCGTAGCTATCTTACAAGACATTATTCCTTTGCTTGTAAGTCTTAGGTTTATTTCTAACTTAATAGAAAATTTATAGGATTCAATCCAATCCTTTGGTGAATGCTATACCTATACGGGATAATTTCATCAAACATTGAGTTTTAAGGCGCTTTCAAACCCCTTTTATCATGTTGATCTTACTCCAATATTTTTAATGTTTTGTGAGTAATGAATTCTCTTTTAAGGCACTTGTAAAGTCCTTTTGAGTATTCTTGATCAAGCATTCTCATGAAGCCTTTAAGGTCTTCCGAGATTCTCAGTTCTAGTTTGTTGCTAAGCTCGATGGTCATCGAGTTCATTTTCCTCCCACTTGTTGTTTTGGAAACGTGTTACTTTCCAGAAAGACACCACTTAGAGCAACAAACATTATGTTCTCAATTAGGATGTGGAGGTAATGCCCGTAGTCTCACTTGAATGCTTACAAAGAGACATGTATATTGTCTTTGGGTAAAAGTCCGTTGTGATCGAAACAAACAGTTAGCTCCGACTTGAGCTATCTTTAATCTTTATTGAGCCATTCAGCTCCCACTGAGCCACCTATCTCCCATTGAGCCACTTAGCTCGTACTGAGCTAGTGAACACCCACTGAGACTAAGAGCCTTAGACATATACTTGAAAAGACTTTTAGAAGTTATTTCTATCCATAACTGAATATGGCGTCCTTTCTTAGCTTCAACATATTGTTTAGTGTAACATTAGTCATTTGTGCAAATCTTTAAGAACTTTATAGGAAGGGTTGTGAACCATCATCGTTTGAGTCATTTTCCAATGACATCGAGGTCTCCGTGAGGACACACTATGATCTTTGTAGAGTTCTTTATGAAAATTTCCATTCATAACTTTGAGATGGTCACGCTTGGATCAAGCAAACATTGCTCGATCTAATCTAGAAGTTTTGATATCTTGCCAAGTCGATTCTGTACTTCACTGGACTCTTGAGCTACTCAGGTCAAGTTTGTTCACATTTGATGAATATAGCCATATCCTTTCAAATTCTTTGTGAAACGTTGAAGTAATTGATTCCTCTTTAGCCTTCGGAGTCAATTGTCTATACCAAGAACAATAGCTCTCTGCTTTGTCGGTTTCAACAACTAAGACTTGCTTGTCTTATAATGATTCCAAATCGAGCAACTATCAACAACCTATCTAATAGAATCTTGAGTACGTTCTTGTCGATATGGCATTGCTAAAGATGTTTGGAACGCAAATCAAGCCCATGACTTGAACTTAGTGAGTTAATCATGTTAGGGAAATGTTTGTTTATAATCAAGCATTCTTGACTCAACGCTTGGATTACCATGCCATTCAAATAAATCTCACAACTATTGCTCATTACTTTGAATGTGAGTCTTTCCGTGTGTAAACGGATCAATTGCTGATTATGGAACATAATAACCATTATTTGTTCCAGCCTTTGGCTTAAAAGGTCTTTAAACAAAACATACGACCTTACAACTGATGTAGCTCTTCCTGCTTCATTCTAAGCTTGTAAGTCGAAAACTTAGCTTAACTTCAATAGTTTGAGGTCACTATCATAGTGGAACACTCAAGCAGTATCCGATACTTGTGAAGATAACGAATTGCTAAGTTAACTACAATAACATGAACTCATGAGTTGAAATGGAATCTAATTCCTTTTCTTTGTTCCTTATTTCCTATATTTCTTATCATACAATATCTCATAATCTTACTTTAAGAATTATTTCTTTAAGTACCTTGACTCTTATACTTTGTTAGGCATAATCAAGCACCTAGTGCGCCATAAAACAAAGTTCCATCTTTTCCATTAATTCTTACTCGAATTACTACATCAATGAGTCCTACTCAATTATGTATGATGTGAAAAGATACATTGGTTGTCAAACATTGACAATCTTGAGTTTGCAACTCAATACCTCATGTTTTATCAAAACTACCTAGTATTTTGAATACATGATGTCCAACCGTCCTTTCAGACTTAGTTATAAAAGTCATTTATGAGAATTGTATTTTAGAAATGTTTTTCCTGTCTTTGAGAACTATTCTCAAGGATTTCCTTTACCAATCATGGAAACAATATTATTTGATTTAGAATACTATAAATATAAGTGCAAAGTATAACCATTTATCAAGAACATAATAATTTTGAAATTTAATAGCATTCATGCAAACTTCAATCTTATTAAACGTCTTATTTACGCATAAAAATTGTCCCTATTTGGCGAAAATAAGGCGATTCCAAGATCCGAAGAAACAAAGAGTGGTTAAGCATGCTTTGGCTTGTCTTAACACTCAATCTTCTAAGGTAAGCATTACCTTGCTAATGGCTCTAAGCCACTCTTGGTTAGATAATCTTCGCATCTAATGCATCTTTGACGATGTATCTCTTTTGCCACGGTATGTGAGGACTCCTCACTCATACCGATGAGTTCAACCAAAACCAACATGCACACCCGGTGTGTCTTATGAGCCTTGGAGAAGTGATGGCACCTCGCTTTGGCGCCTACCATCACCCTCGTTCGGTTGGTAAGTGTTGTTTTGGAAAGGCAAATTTGACTCAATATTATTAGGGACCTAGGATTTCTATGTTGGTTGATTTAAGTGAACTTAACTAATCATCGCAACATAAAGAAAACCTAAACATGCATCTAACGAATAATTCACATGTATATAAGCATAAAATATAAAGCAAAATAATAGATGCATATTGGCAACTAGCATGACCCCTTGAATTCTTCAAGTCTTCAAAAGGTCTTCATTTGCAATTCAAGGCTTTGTCTTCCAAGATACGCCGTCTTCAAGACTTAACCAAACTATGCAAATACTAGTGTCTACGACTAGGAATAATCTAAATATTAAGGTACAAAAATACTTAACGATGTGTAGACCGTATTTAGATTTACAAAAATACAAAACGGCACGTAGTCCGTATTTTCTATCCTAATCGGGTCCCACTAGTTTCCATTTCATAAAACCTGTGAGAGAGAATATATATTCCATTCATCCATTCACTATTTGTGAATGGCCCATGCAATTTACAATATCAAACAAGTAAAATGCATTTAAACAACGCGTGCACTAGTAACTAATCTAGGTGATTAATCCGATTAACACGCCTAATAAAAACTAGTCAAAGTTGTTTAACCGATTATGTAATTGACGTCATTAATAATTGAAGCTCCCACTAAATTCCGCATTTCCCTTAATTAATCCAATTAATTAAGTCGGTAGCACCCAAACTTGTCAAAATAAAATTTGTCAATGCCGCTCAAAATCGAGGCCTAGCCTCCCAAAATTTTAATTAAAATAAACAAAATTAATTAAAATAAATAAAACGGCAAAGTAAGCAAATATTAAGCCAACCGCATTTCAAGTGGCTTTCGCTTTAAGCGTTTTGCCAAAGAAAATCGAATAATTGCGGCTCGTGCAAACCAAGCACACTACGACCATTCGCCTCACCGCACCAAGCACATACACACACAAAAGCTCCGCACACACGGCCCGCGGCAAGCAACCTTGAGCTGCTGCCACTGCCGCACGCACAGCCATGGCTGCTGCTACGTGGCTGCTGTGGCCGTGTGCTGCTGCCGCGCATATGACCGCACGCAAGGCGGGGCAGCCACCTTGGCAGCCACATGCGGGCTGCTATGCAGCCCGGCTAGCCAAGTGTGGTTCTTTGCCTCGTTTTGCGTGTCATGGCCTCGGGATTTGATCCCATTTCGCGAGACATAATTAATTAATTCTAAATTAATTTTAGAACTAACTTAATGAGCAAAAAAATAAAAATTTTAAACAAGTCTAACTTAATAAAATTTCAAAGTGCTAATAACCAAAACAATTCCAAGAACCATTCTTAATTAAATTGGTTTAGCTTGGTGCAATAAAAAAGTTGAGGCAATTTCTTACTTTTAATTTAATCAATTTAAATTAAACTTGAGAATTTGACAAAGTAAGGGGAAGTTGGAAAAATATGAACTTTAATGTTCAAATGAAAATTCCAACATCTAAATTTTGTGAATCCTTGAAAATTATATCTTCCAACATGAAGATAACTAAATTTCTATCACAAAAATTGAAACTTTATGTTTCCAATCAACTAAAAATGATTAAAAACAACAAAGTTTAACACAAAATAACATGAAATTTAGTAGTTTTTAAAGTTTCAATCACTTATCACAAATAAAGATTGAATCTTTAACACTTAGGAAGCCTCAAAACAAAAAATTTCACACTAAAAAGCAATTAGTTTGCAATTATGTGAAAATAAATCAACCTTTAAGCATCAAATACTACCAAGTAAGTGTGCTTTAAGGAGACTTAAAAATGCTGAAAATAATGCAAATAATCAACCACATAATCAACAAGTTATGCCATTAATTTCAAGGTTAGAAAAGACTTAAAATTTTTCGTCAAAAACGAAAAATCCCTCGAAAAAGGCCTTTCTGGTCAGAATTTGGCTAAAATCACAGTCCCAAAGTTCACTATTTTTGGATAAAAACCTTTTCAGAACACCTTTTCCACCCAAAATTCACTATTTTTGGGCGAAAATTTGGGTTCTAGGCCAAATTCGACATTAAAAACGGGATTAAAATAAATAAAACCGAGCTACTAATCTAATTAGCAACTTAAACCAGAAAAATAAGCCAAAATAAACCTTGAAAAACATGATTATAAAAATAAACGAGCGGGGCTCCGATACCGCTGTTGGGGTTTGGTGAGTCCGACTCACCGCGGAAACAACCCCGACCCAAGGAACCACTCGTAATTAATAAAACCATAAAGCATAAATAAGTAAACACAAGAAAAGGAACAACGAATCATACCCTCGAAGCGAGCTTCGCCCTCTCAAAACGGGCTCTTACTTGAAAGCCTTGAGCACTACAAATGCCGTGCCTCCAACGGTATCCACCCACAAAGGACGAACACGACTTTTTAGGTCCGCTACCTTGGAGTTAGCAAGGTCCGACCAAAACCCAAGTGTTAATGGAGTTTAAGAGGTTTTCCAAAATATGGAATGCTCTTTCTAACTCCCACTCAAGCACTTTACTCCAAATCCCAAGGTTGGTATTTATAGAGGAAAGTATGAGTGGGAATTTCTATCCCATCAATGTGGGATTCATGAAATTCCACAAATTAATTTAAAGCTAAATTACATTAAATATATAAGCAAGTAATAAATCAACAAGTGTCCTAGTTATATGTAAAGAGGAGTGTGGACCACTTGGAGAGGAGGGGACCATACTTGCTCCCCACTCCTTCCTCTCCTTGTGACACTTGTCCACACCAAAAGGCAAGCATACTTACTAGCTTCCCCTTTCTACCCTAGCCTCGCACCGTGCGGGCTGCTAGCTGCTGCCAGCTCGGCCCAGCACGCCCACGCACATCAGTGCGGGCTGCTGATGCCGAGGGCACTGCTAGCTAACCACGCACATGTGCGGGCTGCTAGCAGCAGCGCACGCCAGCACGCCACGCACTGCTTGCGGGCTGCTGGCTGTGCTGTGCTAGCATGCCTCGCACATGGTGCGGGCTGCTAGCCACGCCTTGCTAGCATGTCTCGCACATGGTGCGGGCTGCTAGCTCGGCTAATCCCCTAGCACTCGGGATTCTGATGCTAGGGGTATTTTGGTCATTGTTGATTTATTACTAATTTGCCGTCTCGTCTTTTTATTATTTTTGACTCGACTTCCGACGATCGGTTTCGACGCTCCATGCTCGAATTACCGACGTCTAAATATTTAACACTCGGGCAACGAATTAATTTCTTCCGAATTAATTCGTCGAGTCGGTTCGTATATTTTGCTTGGGTGTCACCCGAAGGGTTCAGTCAAGATTAAGCTGTAATATTAATTATATAATATTACTGATCGGAAGCGGCCTCCACCCAGGCATTCCGATCACTTGACCTTACTGAATATATTAGCTTTCTAATAATTCTGAACCCGCTATCAGAATAATACACTTGTTCAAAGGACATCATTCCTTTCAGACGGTACATGTTAGGTAGTGGGTTAGGTGGGTAGGGGTTTGGTGGAGGTTGGGTAGTGGGTGGTGGTACTATTTGTGGGCTAGTGGTGGGGGTATGTGGTGGTGTGGGCTGGTGGTACATTTTGGAAATAAATTCAAGTGAAAAAAGGGACATTAAGGGCACCGGTTAACCGGTGCTAATTACCAAATATGGGCACCGGTTAAGCGGTGCTATTGTGCACTTACCATTGGTGGCAAAAATATCTGGTTTTGCCATCCCTCAAATAAGCTCCGGTTCAAAACCGGTGGGATAAGCCGATTTATAACCGGTGCGAAAATCCTATTTTCTACTAGTGTTGAACCCATTATCTTTTGTGTTATGCTGGATCTGAAATCAAGTTAAAAGACATCTCAACCGAAAGCTTAAATTGATAATTGAGGTCTTAAAATATGTTTTATATTCTATCAATCACTATATATATGTGAGTATCAAAGTATGTACGTGACTAAGAATAATTTAGTATCAATAAATAGAGGCGTGATGGGCCGCTACCAGGTATGGTCCATACCAAGGGGTGAAAACAGTATAAAATCAATAATAACAGTATAAAAACAACAAATAACAGTATAATATAAAGATTCGCTCTTTCCTCTTTCCCTCTTTCTCCATCAAAAATCTCGCTAGAATTATAACAGTATAAACTATAAAATAACATTATATTTATCAATAATAACAATATATTTATCAATAATAACAGTATAAATTGAAACATAAAAAGAATTTGGTATGGACCATACCAGGTATGGGCCTATACTTACTCTCAATAAATACTATAGTCAATTGACGATAGACTTGTACATTTGTCCTTTATATTATTTTTAATCTTTTGTTTTAATTGTTTTTATCTTTTTTTTTTGTATTTTTATAAATTAAATGTGGTGCCTCTTGGTTTTGGGTTGTAGACGTGTAGTCCAACATCCTCCCCCAGTCTCCCTCACTGTACCACATAAAGTCACAATTTTATTTCTCTTTTTTTGACAAACACAATTTTCTTTCTCACACAGTCACACTAGTTTTTACGAAAGTTGAATTCAAAAGGTAAGAAATAATAGGTTTGAATTACAATTATAATAAGTTTGGATAATTTCAGATTAAGAAAAATAAGTTCTGATAAGAAGTAACTATAACTATAATAAGTTGAATAAGCTATAAGATCTACCAACTAAAGTTAGTGAAGATTGATTGATTACAAGTGGATAAAAAATAAGTTACTCCTTTCATCCCTAAATATAATTTTCGATTGAGTTTTTATGGTTTTCAAGATAAGTCTTAAAACGTTTTATCTCTAATTTTAGGCACATAAAAATTATAAAAACTTGATATAAATAATATATACAATATGATGAATCTAACAAGATCCCCATGAATATATAATCTTTGTATATTAACGAGAATTTATGGTAATTTTTTTAAGGTTTGACCTAAATAATTCAAATAAGTACTATAATTAGGGTCGGAGAGAGTAGTAGATATCGGTTGATTAACAGAGAAGAGATAAATATGTTATGGTTATGAAACTTTATTTTAATTTATAATTTTTTATATGTATTTAATTTTTTGAAAATTTGATAAATACCACCATCTATTGTTGGCAAAATTGGAAATACCACCTCAAGTTTTTTTTTTGTATTTTACCACCTAGTTTTTTTCCTAAACTTTTGAAACTCCCACCATGACGTCATTGTGGGTCCCACATTTGCGTTTTCCCTCTCTTTCCCTCTCTCTTCCCTTGATTTCCCCTGTTCCTCATCTTCTTCTTCCCTCTCTTCCAATTTCGTTTCTTAATTTTGACGGCGTGTACAAAAATTTGCGCAAATTAGGTTATAATTTATGCAATCTAACCTAAAACGAAGTGTATTGATTAGATTAATTAGGGTTTGGGTAAGTAATTTGGAGGTTTTGCTAAATTCGACAAATTAGAGTTTATGAAGTTAAAATTGAATGAATAAGTGGATAATTAAACAAGTAATTACCACGAAAACACAATTAAACATGCAATTGGGGGCGAAAATACTAACATTGTTGAATAGAGAAGGAGAAAACAAGTAATTACCATGAAAACACAATTAAACAAGATTCTTTTACATAGAAAAGGAGAGAGAGTGAAAAATGAATGTTGAATATTAGGGTTTAACAATAAATTTGGGTGGGTGAGAGTATAGTAATGGGTATTGAAGAGGAGAGAGATGAAATTGAAAGAGGAAACTCGAGGAACAGGGGAAATCGAGGGAAGAGAGGGGGAAAGAGAGGGAAAACGCAAATGTGGGACCCACAGTGACGTCATCTAAGAAAAGAGGTGGGAGTTTCAAAAGTTTAGGAAAAAACTAGGTGGTAATTTAAAAAAAAAAAAAAAAAAAAAAAAAAAAAAAAAAAAAAAAAAAAAAAAAAAAACTTCAGGTGGTATTTCCAATTTTGCCAACAATAGATGGTGGTATTTATTAAATTTTCCTTAATTTTTCGTTTAAGAATGGGAGGAGTGTGATTGAAATTGCTTCCCTAATGTATGAAGTTTTAAGGATAGCTCATAAGAAGTTGATATTACAAATAATAAGTGAAATAAAATATAAATTGCATTCATCAATCATTATGATTATGTCAAAAAAAAAAAACCAGTGATTTTGTCAATGCAATTAGCTTAATTGGTTACTCATGATACGGAGTAAAATATATGGATTAAATTGCATTGATCAATCATTAGTAACCATCTAATCGAGTGCACCTAATTATTAATGATATAAATTGAGTGCATGATAAAATATTTTTATAAATTTTTTGGGTGATACGCCATCTAATTGAGTGCACTTAGTTATTAATGATATGTAATAATTTAATTTAAGGTAAACCAAACTTATTACAGAGTTAAATTAAATATAATTAAAATAATAATAATCATGATTCATGTGATTATTCATGAGTTAAATTATGCATTTCACATTTTCTTACCTAATTTGATTTTCAATATATGTACGGTAGTACTCTGTAAATATAAAAAAAAAAAAAAAAAAAAAAAAAAAAAAAAAAAAAAAAAAAAAAATTATTACAGAGTACTACCGTACTACGTATATTGAAAATCAAATTAGGTAAGAAAATATGAAATGCTTAATTTAATTTAACTCATGAATAATCACATGAATTATGATTATTATTATTTTAATTATATTTAAGGACGTCCTTTTCTTAGATTTAAATGTTTTTATTGTATGCCACCCCAAGACAAGTTTTATAAGGTACCCATCAATTGTTCATTTAAAAAAAAAGAAAAAAAAAACAGAAATCAAGGTAACACTTTAGGTGCATTATTTTTAATTAAAACAAATTAATTTCGTCAAAGCCATTAGACTTTAGGAAAAATGAAGTACTCGTACCAAATATACTCAAAAGTCAAAACTACTACCTGTATCCAACCTTGTGATCATATGAGCAACAGTATTACAGGACCAGGACCTTTTAATATGAAACAAATGATACTTATCAAAGATGAACCCATCTTGACAATTATCCTCATAAATGAGATGAATAGGAGAGAAGCCACTGTCCCTTTTCTTCACAGCCTGCACCACGTTAATCATCAATTGTTAATGAAACTACTCCTCTTAACAGCTGAAATCATGAATCTTATTTTGTTATTTTATTTTATTTTATTTTATTACATGACGTTTTAAATTCCATTTTATTTTATTCTCACATAGTTTTTATTTTTTTTTTGTTTTTTTTTTTTGAAAACCTTATTCTCACATAGTTGAATAATATTTTGTTTATTTTTTTTTGGTGAAGAATAATATTTTGTTTATAATTAAACTTAAATTATCAGTAAACGACTAGACGGTTTACTGAATGCTTGCCTAGTGTGAATAATGTGTGATTACACCATAAAGATAATTTAAATATCAATTAAAACCAGTTTCATTATTTATTTATTTATATATTTATTTTTGAAAGAAAACCAGTTTCATAATTATTAATTAACATGTTCATATGTTAGATTTAGGATGATTGTAATTACATATATTGAAATTTTATTTTTTCGTAAAAATACCCTTCAAAATTGTTATGTATATATATTGCAGGTACTAGGTGTCATCAATCTTCTATTTCAGGCACGCATCTCCAAACCTCAAATTATACCTACTTTTTCGATCTAATCCTTAAGAATTGCCCCATTGTATAATTTTTATTAGGTCAAATTACATATATATATTGACTTTTAATTTTCAATAATTGTTAAGAAATAAGGAAAAATTGCCAATTACTACCACTTGTGAAAACTAACGTAAAAAAATTTAAAATTTTGATTTTACTACCACACTACACTTTAAACCATTTTTGACATCACTTTTCCCTTTAGCCCAAATTTAACCCTTGATTGATTAACCATTTAGACGACAAAGGAAAAATAAAAAAAATTCCCTTATCACAACTAACTAACTTAACCGAACTCCCATTTCCTTTCATTCTCTCTCATCGATCTTCCTCTTTCACCATTGCTAAAAATCTTCCAAGCTTCTTACTCCAAATCCATAATAATTCTTCTCATCTATCCTCCAATCAAAATCGTTCAAGAATAAGCTGAAATCGAACCGAACTGATAATAATTTAAACCAAATCGAAACCGTCCCATAAGGCAATTGAACCAATTTCAAATCGATCCAATTGTCAATTGATCCCTTAGGCTCTGTTCACTCCACTTTTATAAAAAAAATAGTAATCCGAAAAAATAATTTCAGTTCATTAAAATAATATCAATTTAAACAAATAAGTTCAGTTCAGAAAAAATCGATTACCATAAAGAAGAATATAATAAAGAATCAGTAATAATAATTTTAGTTCAATAAAAATAATTTCAATTCATTAAAAATAAGATGAAGTGAATAGGTTTTAGTGTAATTAATTTAAAGGTTTTTTTCGACATCAAGGCCTAGTTCTTCTTTTCCACCATCATAATTTTGCATGCCTCAATTGTAGATATTAATGGTTTTAAAGGCCTTTTAGAGAGCTTGAAAATAAATTAAATTACTCCCTCCGTATTTTATTACTTGCTCTACTTTTTCTTTTGCAGTCATATTTTATTACTTGTTTCATTCCAGTTTTGGAAAATTTTTAACAATACATATTTTATTATTTTACCATTTTCCTCCCTACTAATGGCCCCCTAATATCATATTTAATATTTTTCATATTATCTTTTTTTTTTGAAAATATTTTTCATATTCTCTCAATTTCCCACTTATACTCACTTACATTTTTCACTTTTTTGAATTTTCAACCAATCAACCCACTTCTATCATATTTTATTACTTTCCACTATTCCTCTCAAAATCCATGAATGGAGAAATGAAGGAAGTAATTAAATATGAAGGGAGTGATGTGTAGTGCTGTCAAATTTCAAACCGAAACTATTTAGCTGTCCGAAACAAACCGACCTAGATGAGAACCGAACCGATTAAAAACCGTCTTTTGAAACCGAAAACCGACCCGAACCGTACGCAAATGAACCCAAAATCGAACTGATCCGAATTACGTTACACCGTATAAGAACCAAACCCGTTAATGAACTGAACTGAAATCAAACCGAACCGAAAAATAACCGAATTGTTTCTAACCCGAAACCGTTTGAACCGAGATAAAAACCGTTTACACCGAACCGTTGACAACCCGCGACCCGTTTACACCGAATTATTGTATATAAACGGAACCGTTTATAAACCGAACCGCTTGCAAAATGAATCTTTATGAACCGGACCGCTTATAAACAAATCGGTTACAAACTGCGTAATATAAAGAGAATATAAAAATGAAGTTAAAAGGTGTTTCAATGAAATTTAATTATGCACACATGTTTACTACCAATGGAGCATTATTATTTTCCCAAATTTTATTAATGTAATTATTATATGGATTAAGCAAAATAATCTTACTAGTGATAATACAAAGAACCATTAAAAATTTGAAAAGTTATCATAGTACAAAAATTCTTCCTGCCAAATCAATATTAATTGAAAATTAATCATAGTATGAAATATCTTCCTGCCAAATTATTATCATAGTATAAAACCATTTAACTGCTCGAATTCAAACGACTCAATAAACAATCGATTATTTGAAATCGAAAATCGACTCGAACCGTAATTTAGTAAACTCGAAATGGAACCGATCCGAATAACGTTAAACCGTAGAAGAACCGAACCAGTTATAAACTGAATCGAAAAAGAACTGAACCAGTTTTAAACTGAACCGAAAAAGAACCGAACTACTTATAAACAGAACCGAACTGTTTCTAACATGAAACCGTTTGACCCAGGATAAAAACCCTTTACATCGAACCGTTAACAAACCGCAACCCGTCTACACCAAACCGTTTACTACCTGGACTGTTTACAACCCGAACAAAATTAAAATTGCTCAAGAATAAACCAAATTGGAATCGAACCGATAACTATTTAAACCGAACTGAAACCGACCCGCGAGACACACTTAAACCGATTTCAAACGACCCGATTAAATATCGAAATGATTTCAAACCGAACCGAACCCGAACTGTCAAACCGTTTTCACAGTGATAAGTGACGTGTGATGTCAAGTATTTTTTCCCTTTATGTACAAATATAGGTATTAGATCAGAGTGCTTCACTCAAAAACATAACTAGCTACCCTATCACAATAGTTGACGTAGTCAACTCAAGATCATAAAACCAAGAACTTAGGGTTCGTTTGGCATTGTTGCGGTTTTCTGTTTTTTGGTTTTTTATTTTTTAAAAGTATATGATATATGCCCCATAATGAATAAAAAATTATTTAAACTTATTAAAATTATAATAATTTTAAAAACTGACAACAGAAAAGTGGAAACACCTTTTTCTTGTTTCCTGTTTTTGGTTTTTGGTTTTCAAAAAAACAGGAAACTAAAAACCAAAAATGATGCCAAACAAGCCCTTAGCTTACCTTTTTGGTATGAATGGTATCTAGAGAGTCACAAAAACGAATGCAAAACTTGATCACATAATCACTTGGAATAATCAGCAGGGAAGTTCGCTCTAACCAAATAATCTATTTCTCACTTTGAAGCACTTAACTTTTGAACACACCAAATACACATACGTACATATATATATATATATATATATATATATATATATATATATATATATATATATATAGCCACTTATGATTTAATTTTATCAGTGCATCACGTAGGATAATAAATTTTAGTGGTAGCCAATTAAATCCAAGATTATTAATTTCTTTTCGAATTAAATAATTTAACTGACCACCTAAGCAAAATTGGCGAATGAGATTATCCAGTTTAAATTTATTAAATATAAAATATTAACTTTTGATATCAGGAACTTTATGTAAATATAAAACAAATTTTAGCGCATAAATAAATAAATATATAAAAAAATTATTTTATTTTAAAAAATTCAAACAAATCATACATAGCACAGGTTTCATCTAGTATTATAGTATTCATCACTAGGGGTGAGCAAAAAATCAGGGTACCCTGAATCGGAACCGAAAACGAAAACTGTAGGTTCCGATTCTCAATTTCCAGAAACCTGTTCAACAGGTTCCGGTTCCCATTTTGAGGAATCTGTTGCAACAAGCTTCGGTTTCGGTTCTTGGAATTTTTACAGGGTACCCTATTATGCTCACCCCTATTCATCACTCTTTTTTATTTGTATATCGCTAGGTTGTTAGGATCATATTGGTATAATTGGATCTTGATTACCTACTTTGTATTAAAAAAAAAAAAAAAGAAATAAAATTAATATTGCTACAGGACGATTGAAAACCTCGTACTTTATCTAATTTTAAATTAAAGGTGTTAGCCTGTTAGGCATGGTTATATAAGATGGCCATATCAATATTTTCGAAGGTATTAGTTATTAAGTTATCATGTAAAATGGATAAGATGTGTCTAAGGACGTCAAAATTAAAATTATAGGTACAATGAACTTCAATGAACTTCAATTCCGATCTCTAACTATTTCGAATAATTATACAAGTTTCTTTGAGTTTGTAAGTTGTTTTCACCATTGATTAAATATTTCTAGGCTATGTTAGGTAATTAGTTGGTAGCTAGCTTGATGTATTAACTGATTTCATTAGTTGGTTATATTAGCTAGTTGTAAATAGTTGATTGTGTAAAATTGTTTAATAAATGACTAATAATTGTTGCTGCTATAGGGTACTTAATAGCAAAAAAAACTAATTATTCAATAAGCGGTAATGTCAAAAGCTTCCTAAAAAAAAAATCCTAAAAAACTCTTTAAATAAGCTTTTAGCAAACAATTAGTTTTTAAATTAGTCAAACATCTAATACGAAGTATCAAGTATGACTCAATAAGCTAAAAATTCTTCGGAAAAACTCAAACAAGGCTTTAATGATATGTGAACTTGAATTGAAGTAATACACAACAAACCGTATGAATTTCAATTCAAACAAAAGTACTTCATCCCTCTCTTTCTCTAAAAGATTGTTATTCCAATATTTTAACATTTTATAAGACTATAGTTAAATAGTTGCCTAGTTGGGCTTTATGAATAGTTGTTCTACTTATTTTAATACAAGCACAGTAGTGTAAGCTACGAGGAGGAGTCAGTCTTCACAATCAACTATTTGCAGTGTATCGGCACATATTAAGCCATATAGAATGGCATTATTGTAACTCGTCGGTCAGCGTATTAACCAAATTAACTATGTCTTGTTTCGCGTAATATATTTATTATTACTCAGATCAACAGTCAACACCATAAACTTGCTACATACAATAACTACTCATATCAAGACCAAAAACTTCTTACATAATAAAATATGAAAAATGTTATATAGAACCTTTAGGGTTGCATATAAGAGGCTAAAAGTAGAAAGAAAAGACAATAATATACATTTGTTACACCGATTTACTCGTGAATTGTCGATAAATTTCCAACCTAATACTAAAAGGGAATATATTAAGTGCTTATATACAGCCTTTAGGACTGCATATACCCTAAAATAAATCACTACTCAAATGAGTCAGTTCAATACCATTACCTTATTCCAATAAGATTTTTTTTTTGAACGAATTGTTCCAATAAGAAATTACTACTTGCCCAAAAAAATAACTGCTCAGATGAAGACCATAAAGTTTACTGCTTGAATAAAAGATACTCGTATATTATTTGGCCAAAGTACGACTCTTATACTCCAAGTTATTTTAAAGCTACAATTAACTATTATTTGTCCAATAATAGTGAGATTCAATCCATAAACTTTGTATAGATGTACATGTACGTCCCAAACTTATTAGTGGTATATATTTTCTTCCACTATTTAATATTATATATAATGAATAATGATTGAAGCACAGAATATAATCCAGTTCTTGTCAAGCTGAGCCACATTCATCTCTTGCAAATTTTTTAGTGTGTTCTATTCATCTTAATTTAGTACTTATGATCGTCGATCTCTTTCTCAAAGATTGGGATGAGTCGATGTCGTCTGATGCTTAATCTGATGATTGAAATCCATAATATTCCATTACACCATTTACACCATGATATACGAAAAAGTTTAAATTTAAAGTGTGGATGCAACATAAGCTTCTCTATACCATGTTACATGATCAACTTAATTGATTAACAAAAGTTTAGTATATGGTTGTTTGGATGACATCCAATCCATAATTGAGTTTTATATTCTATCATAATTGTGTACATGGGCTATTAGACTAGTAATTAATAATAATAATAATAATAATAATAATAAAAGACTCAAGAACATTTAAATATAGTAGTGTCAATTTTTCAAAAAAACAAGAAAAAATATTATAGTAGTGTCAAATGTGAACAAGAAAGTTAGTTTAGGTCTTACCAAGTTTCACAAATTTGTTTGCATGAATATATTAGTGTCAAATGTGAACAAGAAAGTTAGTTAGGTCTTACCATGTTTCACGAATTTTTTGAAGAGTGATAGTTCATACTTCCTAGCACCTTACCAAATGCATTTTTGTCATTTTTCAGTCTTTAACACGAGTAACGTTGGTCCAAATTCCACAAGACTAGTGGAACTTGAAGATGACAAATATTACAATTTGAAGGGGAAAAAAAAAATAATAGTAAAGCATTGAACTAAGACTTTTCAAGAGAGATTTGTCCCATCATATTTTTGTATCAATCTTTTTCAGGGTATTTTCAGTGCAATTGTACAAAATATAGGAAAACTTCGCATCACTTTCATTTTATTTCCCTTTTCTTATTGAATTGTCTTTTGTCTTTCAATAGTCTTATGTTTATGAGGTGAGACATACTTGAAATTTAATAGAATTCTCATCGCAATTTCAATGACAAGAATCTTATGTTACTTGTGAAAGACCAAGTCTCATGTTTCAAGCTTTCAACCAACCAATTGAGTTTGTGGTTGAATATATTTTGAATTAGGTAGATGGCTACGTGACTTTGATTGACATTTACTAAATTAATACCAAAACGAATTGTGTTTAAAAGAACATATATATGAAGTACAAGTTTTATGGTAAGGAGGGGTCCTAACCAGATATCAGTCCATGATTTTTTTGATCTAGTATTTGCTAGTCAGATACTTGAGAATAGAGAGAAGTGTAAGGAAATCCTAACCTTAAACACCCTCAATAAATAAGATTCAAACCTTAGACCCCTTGGATCTAAGGTAAGCATTTTGTTGGTGTATATGAAGTATGAGTTAGAAAATTAGTTCCAATCATCTAACACTGTAAACAAGCAGAGTTTGGTATAGTGGGAAAGTTTGCATCTTACATCCAAGAAGTTGTGGGATCAAACCCCACTAGATTTTGGGGAGGGAATTCCCCTACCCCCCCTCCACTTTCAAAGTGCCTAGTCCACTAACCCGGCCCGGGAGAACCTGTGAGAGGTTTCGGCTCGTTATCATTCTTCACCTTACGAACCCTAAAAAATTGATACTTGTGGGAATATATGTGGACATAATTATATTAATTCCTAAATTAAGTATGTCTAATTTAAGAAAGATTAGTTTAAGAGGAGAGAAAATGATGACATGCAGAATGGTAGGATGAAAGCAAATGTTTAAGCAAATATTTCGTTGTTTTCTTTAGTATTAGAATCTATTTGAAGTATGTAAGACCTTATAAATTTTTTAGGTTGTAATGCAGTTAAAATTTAAGGATATTTTATGAAAAAATACTTTATAAAACACTTTTTTTGCGAGAATTATCTAATTAAAAAAATGTTGTAAGAAACTACCTTATAAAAAGGTAATAAATGTTGTAAGAGACTACCCTTGGTCAAAAAGTCATCGTTGACTTTTATTTTTCAATGTTGACCATGTGTATGGAATATTTCAAGCATTATCCCTAGCTTGAACCCCACTGTGATCATTAACTAAAGTACGGTGGCGTCCAAAGGGAAAGAAGATAGAGCAAAAGAGTCGCCAACAAGTTTTAGGAACTTGTAAACCGTTCACGAGGTGAAGGTTACATCCCTTAACGATTTAGGAGATAATCAACTCCAATAGGTCTTGAACCATGACTGGTAGTTCGGGGATGAAGGTACAAATCCAACCTAAAAAAGATTGAACCTGCCCTATAATATGCCTCTACTTTATTCAATTCTGATAGTATTCATGTGCGTTTTCTGACTAACATGCAATAAATAGGTTAACCCTAAACCTATTTAATCTATGTTGGTTGAATATTAATGCACAACAAAACTATTATTGGCAATCACTTGAATTATAATCATATTAACCCTAAACAAGATTATTAATTATCTTATTAAGCATGATTACAAGTACAAATTCCCTTTAAACATGCATAAAAGGTGTGATCAAGAAATAACAATAAATATATATTAAGCAACATAATAATAACAATAATAATCATAATCATTATTAAAATAATCATGTTAAAGCATAATAATAGCAAGATCCTAGGCATGATACTAACACGATTAATAACAAACCCTAGCATGTCACTAAGTAATAAAAATCAAAACTTTAACCCTAACATGATACTAACATGGATATTAGGAAGAAAAGGAAGCATCGCAGGAATCACAATAAGCATATTTGATATTAGAAATTATAGTTATTACCCTAAACATGATACTAGGAAGCAATAAAATATCCTAACATGATACTAGGAATCATAATAACAACCTAGATATGATTTCTAAATCATAATATCAATAAATCAATTAAAGCACTTAATCAGATGCCTCGTATCTCTTTCTAATAACAAAATACACGCGTTAGTAACTTCAAGGAAAATAATAAAATCAAACAATTAAATCAAATAATTGAAATAGAGATTTGGGACCAAACCCTCAGAAATTAAAACCTTTCACGTCTAAGGCGAAGGCAACTTCGAACAATGCTAGGTTTTTCTAGATCTTGTGAATGCGGAATTTTATATGCAAAAGGCTAGTTTAGAAAAGAGAGAGAGATTAATCAAGAGATTCTTGATGAGAGTTGGTGAAAGAGAGAACTAAAAAAAATTAAGAATTGATGATAGAAAACGGAGGTTTTTGGAGGCTATTTATAGAGAAAATCAGCCGGATATGATAAAAAACAAATCAGAGTTTCGAAAAGAATAAAACACAACACTGTCGCCAAACACTCAGTGTCGCCAAACGCTGGCTGGAGTGCAGCGCCAAACGCTAGGTCTGGCGCAAGGCGTCAGGTCTGTCGCCGGGCGCTGGAAATAAATTTCCACGCGTTTTCTTATTTTGATAAAATTTCACTGTACGAGAGGGTAAAATCGTATTTTCCTTAAATTCACTTCTTTTATTCTGATTAAAACTCTTAAAAGTCAACTAAAGTCAATTTATCAATGCTAATTAAATTAGGATTCAAAAGAACCTTCTAGAAGAATCTAGAAGAATATAATCAATTCTAATCGCATAAGGAATGTTAAACCAATATAAGGTCCTCCTCTAGATCATGCCCAGTTTAGTAAATTGGCCATAACTTCCTCATTATTCATCGGAATTGGGCTTATATTATATCGTTAGAAAGCTCTTTTCGAACTCGACCCAAATACACTATTATTGGAATTTTTCCATGGACCAAATCAAACTGGATTGGTTGTTTTCTAAAAATAGGTTTTCAAAAACAGAGAGAAAAAAAAAGAAATAAAAAACTAACCGCAACACTAGACTTTCCACACTTTCACTTCATTCGATTATGATTTGACGTGAAAGGTACTCATCACTGATTTGGTTTTGGGAAGACACAAATGGGTGTCTACAGAAGCCCCCACTTTGATTGAGTTTGGAGAAACGCAAGTTTCGAAAACAAAAGTCAAAGTATTAATAGGGACGGAGAATAATTCAGAACGTTCTGCGATCCTAAATCATACTTGTAACGCCAATACCTGCAAAACTAGAGTTAGTCAAATAGATAAAAGAGTTAAGAAACGCGTATCTTGCACCGTCGAGCACGCATCTCTGAGAGTAACCAATTTGTTGCTGTTGCATTGTTGTTGTTGTGACAACCTTCCACAAGCTTGGGAACGCCATCCTGTTGTTTGTTTTGATGATATTCCGCAAGCTAGAGAATACCGCCTGAAGACTGTTACGCCCGTAATTATCTCCGATTCCGCCGTGATAGACTTCAACAAGCTAGAGAACACCATCGAAGATTGCTTCGCCTGAAATGACCTTCTAGCGCTTTGTGACCAGACATGATCGAAGATTGATTCGCTTGAAACTATCCTCATTTGTTGCGACATTACCCTGAAGAGTATCACCGAAGACCAACTCCAGTCGATCCTTTGCTTTTTCTATGCCTGTGCGTCGGTGCTTTCGCTGCTTTTGAACCAGTATGTCGGTGCCTTTGAATTGTGAACCAGTATGTCGGTGCTTCTGAATCGTGAACCAGTATGTCAGTGCCCTTTGCGTTGCGAACCATTACGTCGGTGCCTTTTGTATATGTATGAACCATTATGTTGGTGCCTGAGCCAATGTTTAGGCGCTTTAAGCTAAGTGAGATGATCATTCATCAAGTCGATCACTTAACGCGGCTGTAACCGAGCCAATTACTAAATTATGTCAAATTGCTTATATGGGCTAACTGGCATACCAAGGAACCCAAAAAATTGTTGTAAGAAGTCGAAATAACCGTTCTGAGTGGCTGAGAGCTGTGTCGCCGCTGAAACGTCGCTGGCGCCAAGAATTGGCTTTGTCGCCAGACGCTGTATTCTAGCGCCAGGCGCTCAACTCTAGCGCCAGACGCCAAAGTTGTCGCTTGGCGCCAGAGTCAGGAATTCCGTATAAATCCCCCTTTCTTCTTCATTTTCATTGCTGATGTTCTCTGTTTCGCAAATTGCCAAGAAATTCCATTTGTCTCTAGCTTGTTCGTTTCTCAACCAAATTCACTTAAATTTGTTGCAAATCAAAGCTTTATTAATCTACTTTCCTGATCTATGTAAGTTTTCTTCAAACTCACCCCGGTTTTTGATGAATTTGTGCATTCATGTTCACGAATTTTTAAAAAATTCGAAACTTATAATGCTTAATTCGCTTTGTTTGTCAAATTTTATGCCATGAAATTGCTTGATTATGCTTGTATATTGCTTTAGAAGTATTTTGAGACTTGTTTGACTCAATTTGGTGAAGAAACGAATAACTCACCATTGTTGGACCTCTTAAGGTCGGGAAGACAATGTGGTTTGTTCTTAATGATTTTGATAGCCATTCTTGTCCAATTTGTCACAATAACTATCATAGTATTGCAAGAATTTGTTTGGATTCTTGAAAAATGTCGTATATGCTTGAATTGAAATTGTGCTATGTTTTAGTACTACGTACTCTGTTTTTGTGAACATAGTATCATGCGGCTAGGCGAACCTTAGATACTATAAAACCCTAATTTATGTTGATTTTGCACAATGTAGTATGGCTAGACAGCAAGGTTCGGGTTCGCGGTCCCGAGACACACGATGGGAGCATGAGCCCGTAAAGGAGGACGCCGACCCGTCCACTTCTCTCGGTCCCCTCCCTGAGTGGGATGAGCGGACTTTGTACTTCTCCCCCCGCCACCACATTTCTGAGAAGGTGCGTCGTGGGATCATCGCTGGTAGGACACGTTGCCATGGCTTGGGCAACGATACTCTAGGCAATCTGTATAAGATGTTCATCATTGTTGACGGAGAGCTGAGACTTCTCTGGGAGTCTTGTGGGCTAACTGCCCTGTTCGAGGCCACGGAGGCCATGATTTCTTCTAACGTCGGTCACCACGTGGCTCGCGCCCTGGTGGAGTTCTTTTGAGACACCACCAACACTTTCCACTTTTCTTGGGGTGAGATGATGGTCACCCCGACCGACTTCAGTCTCATCACGAGATTGGAGTTTAGTTCTATTGTGCTGCCGTTTGACAGCAACATCAGCGTCTACTCTCCTGAGGTTGATGGGCTGCTGGGTTCGTTCGCTGTTCGGGCCCGTGCTGAGGTGGAGTCATCACAGTTCAGCGCTAAGGGTATTCGCCGGTCGACTCTGCTGACAGCTTTTGAGGATGTTGCGACCACTCTAGAGCAGCGGGTGCGCATCTTTGCGCTTATCTTACTGGCAGGGACGTTTTCCCCTAAAAAGAGTAGTAGAGTGCTGCTTTACTACCTTCCTGCAGTCCGCGATCTTCACCTGATCGGGACTTACGACTGGGCCAGCTTGGCCTACGCCGATTTTTTCGAGCATTGCGAGACTCGTGTCGACACCGGTCCTACATGGGGAACGTCGCTCTGTCCAGCTTCTGGAGAGTCTTTTGTGGTCTTTTGTAGATCTAGTTCTACGAGCACTTTCTTTCATTTGCGCCGGCGAGACCGTCGCCATGCCGGCCTCCCGTGGGCGCCTGCTGGGGAGGCCGCCACGTTTGGGGGTTTATCGCCCATGTTTGAGAGCAAATCCTCTCGATATGATTTTGGCATAGGTAAACACTTTTTTATTGCTTTTGGTAGATTCTTGTCTTATAGGCATTCTTCGCAGGAGCCTGATGTGCTGTACCGGCCATGGGACTGTTTAGTTGTCCCAAGGCTAGCCGCGCAGTACACTGTTGAGCGTCGCTACTTCCTAGGGACGTATGGGGCGGTGGCATACCTGGGAGAGAGGATTGCTATTCAGCTCTCCTCGGATGTTTTCGTCGTCCCTACTTCTATGCCGCGTCACATGTTCAATGACGCGAGGCTGCTCAGCATGTCGGAAAGGGCTGGTACCCCTTGGCGATCTCATGCGATCCCAGGGTGAAGCTATGAGGAGGAGCTACTGCCGTTGTTAGCTCTGGCCCGTGTTCTATCTGAGGAGGCGGCGATATGATTTCGATCTTTTACCCTTTTGCTAAGTAGCCTCTAAGTGATATTTTACTCACTTTGGTTAGCTTTTTGTCAAGCTGGGCCCCTACTGAGTTCGTGCCCTCTCGTATGTCCATCCATTACCAGGGGACATAAGGGCCTATTGAGGAGATGATTTTTCTGGCTCCCGAGGATCAGCGCTTTGTGGAGCGATCGATTCCTCGCCAGCAGACTCGGGTGAGTTTATTTACTTGCAGTTTGTTCATATCTGTCATGCATTGTTACTGAATTTATTTCTTTGACAGTTCTCTCGCGAGGTGGTCACGGCGATGGCGAGGTGTATAGACGCCTTCCAGAGCAAGCTCGTTCGGATGAGGAACGTAGCTACGTGTCGTCGTGACGACGTTGTTCAGGAGGTAGCTTCTCTCCCTATTTCTGTATTGTTGTTTCTATTTTGATTGCTTCTTACTTGATTTCTTCTTACAGGGTCAACCCATTCCGTCGCGTACTCGGATGAGATCTGAGGTCCGGAGAGAGCTGGCGAGGTTTAGCTCGAGGCGTTGCCGCACTGGTTCTGGCAGTCGGGGTGGTCGATCTGAGGCTGTCGGATTGAGGTGCTGGAGGGCTCGGGCTCTTCATCAAAGGGTGCATGTGCTGAGCCGGTAGGCCAGGGAGAGGCCACCTCGGCTCCTAGAGGTGGTGGGATGTACGAGGTCGGCTCGTCATCGTAGCAGTCTCAGCCTTTGTCGGTTCTTCAGGGCGACCTTGGGTGGACGGGTCCTGAGCTGAGTTTTCCTCCTCCTGGAGAGACGAGAGTTGGAGCGGGTGGAGAGCATACTCCTCGTACTGCGCAGTTCTTTCATATGATGGGTGTCCCTCATCATCTGCGTCCTCCAGCGTCATAGTTTGTACCTGTTTTTATGTATTTTGAATTGCATAGAACTTTGCCTAATTGACTCATTTATTAGACATATTTGTATATACATATTATTATCTGTTTTGACTATATTTATCTTGCATTATTTTTCATTTTTATGTGCATATTTGTGTGTGCGAAAAATTGTGACAAAAATAATTTTGCGCAAAAATTTCCGTCATTTTTATTATTGATGTAGGGTATCAGACTTTCTCCCCCAAAAAAGTAAAAATGAAAAATAAATTGGACTTGCAACAAACTTAAAAATAAATTAAGTCTGAATAAAAATCCGAAAATAAAAATTGAAATTAATATGTAAGGGTATTTGTATAAAGGGATAAAATCGTAAAGCCATTGTACGAGTTCGAATCATAGCCAGAATAACGGGGTTTTGAATAGCTCGCTGATAAAACACAGCACCGCCACGTGGCGCCACGCGTTTTGCGCTGGCGCCAAGCATTGCTGCTGGTGTTTGGCGCCAGATTCTGTCGCCAGGCGATAGAGTCGTCGTTTGGCGCTGAATAGCGCTGACTTCGAATCCTTTCCGGATTGAAACTGTATCGATGTTGTGTATAAATAGCCCCCTTATCTGCCGAATTTCTCCATAATTTCAGCAGATTAATCATAGTCTTAGCTTCTTGAAAAAATAATCATGTCTTTAGTTACTAAGAGTTTTACCAACTTCACTCGTGAATGGTGTCGGTCTTTAACTGCTAATGAGAGAAAAGAACTCGACTTTTTCCATATGGGAGGTATCTATGGTGTTAAGGGGATCTTGATATAGACTTTATTCATACCGCCTTAGAATATTGGGACACAAATACTCATTGTTTTAGACTAGGGTGTGATGAAATTAGCCCTTTACCGGAAGAATTCGGTGCTATCTTAGGCTTCCCTTCATTAGATCTTGCGGTAATTCTTAGAATAAATGAATATTATTATAAAGATTTTGTGCGCTTCTTTAATTTAAGAGACAAAAATCTAACAAGTATTGTAGATGGTAGTGTAGTTAATTTGAAAGAATTTGCATGCCATTATTTTGATAGACCTTATTCTGAATCTTTTCATGTTTATAGAAGAAGGGATTTTCTCTTTTTTATGCTTAACCAATATCTTCTCACTAGTGGTAGAACTAATGAGGGCCAAGCAGTTATATCAACTGTTTTGGAGCAAATCGAATCTGGGAGAAATCCAATGCCATTAATTGTTGGAGAGACTATGCTTAGTCTTGATGAATTGAATAGAAATCCAAAAGAACCTTTTTGAGTCTCTCCAAATTTATTACAGGTAGAAAAATAATATTTTTAATTACAGAAATCAAAAACATATTTTTGTACAGTAATATTAATTAATTTGCATTGAATTTTTGCAGATATGGCTAATGGAGAGACTAGAATTAATTAGTTCTCTCGATACTGTTGAAAAATATACTCCAAATTTCTTTGTGAGGCGAAAGAAACACTTCTCTAAGATGGGGCTCCATGAATGGAAAAAAGTCTTTGCTTGCAACTTTGCTATCAAGTGGGTCATCCCTTGTTGGAAATTAGAGAAGATGGTTGGTGTCAACAAGCAACCTTTCTGTCGTCTTCCAAGCTTAACCAAGATGACTTTTTATTATCCATGCAGGGTAAAAAGACAGTACGACCTATTTCAAACAATTCCTTCTAGGGATCTTCGTCGTCCCTATGAATTCCTTGTTTCACAAGAAGTAGAGAAATTTGATGCATATTGGAGCGCTAGACCTTTATGGGAAGTGATTACCCAAAGGGTTCCTCTTTCCTTGCCCAATGATGTAAAGAGGTGGCTTCTCTAGAAGCCTTCAAAGGATATAAAGAAAGATAAGAGTAAAACCGATGTGAAGAATCGTCTAGGTGACAAGGTGATTCCTGTTAAGGAACGCTTGGGTGAAAAGATTGAATTCAAAACACCTATGATGCCTAAGAAGAAAGACTCTACAAGGGATAAAGGGAAAAGAAAAGCTGACACTTTAGAGAAGAAGGTTTGGGTAGAGAAGAAACATGGAGTCCTAGCTAAGGGAGAAACAATTTACTCCAAAATTGAATGTAGGTCCTCTAAAGGATGCCTACTAGCTAAAGTCATGGACGATGAAGAGGATGCAAATAAAAAATGGAAAAGAGCAAAGAAAGAGAAGAAAGATTGAGGCATTGCTTAATTTTCAATTTATTATACTTAGTTTTAAATTTAAAGTTAATTTGTTTTATTTAAGCTTTTATTTAAATTCCATCAATAATGTAATTTTTAGTTTATTTAATTAATGAAATTTCAGCTTTTTAATTAAATCAACTTCTTTAAATTTAATTTATTAAAGCAATAAAAACAGAAAATTTTATTTTCCAGAAATTTTTTCGAGTACGGAAGTCGAAATTTTTTCGAAAAACACCAAAATTAGCCCAGGTACTCCCAGAAGAGCGGCGTCGCTACTTTACGGCTGGCGCTGGCTGGTGCAGTCTGTCGTCTGGCACTGCAATATATCAGCCTGCGACAAGCTTTTTTTAGTGACGCTAATGTTCTGTCGAATTTCTATCGAATTTGTTTTTATTACTAGGATGCGAGGTTTGCGAAAATTAAAGTCGCTGCACCCGTAAAGGGTTGCCTACGTGTCCTTTCCTAAGGAATTAGGCCAAACGTAGCTCTCTTGAGTTTTCTACTTAAGTAATTATGGGTAGTGCTTTTTAAATTAGTCAAGATTTGTCATGTTCGAGAACTCATTGTCATCCATATCAGTTAATTTTGCTGCACCTCCTGATAGGATTGTTTTGACAATATAGGCTCCGGACTAATTAGGCCTAAATTTGCCTCTTGGATCCAAAACATTTTTCCTTAATGCTTTTAACAACACCAAGTCTCCTACTTTGATGTTTCTTGTCTTGACCTTCTTATTAAAATGCCTAGACATACGAGTTTGATAGCATTGGGTATGATGTAGAGCTTCTAGTCACTTTTCATCAAGTAGAATTAGCTCTTCATATCTTCCTCTAGTCCATTTAACTTCATCGAGTTTACTCTCTAGTGCAATGCGTAGAGATGGTATCTCTAGCTCTACAGGTTGTACGGCATCCATTCCATAAACCAAGGAGAATGGCGTATTTCCTGTTGATGTGCGAATTGACGTGCGATAACCCCAAAGTGCGAAATGGAGTTTGTCAGGCCAATCCTTGTAATTTTTTGTCATTTTCTCGATGATAGTCTTTTGATTTTTATTAGCTGTTTCAACTGCTCCATTTGCTTGAGTCTATAAGGAGAAGAATGATGGTGTTGAAAGCCATATTTTTGTAACAATTCTTCACACTCAGCTTGAAAGTGAGTTCCATTGTCACTTATCATTTCATGTGGGACTTCGTATCGACAAATGATATTTCTTTCGATAAAGAGTGCTACATGTTTTGCAGTGAGTTTAGCATATGATTGTTTTTCAACCCACTTTGTGTAGTAATCAATTGCTACTAGGATGTATTCATGAACTCCTGATCCTAGTGGGGTAATTTTACCAATAATATCAATCCCCCATGTAGAGAATGGCCATGGTGAAGTGTAGGTGTAAAGTAGAGATGGAGGAACATGTTGTATATTGGCGTAGATTTGGCATTTAGGGCATCTTTTTACATATTGATGACAGTCCCTATTCATGGTAGTCCAATAGTATCCTTCTTGCATTATCTTTTAGACTAGCATTTTTCCATTAACATGGGTTCCACAAATACCTTCGTGGACTATCCTCATAGCTCTTTGGGCGTCCTTTTTCCCTACACATAAGAGAGCTCGACCCTTAGTTACCCTTTTATGCAACTCGTTGTCTATGAGTACGTATTGGGAAGCCAAAAGTCTTAATGCTCGTTTTGCTCTTTTGTCAGCATGAGGAGGGTATTCTCCTTTAGTGACATAGTTAAGTATATCCGTATACCACGGTTCTTCTTCTTCATCTTGGGTCACTTCATCATCTTCTATAGCTTGAACATAAGCCGATTTGTGCCTTTTCTCTAAAGTTAGGAGCATTTGCTCGATTTCCGTAGGAATCGTAACCATTGAGGCTAGTCTTGCCAAGGCATCGGTGTAGGAAATATTTCAAGCATTATCCCTAAATTGAACCCCACTGTGATCATACACTAAAGTACGGTGGCGTCCAAAGTGAAAGAAAATAGAGGAAAAGAGTCGCCAACAAGTTTTAGGAACTTGTAATCCGTCCACGAGGTGAAGGTTACACCCCTTAACGATCCAGGAGATCGTCAACTCCAATATGTCTGGAACCATGACTGGTACTTCGGGGATGAAGGTACAAATCCAACCTAAAAGAGATTGAACCTGCCCTAATAATAGGCCTCTACTTTATTCAATTCTGATCGTATTCATGTGCGCTTTCTGACTAACATGCAATCAATAGGATTAACCTTAAACCTCTTTATCCTATGTTGGTTGAATATTAATGCACAAATAAACTATTATCGGCAATCACTTGAATTATAATCAAATTAACCCTAACAGGATTATTAATTATCTTATTAAGCGTGATTACAAGTACCAATTCCCTTTAAACATGCATAAAAGGTGTGATCAAGCAATAACAATAAATATAAATCAACATAATAAAATCATAATAATTAAAATAATCATAATTAAAAAAATCATGTTAAAGCATAATAATAGCAAGATCTTAGACATGATACTAACAAGATTAATAACAAACCCTAGCATGTCAATAAGCAATAAAAATCAAAGCTTTAACCCTAACATGATACTAACATGGATATTAGGAAGAAAAGGAAGCATCGCAGGAATCACAATAAGCATATTTGATATTAGAAATTATAGTTGATATTAGGAAGCAATAAAACATCCTAACATGATACTAGGAATCATAATAAAAACCTAGACATGATTTCTAAATCATAATATCAATAAATCAATCAAAGCACTTAATCGGATGCCTCGTATCTCTTTCTAATAACAAAATACACGCGTTAGTAACTTCAAGGAAAATAATAAAATCAAAAAATTAAATCAAATAATTGAAATGGAGATTTGGGACCAAACCCTCATAAATTAAAACCTTTCACGTCTAGGGCGAAGGCAACTTCGAACAATGCTAGGTGTTTCTAGATCTTGTGAATGCGAAATTTTTTATGCAAAAGGCTAGTTTGGAAAAGAGAGAGAGAGAGAGAGAGAAAGAGAGAGAGAGAGAGAGAGAGAGAGAGAGTAATCAAGAGATTCTTGATGAGAGTTGGTGAAAGAGAGAACTAGAGAGAATAAGAATTGATGATTGAAAACGGAGGTTTTAGGAGGCTATTTATAGAGAAAATCAGCCAGGTATGATAAAAAACAAATCAGAGTTTCGAAAAGAATAAAACACGACGCTGTCGCCAAACACTAGGTCTAGTGCCAGGCGCCAGGCCTGTCGCTAGACGCTGGAAATAAATTTCCACGCGTTTTCATGTTTTGATAAAATTTCTCCGTACGAGAGGGTAAAATCGTATATTCCTTAAAAACACTTCTTTTATTCTGATTAAAACTCTTAAAAGTCAACTAAAGTCAATTTATCAATGCTAATTAAATTAGGATTCAAAAGAACCTTCTAGAAGAATCTAGAAAACTATTATCAATTCTAATAAAAACTAACCGGGCCAAGTTTAGTATTTTGGCCATAACTTCCTCATTATTCATCGGAATTGGGCTTATACTATATCGTTGGACAGCTCTTTTCGAACCCGACCCAACTACACTATTATTGGACCCTTGCAATGGACCAAATAAAACTGGATTGGCTGTTTTCTTAAATAGGTTTTCAAAAAACAGAGAGATAGAAAAGAAATAAAAACTAACCGCAACACTAGACTTTCCACACATTCACTTCATTCGCTTATGATTTGACGTGAAAGGTACTCATCACTGGGTTTGGTTTTGGGGAGACACAAATGGGTGTCTTCACCATGTCACTTTCCAATTAAGAAAAAAGGAGGGAAAGGGTGAATTAAAAGTCACGTGATTGACACGTGATGGGGTCAACATCGGAAAATAAAAGTTGACGCTGATTTTATGACCAATGGTTATCTCTTACAACATTTACTCTTTTATAAGATAATTTCTTACAACATTTTTTTTGATTTGGTAGTTTCTCGCAAAAAAAAGTGTTTTATAAGGTAATTTTTCATAAAATGTCCAAAATTTAATCATTTTTATTTCATGTCAAAAGTTTTTTAGCATTAAGAAAGTTTATTTTCTTATATTTTTGTATTTCCTTCATAGTGGTTATTTGTCTATCTATCTCAAAATATTATTTATCTTTGTGAAGTATCAGTTTCATATTATCTAGTAGAAGCCACATTTCTGTTGCGAGAGCTCTAACAATTGGTATCAGAGCTAACGTCAAAATTTTAAGTGCTAAAATTTTTGATTTTTTGAAATTGTTTATAATGGCATCTACTAGTGGAATAGTTAAAGTTGGGAAACATGAAATAGAAAAATTCAATGGTAAAAATAATTTTTCCTATTGGAAGATGCAAAAGAAAAATTTGCTTGTATCACAAAAGTTGCATAAGGCATTAGCGGGAAAGAACAAAAACCCGAGGACATGAAGGGAATAGTTAGATCTTGAAGCACGGGCGGCTATAATCTTATGCCTTGAGAGAGACGTTGCATTCTTGGTAAATGAAGAAGCAACAGCCGTTGGCATGTGGAAAAAGATAGAGGCTAATTTCATGAAGAAAACTATAACAAGTAGAAATATTAATAAGTTTGATAGGATTATATCAGACTTGAAGGATATTGAGGCGTGGGAGAGAGAGAGAGAGTGTGTGACAGTTTTGGGAAATACTAGTTGCTTCATGCACAATTAACTGTTAATTGTGTTGTATCATACAACCCTAGGCATGGACCTTATTTATAGATCTCATGTCTAAATAAGAGGCTATGACAAAGCCCAAATCCTAACTCTAATCTAACTTGCTTAACCCAATACCTTTGTTGTGTGACCTCATAGGATCCATTCTAGTGGGCTTTGGACTATTTGACTAGCCCAAAGATCAATGATCATAGTCTAGCAACAGATAATGACGACCCAAAAGAACGAACTTATTATGTCCACAATAGTGATCCTTGATATATCTAGTAATTGCACTTATCGAAGACATAACTCCTTCAATCTCGCACTTGTCTGAGAAAAGTGCACAATATTCAAATTCTTTAAGTCAATGTGTGTCGATTTGATAATATATTGCATCTCATGTCGTGATCAAATTAATCTACAGATCTTTTCTTGAGAAACTGGGTTAGAATTACAAAACAAATGATTACTTTGTAATCCATTTAAGTACGGCCATACATTTTCTGAATTCTCCCTCCTCAAGAGGCCAAGATACATCTAATATATAATTTTAGAGTAAGTGAATGAGGAGCTTCCAAAACCTCATTCCTCAACCCTCATGCATTTTTTATTTTAAAGAAAAAAAATAACTACCTATCCCGCTCTTTTTTTTATCATTTTTTTAAATCAATAATTACCCATTCACTATTTCCTTTTTGTTTTTTTTTCACGGGACTACTACTAACATTTCAATTTGTTCTTTTTTTTGTACTTAGTATAACATATGACATGCATTAGCACGAGTATACAATTCCATTATCAACAATTCACTATAGCACTCAAAATCCCCAACATTTCATTTTTTTTAAACACTACGTGCTAACATTTCACTTTGTTTTATGAGTATTTTTTTGGTACATAGTAATATATTTCATGCATTAGCACGAGTATACATTTACTTTATCAACAATTCACTATAGTACTCTAAATCCCCAACCCTTCAATAATATGCAATTTTTAGGGACTACCCTCCAGACATTTTCCACATCTTTAATCATCAAAAACAAAAAAAAAAAATGTACAACACGTTTTTTGTGCAACTGGCCTTAGCAAATAACTACTTGCAACAAAACAAAGTATATAACTCCTAGAGCAAGACACTAACTCATATGACACTAACCGAGTAACATGAGTAACCCCTATAACACTGAACGAGTAACCTCTATAACTTTGAAAAAGTAAACCCCATAATAGCATTGCATGGCCACCGACATAAAAAAAATAAAACCCTGTTTTTGGAGCTTCTAAGCAAAGCATAAAATATCATATTTCAGCATAGCACAACATGTGTCAACACATTATTAATAAGATTATTAATACTCAATACAACAGAGCTAATTAGGGTTCAATAGAACCGACCAATCCAAAATCGACCATTACAGCTCAAGTCTAAATTACAACATCAAAATCAACTTTCCATATTTTAAATATATTTTTTCTTATATATCCCATGCATTCTGCACGGGTACACTCTAGTTTAATTAGATAGGCAGACTCAATCAAATCTTTTGGCAACCAAGGCTCCCACACAAATCATGAGGTAACCAGAAAACACCCTTTATAATCTCCAGTTATGGGAAGACGTTTGAATGTACACAGTTACATCAATCATTGAATGAAATCAATGTTCCACTCATGTCAAAGGAATCCACTAATATATCCGAAAGCTCTATACTTGAGCTTCAAAGTAGGTCTATAGTTCGAACATTCATCATTCATGCATATCCATGTGATTTACCGAGCTTCACTACGCTCCTATAGCCCATGAAACAACGCTATCCAATCAATCTTACATGCTAGTCCATTAATTGAAATCATTTAAGTCTAGTTTAATGATTCTGAACTAGAAACTTAAATAACATATTAATTTAGTTCACCTGTGGGGTTTCATTCACCAGTTCATTAACCTGATGAGCCCATCAATCCATAATTTTTTTGGACATTTTATTTAATATTATAACCACGATTAAATAAGAGAAATGATAAATTTCTGATTAAACATAATTCCGCAAATGAATGTATTACATATGTATTAAGTTTTTCTCAAAACAAATACAACTTAAATTACATCATTAGCTTCAATCCAATTGCACTAGTATGCTTCTCATGCCTAGGAAATGGAAGGGGTTTATTAAGTGGATCAGCAACATTCTCATCCGTAAGAACTTTGCACATCTTGACATCTCCCTTGCCAACGATCTCTCAAATGAGGTGATACTTCCTCTCAACATGTTTGGATTTGAAGTGTGACCTAGGCTCCTTTGATTGAGAAATGGTTCCATTGTTGTCACAATGCAACTCTATTCCCTTTTGAGCACTTGGTACGATATCCAACTCAGTTAGGAACTTCTTTATCCAAACTGCTTCCTTGGCTGCTTCAACAACAGCCAAATACTCTAATTTTGTCGTAGATTCTGCGACAGTGCTTTGCTTCGAACTCTTCCAGCTCACTGCTCCTCCATTTAGACAGAAGTTGTATCTAGACTGGGATTTAAAATCATCTCTGTCTGTTTGGAAATTCGCATCTGTATAACCTTTGACAACCAACATATCTTCGCCACCATATACTAGAAGCATTCCTTTAGTCCTTCTTAAGTACTTAAGGATGTTCTTGGCAGCTGTCCAGTGTGCTTCTCCTGGATTTACCTGAAATCTGCTACACATGCTTAGAGCATATGAAACATCCGGCCTTGTAAAAATCATGGCATACATTATTGACCCTACTACCGAAGCATGAGGTATAATCGCCATACGTCTCATCTCGTCTAGCATAACCGGACGTTGAGATTTACTGACCATAATGCCATGAGACATGGGGAGAAATCCTCTCTTGGATTTTTCCATCTCGAACTTATCAAGAACCTTATCAATATAAGTCTCTTGACTCAGCCCAATCATCCTTCGAGACCTGTCTCGATGAATCTTAATTCCCAAAATGTACTCGGCGTCACCCAAGTCTTTCATGGATAAACAACTCTTCAACCAGACCTTGACTGACTCAAGCATTAGTATGTCGTTCCCCATGAGAAGTATGTCATCTACATACAATGAAAGGAATGGTGTCCTTCGAACAAGTGTACTATTCCGTTAGTGGGTTCAGAATTATTAGAAAGCTAATATATTCAGTAAGGTCAAGTGATCGGAATGCCTGGGTGGAGGCCGCTTCCGATCAGTAATATTAATGCATAATTAATATTAAAGCTTAATCTTCACTGAACCCTTCGGGTCACACCCAAGAAACTAACAAACCGAAGCCACGAATTAATTATGAATTAATTAATAAGTCAACCGAGTAATTAATATTTAGACGTTGGGAATTTGAGCTTAGAGCGTCGAAACCGAATGTCGGAAGCCGAGTCGAAAAGTGGTAAAAGACGAGACATGAAAATAATAATAAATCAACAAAGACCAAAATATCCCTAGCATCGGAACACCGATTGCTAGGGGGTATAGCCGAGCTAGCAGCCCGCACGCAAGTGCATGGGTGCTGGCCGAGAGAATGCGAGCAGCAGCCCGCATTTGTGTTGTGGGGATGGCAGGGCCGAGAGAAGGGCAGCAGCAAAATTGGAAGCCTACTTGGGTGCCTTGGTGCCCAAGTGGGAGTTGCCAAGTGGCGCAAGGTGAGGGAGTGAGTGGGGAGCAAGTTTGGCCCCCCCCTCCTCCAAATGGTTCTCACCTAACCTTTTACATGAGCTTGCCACTTTTTGATTTATTATTAGTTTGATTATTAATTTTATTTTATCTTTAAAATAAAATGGAAAAAATCAAATTCTCCCATATTGATGGGAGAGCTTTTCACTCTCTTATTTTTCCTATAAATACCTAAGTTGGGGTATTGGGAAAATCACTTGAGTGAGAGTTGAAAAAGGCATCACCATTGTGAAAACCTTTGAACTCACTAATCACTCGGATTTTGGTCGGGCCTTGCTAACTCCAAGGCATTGGACCGTTTTCGGTGGTCGAGTTGTGGGTGACTATCGTTGGAGGCCGTCGTATTTTCGAGGCTAGCTTTCGAAGTAAGAGCCCCTTCCATTTGGGCGAAGCACACTCCTAAGGTAATTATCTTATCTTAATCTTGTGAATAATTTATTTATGTTTATGGTTTTATTTATTGCGAGTGCGGTCTTGGTTTTGGGTTTGTTTCCGCGGTGAGTTGGACTCACCAAACCCCAATAGCGGTATCGGAGCCTCGCTCATTTATTTTTAAAATCATAATATTTTTCAAGGTCTTTTATGGCTTATTTTTTCTGGTTTTGAGTTGCTAATTAGATTATTAGCTCATTTTATTTATTTTAGCCTCGTATTAAAGCTATCATCAGCCCCGAACCCAGATTTCGACCAAAAAATAGTGAATTTTGGGTGGAAAAGGCGTTTTTGAAATGTTTTTCCCCTTTTAGAACTCAGTTTTTAGCCAAAATGACCAGAAATGCATTTTTTGAGGGATTTTTCGTTTTGACGAAAAATTCTAAGTCTTTCTAACCTTGAAAATTAATTGCATATTTATGGTGGTTATGTAATTGGTTCAATACATATTTTATATGCAATTTTAAACCTCTTTATGCATGATTACTTGAAGGTAATTTGTGTTTGAAAGCTTGGTTTTATTTTTCACATGATTGCAAACTAATTGCATTAAGTGTGAAATTGTTGTTCTTTGAGGCTTCCAAGTACTAAAGATTCAATCTTTAATTATGTTAAGTGATTGAAACTTCATGTTACTAAATTCCATGAATTTTTGTTAAACTTTGTTGATTTTATAACTTTTTAGTTGATTGGAATCATAAAGTTTGAAACTTTGTGATAGAAAATTGTTTATCTTCACATTGGAAGATATAATTTTTCAAGGATTAAAAAGTATTAAAGTTGGAATCTTTATTGAACTTATATTCATTTTTCCAACTCCCTTTTATTTTGTCAAAAACTCAAGATTAATTCAAATTAATTAAATTAATAGTGAGTAATTGCCCTCTTATTTTTGTTGCACCAAGTTAAACCAATTAAATTAAAGAATGGTACTTGGGAATTATTTTGGTTAGATGCACTTTGAAAATTTTATTTTAAGTTAGACTTGTTTAAATTTTCCATTTTGCTCAATAAATTAGTTCTAAAATTAATTTAGAATTAATTATAATGTCACGGAAAATTTTGGGATCAAAGTCCCGTGGCTATGGCACGCAAATCAAGGCATAAGCACCCTTGGCTAGCTGGGCTGCATAGCAGCCTGCATGTGGCTGCCTTGAGGGTTCTTGCAGCCAAGTCGTGGCTAGGTGCGCACGGCCTCATAGCAGCAGCATCACAGCAGCAGCACGTTGCCTTGATGGTGCGTGCGTGCGTGATGTGATGCGTGGTGTATGGGCTGTAGTGGTGCGTGGTGCACGAGCATGGTGTGCTTGGGCTTGGTGCATACGCCGAGTAAAGGGGAATATACGTAGACATAGCTTGCGAAGCAATGTAGTGCAATGAGTTTCTACAACATGGCCATCAAGGGCCACGTTATTGATGTGTGAAAGTTCGCTGATGTGGGCGGTGTAACGCTTAGCGACATCGGGCCCACTCCCACGTTCATTGAGCATCAAACGGTTGTGCGAGATGCGAGCACTCCATGTCTTAGTGCTAGGCACTTAGACATTTAGGACTACGTAATTTTTGCTTAAATTGTCATTTTAATTATTTTATTTTATTAATCTAATTTGGTTTTAATTATTTTAATAAATTTTGGAGGCTAGGCCTCGGGTTTTAAGCGGCATTGGCAAAATTTATTTTGACAAATTTTGGATTTTACCGGCTTAATTAATTGGATTAATTAAGTTGGATGCGGAATTTAGCGGGAGTTTCAAATATTAATTGCGCTTATTTACATAACCGGTTAAAACAACTTTGACTAGTTTTAATTAGGCGTGTTAATTGAATTAACCACCTAGATTAGTTACTAGTTCTCGCGTGTTTATGCATTGTTACTTGTTTATCGTTGTAAAATGCATGGGCCATTCACAAAATAGTGAATGGATGAATGGAATGTATATATTCTCTCACAGGTTTTATGAAATGGCAACTAGTGGGGCCGATTAGGATAGAAAATACGGACTGCGATCCGTGATGTATTTTTGTAAATCTAAATACGGTATGCGTACCGTTGAGTATTTTTGTACCTTAATATTTAGATTAGTCCTAATTGTAGATATTAGTAGTTGTATTTAATTATGGTCAAGTCTTGAATATGGAGGTTCTTGGAAGACGTAGCCATGAAGTTGCAAATGAAGACCTTTTGAAGATTTGAAGATCTCAAGGGGTCATGCTAGTTGCCAAATGCATCTATATTTAAGTTTTTCGATAAATATATATGTTTATGTATATGAATTATATGTTAGATGCATGTTTAGGATTTCGAATGTTGTGATGATTAATTAAGTTCACTTAAATCAACCAACATAGAAACCCTAGGTCCCTAAATATTGAGTAAATCTTGCCATTCCAAAACAACACTTACCAACCAAACGAGGGTAGTGGTGGGCTACGCCAAAATGAGGCATCACTACCTCTCCAAGGAACGTAAGGCATACCGTGTATGCAAGTTGGTTTTGGTTGTACTCAACGATATGAGTGATGGAGTCCTAACATGTCGTGGCAAAGTGAATAAATTGTTGAGAGAGCATTAGATGCGACGATTTATTCAACCAAGAGTTGCTTGGAGCCATTAGCAAAGCGTTGCTTACCTTAGGAGATTGAGTGTTAAGACAAGCCAAAGCATGCTTAACCACTCTTTGTTTCTTCGCTTGGAATCGACTTAATCTCACCAAAATGGGGACAACTTTTAAATGTGTGAATAAGACGTTTTAAATATTTTTGATTAAAATGCATGAATTCAATCTTATTTAAGTATTATGAATGGTTTTTCATTTCAAATTATTTCAATTGTAGAATCATGTCTTCAAATAACTCAAACAACCAATTCTCATTATGCTCAATTCTCGACAAGGAGAAATTGAGTGGGCCAAATTTTCTTGATTGGCAAAGGAACTTGCGAATTGTTCTCATACAAGAGCAAAAGGAATATGTCCTTGATGAGGAAATGCCCGAGGCTCCCAATGAGGAAGTGACTCAGGCTGCCCTACATCGATGGCAAAGTGCCAATCGAGATGTCAAATGCATCATGCTGGCCACAATGTCTCCAGAGCTTCAAAAGACTTTCTTTAAGAAGGAGAAAGCTTTTGAGATCATTTCTGAACTGCAGAATATGTTCCAAGAGCAGGTCCAAACTGAAAGGTTTGAAACCCACAGGCAGATCCTTGAGAGCAAGCTCAAGAAAGGAGAGCCAGTCAGCCAAGATTGCAATTGACATCATTCTCCACTCGCTGCACAAAGGCTATGATCAGTTCAAGATGAACTATAACATGCACAACATGGAGAAAACCCTCACCGAGCTTCATGGTATGTTGAAGCAAGCAAAGAAAACGCTCAAGGATGAGGGGAAGCATGATATGCTCATGATTAAAAAGGGAAAGCCGTTCAAATTCTCAGGCAAGAAGAAAAAGGCTTTAAGGGGAAGGGCAAGAAGAAAACCTTTCCGTTTAAGTCTAAAGCTACCAAGGATAACAAGAAAAGAAGGTAGCGTCTTCTAAATCCGATTCCGAATGTTTCTACTGTAAGAAGAAGGGACATTGTAAGAGAGATTGCCTCAAGTTCAAGGAAGATAAGAAGAACGAAACCGTTACTTCTGAATCAGGTATATTCATTATAGACTTTAACTTCACTAGCTTAGCATTATGGGTATTAGATACCGGATGTGGCTCACACCTTTGTTCCAATTCTTAGGGACTAAGGAATGCTAGAAGGCTAGAGAAGGGAGAGGTTGAACTCCGGGTCGGCAATGGAGCCAGAATTAGTGTCGTATCCGTAGGAACTCTCAGTTTGTCTTTTCCCAGCGGGCTAGTTTTGGAACTAGATAATGTTTACTATGTTCCTAACATTACCAAAAACATCATCTCAATTTCGACGTTGGACGCCAAGGGTTTTGAATTTCGAGTAAAAGACAATGAATGTTCGTTTTATCTCGATAATGTTTTATATGGTATTGCACATTCTGAAAATGGTCTTTATGTGCTTGATCTAGACAAACAAGTTTATAATGTGAATAATACTAACAAAAGAGCTAAGACCATGGAGTCAAACCAAACTCACTTGTGGCATTGTCGTCTTGGCTACATTAACATCAAACGCATCAAGAGACTTCTACATGAAGGTGTTCTTGACTCTTTCGATTTAGAATCGTTTGAGAATTGCGAGGGATGTTTATTAGAAAAGATGATTTAGCAGCCATTCTCTAATCTGGGAGAAAGGGCATGAGACTTACTAGGTCTAATACACACTGATGTATGTGGACCAATGAGCTCCACCACAAGAAATGGACACCGATATTTTATCACCTTCACGAACTACTATAGTAGATATGGTTATGTCTACCTAATGTCGCATAAATCTGAATCGTTTGAAAAGTTCAAAGAATTTCAGAGTAAAGTTGAAAATAAGCTTGGCAATAAAATCAAAGCCCTTCGATTGGATCGAGATGGTGAATACTTGAGCCAAGAATTCGATGACCATCTGAAAGAAAAGGATATACTTTCGTAATTGAAACCTCCAAGAACTCCACAATGGAACGGAGCAACAAAATCAGAATGACAGTCAAAGTGCTCAAACAGCATCTGTTGACGCAGGTCAAAATGATCAAAATGTGCAAAGTCAAACCGACAATGCAAATGCTCAGTTCATTACCCTACGTAGGTCTCAGAGGCCGAGATCTCAACCTGATAGATATCTTGGTTTAGTATTAACCGAGATCTCAGAGGACATCCTGGTTATGGATGGAAATAAATCGGCAACCTACAAGCAAGCGATGGCAAGCACCGACTCTGCTAAATGGCATGAGGCCATGAGATCTGAAATGGATTCCATGTTTGAAAATCAAGTCTGGGACTTGATTGACTTACCCGAAGGATATACACCTATCGGTTGTAAGTGGATTTTCAAGATGAAAATCGAAAAATATAGAAATGTATTCATTTACAAAGTTAGATTGGTGGAAAAAGGTTACAAACAAGTTCATGGTATTGATTACGATGAAACCTTTTCACCAGTTGCAATGCTGAAATCCGTTCGGATCCTCCTAGCGATTGTTGCATATTACAATTATGATATATGGCAAATAGACGTCAAAACCGCTTTCCTTAATGGTATTTTGGAAGAAACTGTGTATATGACGTAGCCTGAAGTCTTTGTCGATCAAAACAATGCTAGGAAGGTTTGTAAGCTTAAGAAGTCCATTTATAGACTTAAGCAAGCAAGCAGAAGTTGGAACATGCGATTCGATGAAGCCATCGGTAAGTTTGGTTTTATCAAGAATCCAGATGAATCTTGTGTTTAAAAGAAGGTCAGTGGGAGTGACATCGCTATCCTAATCTTATATGTCTATGACATATTGCTCATTGGAAACAACATTCCGTTGTTAGAGTCTGTAAAGGCCTGGCTTGGAAAATGCTTCTCAATGAAAGACTTAGGAGAGGCTCAGTACATACTAGGCATCAAGATTTATAGGGATAGATCAAAAAGGATGATTGGATTGAGTCAAAGCACTTACATTGATAAGATACTTGCTCAATTTGGCATGGAGGAGGCCAAGAGAGGTCACCTGCCAATGTCACATGGCATAACCCTAAGCAAGAAGCAGTGTCCACAGACACCAGATGAGCGGGATAGAATGAATCTGATTCCATATGCTTCGCTTATTGGATCTATCATGTATGCCATGATATGTACTAGGCCAGATGCATCATATGCGTTGAGTGCTACGAGCCGTTACCAATCAGATCTAGGAAAGGCCCATTGGACTGCGGCCAAGAATATCCTATAGTACTTGAAAAGGAACAAGGATTAATTCCTGGTGTATGGTGGTTCAAAGGAATTAGTTGTGGAAGGTTATACTGATGCAAACTTCCAGACAGACAGAGACGATTTCAAATCACAATCTGGATATGTGTTCTATCTAAATGGAGGGGCATTTAGTTGGAAGAGTGCTAAGCAGAATACAACTGCAGATTCTACAACTGAAGCCAAGTACTTAGCAGCTGTTGAAGCAGCTAAGGAGGTTTTTTGGATTCGTAAGTTCATTGGTGAACTTGATGTCGTACCCTCCATAAAGGGTCCAATAGTCCTTTATTGTGACAACAACAGAGCTATTGGTCAGGCCAGAGAGCCAAGGGAATATAAGAAAGTCAAACATGTCAAACGGTGGTTTCACATGATTTGAGAATGGAAATCAGAAGGTGAAATCAGAATTTGAAAAGTTAGAACGGATGACAATGTAGCTGATCCACTTACTAAACCTTTGCCTTAAGTGAAGCACAACAAACATGTTGAGGCAATGGGAATCAAGCATGTAGGAGACAAGCTTTGATTTCCTTGTTTAGTGTTTTAGTTAAATTTTGAACATTTAACGTAAGACACTAAGAAAAACCATTCAAGTTTTGGAGTAATATAAATTTCATGCAATATTTTATCACTCCGTTTGCTATTTAATTGTGGTTTAGGATTAAATAATGAGTCCATTCGATTCTTGGAATATTCAAAATAGGGTATCAAGACCAGTCTTGGTAAGGAAACACCTATTAAGTGAACATTTAATATTATGATCGAAAATTATCCCTAATCAAGGTCATTTAAATAATGGACGATTAATGACCAATTGAGATTAGTGTGTAGTCTGATTTATAACACCGTTTCTTGTGTTATGAGGACATGATTGTCATAAATCATTTGCACAGGTATTGGTTTAGAACCATACTGGATCGACCTATGAGAATACTTTAAGAGATTAAAAATCGTCATAAGTATACTTCTCATTATGGCTACCAGAACCTATTTCCTCGACCATGAGTATTGTGAGTTCTCTTGTTTGAGTACTAGTCCGCTTTGATGTAGTCAAACGTCTGCAGTAATAGGGGATTATAAACATGCACTTGAGATTCATCAAAACAAGAAGGGGGGTTATGATTCACATAATCATCATTTTATTCATTCTCAACTCTCTTTCCTTCACTCAAAACCTCACTAATGTCTTCCTCGCACTCTTTTAATTGTACAAAACATCATCATCATCATCCTCAACACACACATGGTATTTGAAAAATTCAAGATCATGCAACAAAGATAACAACTGGCTTTCTAGCTTTTCGTTTTTCCTTATTATCTCCTCAATACGCTCCTCATTCCTTTTCATCATCTCCAATTGACTTCTCATAGATTTTAAAAACAAATCCTTACTTGGCCCAAAATTAGCAACAAGCTCAACACGCCTAATAAGGGATTCTAAATAATCAATAGGAGACTCACAAGATGAAGAAATTTGAGGGTTAACAAGGGGAGAAGGATAACAACCAAGATTGTATGCATCAACATTAGAAGGATAATAAGTATAATCATCACCATGGGGAGAGGGGAATATTCAAGCATATAATATTCATTATTGGGAGAAAAAGGTACATCACAAGAAGGAATGCTAAATAATGAAGAATATTGAAACACATTATGCTCATCAACATTGGAATGCACCTCATCATCATGAACAATAGGAGAAATACAGTTGAAATCTTTTGTTCTAGGTTCAATAATGGGATCATGTGCCAAATCATGGAAATTCATGCTAACATTAGAAAAATCCACACATTGCACATCAATATAATTAGAAACATGATTACCCTTATTATAAACATCCCTAACAAACCAAACATAAAAATCCCAAGCATCATCTATTAATAATGCTCTAAATTTACCATAATAAATGATTTTAACAATATCCCTATTTCGCTCATTCAAACCAAAATAACAAATCTCACAAGCCTCCCAAAGACTACAACAATTATGATCGACAAATCCCTTGAGTCTATTGAAATATTAACAAAAAGGCTCATTATGATATTGAGGAAATAAGAAACATGCCATATTTTTTTTTACAAAAACTAGCAAAATAAAATAAAATAAAAATAAAACAAATCAAGCAAAAGTATACACAAAGACCTAGACTCAAGCAATAAAAAACAATCAAGCATTGATACCGTTCCTCGGCAACAACGCCATTTTGAACGCGGGGAAATTAGGTCGTTGACTAACCTCCTAATGGCCTTAAAAATTTTATTATAATCCTAAACTAACCCCTAAACAAGTCTAGTGGTAAGTTTGGAGTCAAACCACAAGGAACGGTAATGTTAGATTTATCTCGATCTAATGCTTAATAAGCTACGCCGAAGTCGGTTTATGGATGGTGGACACTACAACTACACTAACACACATATAAATAACAAAATATTATAAAGTCTACTATGGGTAAAGATCCGCTTTGAACAATTAACAAGTTAATGAGAATCAATTTGATAATCAATCATGCAAAGAAGGATTTAAAATGAGAATTAATTACACTCAAGAGCAATCTCTCAAATTCCTAGCCTAGATCACTCATTGACTAGGTGCATAGAACAAATTTACCCAAAATGCAATCAAATATAACAATTCTAATTCACAATCCCTTGTCAAACTAGAACAAATATGCAATTAAGTTTGCTATCATGGGAGATCAATCCAATCTAAAACAAACAACATGCCATCATCAATTCAATTAATTTAATCACATAATTATCAACAAATTTATCTCAAATAACTCAATTACCCATTACAAAGCTTCACTCAACACCTAGTAGAAAGAAATACTCAAACATGATAAATAAAGCAATTAAAGAAAGCATAAAGAGAAAAGAGAGTAAGAATGTTCATTGATATAAGATGGAGATCTTTAAATCATGAAATTCCTCCTTTAATTATCCAAAATCCATGAAAACCATTGTGTTTCTCACTTTCTCTCTCCAAAATTTGAGAGTTTCTCTCTCTAAAACCCTAAAACTAATCTAAAAACTAAAGAAGAAATGAATTTCTCTCTCTAAAATGAGCAAAAAATCTATTTATACTCCTTACTAAATTTCCTAGGAAGCTCCGTAAAAAGTCGAGCAACACATATGGGTGCGGACGCTCTAAAGGTTGTGCACGGGCGCTCCTAGCTGCAGCAAAAGAGGTAGAATCGTTCTAGTAAGTTTGGAGCGGACGCTCTTCTGAGGCTGCAAGCCCGCTCCTACGCGCTAGATAAAACTACTCAGCTTCAAACGAACATAACTACCTTGTTTTATATCGGAAATAAGCATATGACTTGTCGTTGGTAAGCTCTCAAGATAAGCTTTCATCTCCAATTAGAATCACTCCAAAATGTTTTGTAGATCAAAAGATAAAGGCGTTTGAAGTTCAAACTTTTCAAATCAAGTGCACATTTCTTCATTACTTGTTTTTTTTATGTATTATATTTCTTCAATCTTGAACAATGAACTTATTCAAGTGTTCCTAAACTTAATAAAAAATTCATAAGTTTAATCTAATGCAATAAGCAACCAAAATATGCTAGAAAAGCCAAAATTAAGCAATAATGACATTTCACATGCAAATATGACAAATGTAATAAAACGTTATTAAATCCAAGTAAAAAGACATCAAAACTATGAAAAACTAACTAGAAACTCCTAAAAAAAGTGACATATTTGGCACTTATCAAAGATCTTGAGCTGGAACAACTCGATGTGAAGACATCCTTCCTACACAATGACTTTGATGAGGAAATTTATATGTAGAACCCTGAGGGATTTAAGGTTGAGGGTAAAGAGAATTAGGTATGTCGCTTGAGGAAATCACTTTATGGATTAAGCAATCTCCTTGACAGTGGTACAAGCGATTTGATTCTTTATGATAAAACAAAGATTTTCCAGAAGTACTTACGATTGTTATGTATACATTCGCAAACTTCGTGGAGATGATTATATTTATCTCCTATTGTATGTAGACGATATGCTTATTACTTCAAAAAGCAAGGTGGAGATAGATAAGTTAAAAATTCAACTCGGTGAAGAGTTTAAGACTAAAGAATTGGGCGCTGCAAATAAAATACTAGGTATGGATATTAGAAGAAAGAGATCAAGCCGGAAAATGTTCTTGAGCCAAAAAAGCTATATTGAGCAGGTTATTGAAAGGTTTGGAATGAAAGGTGCTAAGTGAGTGGTGACTCCATTGGCTCAACATTTTAGGCTCTCTAGTAAACAATCTCCCACTACAACGGAAGCTAAGGTATACATGGATAATGAACTTTATGCTAGTGCAGTTGGCAGATTGATGTACACATGCAATGATGTGTACACATCCAAACATTTCAGAAACAGTCAGTGTTGTTAGTAGGTTCATGACGAACCCATGTAAACCACATTGGGAAGAAGTGAAATGCATTTTACGATACTTGAAAGGTACCACAAACACATGTTTATGCTTTGGTTGAGATACATGTCAAATAAGTGCTTTGTTAACTCAGATTATGCTAAAGATTTAGATAGAAGAAGATCTACTACAGGTTATGTGTTTAAAATACATGGTGCTCTAGTTAGTTGGTGATGAATGTTACAAGCTACAGTGGCTCTATCTACGATAGAAGCCAAGTATATGGCTATGGCTACGATAGAAGCCGAGTATATGGCATGCAGAAGAAGCTAGTTAAGGAAGCATTGTGGTTGCGGGGACTTCTAGATGATTTGGGTGTCGAAGCATGGTAGTGTGAATCTAAATTGAGACAGTCAAAGTGCTATCCACTTGGCCAAGAATCAGGTTCATCATGATCGTACCAAACATATAAATGTAAGATATCATTTTGTACTGGATTTCATAGAGAAAAGAAGTATTTTTCTTACGAAAGTGCATACAAATGAGAACCCAGCAGATATGTTAACGAAAGTTGTGTCAGAAAATAAGTTCCAATATTGTTTGGAATTGCTTAACATTGTCCCATGATAGGTTACATGGAGAAATAAATGGAACTACGATTGGTTTGATCCCCATCAAGGGTACGTAGTCATTGTGAAAATTGTGCAACCGGATACATATTACGCAATTAGTTCGTTCAAAATTTTGAAAAATTTTCAAGTTATGAACGAGGTGTAGAATTGTGGAGATATATGTGGACATAATTAGTTCCTAATTTAATTATGTCTAATTTAAGAGGGATTAATTTAAGAGGAGAGAAAATGATGTCATGTAGAATGGTAGGATGGAAGCAAATGTTTAAGCAAATGTTTCGTTGTTTTCTTTAGTAATATAATCTATTTAAGGCATGTAAGACCTTATAAATTGTTTAGGTTGTAATTGCAGTTAAAAATTTAATCATTTTTATTTCATGTCAAAAATTTATTAGTATTAACAAAGTTTATTTTCTTATATTTATTATTTTTTTCATAGTAATTATTTTGTCTACCCAAAATATTATTTATCTTTGTGAGATATCAATTTTATATTATCTAGTAGAAGCCACATTGTATGAGAGCTTTAACAATACTAGAGTATAATTATACTGAATAATAAACAGTAAATAATAAAGAAAAACAAATGAAGTGCACAAGAAGAATTTTAAGTTGAAACCTTCTTGTTTGCTAAGAAAGAACCCATAAACTTTAGGCTAGGACTTTGATCAAACAATGTGCGTGTGTGCGATAAATTAGAGACACTCAAAATCACTTTCAATATGTCATGATCTCATATATAAGCCTAATGATGTTTTTCATTCAAGAACACAATAATCTTGTTTCGCATAAACACATGAATTCTCTTCCCTTAGGGATAATATGGCACAAATACGGATTCTAGTTGGAAAATAATTCTACGCACAAAAGAAGGGGAAATACAAGTCAATCAATTTGTAAAAAGGTTAATAGTTACAAAGTACTACATCTCGTACATATTATATGCAACAGTATAGTAGTATTACTTTTGGGTTTAATAGATTGTTCTTTTCATTTTTTATTAGTTTATTGGTGTAGGGAATATTTCAAGCATTATCCCTAACTTGAACCCCACTGTGATCATACACTAAAGTATGGTGGCGTCCAAAGGGAAAGAAGATAGAGCAAGAGAGTCGCCAACAAGTTTTAGGAACTTGTAAATCGTTCACGAGGTGAAGGTTACACCCCTTAACGATCCAAGAGATCGTCAACTCCATTAGGTCTGGAACCATGACTGGTAGTTAAGGGATGAAGGTACAAATTCAACCTTAAAGAGATTGAACGTGCCCTAATAATAGGCCTCTACTTTATTCTGATCGTATTCATTTGTGCTTTCTGACTAACATGCAATCAATAGGATTAACCCTAAACCTGTTTATCTATGTTGGTTGAATATTAATGCACAAATAAAACTATTATTGGCGATCACTTGAATTATAATCAAATTAACCCTAAATAAGATTATTAATTATCTTATTAAGCGTGATTACAAGTACAAATTCCCTTTAAACATGCATAAAAGACGTAATCAAGCAATAACAATAAATATCATGCAACATAATAATAATCATAACAATAATTATAATCATAATAAAAATCATAATCATGTTAAAGCATAATAATAATAGCAAGATCCTAGGCATGATACTAACAAGATTAATAACAAACCCTAGCATGTCACTAAACAATACAGACCAAATATATAGCCCTAACATGATACTAACATGAATATTAAAAAATGAAAGAAATAGGAAGCATCATACTTTTAATCATACTTGATATTAGGAATTTTTAGTTGTTACTCTAAACATGATACTAGGAAGATCAAAACACCCTAACATGACGCTAGGAATCATAATAACAACCTAAGCATGATTTCTACATCAAAATATTAATTAAAACCATTAAAGCACTTACTTGGATGCCTCGTACCTCTTTCTAATAATAAAATGCACGCGTTAGTAACTTCAAGGAAAATAATAATCAAACAATTAAATTAAACAATTGAAATAGGGATTTGGGACCAAACCCTCTGAAACTAAAACCTTTCACGTCTAGGGCGAAGGCAACTTTGAACAATGCTAGGTGTTTCTTGGTCTTGTGAATGCGGAATTTTGTTTGTAAAAAGGTTGGTTTAGAAAAGAGAGAGAGAATAAGTTTTAGTTTCGATAGAGAAGAGAATTAGAGAGTTGTTGATATTTGATGAGAATTGGTGATGAAAAATGGAGATTTTAGGAGGCTATTTATAGAGAAAATCAGCCAAACAGATAGAAAAACAAATCAGAGTTTCGACGAGGAAAAAAGAAGTTAGCGCCAGGCACTAATTATTTTTTCACGCGTTTTCTAAATTCAGATAAAATTAAGCCGTACAGAAGGGAACAATCGTATTTTCCTTAAAAACACTCTTTTATTCTGATTAAAACTATAAAAAGTCAACAAAAGTCAATTTATCAATGCTAATTGAATTAGAAATGAAAAGAACTTTCTAGAAGAATCTAGAAGACTAAAACCAATCCTAATTGTATAAGGAATGATAAATCAATATTAGGCCCTCCTCTACATCATTGGGCCGCATATAAGGCTCAATCCGGGCCCAGTTTAGTAATTTGGCCATAACTTCCTCATTATTCATCGGAATTGGGCTTATAATATATTGTTGGAAAGCTCTTTTCAAACCCCATCCAACTACACCATTATAGGACCCATAATATGGACCAAACCAAACTGGATTGGCTGTTTTCTTAAAATAGATTTTCAAAAAACAGAGAGAAGAGAAAATAAATTAAAACTATCCGCAACACTAAACCTTCCACACTTTCACTTTATTCGATTATGATTCGACGCGAAATGTACTCATCACCGGGTTTGGTTTTGGGGAGACACAAATGGGTGTCTACAGAAGCTTGCACTTTGACTAAGTTTGGAGAAACGCAAGTTTCGAAAACAAAAGTCAAAGTAGCATAGGGACGGAGAATGATTCAGAACGTTCTGCAATCCTAAATCACTCTTGTAACGCCGATACCTGCAAACTAGCGTTAGTTAAACAGATAAGAGAGTTAAAAAACACGTATCTTGCACTGTCCAGCACACGTCTCTGAAAGTAACCGATTTGTTGCTGTATTGCTGTATTTCTGTATTTTTGACGACCTCCTGCAAGCTAGAGAATGCCGCCTGAAGACTGCTACGCTTGTAACTGCCTCCAATTCTGCCTTGATAGACTTCCGCAAGCTAGAGAACCCCATCGAAGATTGCTTCGCTTGAAACGACCTTCTAGCACTTTGTGACCATCTTCCGCAAGCCAGGGAACACGATCGAAGACAACTTCGCTTGAAATCACCTCCAGTTGTTTGTGACAACTCTCTGCAAGCTAGGGAACGCTACCAAAGATATCCTCTCATGAAGCTATCCTCACTTGTTGCGATAATATTCCAGGGAAAATTACTGAAGACCCACGCTTGTCGATCTTAAAAAGCTCACTTGAACTTTGCTTCCGCTATGCCAGTACGTCGGCACTTTTGCTGCGTCTAAAACTATATGTTAGTGCCTTCTACTGAATTTTTGAACCAGTATGTCAGTGCTTTTTGCATAATGAACCATTACGTCGGTACCTTGCAATGAGCCAATGCTTAGGCGCTTTAAGCTAAGTGAGACGATCATTCATCAAGTTGATCACTTTATGCGATTGTAATCGAGCCGATTACTAAATATTCCAGGGAAAACTGGTGTCTCCCCAAAACCAAATCCAATGATGAGTACCTTTCACGTCGAATCATAATCGAATGAAGTGAAAGTGTGGAAAGTTTAGTGTTGCGGATAGTTTTAATTTCTTTTCTCTTCTCTCTTTTTTTGAAAACCTATTTTAAGAAAACAGCCAATCTAGTTTGGTTGGTCCATGATATGGGTCCAATAGTACTGTAGTTGGATGGGGCTTGAAAATAGCTTTCCAACGATATTTTATAAACCCAATTCCGATGAATATTGAGGAAGTTATGGCCAATTTACTAAACTGGGCCCGGTTTGAGCTTTACGTGCGGCCCAATGATCTAGGGGAGGGCCTAATATGATTTATCATTCCTAATGCAATTAGGAATGGTTTTAGTCTTCTAGATTCTTCTAGAAGGTTCTTTTCATTCCTAATTCAATTAGCATTGATAAATTGACTTTTGTTGACTTTTCAGAGTTTTAATTAAGATCAAAGAACGTTTTTGAGGAAAATACGATTTTATCCTCCTGTACAGCAATTTCTATCTAATTTTAAAAAAACGCGTGAATTTCTGAGTCAGCGCCAAATGCGAGCTGTAGCACCTGACGCTACGCTTGGCGCCTGGCGCTAGCCTTAGCGTCTGGCGCTAAGGTAAGCATTTGGCGCTAACCTGGCTTTTTGCGTCAGAACTCTGTTTTTGATGTTTTATCTTTTTGCTGATTTTCTCTATAAATAACGTCGTAAAACCCCCATTTTGATGAACCAATTCTCTCTTTCACCAACTCTCATCAAGTTTTCTTGATTGTTCTCTCTCTCTTTTCTAAACTAGCCTTCTCTCAAATATAAAAATTCCACATTCATTTGATTTAGAAACACCTAGACATATTCGAAGTTGCATTTGCCCTAGACGTGAAAGGTTTCATTTCTGAGGGTTTGGTCCCAAATCTCTCTTTCAATTATTTAATTTAATTGCTTCGTTTATTATTTTCCTTGAAGTTACTAACGTGTGTATTTTGTTATTAGAAAGAGGTACGAGGCATCTAAGTAGGTTCTTTAATGGTTTTTAATAATGTTATGATGTAGATTTCATGCTTAGGTTGTTATTATGATATTCATAGTATCATGTCTAGGGTAAATTTAATACTAAGTATGATTGTTATGATGCCTTTTATTGTCTTTCCTAATAGTATCGTGTTAGGGCTAAAGTTTTGATTCTTATTGCTTTGTAACAAGCTAGGGTTTGTTATTAATCTTGTAAGTATCATGCCTAGGATCTTGCTATTATTATTATGCTTTAACATGATTATTATAATTATGATTATTTATGATTATTTATTATGTTGCTTGATTTTTATTGTTATTGCTTGATCACATCTTTTATGCATGTTTAAAGGGAATTGGTACTTGTAATCACGCTTATATAAGATAATTAATAATCTTGTTAATATAATTATAATTCAAGTGATCACCAATAATAGATTTATTTATGCATTAATATTAAACCAACATATATTAAACAGGTTTAAGGTTAATCCTATTGATTGTATGTTAATCAGAAAGCGCACATGAATACGATCAGAATAAAGTAGAGGCCTATTATTAGGGCAGGTTCAATCTCTTTTAGGTTGGATTTGTACCTTCATCCCCGAACCCTATTTGGTTCAAGACTTTATGAAGTTGATGATCTCTTAGATCGTTAAGGGGTGTAATCTTCACCTCGTGAACGGTTTGCAAGTTCCTAAAAACTTGTTGGCCACTTTTTTGCTCTATCTTCTTTCTCTTTGGACACCACCGTACTTTAGTGTATGATCACATTGGGGTTCAAGCTAGGGGATTAATGCTTGAAATATTCCCTACAGTTTTTGGCGACTCCACTGGGGAGGATTTCTATTTTAATTCCTAAATTTGTTTCGGAAATGATTTAGAATGAGTGGATGAGACTCGAAACGGTTCTAAGTATCTTATGTGCGTAATTTTGATTAACATTATTATCATATGCATAAAAAAGATCTCATTGGAAAGACCATCCGTAATGAGTTAAAACATAGGATTTTACACGTAGGAAATTTGAGAAATATTTTTCACAACTAGGACCGAAATAATGTTGCGCGAAACTGAAAATTTTTATCGAGCACAGAAAGCTGCTGAGGCATGTAGGAATTAGCGTCAGCGACCAGAGTATTAGCGCCCGACTTTTAACTGTAGCGCCAGACAACAGTTCTGTCACCAGGCGCTACAGCTAAAACCTGGCGCCAATCTCTGTTTGCTGGCACCAAATTCTTCCAATACAGAGCCAGAAATATGCGTTCTAATTTCGACCAATTCTCCGCATTGTTTGCTCGATCCTACTTCCTAATTGAGTTTTTCTTACTTTTCTGAAACTTATATGTGTTCTACATATAGACATAACCCTCTGGGAATTCATGCTCCATCTACCTGATTGAACGCTCTAAATAACAAAGGGTACATCCGAGATTGTTGAATTCACCAAACCATGGAAGCGAGTTTTTTCTAAAACTCGCCGTGCCCCATCCACTCGCGCCAACCCTTCACGGTTAGGCTTCCACACGGTGCATCCGGACAATTAACCATGGACCCTCTATTGACTAAACTATATCCCGAACTTTAGAGAACTAGAGCCATGGTTAGGTTGCAAACTCATTGCATCATATCGTGCCTACTTGACTAATTGTGCATTATTTGTTGTGCATATACTATGTTTTCTTAACCGTTTGTTTGACTTGTGTTGAAATTAAATAAATTAATGACTTAAAGAACTTTGCCTAATTAATTAATTAATTAATTTAAGTAAATAAAGTCTAATATTTTAATCAGAATTGACCTAGTGCAACTTTAGGCATACCCCTGTTGATTAATAACATCGAAAACAGTCTCAGATTGAAGCTCCAGTGATGGCGCCAAAATCTGAATTGTAGCGCCACTCTCTGGATTGTGGCGCTTGGAGACAACTTTGTCGTCTGGCGCTACACTACAAAGAGAGGCGCCAGTCCTGTCGTTTTGACGACAGTTCGGATTATTGATCGAGTCATCATCTAGTGTCTAATTAACCAGTTTGCTAATTAATTCAGTTAAATTTCGCTGTCAATAATACTTTGTTAAGTCATTAATTGAGTTTAGGCACTAAGTCTCATGGTCTTACACAAGAGTCCAATCATGTCACTTACACTCAACGCACACACCAATACACACACTTGTATGCGCGTTTTTTTCGTCATTTTTTTAGGGGGATAAGTCGGATATTTATCCTCCAATTTAAAAACTATACTAAGTTCCCTAAAAATATATACATTATTCTTGCCTAAAAATATGCACCTATATTTTTTTTCCTCTTAAAAACTGTAAAGTCAAGTCGATTTGAGTCAAGTAATTAAAACGCAAAATGGTTTAAATTACAACGCGTGGTCAAGAAAGGAAGGACGGTTAATCAAAGATAACCTTTTCGTTCAAGTCTAACTTTTCGACTAACCCGTAGCTCGTAAGAGGAAAGCTAGGACAATAATGGCAACACAAGAAGAAGTCAATGAGCTTAGGAACCAACTGGTTACCGTGACTGAGGCACTGAAGCTCCTAACACTTAAGATCGATGATCCTATGAAACAACAATAGATGGACCTCATGCAAGAGAGTCTAAGCAAGCTATCTAGCGACTACAAGTTTCAAGGGATTAGTTCACAAGGGGTCTCGGTGGACTAAGATCTTCTTCCGCAGAAGTTCAATGCCAACGACATCCCGAAATTCAAAGCAACCGATAACCCCTATTTTCATTTAAGAGCCTTCGAGATAATAATGAGTATTAAGGGTATCTATAAGATGGTTTTCCTCTCTCCGTTCTCTTTAACTCTCGAGATCGTTTGCCAACAATGGTTCTTTTCTCTCGAAAAAGAAAAGACCTCTACCTGGGAGTCCATAGAAAACGCTTTCGTTGATAGATACAAGTGCAACATTCAAGTTGAGACTGACCATAGAGAACTTGAAATCCTCAAATAGAAAAAGAACGAAGGCTTCACCTCTTTCTTTAACAAATGGAGAGAAACCTCAGCTAAGATGATCGAGGTGTCGAGTGAAAAAGTGTCTGTAAGGTTGTTCATCAAAAACCTTCAAGAAAAATATTCCAAGCATCTCAAGTATCAAAACAATCTCCATACATTCAAGGTTGTCTACGACATTGGAAATTTGAACATTTGTACATATGGGATCCTAATTGGAGTGTAGAGTCTATTACTCTTCTTGGGTTTTTCAGTGACTTATAGAGGAAAACGCTTTGCCTCATAAGTCATTCCCATGGGTTTGAATTCTCTCTTAGGTTCATCTTTCGGGAGTGGAACCTCGTCGTATTTCTTCTGAAGTTCCTTTATAGCCTTGAGAGTTTCACGTAGCAAATGTGATCCTTCCATCATAGACAGTGTGAGCAATTGTATGTCTTCTTTACTTGTCGGTTCTGGAAGGCTATCCATGGCGTCGAAGATCTCCTCCTCTTCTTCAATGGCATGGATTTCTTTGACAAGTTTAAGGAGAGACGAGGGGTCAACCTCGTTTTCCTCACCAGAGATAGCCAAGGCATGAGCGAGAGGTGCATTATCAATACTTGGCTTCTTACTGCCAGGGGGAAATGATAGCTTGTTGTTATCGATTAAGTCTTGGATAGCTTTCTTAAGCTTCCAACAGTTTTCGGTGAGATAAACCCTACCTTGGTGATACTTGCAGTGTGCATTGGGGTTCCAATTATCCGACCTCTTTTCGACTGGTGAAATGCTCTCCGAGAGTGGCGAAATCAAACCTCTCGAACTCAGACCATTCGAATCATTGAAAAGGACAGTTAGATATCACCGTCAGTATCATCAACCAGGGGGTCACACAATCGAAAACTGTTTTAAATTCAAGGATTTAATTCAGAAAATGATTGATGAAAAGAAACTAGTGCAATATCCACAAGAAGACGATGCAAGCATTAATGGAGTTTGGGACAGTGATGAAGAAGACGTCTATTTAAAAGACATAGTAGGATCTCCATCTTCTGTGTCATACGCCATGGATAACTTTTAGGCTGAAGAAGATTTACCAATAGACGTCCTCACAAGATCCGGGAGAATGTAACCTCCCATTTCAACACAACCCATGCCAACCACACAGCAAGTTCTCATACCTATCATTGAAGACAATGATATCGTCAAGTAGTTTAAGAAAACAAAAGTTGAAATGAACGTGTGGAAACTTTTGGCAACATCTCGAGAACATAGGTTGGCTGTAATGAATGCCTTGGACAAAATAGGGATAGATTCTGATACCACTCCTGAGGGGTTGGCTAACTTCCTCACGAGTGATCTTCCTAGTCAAATCAATTTGATCACCTTTTCTGACAAGGATTTACCTCCAGAAGGTGACAAACATTACAAGGCATTGAACCTCACGGTAGTTTGCAAGAGAATGAATGTCCCTATGACTCTTGTAGAAAATGGATCGGCCATCAACGTATGTCCACTTAGAAATGCGAGGATGCTAGGCATAAGGGATGAAGATTTAACTCCGTCTACACAAGGAATAAGGGCCTATGACAACACTCGTCGTCAAGCTCTTGGTAAAATTACCATGAATATAACGGAGGGAGCAATAGAACATGCTACTACTTTCCAAGTAGTAGATATTAAAGCTTCATTCAATCTACTGTTGGGACGCCCTTGGCTTCATGACCTAAAGGTCGTCCCCTCATCTCTCCACCAACAAGTAAAAGCTATAGTTGGGGGAATTCCAATCACCATCGATGCTTCGCCTATGAGGATCAAGTCCATAGAAAACCCTATAATTAACGTGGAGCATGACGAGGATGATGAAGACTTATGGGGCTTTAACGAAGAGGTCTCCTTAATCTAGGAGGATGAAAGGACCCCTCTTTGCCATGACCCCCATTCCAACATGATTGTAAATGCTATTATGAAGAAACAAGGACATTTTCCTGGGATGACCCTAGGAAAGAAGAAGGGAATAGCAAAATCGCTGGAGTCACCTGGCCTCCCTAAGTTAGACACTTTCGGACTTGGTTTCGAACCGACTCGGAAAGATCTCAAGCGAGCCCATGAAAAATCAAAGGCACGTAGGGACGCTCGCACTCAAAAGAAAACAATCCCAATGGATCAGTAGCCTCTTACACTTAATGGTCAATTTATAAAAGAAGGAGAGGACTATCCATGCCATGAATTTCCCGATCCATTTGTTGTAAACGGCATAAGGTAACCGGGATTCGAGATTTTCTTGGATTGTTATTTCACAGATGAAATCTCAACTCCTGTCCATAAGGAGAAAGCACCCTCATGCTTTGACTTTAACGTCATGGATTATTGTTTGGGCGAGAAAAGAATGAGCCAACTTACAAAGAGGATAACTCCTCGCTCATTCAAACAATCCTACAAAGCGAAAGCTTCGATCCCTTGAAGCTAATTACTCCAGCGGAAAGTTCACTACAAGGGTGGCGCAAGACCGTCAAGGTGACTACTCCAAGTGGATGAAAGATATCTATCACGACAGGGCAAGGACCAATGTTTGAAGAGTCGTCTGAGTCAGAGTCTGAGTCGGAGTCTCTCCCTATATAGTCATCTAGGTCTTTAGTAGTAGCACCTTCCCCTTCTATCTCTTTTCCTAGAATAGTTAGTGATCAAGTCCTGAGGACATACTCTTTGATGTAATGATCTCAGAGTACAATAATATTTCTTCTTCTCCTTATTTCTTGTGTTTTTCTCTAACCCAAGATGACGAGCATTGCTTAACTAACAATGAAAAAGACAAAGAACTTATTAAAGTAATGGAAACACTCGAAAAGAAAACACCGGTAATTGAAGAAACTGAGACGGTTGCTATCTCAAATGATTTAACCAATAAAAGAGAAGTTAAAATCGGACTAACAATTAACGAACCAGAAAGAACCGATTTAATTAACTTACTTAAAGAGTTTATCGATGTAGTTGCTTGGTCATACGAAGATATGCCAGGCATTAATAAAGAAATAGCTCAACACACTATACCACTAATTCCAGGAATAAACCTGTAAAACAAAAGTTACGTCGAATGAAACCCGACGTAGCTCTTAAAATAAAAGAAGAGGTCCAAAAACAAATAACTGCAGGTTTCATCAAGGTATCTAAATACCATGAATGGGTCGCCAACGTCGTCCCAGTTCCGAAAAAAGATGGAAGGGTGATAATGTGTGTCGACTATCGAGACCTAAATAAGGCAAGACCAAAGGACGACTTCCCTTTACCACACATCGATAATCTGGTAGATAACACGGCAAATCATGCGCTTCTCTCGTTCATGGACGGATACGCAGGTTACAATCAAATTATCATGGAAAAAGACGACATGGAGAAAACAACTTTTATAACACCATGGGGCACTTACTGCTACACGGTAATGCCATTCGGGTTGAAAAACGCGGGTGCTACTTACCAACGTGCAACAATTTCCTTACTCCATGACATGATGCATAAAGAATTCAAAGTATATGTCGACGACATGATTGTGAAATCAAAAGACCGTCCAGGCCATCAAGTAGCCTTAAGGAAATTTTTTGAAAGGCTAAGAAAATACAATATGAGGTTGAACCCATCTAAGTGTGCTTTTGGAGTCACCTCAGGCAAGCTTTTGGGTTATGTCATAAGTTCTAGAGGAATAGAGATAGACCCAACCAAGATCAAAGAAATCATGTCAATGCCATCGCCCAAAACTGAGAAACAGATTCGAGGATTTATTGGTCGGTTGCAATACATAAGTAGGTTCATATCAAAATTGACGACGATATGTGAACCAATCTTTAAGAAGCTTAAGAAGAATGTACCAGTAATATGGGATGACGAGTGTTAAAAAGCCTTTGAAAAGATTAAAGCCTATCTCGCAAATCCTCCCGTATTAGCACCAGCACTTCCCGGAGTACCTCTTAGGTTGTACTTGACGGTTACCAAAGAGACAATGGGAGCTATGCTAGCACAAGAAGTAGAAGGCAAAGAAAATGCAATCTACTATTTAAGCAAAAAGATGCTCGAATATGAAGCACGTTACACACCACTTGAGGAGTTGTGCCTCGTCTTGGTGTGGGCCACAACCAAGTTAAGACATTACATGCTAGTGCATACAGTCTTCGTAGTCTCCTGATTAGATCCACTCAAGTATCTCTTTGATAAATCTACACTCAATGGACGCATATCAAGATGGATACTCAATTTAGCCCAGTTTGATGTAAGGTTTATGCCGCAAAAAGCTATCAAAGGATCTGTGGTGTCAGACTTTCTAGCAGACTTTCCAGAAGAAGACTCGACGCCAATACAAGACAATGAATTTCCATATGAAGACTTAATGGTTACTGAAGATGATACTTGGACCTTGTACTTCGACGGAGCCTCAAACCAAAAAGGATGTGGCGTTGGAGTATTACTAGTATCACCTAAAGAAGAGCATGTCCCAATCTCCATAAATCATGACTTCGACGTTACCAACAACGCTGCTGAATACGAAGCATGCATGGTAGGCCTTGAAATAACTTTGGCATTGGGAGTAAAAAATTTAAGGATATTCGAAGATTCTTCATTAATCATCAATTAGATATCTAAAAGGTGGAAAGTAAGGAGCGAAAGTCTAGCCCCTTACCTAACATATCTGGAAACTCTTACTGATCAGTTAGACAAGGTAGAATACACATATCTACCCAGGCAAGAAAATCAATTTGCTGATGCCTTGGCAATACTAGCCTCAATGGTTAGGATTCCCACGGAAATCGAGCAAATGCCTCAACTATAGAGAAAAGGCACAAACCAGCATACATCCAGGCTATAGAAGATGACGAATTAGTCCAAGACAAAGAAGAAGAAGAAGAACTGTGGTACACGGATATACTCAATTATGTCACCAAAGGAGAATACCCTCCCCATGTTGACAAAAGAGCAAAACGAGCATTAAGACTCTTGGCTTCCCAATATGTACTCATAGACAACGAGCTACATAAAAGGGTACCTAAGGGTTGAGCTCTCTTATGTGTAGGAAAAAAGGACGCACAAAGAGCTATGAGAATAGTCCACAAAGGAATTTGTGGCACTCACATAAATGGCAAAATGTTAGTCCAAAAGATAATGCGAGAAGGATATTATTGGACTACAATGAATAGGGATTGCCATCAATATGTAAAAAGATGCCCTAAGTGCCAAATCTATGCCAATTTACAACATATTCCTCCATCCTTGCTCTACACTTACACGTCACCATGGCCATTCTCTACATGGGGAATTGACATTATCGGCAAAATCACTCCCCCAGGAATAGGAGGCCCCGAATATATCCTACTAGCAATCGATTACTTCACAAAGTGGGTCGAAGTGCAATCATACGCTAAACTCACTGCAAAACATGTAGCACTCTATATCGAGAGAAATATTATTTGTCGATACGGAGTCCCACATGAAATGATAAGTGAAAATGGAACTCAATTTCAAGCCAAATGTGAAGAATTGCTACCAAAATATAGCATTCAACATCATCATTCTTCCCCTTATAGGCCTCAAGCAAATGGAGCAGTCGAGGCAGCTAATAAAAATTTAAAGACTATCATCGAGAAAATGACGGAAAATTACAAGGATTGGCCTGACAAACTTCACTTCGCATTGTGGGTTTACCGCACGTCAATTCGCACATCAACAGGGAATACGCCATTTTCCTTGGTATATGGAATGGATGCCGTACAACCTGTCGAACTAGAGATTCCATCTCTACGCATTGCATTAGAGAGCAAACTCGATGAAGTTGAATGGACTAGGGCAAGATATGAAGAACTAATTCTACTCGATGAAAAATGACTAGAAGCTCTACATCACACTCAGTGTTATCAAACTCGTATGGCTAGGAATTTTAATAAGAAGGTCAAGACAAGGAACATCAAAGTAGGAGACTTGGTGTTAAAAGCATTAAGGAAAAATGTTTTAGATCAAGGGGAAAATTTAGACCTAATTGGTCTGGACCCTACATTGTCAAAACAATCCTGTCAGGAGGTGCATCAAAGTTAACTGATATGGATGGCAATGAGTTCTCGAACATGACAAATCTTGACCAACTTAAGAAATACTAACCATAATTACTTGAGTAGGATACTCAAGAGAGCTACGTTTGGCCTGATTCCTTAAGAATGGATACATAGGAAACCCTTTACGGGTACGGCCACTTTATTTTTTTAAAAATCTCTCATCCTAGAAATAATTAAAAATTCGACAGAAGATCGATGAAATATCGGCGTCGCAGAAAAAATTCTGGAGCCAGCCGATGACCATCAGCGCTAGACGACGGCGTCTGCCGCCTAACGCCAGACTGCCGCAGCCGGCTCCAGTCTCGAATTCGTGGCACCAAATCACAGTTTAAATTCTGGGAATATTTCGGTGTTTTTCGGAAAATTTTCGACTTCCGTGCTCGAAAAATTTCTGGTAAATTAATTTCTTTCGGTTTTCATTGCTTTGATAAAATAAATTTAAAGTAAATAATTTAATTAAAAAGCTGAAATTTCATTAATAAAATAAAATTAAATTATTGATGGAATTTAAATAAAGCTTAAATAAATTAACTTTAAATAAAAAAAAATAAACTAAGTCTAATAATTGAAAATTAAGCAATGCTCTTAATCTTTTTTTTCTTTCTTAGCCATAACCTTAGCTAGTAGGCATCCTTTAGAGGACCTACATTCAATCTTGGAGTAGATAGTTTCCCCTACAGCTAGGACTCCATGCTTCTTTTCTACCCAAGCTTTTTTCTCTGTGGTGTCAGCTTTCCTTTTTCCCTTATCTTTTGTAGTACTTTTCTTCCTAGGCATTGGAGATGTTTTGAATTCAATTCTTTCACCTAAACGTTGCCTAACTGGAACCACCTTGTCACCTAGACGACTCTTCACGTCAGTTTTACCCTGATTTTTCTTCAAGTCCTTTGAAGGTTTCTTCAGCAACCACTTTTTCACATCATTGGGCAAGGAAGGAGGAACCTTTTGGGTAATCACTTCCCATAGAGGTCTAGCACTCCAATAAGAATCAAATTTTTCTACTTCCTAAGAGACAGGGAATTCGTAGGGAGGACGAAGATCTCCGAAAGGAATAGTCTGAAGTAGGTCGTATTGTCTTTTTACCCTACAGGGATAATAATAAGTGATACGGGACAAGCTTGGAAGACGACAGAATGGTTGCTTGTTGACACCAACCATCCTTTCTATTTTCCACCAAGGGATGACCCACTTGATGGCAAAATTGCAGGATTCGAAGACCCTCTTCCATTCGTGGCGCCCCATCTTAGAGAAGCGTTTTTTCCTCCTCACGAAGAAATTTGGGGTGTACTTCTCAATATTGTTTGGAGGGATAATTAATTCCATCCTTTCCATTAGCCACATCTGTAAAAAAATTGCAATGCAAATAAATTATTATTACTATACAAAAATATGTTTTTGATTTCTGTAATTTAAAATATTATTTTTCTACCTGTAATAAAATTCGAGAGCCCCGAAAAGGTGCTTTTGGATTCCTCTTCAATTCATCTAGACTAATCATAGTCTCTCCAACTATTAAAGACATTGGATTTCTCCCTGATTCAATTTGTTCTAATACGGTGGTTATAATTGATTGACCCTCATTATTTTTACCACTAGTAAGAAAAAATTGATTAAGCGTACAAAATAAGAAAGCCCTTCTTCTATAAACATGAAAAGATTCGGAGTAAGGTTTATCAAAATAATGGCGAGCAAATTCTTTCAAATTAACTATGTTACCATCCACTATTTTTGATAGATCCCTTTCTTTTAAATTGAAGAAGCGTTCAAAATCTTTATAACAATATGCATCTATTCTAGGGATTACTACAAGATCTATTGCAGGGAAATCTAGAATAGCACCAAATTCTTCCGGCAAAGGGCTAATTTCATCGTACCCTAGTCTAAAGCAATGGGTATCTACATCCCAATATTCTAGTGCGGTATGAATAAAATCTAAGTCAAGATCTACCCCTTTGATACCATAAATACCCCCAAGTGAAACACATCTAATTCTTTTCTTTCTTTAGCATTAAGGGACTGACACCATTCATGGGTGTAATTGGTAAAGGTTTTGGTGACTAGAGACATGATATTATTTTTCTAAAGCTAAGAAATATTTTATCTGCTGAAATTATGAAAAGAATCGGCTGGGCAGGGGGCTATTTATGCACGAAATCGAAGCAGTTTTAATCTGGGAAGGATACGGAGTCAGCTAAATGTAGCGCCTGGCGCTACACCAAAACGCGTGGCCAATTTGCCTCGTCGTACGCGCTTTCTATAAACCGCGTTTTAACTTAATTCGAGTCTGCTAATGAATTTACGACTTCCTTATCTTTTTCTAAATATCCCTTTATCCCTTTTTTTTAATTAATATAGCTATTATATTAATTATATTATTTTATTTAGACTTATTCCCAAGTTTTTATATATCCAATCAATTTTTTATTTGGCTTTTTCCTTTTTTTCATTTTTTCTTTTTGGGGGAGAAAGTCAGATACCCTCCATCAATAATACCCTCCATCAATAATAAAAATGACGGAATTTTTGCGCAAAATTATTTGTCACATTTCCTTGCACACACACAAACATGCACATAATAATAAAAAATGAAAAAACATGATAAATAAAATAAACTCATTGTAGACACCCATTTGTGTCTCCCCAAAACCAAACTCGGTGATGAGCACCTTTCGCGTTGAATCATAATCGAATGAAGCGAAAGTGTGGAAAGTCTAGTGTTGCGGATAGTTTTAATTTCTTTTCTCTTCTCTCTGTTTTTGAAAACTTATTTTAAGAAAACAGCCAATCCAGTTTGGTTGGTCCATGATATGGGTCCAATAGTAGTTTAGTTGGATGGGGCTTGACAAGAGCTTTCCAACGATATATTGTAAGCCCAATTCCGATGAATATTGAGGAAATTATGGCCAATTTACTAAACTGGGCCCGATTTGAGCTTTAAATGCGGCCCAATGATCTTGGGGAGGGCCTAACATAATTTATCATTTCTAATGCAATTAGGAATGGTTTTAGTCTTCTAGATTCTTCTAGAAGGTTCTTTTCATTCCTAATTCAATTAGCATTGGTAAATTGACTTTGTTGACTTTTCAGAGTTTTAATTAAAATCAAATAGCAATTTTGAGGAAAATATACGATTTTATCCTCTAGTACGGCAAACTTATCTGATTTTCAAAGACGCGTAGAAAACAGGCCTGGCGCCTGACTCTAGGTATTGGCGCCTGGAACCAGGCCTGGCGATTGGCGCCAGCCATTGGCGCCTGGTGCTAGCCATTGGCGCCAGCCATTGGCACCTGGCGCCAATTAGCCAGGGTTGGCGCCAGCTCTATTTCGGTTGCGCCAGGACTCTGTTCTGTTAATTTATCTTTTTGGCTGATTTCTCTATAATTAATGTATTTAAAAACTCCGTTTTGATGGACCTACGATCAATTTTCATTGGCAATCATTAATTCTCTCTTAATCATTCACCAATTCTCATCAAGTTTTCTTGATTATTTCAATCATCCTCCTCTTTCTCTTCTAAAACTTGCTTTCACATACAAAATTCCGCATTCACAAGATCTAGAAACACCTAGCCATATTCGAAGTTGCCTTCGCCCTAGACGTGAAAGGTTTAATTTTTGAGGGTTTGGTCCCAAATCTCTATTTCAATTATTTAATTTAATTGTTTTAATTATTATTTTCCTTGAAGTTACTAACGTGTGTATTTTGTTATTAGAAAGAGGTACGAGGCATCAAAGTAAAGGCTTTGATGGTTTTAATTGATATTATGATGTGGAAATCATGTTTATATTGTTATAATGATATTCCTAGTATCATTTTTAGGGAAAACGTTATAATATCAAATATGCTTATTATGATTCCGGCGATGTCTTTTATTTTCTTCCTAATATTTATGATTTTTAGTATCATGTTAGGGCTAAAGATTTGTTTTTATTTCTTAGTGACATGCTAGGGTTTGTTATTAATCTTGTTAGTATCATGCCTAGGATCTTGTTATTATTATGCTTTAATGTTGATATGATTATTTAAATTATGATTTATGATTTATGATTTATGATTATGATTATGATTTTATGATTATAATTGTTATAATTTATGATGATTATTATTATTATTATCTTGATTTTGATTATAATTTTATTGTCATGATTATGATTATTTATTTATGTTGCTTGATATATATTTTATTGTTATTGCTTGATCACACCTTTTATGCATGTTTAAAGGGAATTGGTACTTGTAATCACGCTTAATAAGATAATTAATAATCTTGTTAGGTTTAATGTGATTTATAATTTCAAGTGATATCCAATAATAGTTTATTTGTGCATTAATATTCAACCAACATAGATTAAACAGGTTTAGGGTTAGTCCTATTGATTGTATGTTAATTAAAAAGCGCACATGAATACGATCAGAATAAAGTAGAGGCCTATTATTAGGGCAGGTTCAATCTCTTTTAGGTTGGATTTGTACCTTCATCCCCGAAACCTATTTGGTTCAAGACCTTATGGAGTTGACGATCTCTTGGATCGTTAAGGGGTGTAACCTTCACCCTGTGAACGGTTTATAAGTTCCTAAAACTTGTTGGCGACTCTTTTGCTCTATCTTCTTTCCCTTTGGACGCCACTGTACTTTAGTGTATGATCACAGTGGGGTTTAAGATAGGAGATTAACGCTTGAAATTTATTCCCTACAGTTTTTGGCGACTCCACTGTGGAGGATTTCTATTTTAATTCCAGAATTTATTTCGGCAATGATTTAGAATGAGTGGATAAGATTCGAAACGTTCTAAGTATTTCATGTGCGCAATTTTGATTAACATTATTGTCATATGCATAAAAAAGATCTCATTGGAAAGACCATCCGTAATGAGTTAAAAACATAGGATTTTACACGTAGGAAATTTGAGAAATATATTTCACAACTAGGACCGAAATAACACCGCGCGAAACTGGAAAATTTTATTGAGCACAGAAAGCTGCTGAGACATGTGGGAAGTAGCACCAGAGGCCAGAGCTTGGCGCCAGACTTTTAGCTGTAGCGCCAGACGCCAGCATTAGCGCTAGGCGCTACAGATAAAAGCTGGCGCCAGTCTCTGTTTGTTGGCGCCAACCTCCCCCAATACCGAGCCAGAAATATGTGTTCTAATTTCGACCGGTTTTTCGTATTATTTGCTCGATCCTACTTCCTGATTGATTTTTTTCTCACTTTTCTGAAACCTATATGTGCTCTACATATGGACTTAACCCTCTGGGAATTCATGCTCCATCTATCTGGTTGAACGCTCCGTGCAACTAAGGGTACATCCGAGATTGTTGAATTCACCAAACCATGGAAGCGAGTTTTTTCTAAAACTCGCGGTGTCCCATCCACTCGCGCCAACCCTTCACGGTTAGGCTTCCGCGCGGTGCATCTGGACAATTAACCATGGACCCTCTTTGACTAAACCATATCCCGAACTTTAGAGAACTAGTGCCATGGTTAGGTTGCAAACTCATTGCATCATATTGTGCCTACTTGACTAATTGTGCATTATTTGTTGTGCATATATATTATGATTTCTCTTAACCGTTTGTTTACTTGTGTTGAGAGTAAATAAATTAATGACCTAAAAAACTTTGCCTAATTAATTAATTAATTAATTTGAGTCAATAAAATCTAATATTTTTAATCGGAATTGACCTAGTACGATTTTAGGCATACCCCAATTGACTAATAACACCGAAAAAAGTCCCAGATCGAAGCCCCAATATTGGCGCCAAGGTCTGAGCTGTAGCGCCACACTGTGGAGTGTGGCGCGTGGCGACAGCTCTGTCGTTTGGCGCCAAGGTCCACTGTGCGACGCCAGTCCTGTCGTTTGGCCGACAGTACAGATTATTAGTCGAGTCATCACCTAGGGTCTAATTAATCAGTTTGCTAATTAATTCGGTTAAGTTTTGTTGTCAATAGTACTTGTTTGCGTCATTAATTGAGCTTAGGCACTAAGTCCCATGGTCTTACACAAGAGTCCAAGCATGTCACTTACACTCAATGCACACACACCAATACACATACTTTGACCATGTTTAAGAGAGTCTTGTGTGTGCGTTTTTTTTTCCTGTCATTTTGTTTAGAAGGGTAAGTCGGATATTAATCCTCCAATTTAAAAAAAAAAATTATACTTAGTTTCCTAAAAATATGTACATTATTTTTGCCAAAAATATGCACCCATTTTTCATTTTTCATTTTTTATTTTTCCTCCATAAAATAAACCGTAAAGTCAATTGATTCGAGTCAAGTAATTAAAACGCAAAATGGTTTAATTTACAGCGCGTGATCAAGAAAGGAAGGACGGTTAATCAAAGACAACCTTTTCGTACAAGTCCAACTTTTCGATAAAACCATAGCTCGTAAGAGGAAAGCTAAGACTATAATGGCAAAACAAGAAGAAGTCAATGATCTTAGGAACCAACTGGTTACCGTGACTGAGACACTGAAGCTTCTCGCACTCAAGATCGATGATCCCGTGAAGCAACAACAGATGGACCTCATGCAAGAGAGTCTAAGCAAGCTGTAGACACCTAAAAATGTCTCCCCAAAACCAAACCCATTGATGAACACCTTTCACCGCCATTATTGGTCGAGTTGAGTATTTAATCTTTGGAGTGCTTAAATCCATGTTCTATCCAACATATTTCATTTCCCTAAACCATAACCTATTTTCCACTTTTCGTGTCCACATCGCAAAACTGAGAGAAACTGATTTTATGGCTATAAAATTTTGATCCAATTATTATTTTTTTGGATAGGTCTTTAAATAAGCTTTCCAACCATATATCATAAGCCCAATTCTGAGCTATAACGAAAAAGATATGAGCAAAACACTAAACTCGGCCTAAAACCAACACCCTTCCACCAAAACAACCATATCGTAAAATCTACATATCAATTTGACTTGATTTTAATTGGGTTGGAAATTAGACTTGATAAGATTTCCAATTATATATTATATGCTTTATTCCGAGTTACGGATCAAAAGTTATGATTATTTTAAAAACGGGTAAAAAACTGAAATTACCGCGCAACAGCAAAAATGCCGCGACGCGGCAAAAGCTGACGTGTCACGGGACTTATTCCCGTGACACGATGCCCATTTTTGTAATTTTGCTCAATTTTTCCCCGTGTCACGGGATTTTGCACCGTGACACGGTGCCCATTCCGTGACACGAGAATATTCCGTGTAATTTTCGCGTACTTTTTACACCGTGACACGGCATACTGAACTGTGCCACGGTGGAAAATGCCTTGTCACGGCATTTCTTCCCGTGTCACGGTGCACATCCCGTGCCACGGGATTCCTCCGTGTTTTCTCCGTGTAATCCCTAAACGCGTTTTCACTTCCCGTAACCTAAATATTTCCCGTGTCACGCAAATTTGTACCGTGTCACGGGAACGTTTCCCGTCTGACGGTGGGATTTCCCGTGTCACGGTACACTTTGCCGTGTCGCGGGATACTATTTTAGGGTTTTTATCAGTTTAGGGTTCCGTGTGCTCCCTCAGCACATTTTCCCTATAAATAGGACCCCCCTTTCTGCAGTTCGGGGCACCAATAATCATTCTCTCTCGCCTTATACAAAAAATCATTCTCTTCTCCCTCTTTAACCTAATTTCTAGCCTCCTTATTCTTCCATAATAATTCCCCTAAGCACTCCAAGGAGTCTATACTTAACCCGAGGTTCCGTCCTTAAACCAAGGCGTGAAAGGTACAAATAACTGAGGATTTGGACCAAATCAAATCAAATATTTATTTAATTTAATTTCCATTTACTTTATATTTTTTTATTGAAGTTACTAACAGTTTATTCGTGATGTAGCAATTTAAATGAACGCGCGGAATGTGAGTAATTAATTAATTTAATTACTCTTATTTTATTTTCTTATTGCTAGTATCATGATTAGGTAATTTCATATTTAATTTGACTAACGCTATTATTGTTGAATTGCTTCCAATATTAATGTTTATTCTATTATTTATTATTATGATCACCATATTGCATGTTAAAGGGAATATGTAATTGAAAATCACGCCTAATAAGATAATTTGGACAACCGGTTTAGGTTCCTTTTTAATCTTGTTATTTAATCAAGTGATCACTAATATTTTAGAATTATGTGTTGAATTAATATTAAACAAATTTAGCATAATAATAGTTTGGAGCAAATTGAATATTTTGTTTGTATGCCTTTGAGATCACAGGAATCACTTTTCACTATAAAAATCGAGTAGAGGCCAATACGGGCGAATGTGACTCCATGACTCACTTCGTACCATCATCCCCGATCCTCCTTTCGTGGTTCCGAACCATATGGAGTTAGTAATCTCATGGATTATGAATGGGGTGTAACCTTCACGGGTCAATCGTTGTTGCCTATCGTTGTCCCTTATTCGTGGTTACCTTTTATGATCCATGAACGGTTTACAAGTTCCTTAAAAACTTGTTGGCGGCTCCTTACTTTATTTGTCCCTAATCATATTATGTCAATTCCCACTTCCTATGAGTGCCAAGCATATTCACAACATGCTTTTAACGTAGGCGCACTTCGAACGATTGATTGATGTTCGTTGTAGGGTCCTGAGGTGGTGTACCGGCCGTGGGGCGGTTGGACAGTCCCTGGGTTAGCCGCACAGTATTCTGCTAAGCGTCGCTATTTGTTGGGGACTTATGGAGCGATCGCGTACTTAGGAGAGAGGGTTGCTAGACATCATTCCTCTGATGTCTTCGTCGTTCCTGATGCTCCACCACGTCATTTGTTCGACGACGCGCGATTGTCGAGCATGTATGAGGGAGTTGGTACCCCTTGGCGATCCTATGTGATCCCTGGGGAGTGCTATGCTGAGGAGCTACTACCGTTGTTAGCTCCAGCCCCCGTACCGGCCGAGGATGTGAGGGTAAGATTTTTCAGCTTTTACTTTCCATGAAGTAGCCCCCAAGTATTGTTTTACTGACTTTTTGTTTTATCAGGACGGTGCTTCTGAGTTCGTTCCACCCCGTATGTCCATCCACTACCAGGGGATATATGGGCCGATCGAGGAGATGATTTCTCCGGCTCCCGAGGGCGAGCTCTTAGTAGAGCGGTCGATTCCTCGCCACCAGACTCGATTAAGCCTAGTTATTCACAATTTTTGTCCATATATCATGCATGTTTACTGACTTATTTCTCTAATAGTTTTTGCGCGAGCTGGTTTCGGCAACGGCACGATGTATAGATGACTTCCGCAGCCAGCTCGTACGGATGAGGAATGCGACCACTTGGCGTTGGGATGACGTCATCCGAGAGGTAGTCTTTCTTTATATATTTTTTTGCATTACCGTTTCAATTTTGCCTTGTTTTTGATTTAATTCTTTTTTGCAGGGCCATCCTATTGCTTCTCACACCCGCACAAGACCTAAGGGGCGGAGGGATCCAGCGAGGTCCAGCTCGAGACGTCATCGTACTTCGTCAGGGGGTAGAGGTGGTCGCTCTGAGGCTGCTCGTGCTGACGTTGCAGAGGGCTCGGGATCTTCTTCTGAGGGTACTCATGTTGCACCGGTAGGAGAGGCTACCTCGGGTTACAGAGGTGGTGGAATGTACGAGGTAGGCTCGTCATCGCAGCAGCCTCCGCAGCCTTAGCCTCAGATTGATCCTGGGTGGAGTGGACATATATTGAGTTTTTCTCCTCCCACGGAGACTGGAGCTGGAGATGGAGCTGGTGGAGAGGTGACTCCTCGTACGGTGCAATTTTATGATATGATGGGCCTACGTCCTCCAGCGCCGTAGTTTGTTCCTGTGTATATTTTATTTTGACTTTTCATAGAACTTTGCCTTAGACTCATTATTTACTGACATACTTTGTATATTTATGCTATTATGAGTTTATTTTTTTGTTATTATTATGTGTGTGTTTGTGTGTGCAAGAGAAGCGTGATAATTTTGCGCAAAACTCCCGTCATTTTTATTATTGATGGAGGGTATTCGACTCTCTCCCCCAAAAGAAAAAAAATAAAAAATGTCTGGTATATATAAGAAAAAACTTGGAAATTAATCTAGATAAAATCCAAAAAAGGAATAATATAATTAATAAAATAGCTATTTTAATTAATTAAGAAAGGGGATAAAAAAATGTTTAGAAAATATAAACAGAGCCATAAAGTCATTAGTCGACTCGAGTATAGGTTTAAAAACGCAGGCTAAGCACGCACGTCTGTTGTGGCAACTTGGCGCCATCTGGCACCACAATATGGCGCGTGGCGCCACGCACTACACTCGGCGTATGGCGCCAAGCGCTGGCGGCTGGCGCCAATTACGGGATTTTGACGCCAATTGACGCTGATACCGTATTTCATTCTAATTAAAAATTCTCGCAATTTGTGTATAAATAGCCCCCTGCCCAGTCGATTCTTCTCATAATTCCAGCGAATAAAATAATTCTTTGCTTTAGAAAAAATAATAATCATGTCTTTAGTCACCAAAACCTTCACCCAATATACTCATGAACGGTGTCGATCTCTTAATGTTAGGGAGAGAAAAGAACTAGATTTAGTTCACTTGGGGGGAATTTATGGCATCAAAGGGGTAGATCTTGACTTAGATTTCATACATACCGCTCTAGAATTTTGGAATGTTGATACTCATTGCTTCAGAATAGGGTATGATGAGATTAGCCCTTTGCCAGAGGAATTTGGTGCTAGTTTGGGCTTCCCTGCAATAGACCTTATAGTAATCCGTAGAGTAGATGCATATTATTATAAGGATTTATCAAAAATAGTAGATGGTAACATAGTGAATTTGAAAGAATTTGCACGCCATTATTTTGATAAACCTCTTTCTGAATCTTTTCATATATATAGAAGAAGGGTGTTCCTATTTTGCATGCTTAATCAATTTTTTCTTAGTAGTGGTAAAAATAATGAGGGCCAATCAATCATAACCACTGTTTTAGAACAAATTGAATCAGGGAGAAATCCAATGCCATTGATAGTTGGAGAGACTATGATTAGTCTTGATGAACTGAAAAGGGACCCAAAAGCACGTTTTCGCGGCTCTCTAATTTTATTATAGGTAGAAAAATAATATTTTTAATTACAGAAATCAAAAAATATATTTTTGTATTGTAATAATAATTTATTTGCATTGCAATTTTTTTACTGATGTGGCTAATGGAAAGGCTAGAATTAATTAGCCCTCCGGACGATATTGAGAAGTATACTCCCAATTTCTTCGTGAGAAGGAAGAAAAACTTCCCTAAGATCAGGCGCCACGGGTGGAGAAAAGTCTTCGAATCTCGTGATTTTGCTATCAAGTGGGTCGTCCCATGGTGGAAAATAGAAAGGATGGTTGGTGTTAACAAGCAACCTTTCTGCCGTCTTCCAAGCTTGTCTCGTGTGACTTATTATTACCCCTGCAGGGTAAAAAGACAATACGGCTTGCTTCAGAATATTCCTTCCGGAGATCTTCGTCCTCCCTATGAGTACCCTGTTTCTCCAGAAGTAGCAGATTTGATGCTTACTGGAGTGCTAGACCTTTATGGGAAGTGGTTACCCAAAAGGTTCCTCTTTCTTTGCCCAATGATGTGAAGAAGTGGTTGCTGAAGAAACCTTCGAAGGATTCGAAAAAAGATCAGGGTAAAATTGATGTGAAGAGTCGTCTAGGTGACAGGGTGATTCCTGCCAAGGAATGTCTAGGTGCAAGAATTGAATTCAAAACACCTGCAATGCCTAGGAAGAAAGGTGCTACCAAAGATAAAGGAAAAAGGAAAGCTAACACCACAGATAAGAAGACTTGGGTGGAAAAGAAACATAGAGTATTAGCTGAAGTGGAGACTATCTATACTAAGATTGAATGTAGGTCCTCTAAAGGGTGCCTACTGGCTAAAGTTATGGATGAGGAGGAAGAAGCAGACAAGAATTGGAAAAGGGCTAGAAAGGAAAAGAAAGATTAGGAGCATTGCTTGACTTTCAATTTATTATACTTAGCTTATTTTTCATTTAAAATTAATTTATTTCAGCTTTATTTAAATTCCATCAATAATGTAATTTATTTTATTAATGAAATTTCAGCTTTTAATTAAATTATTTACTTTAAATTTATTTTATTAAAGCAATGAAAACCAAAAAAATGATTTTCAAGAAATTCTTCGAGTACGGAAGTCGAAAATTTTCCGAAAAACACCGAAATTTGCCCAGAAATTATTTCCAAGTTGGCGCCAGTTATTTGCAATTGGCGCCTGTCATTGAAGTCTGGCGCCAGGCGCCAATTTCATCGGCTGGCGTTGATGGCTGTTGGCTGGCGCCAAGTTCTTCTCTGCGACGCCGATAATTCGCCGATCTTTTGTTGAATTTTTAATTAATTCTGGAACGCGGAGATGTCGAAAAATAAAGTGGCCGCACCCGTAAAGGGTTGCCTACGTATCCTTTCTTAAGGAATCAGGCCGAACGTAGCTCTCTTGAGTATCATACTCAAGTAATTATAGGTAGTATTTCTTAAGTTTACTCTCCATATCTTGTCATTTCTCGTCGAGTAGAATCAATTCTTCATATCTTGCCCTAGTCCATTCAACTTCATCGAGTTTACTCTCCAGTGCAATGCGTAGAGATGGTATTTCTAGTTCGACAGGTTGTACGACATCCATTCCATATACCAAGGAAAATGGCGTATTTCCTATTGATGTACGGATTGACGTGCGGTAACCCCACAATGCGAAGTGAAGTTTGTCAGGCCAATCCTTATAATTTTCCGTCATTTTCTCGATGATAGTCTTTAAATTTTTATTAGCTGCCTCGACTGCTCCATTTGCTTGAGGTCTATAAGAGGAAGAATGATGATGTTGAATGCCGTATTTTTGTAGCAATTCTTCACATTCGGCTTGAAAGTGAGTTCCATTGTCACTTATCATTTCATATGGGACTCCGTATCGACAAACAATATTTCTCTCGATAAAGAGTGCTACATGTTTTGCAGTGAGTTTAGCGTATGGTTGCGCTTCGACCCACTTTGTGAAGTAATCGATTTCTACTAGGATGTATTCATGGCCTCCTGTTCCTAGGGGAGTGATTTTGCCAATAATGTCAATTCCCCATGTAGAGAATGGCCATGGCGATGTGTAGGTGTAGAGCAAAGATGGAGGAACATGTTGTAAATTGGCATAGATTTGGCACTTATGGCATCTTTTTACGTATTGATGGCAATCCCTATTTATTGTAGTCCAATAATATCCTTCTCGCATTATTTTCTGGACTAACATTTTAACATTTATATGACTGCCACATATTCCTTCGTGGACTATCCTCATTGCTCTTTGCGCATCCTTTTTTCCTACACATAAGAGAGCTCGACCCTTAGGTACCCTTTTATGTAACTCCTTGTCTATGAGTACATATTAGGATGCCAAAATCCTTAATGCTCGTTTTGCTCTTTTGTCAGCATGAGGAGGGTATTCTCCTTTGGTGACATAATTGTGTATGTCCGTGTACCACGGTTCTTCTTCTTCTTCTTGTTCTTCGTCTTGGACTACTTCATCATCTTCTATAGCCTGGATGTATGCTGGTTTGTGCCTTTTTTTTCTATAGTTAGAGGCATTTTCTCGATTTCCGTGGGAATCCTAACCATTGAGGCTAGTCTTGCCAAGGCATCAGCAAATTGGTTTTCCTCTCTAGGTAGATATGTGTATTCTACCTTGTCTAATTGATCGGTAAGAGTTACCAGATAGGTTTGGTAAGCGGCTAGACTTTCGCTCCTTACTTTCCACCTTTTAGATATCTGATTGATAATCAAAGAAGAGTCTCCGAATATTCTTAACTTTTTCACTCCCAATGCCAGAGCTGTTTCAAGGCCTACCACGCATGCTTCATATTCAGCAGCATTGTTGGTAACGTCGAAATCAAGCTTTATTAAGATTGGAACATGCTCTTCTTTAGGTGATACTAGTAACACTCCAACGCCACATCCCTTTTGGTTTGAGGCTCCGTCGAAGTACAAGGTCCAAGTATCATCTTCAGCGACCATTAAGTCTTCATCTAGAAATTCATTGTCTTGTATTGGCGTCGAGTCTTCTATTGGAAAATCTGCTAGAAAGTCTGACACCACGGATCCTTTGATAGCTTTTTGTGGCATGAACCTTACATCAAACTGGGCTAGATTGACTATCCATCTTGATATGCGTCCATTGAGTGTAGATTTCTCGAATAGATACTTGAGTGGATCTAATCAGGAGACTACAAAGACGGTATGCACCAGCATGTAATGTCTTAACTTAGTCGTGGCCCACACCAAGGCGAGGCACAACTTTTTGAGCTGTGTATAGCGTGCTTCGTATTCGAACATTTTCTTGCTTAGGTAGTAGATTGCGTTCTCTTTGCCTTCTACTTCCTGTGCTAGCATGGCTCCCATTGTCTCTTTGGTAACCGTCAAATATAACCTAAGAGGTATTCCGGGGAGTGCTTGTGCTAATACGGGAGGGTTTGTGAGATAGGCTTTGATCTTTTCAAAGGCTTTTTGACACTCGTCATCCCATATCACTGGTACATTATTCTTAAGCTTCTTGAAAATTGGTTCACATATTGTTGTCAGTTTTGATATGAACCTACTTATGTATTGCAACCAGCCAATAAATTCTCAAATCTGTTTCTCAGTCTTGGGCGGTGGCATTGACATGATTGCTTTGATCTTGGTTGGTTCTACCTCTATTCCTCTAGAGCTTATGACGTAACCCAAAAGCTTGCCTGAGGTGACTCCAAAAGCACACTTTGATGGATTCAACCTGATATTATATTTTCTTAACCTTTTGAAAAATTTTCTTAAGGCTACTTGATGGCCTGAACGGTCTTTTGATTTTACAATCATGTCGTCGACATATACTTCGACTTCTTTGTGCAACATGTCATGGAGTAAAGCAGTTGCTGCACGTTGGTAAGTAGCACCCGCGTTTTTCAACCCGAATGGCATTACCGTGTAGCAGTAAGTGCCCCATGGTGTTATAAAGGTTCTTTTCTCCATGTCTTCTTCTTCCATGAGAATCTGGTTGTAACCTGCGTACCCATCCATAAACGAGAGAAGCGCGTTATTCGCTGTGTTATCTACCAGAATATCGATGTGTGGAAAAGGGAAGTCGTCCTTTGGACTTGCCTTATTTAGATCTCGATAGTCGACACACATCGCTACCATTCCGTCTTTCTTCGGAACTGGGACGACGTTGGCGACCCATTCGAGGTATTTGGATACCTTGATGAAACCTGCAGTTATTTGTTTTTGAACTTCTTCTTTTATTTTAAGAGCTACGTTGGGTTTCATTCGACGTAACTTTTGTTTTACAGGTTTCATTCCTAGAATCAGTGGTATAGTGTGTTGAGCTATTTCTCTATTAATGTCTGGCATATCTTCATATGACCAAGAAAATACATCGATAAATTCTTTAAGTAAGTTAATTAACTCGGTTCTTTCTTGTTTATTCAGTGTTAATCCGATTTTAACTTCTCTTTTATGAGTTGAATCGTTTGAGATATCAACTGTTTCAGTTTCTTCAATTACCGGTGTTTTCTTTTCAAGTGTTTCCATTGCTTTAATAATTTCTTTGTCTTTTTCATTGTTAGTTAAGCAATGCTCGTCATCTTGGGTTAGAGAAGAACACGAGAACTAAGGAGAATGAGAAATATTATTATACTCTGAGATCAATACATCAAAGAGTGATATGTCCTCAGGGACTGGATCACTAACTATCCTAGGAGAAGAAATAGGAGGGGGAGATGCTACTACTAAAGACTTAGAAGACTCTAAAGGGAAAGACTCTGACTCTGACTCATACGACTCTTCAAACATCGGTCCTTGCCCTGTCGTGATGGATATCTTTCTTCCGCTTGGAGTAGTCACCTTGACAGTCTTGCGCCACCCATGTAGGGATCCTTCAGCTGGAGTGATTAGCTTCGAGGGATCGAAGCTTTCACTTTGTAGGACTGTTTGAATGAGCGAGGAGTTATCCTTTTTACAAGGTGGCTCATTCTTTTCTCGCCCGAACAGTAATCCCATGACGTTAAATTCAAAGCATGGGGGTGTTTTCTCCTTGTGGACGGGAGTTGGGATTTCATCAGTGAAGTAGCAATCCAAGAAAATCTCGAATCCTGGTTGTCTTATGTCGTTTACAACAAATGGCTCGGGAAATTCATGGCATGGATAGTCCTCTCCTTCTTTTATAAACTGACCATTAATTGTAAGAGGGTACTGATCCATTGGAATTGCTTTCTTTTGAATGCGAGCGTCCCTACGTGCTTTTTCCTTTTCTTAGGCTCGCTTGAGATATTTCCGAGTCGGTTCGAAACCAAGTCCGAAAGTGTCTAACTTAGGGAGGCCAGGTAACTCCAGCGGTTTTGCCATTCCTTTCTTCTTCCCTAGGGTCATCCCATGAAAATGTCCTTGTTTCTTCAGCATGGCATTGACAATCATGTTGGAATGGGGGTCATGGCAAAGAGGGGTCCTTTCATCCTCCTGGATTAAGGAGACTTCTTCGTTAAAGCCCCATAAATCTTCATCATCCTCGTCATGCTCCACATTAATAATTGGGTTTTCTATAGATTTGATCCTCATAGGTGAAGTATCGATGGTGATTGGAATTCCCCCAACTATAGCTTTCACTTGTTGGTGGAGAGACGAAGGGACGACCTTTAGATCATGAAGCCAAGGGCGTCCCAACAATAAGTTGAATGAAGCTTTGATGTCTACTAATTGGAAAGTAGTAGCATGTTCTATTGCTCCTGCCGTTACATTTAGGGTAATTTTGCCAAGAGCTTGACGACAAGTGTTGTCGTAGGCCCTTATTCCTTGTGTAGACGGAGTTAAATCTTCGTCCCTAATGCCGAGCATCCTCGCAGTTCTAAGTGGACAGACATTGATGGCTGATCCATTGTCTAAAAGAGTCATAGGAACATTCATCCTCCTGCAAACTACCGTGAGGTTTAACGCCTTGTAATGTTTGTCACCTTCTAGGGGGTAAATCTTTGTAAGAAAAAGTGATCAAATTAATCGGACTGGGAAGGTCACTTGTGAGGAAGTTGGCTAATCCCTCAGAAGTAGTGTCAGAATCTATCCCAATTTTTTCCAAGGCATTCATTACATCCAACCTATGTTCTCGAGATGTTGCCAGAAGTTTCCATACATTCATCTCAACTTTTGTCTTCTTAAACTGCTTAACAATATCATTGTCTTCAATGATGGGTGTGGGAACTTGTTGTGTGGTTGGCATAGGTTGTGATGAAACGGGAGGTTGCATTCTCCCGGATCTTGTGAGGACGTCTATCGACGAGTCTTCTTCAACCCAAATGTCATCTGTGGTGTATGACACAGAAGGTGAAGGTCCTACTATGTCCTTTAGATAGACATTTTCTTCATCACTGTCCCAAACTCCATTGATGGTCGCATCCTCTTCTTGTTGAATTTGGACTAGCTTCTTTTCATCAATCATTTTCTGAACCAAATCCTTGAATTTGAAACAGTTTTCTATAGTGTGACCCCCAGATTGATGATACTGACAGTAATATCTATCCGTTCTTTTCAACGATTCGAATGGTCTAGTTTCGAGAGGTTTGATCTCGCCACTCTCGGAGAGCATTTAGAACATTTGAGTATATGGGATCCCAATTGGAGTGTAGATTCTATTGTTCTTCTTGAGTTTTTCAGTGACTTGTAAAGGAAAGTGTTTTGCCTCATAAGTCATTCCCTTGCAAGCTAGAGGTAATGAGATCTTATTAGCTTCCATAAGATCTTGAATGAGGTTTTGAAACCTGTAGCATTCATCAGTGGTATGACCATTTCCTCGATGGTATTTGCAGTAGGATTTGGGATCCCACCTTGGAGATCACTTTTCTAATATTGGATCCTCTGTTGGACCAATAGGTTTGATTAGTCCTTGATCATAGAGACGATAAAAAATAGCATCATATGTCATTCCTATGGGTGTGAATTCTCTTTTATCTTTCGAAAGTGGAAGCTCATCATATTTCTTATGGAGTTCGTTCATAGCACTGAGAGCTTCACGTAGTAGTTGCGATACCTCCCTCATAGACAGTGTGAGCAATTGTATATCATCCTTATTTTCCGGTACTGGAAGGTTATCCTTGACATCGAAAAATATTTCCTCTTCTTTTTCTATGGCACGGATTTCTTTGACAGGTCTAATGAGAGATGAGGGGTCAACCTCGTTTTCCTCATCAGAAATAGTCAGGGTATGAGCGAGAGGTGCATTGTCAATGCTTGGCTTCTTACTGGCAGGGGGCAACGGCAGCTTGTTGTTGTCGATTAAGTCTTGGATAGCTTCCTTAAGCTTATAACAGTTTTCGGTGAGATGGCCCCTACCTTGGTGATACTTGCAGTGTGCATTGGGGTTCCAATTAGCCGACCTCTTCTCAACTGGTGGGTCCCCGAATGGTCCAATAGGAGTTATAAGACCTTTTGCATTTAATCGATCAAATGCGGTGTCATAACTCATGCCAATAGAAGTGAAGTTCCTCCTAAATGGTTTATTCTGTCCTTGATTGTTCATAGCAAGGACTTCGCCTAAATTAAAGGTGCTAACATTGTTTGAGTGGGCGGTTTTGGAAGAAGAAGGATTTTCGTTCTTCTTTCCTTTCCAGCCACTGTTGGAGTTATTGTTGGCAGTTTTTAACTTAGCCAAGTCATCTTCAATATTGATCCCAATTTCATAAACGGCTTTGAAGGTATGGAGGTTATTTTGATACTTGAGATGCTTGGAATATTTTTCTTGAAGATTTTTGATGAACAGCCTCACAGATTCTTTTTCACTTGGCATCTCAATCATCTTAGCTGAGGTTTCTCTCCATTTGTTAAAGAAAGAGGCGAAGCCTTCATTCTCCTTCTGCTTGAGGATTTCAAGTTCCCTATGGTCAGTCTCGACTTGAATGTTGCACTTGTACCTATCAACGAAAGCGTTTGCTATGGACTCCCAGGTAGAGGTCTTTTCTTTCTCGAGAGAAAAGAACCATTGTTGGCAAACGGTCTCGAGAGATAGTGAGAATAGAGAGGGGAAAACCTTCTTGTCGATACCCTTAATACTCATTATTTTTTCGAATGCTCTTAAATGAAAGTAAGGGTTGTCAGTTGCTCTGAATTTTGGGATGTCATTGGCGTTGAACTTCTGCGGAAGAAGTTCTTTGTCCACCGAGACCCCTTGTGATGTAAGTTCTTAAAATTTATAGTCGCTAGACAACTTGCTTAGACTCTCTTGCATGAGGTCCATATGTTGTTTCTTCACGGGATCATCGATCTTGAGTGCGAGAAGCTTCAGTGTCTCAGTCACGGTAGCCAGTTCGTTCTTAAGATCATTGAATTCTTCTTGTGTTGCCATTATAGTCTTAGCTTTCCTCTTACGAGCTATGAGTTTGTCGAATAGTTGGACTTGTACGAAGAGGTTGTCTTTGATTAACCGTCCTTCCTTTCTTGACCACGCGCTGTAAATTAAACCATTTTGCGTTTTAATTACTTGACTCAAATCAACTTGAATTTACGGTTTATTTTAAGGAGGGAAAAGAAAAAAAAAAGGGTGCATATTTTTGGAAAAAATAATGTACATATTTTTAGGGAACTAAGTATAGTTTTTTTTTTTATTATTGGAGGATTAATATCCGACTTACCCCCTTAAAAAATGAAGGAAAAAACGCGCACACAAGACTCTCTTAAACATGGTAAAAGTATGTGTATTGGTGTGTGCGTTGAGTGTGAGTGACATGCTTGGACTCTTGTGTAAGACCATGGGACTTAGTGCCTAAACTCGATCATTGACTCAAATAAGTACTATTAACAGCAAAATTTAACCGAATTAATTAGAAATTTGATTAATTAGACTCTAGGTGATGACTCGACCAACAATCCGAATTGTCGGCCAAACGACAGGACTGGTGTCGCACCGTGGAGCCTGGCGCCAGACGACAAGGCTGTCGTCAGGCGCTACACTCCGTAGTGTGGCTCTACAAATCAAACCTTGGCGCCAATATCGGAGCTTCGATCTGGGACTGTTTTCGGTGTTATTAGTCAATTGAGGTGTGCCTAAAGTCGTACTAGGTCAATTCCGATTAAAATATTAGACTTTATTGACTCAAATTAATTAATTAATTAATTAATTAATTAGGCAAAGTTCTTTAAGTCATTAATTTATTTAGTTTTGACACAAGTCAACAAACATTTAAGAGAAACATTGAATATATATGCACAACAAATAATCCACAATTAGTGAAGTTGGCACAATATGATGCAATGCGTTTGCAACCTAACCATGGCTCTAGTTCTCTAAATTCCGGGATATGGTTTAGTCAATAGAGGGTCCATGGTTAATTGTCCATATGCACCGCGCGGAAGCCTAACTGTGAAGGGTTGGCGCGAGTGGATGGGACACCGCGAGTTTTAGAAAAACTCGCTTCCATGGTTTGGTGAATTCAACATCTCGGATGTACCCTTTGTTGCACGGAGCGTTCAATCGGGTAGATGGAGCATGAATTCCCAAACAGTTATGTCCATATGTAGAACACATATGGGTTTCAGAAAAGTGAGAAAAAATTCAATCAGGAAGTAGGATCGAGCAAACAATACGAAAAAACCGGTCGAAATTAGAACGCATATTTCTGGCTCGGTATTGGGGGAAATTGGCGCCAGCAAACAGAGACTGGCGCCAATTTTTAACTGTAGCACCTGGCGCCAATACTGGCGTCTGGCGCTACAACTAAAATACTGGCGCCAAGCTCTGGCCCCTGACGCTACTTCCCACATGCTTCAGCAGCTTTCTGTGCTCGATAAAATTTTTCAGTTTCGCGCGGTGTTATTTCAGTCCAAGTTGTTTAAGATATTTCTCAAATTTCCTACGTGTAAAATCCTATGTTTTTAACTCATTACGGATGGTCTTTCCAATGAGATCTTTTTTATGCATATGACAATAATGTTAATAAAAATTACGCACATGAAATACTTAGAACTTTTCGAGTCTCATCCACTCCTTCTAAATCATTGCCGAAACGAATTCAGGAATTAAAATAGAAATCCTCCCCAGTGGAGTCGCCAAAAACTGTAGGGAATAGATTTCAAGCTTTAATCCCACGAGCTTGAACCCCACTGTGATCATACACTAAAGTACGGTGGCGTCCAAAAGGGAAGAAGATAGAGCAAAAGAGTCGCCAACAAGTTTTTTAGGAACTTGTAAACCGTTCACGAGGTGAAGGTTGCACCCCTTAACGATCCAAGAGATCGTCAACTCCATAAGTTCTAGAACCAAATAAGGGTTTGGGAATGAAGGTACAAATCCAACCTAAAAGAGATTGAACCTGCTCTAATAATAGGCCTTTACTTTATTCTGATCGTATTCATGTGCGCTTTTCAATTAACATACAATCAATAGGATTAACCCTAAACCTGTTTATCTATGTTGGTTAAATATTAATGCACAAATAAATCTATTATTGGCGATCACTTGAATTATAATCATATTAACCCTAAACAAGATTATTAATTATCTTATTAAGCGTGATTACAAATATCAAATTCCCTTTAAACATGCAATAAAGGTGATCAAGCAATAACAATAAATAATGTAATCAAGCAACATAACAAATAATCAATCATGAATAATAATCATAAATAAAATAATCATCATCAATATAATAATAATAATAATAATAATAATAATATTCATAACCATCATGAATTATAACAATTATAATCATAATCATGTTCATCATAATAAAAATAGCAAGATTCTAGGCATGATACTAACAAGATTAATAACAAACCCTAGCATGTCACTAAGCAATAAAAATCAAAGATTTAGCACACTGCAAGTATCACCAAGGTAGGGGCCATCTCACCGAAAACTGTTCGAAGCTTAAGGAAGCCATCCAAGACTTAATCGACAACAACAAGTTGTTGTTGCCCCCTGCCAGTAAGAAGCCAAGCATTGACAATGCACCTCTCGCTCATACCCTGGCCATCTCTGATGAGGAAAACGAGGTTGACCCCTCATCTCTCATTAGACCAGTCAAAGAAATCCATGCCACAGAAAAGGAAGAGGAAACCTTTTTCGATGTCAAGGATAACCTTCCAGAACCGGCAAGTAAGGAAGATATACAATTGCTCACACTGTCTATCACTAGTAGAAAAATAGTAATAGGCACCCCCTATATGGCACCGGTTTAGGCCAAACCGGTAGCCAAAACCGGTCTGAAATGGGCGGGATTTTAGGACAAGGGAAAAGGCACCGGTTTGGCCTGAACCGGTGCCTAAAATTAAAAAGGAACCGGTTTGAACCGGTGTCAATTGAACCGGTCCCAATTCGAAAAAAAAAATCGCGGCTTTTCTCTTCTCCTTCCTCTCTTTCTCTTTCATTCATTCCTTAGCTTTCTCAGTGTTTCATTAGAGCTGGGCGAACAACGGCCTTCTCCTTCCTCTCTCTCCCTCCACCACAGCCGTCACCTTCACCGGCGACCACCAGAGGTTTCGAAAACCACCTTCAATCCTTCCTCTCTCTGTTTTCCCTTTCTTTCTCTTTCTAAAACCACAGTCGTCACCTTTCTTTCTCTGTTTCGAAAACCACCACCCTGAGGTTGCTCCACCACCTAGCCGCGCCACCCCCCTGAGGCTCCTCCACCACCGAGCCGCGCCACCGGCCTGAGGGTCCTTGCATCTTCCGTGACTGCCCTGAGTCCCCTCCTAGCTGCTGCCCTGATTGTCTCCTCCACCACCTAGCCGCGCCACCCCTCTGAGGCTCCTCCACCATCGAGCCGCGCCACCGGCCTGAGGGTCCTCCTCCATTTTCCGTGACTGCCTCTCCTCCTAGCTACTGCCTATTTTGTCTCAAGGTTTATTTTTAATTTTTTTTTACATTATTTTCCAATTATATAATTATATATATTAATTTATTTTGCATTTTGAACTATTGTTAGTAAATTAAAATTTAGGTTTGAATATAATTTTTCTCAATTTTAGGTTTGAATATAATTGGGAAATTGTGAAAATATTAGAGATTAGTAACCTTGTTACTCAATTAGTTGGATTTTATTATGTTTTAATGATTAATTTAATGTGTTTTGGTGGATAATTTTGAAATAATTATAGAAAATATTTTAACCTTGGTACTTAAATAGGTGAAATTTGGTATTTTACTTTTAATGGTTAATTTGAAGTTGTTTTGATGGATTATTTTGAATAAGTTAGAGATTAGTTAACTTTGTTATTAAATAAGTTGAATTTTGGAATGTTTAAATGGTTAATATTAAGTTGTTTTGATGGGTATATTTGAATTAATTTGAGATTAGTAACCTTGCTTGTTACTAAAGTAGATGAATTTTGGAATGGGTGAATGGTTACTTTTAAGTTGTTTTGATGGGTAATTTTGAAAAAATTAGAGATTAGTAACCTTGTTAGTTTAGCAATTGTTAGTTCAATGAATGATGTGTTTTAGCTTATAAATAAATTAGTGAATTGACATGTTATGAGAAAGAAATAGTACATACCTTATATTTAACCTAATTTTTGTATATTGTTTTTTTTTAACAGATTTGTGAATTGAAGCACGAGTTTAATTAGCTTGAGGACTACATATTGAGCTCAAGTGGGTAGTTGCTATATTGGTATGACTTATAAACTTTACTTAGCTATATTTCTTTCTATTTATCCATTTAATAAAAGTTTATTCATGAAATTGCAACTTGTGTATTGTTTAATTGCAAATAAATACAACAATATATAGAATACTTGCATCATCATATGCCTAGATACCCGTTCAAGGCTTTCTCATTAGGAGAAAGTCTTGAATGGTCCCCGGTTGGGACTGTTCTTGAATGTGTACTCTCACTTAGGTGGTGAATGTATGCTTTCTTTTCGATTTTAAGGAACATCTTGGCTTACCATTTCCTCACTATGTTCTCTGGGTACATATGTGGGTAATTAATTATCTACATCGTGTACTTGGAGAACTAGGGGAAAATATTGCCGGATTTTCCTTAAAATTGGAAAGTTGACATACATTCACTAGTGAGAGTAGACATTCAAGGATGGGTTAGGTTGGAGTGATAAGGACCCTTTGGAAACATGCATTTTTTCACTATATGAATGGTATATTCACGTTTTGTACTTGAATTTGATTTACATAAAATATGTAGCACTTACACATTATAAATTTTATGATGCTATATATTTTTAGAGACAATTTACTAAATGGAGAAGGATCGTGGTTGGATGTATGGTAGACGTGATACATTGGAATTTTGGAATGGGGTTCAAGAGTTTTGCGAGAGGGCTTTAGCTTATCAACGCAAACTGGGTGGCAAAGGCCTTTATTGTCCTTGTGTTGATTGTAATAATGTGAATGTGGTTGATAGTGTTGAAATCATTAGAGATCATGTATTATGTCGTGGGTTTAGGTAATTATACCATGTGAGGATTTGGCACGGAGAAAGTGGAGAGTACAGTGGGGATCTTGATCGGAATGATGTGCATGTTAGAAGCAATGAGATTCATGTGGACGAGGAATACGAGAATGATGACTATATTGTTGATAATGGTGAGGATGGAGCCGATGATGATCAGGCGGATGAGGTCGAGGATGAACAAGTGGATTAGATGTTGCATGGTGTTGAAGGTGAAGTGTTTGAGTTATTATCGGAGGTTTCCAAAAAGCCTTTGTATCCCGGGTGCAAAAAATACTCCAAACTATCGGCCGTGCTAACACTTTTCAACATTAAGTCGAAGCATGGGTGGACGGACATCAGTTTTACTTCTTTGTTGACCGCATTAAGTGATATGTTGCCTGATGGGAATGAAATTCCTAAGTCTTATTATTACGCAAAGAAGCTCATGTGTCCCTTTGGTTTGGAGTATAAGAAGATACATGCATGTCCTAATGACTGTAGTTTGTATCGAAATGAGTATGAACAACTGCAGGAGTGTCCACGATGCAAGCGGTCGCGGTAAAAGCGCATGAGTTGCAATCCTGGCACGGAGGGACCTCCTGCTAAGGTGTTAGTGGTATCTTCCCATTATTCCAAGGTTTAAGCGTTTGTTCTCAATACCAAAAGACGCTAAAAACTTGAGGTGGCATGCAGAGGGAAGAAAGAAAAACAGAATGCTGAAGCATCTAGCTGACTCTCCACAGTGGAAGAACATTGATTTGAAGTTTGAGGAATTTGGTAATGAAGTCAGAAATTTAAGGCTTGGGTTGTGCACGGACGGGATGATTCCATTTGGCACTCTTAGTACCCAACACAGCACATGGCCGGTACTTTTAGTGATTTATAATTTTCCTCCTTGGTCGTGCATGAAACATAAGTATGTAATGCTTTTATTGCTAATAACTGGTCCTAAGCAACCTGGAAACGACATAGATGTTTACCTTGCGCCGCTTATTGACGACTTGAGAAAGATGTGGGACGAAGGGGTTTTCGTTTTTGATGCTCATCAGAACGAGATGTTCACATTGCGTGCAGCCCTTATGTGGACCATGAATGAATTCCCGGCATGTGGCAACTTGTGTGGGTACAAGGTCAAAGGCAAAAAAAATACCCCATATGTATTGATGACAAATCAAGCGTATACCTGACTCATTCTCACAAAGATGTCTACCTACGGACTCGAAGGTTCCTTAGGCGTGATCACCCGTACCGTAGGCAAAAAAAGGCTTTCAATGGAACCGTGGAAGAGGATATTGCGCCTAGACCATTGACTAGTGCTGAGATTAGTACTCGGGTGAAAGGGATACGAACGGTGTTTGGAAAATCAGAAAAACTGTGGTCTCAGCTGCTTTGTTTAAGAAAGAATCAATCTTTTGGAAGCTTCCGTACTGGAGAGAACATGACGTTAGGCATTGTCTTGATGTGATGCATATAGAGAAGAATGTCTGTGATGCTCTTTTGGGGACGCTTATGAATATCCCAGGCAAAACAAAGGACGGAAAGGGTGCACGGTTAGATTTGAAAGAGATGGGGATTCGTCCAGAATTGTGGCCTCAAGTAAAGGTTAGAAAGGGGAAGGAGCCGAGAATAGAAGATGAAAATCTTTCGAAAAAAGGGAAGGAGAAGAGCAAGGGAAAGGGAAAGGCCAAAGATGCGTCAAAGAAGAAAGTTAAGGGTAAAGGGAAGGATGAAAAGAATTATTTACCCCCGGCTTGCTATACATTGTCAAGGGTAAAGAAACGTATGTTTTGTGCATGTCTGTACGGCATTAAGGTTCCATCAGGGTACTCATCTAGCATGAAAAGATTTGTAACCTTAAATGGAGAATTGAAGCTGACAAGTATGAAATCCCATGATTGTCACATTATGATGCAAGTATTCCTACCGATTGCAATCCGTGGTATTCTACCGAAACACGTGAGGGAAGCGATTACAAGCCTTTGTTTGTTTTTCAATACAATTTGTAGCAAAGTTCTTGATCCTTGTACACTAGATGCTTTGCAAGCAGATGTGGTTGTGACTTTGTGCAAATTTGAGATGTAATTCCCACCCTCATTTTTTGACATAATGGTTCATCTGGTTCTTCATTTGGTGCGTGATATTAAGTTGTGCGGTCCAGTGTTCATGAGGTGGTGCTACCCTTTTGAAAGACACATGGGTACATTACAAGATAAAGTACGGAACCGGGCTCACCCTGAAGGAAGTATGATGCAAGGGACAGTGGGTGAGTAGATAGGTAACTTTGTGGCGGACTACATAGCCCTTGCTCAACCTATTGGTCTTCCTACTTCTCGATATGAAGGTAGACTTGATGGTCATGGCACAATTGGGTCGAAACAAATGTCACCAGACCGAGATCAGTTCTTACAAGCACACCTTTATGTGTTGCACCATGTTTCAAATGTGCACCCATATTTAGACGAGCACATGGCTAGTTTGCGTGACGAATTTCCATTTAAAGGTGAAAGGGAACTTATGCAGTTGCATAATAAGAGGTTTGTTGATTGGTTTCATGATCGAGTAATGAGTGGATTGAATGATACTAATGTGACCGATACAGTACGGTGGCTTGCGTACGGTCCTAAAGATGATGTCCGTTCATTTGAGGGATATGACATCAATGGGTACACTTTTTGGACCGAGGGTCGTAATTTGAAATCTTCCTCCACCCAAAACAGTGGTGTAACTCTTGTGGCATCGTCAAGGGAGTTTGCAAGTTCTAAGGATAAATCACCTGTCGATGCAGAGTTGTCATACTATGGTCGAATTCAAGAAATATGGGAGCTTGATTATTGTGACTTCACGGTTGCTCTTTTCAAGTGTAAGTGGTTTGATAATATCAGGCGTAACGTCAAATATGAGGACTTTACTCTTGTAGATCTTGGCCACTTGAATGATAGTGCGGAACCATTTATCCTTGCATCTCAAGCTAAGCAAGTGTTCTACGTAACTGACCCAATGGATTCAAAATGGTCTATAGTGCTAGCTGGAAAAAGAAGAATCCTAGGCATTGGAGATGTTGAAGATGAGGAAGAATATGATGCGTTTGATGATTCAGCACCTTTCACTGTTCCTAGAACTGTTGTACTAAATGACATAGACAACGAAGCAGGTTATATGCGATCAGACCACAACGAAGGAATTTCATAATGAGGTAGTTTGATTAAAAGTTAGTAATGGTTTCATTGCAAATATAGTTTAGTTATCATGTATATAGGAGCATAAGTAGGCAAAAATTACATATTTGTAGTTTGAAATTGCCTAAGTGTACTCATTATCATGCATATACAAGGTTATAGGACCATAAGTAGGTGAAAATGGCTTAAATAGCTTCTACTTAACCCAATTCTTTTGTTTTGTGTATGAACTAACATTTATTCATTCTAACAACCTATATTCAATATATTTAACATGTTTGTAGTTTGAAATTGCCTAAGTGTACTCATTATTATGCATATACAAGGTTATAGGACCATAATAAGTAGGTGAAAATGGCTGAAATAGCTTCTACTTAACCATAATAACTATCATGCATATACTTTACTATACACTAATATTGTTTTATGATTTCTTTGACAGGTGCTTTTATCTCATGGCGCACGATCATGATCCTCATTGTGTAGAGGACATTGATGATGATGAGTATGAGGACGAGTACGAGGATGAGGACGAGGACGATGATGATGTGCCTTATGATGTGAATACGAGGATGACTTGGGTGAGCCAGAGGATCAGGCTCAAGATGAGTTCGAGCGTAGGCTTGACGATTTTGAAATTTCAGCTGAACGTGCACCGCCTATTGTAAATACAGCACGTGAGATTGTTGGTGAGAATCCGACTCCTGAAAGTCAAGGCCAAGGACAAGATGAAAACAACACAGGTGGTGGAGGGGGGAAAAGGCACCGGCTCAAACAAAAAGAAGGGGTCCGACGAGAAGCTTTAAGAAACCGGAAGATCCCATGGTCTTGGAGTATGACAACAACGGCCAACCCGAGCCCAAATGGCGTCGACAATATGCTAATCAAGTTGGCATATGTTCGCGGAAAATCCCCATTACACTTGTAATGCGGCAAGTACCTCCGGGTTTGATTCAAACATTTTGGGATGATACAAGGGTAAGTGTGTTTTTGGCACATTTAGACAATTTAAGATACCTTAACCTTATGGTTGTTACTAAACAGAAACTAATAATCGGTTTTAATTTGTGCTTGCAGAGGCTATTTTCTATTCCTAATGATCCCGAGAAGAGAAGGGTGTTTGAATCTTTATTAGCGGAAAGATTCAGAGGCTTTAAGACCAAGTTGACTAATCGGTGGATCTACAAGAATAAGAAGAAATCAAAGAAGAAGAATGCTGATGAGGATGACCGTCTCCCGTGGAAAATATGGCCGACCGTGTCAAAAGATGATTGGGAAGAGTTCGTTAGAATGAAGACTCAAAAGAAAGCCATTGTAAGTTTGTGTAAATCTGATCTTAATTGAATAATATCTTGACACTTTTTGTAGCAATGAGACTAACATTTTTAGTTTTTTAGGAACTTCGAGAGCAAAATAAAAAGAATGCAGAAAAGAAGGAATACGTCCATCATATGGGTCCTAAGACTTTTGGTGAAAAGAGACCTTAGTGGGTCGATTCGGGTTTATACCCTAAAGCGCTTCTAGTGGCATCGAAGGAACCCTCTAGTTCCACAATCACTACATTGGTGAGTCGTGCCGGTGATTTCTTTTGTTCTCTCCATACGTTTGATAAGGAAACCGGAAAATGGGTCATCAAGGGTCCGGAAACCATAAAACTGGCGGATAAGCTTGTAAGTTACCTATGAATTGTTGAAATTAAGTCACTTTTGCATCTAAATCACTGTACAAACCATTAACTGTTTTACTGACCTCATTTTTCCTTATGCTATGCTTGAACACACTCAAGAGATGGTGGAGGGAAAATTTGAACAAAGTGTGGAGAATGACCCTTTCACCATGGCTTTGGGAAGGCCATACCATCCAGGATGAGTAGTAGGTTCGGGAGGGTCATTGCTTGGATGGAATAAGGTGATGGATCCCGAATACACAAAATCGGGTAGATCTCGAGCCAGTGTTAACTCACCGGGGGAGTTGGATGCCAAGGTGGCATCAATTAAGGAACAAGTACGCAACGATTTAGTTGGTGAATTGGATGCTTGGGCGAAGCAGATGAACTTACCAACTTTTTCGTTCCTCACGAGTACCCCGGTCGACTCATGTTCTAAACCAAAAGGAGAAGGAGAAGGTGATAGATATGGAGGAGATGAGATACGTGGTGAAGATGTGCCACCTGAGGTAAAATCAATTCGGTTATTAAAAGTTTTAAAATACTGAGTTAATTGAGATTTGAGGTGCAATGATTGATGTATTGTTGCAGGTTCCTACTCCTACACATGCGGACTCGAGGGAGCTTGAAAATCCAACACCGCATGAATTTCCAGAGTTACAAGTGATTTGTAACCCTCTACCTTAATGAATTTTGTTATATTATCTATGCTGTTGTAAAAGTCCTATTTAACTATCTTCTTTTTATATATATACTTGTGTAGGAAGACACCCGGTGTGCACTTCTAGCCCCGGGGCATGCAAATACTACGGAGTTGAGTTGGGTGGTGTATGGTAGTGCCCAACTGACGACGGGTGCTACGGCGGGGCCACATCATTACTCGGTTGGGATCGATTCAGTGGTTGCGAGGTTCGAAGACATCCCACTACCCATACCGATAGAGGAGGTTGAGATAACAACGCTTTGGCAAGCTGTAGGTAGCTTCGTTGATTGGCCACGTGCATGGGTGAAGTTGATTAATAAGGAGGTAAATTATTTAGTTCTCAATTTTTGTAAGTGTTAAACCGTTAGGCACTCTTAAAATAAAACCGCCAAATATTTTTTTTTTTTACAATATGCAAGGTCCGCCAAGTGGATTTAAAATTGCTCAAATTTTTTTTTTAAATATGCAAGTTCCGCCGCCCCGGGACACCCGAGGTAGCCTCCCCTGCTACCGGAATAGCGAAAGAAGCCCGCGCCGAGGCCACAGCAGCCCCGACAACCGCATGCCAAGGCTGTAGCAGCCACGGCAGGTGGCTGCCATGTCTGCTGCAGCCTCGACAAGCGGCTGCCATGGCTACTGCAGCCTCGGCAGCACCTGCCTGTGCTGCTACAGCAATGGCAGCCACCTGTCGAGGTGCATCAGCCCAGGCAGGCTGCTGCCGAGGCTAGGGGTGTACAAAAATTGGCCCGGACCTGAAACCAGACCTGAACCGACCTGAACCGGACCGGACCTGACCCGGACCTATTGATTCAGGTCCGGTCCCGGTTCTTAAAAATCCAGGTTCCCGGTCCCGGTCCGGACCCGGTCCAAACCCGGGGTTTTCAGGTCCGGACCTGAAACCCGGGAAAATCGTAATTAAAAAAAAAAAAAAAAAAAGAAGAAGAAAACCAAACTCTGAAAAATTGAAACTGAGTTTTCGTGGACTTATTTGTATTTTCGGTGGACTCATTTGTATTTTTGGTGTTTGAGAATCGGGACTTTAAAGACTTTATGTAGTTTTGTAATTGATAATTTTGGTTTGTATGTAATTATTAAATTATGCAACAGGTCTAAAAATCACAAAACATGTCCATATGCAGGTCCAACAGGTTTTGTATTAAAAAAAAACGAAAAAGACACAAAACAGGTCCATTCAGGTCCAAACCCGGACCGGACCTGATTTTTCAAGTCTGGCCCGGAACCGGACCTGTTAATTCAGGTTCGGTCCCCGGTCCTCATAATTACCCAATTCAGGTCCCCAGTCCAAACAGGTCCGGTCCAGGTCCGGTCCGGTTTTGGACCGGTGTACACCCCTAGCCGAGGCTGCAGCAGACATGGCAGCCACCTGTCGTGGCTGCTACAGCCTTGGCATGCGGCTGCCGGGGCTGTTGTGGCCTCGGCGCGGGCTGCCTTCACTGTTCCGGCAGCGGGGGCGGCTCCCTCGGGTGTCCCGGGGCGGCGGAACTTGCATATTTTAAAAAAAAAATTGAGCAATTTTACAAATATAAAGCCATTTTGAGCCGAAATGGCTTCTCAATTGCCTATTTTCTTCATTTCTCAACTTATAAACTCCTTGCATCTCAAAACAACTCATAATGACATATTTATAAGTGGTTGTCATTTGAAATTACATAAAAATCGCCAAGTTCTAAGGTTTTGGGTCCAATTCATCAAAATCAAGGTCATTTGAGCCGAATGGCTACTCACTTGCCTATTTTCTTCATTTCTCAAATAATAAACTTATACATTCTCAAACCATATCAGTAGAGGTGTGATCTCCCAGTTTTGATTTCCATAATGCTGATTGTCGAGAAGTTAAAAAATAAACGGATTCTACAAAAGCGGTAACCTTTGTGAAATATATATCTGCTAATTTCTTCATGAGTTTAGGGGTAGCGACCTCATTAGGATTACTCAAAATTTGTTATTGTATTAGTTTCACGAAGTATATCATTTAATATTTTTATTTTAAAATAAAGCATAAATTTTCTTTTATTCGTTATATATTTAGATAAAAATTTTAATCTTAAAAGATAATAATTTATATTTAGTTAATTTAAACATTAAAGTCTCATTCTCTAGTTTTTCTTATGTGGCATTTGAATTATTTAATTCTATATTTTTTTTTTACAAATCTCTTATTTAATTTTCTTTAACTCACATTTATATCCTACGTGTTTGTATTATAATAAATGTATTTGTACTTGTGTTTTTGCCTATTATATCATTTTCATATAAGAATAGTACTTCATAGAAAAAAAAATTAATAGTGTAGTAATAAAAGTACTCAATATTTTAAAAGTACTTTGAAAAAAAAAAGTATTCTAAAAGTAAAAAACGGTTAAAAGTCTATCAAAATTAAAAGAAAACTTAAACAAATATCTTATTGTGAAAAACTCCGTCTTCTAGCCGTTTAGTCAAACTTGCAAATTTTATTTTTCAGTAATAATATTCTTTAACTTCCTCTAATTATTACTCGTAGTATTCTATATTATGCATTGCATATATTATAGGTTTCTTTAACTTTCTTTTTCTTCTATCATATGCAATATTGTGACTTATAATGGCAGATAAGTTTTGAGCCTCTAACTATATCATTCTTCTGCTAATTGAAGTATATATTAATAATCAATTACTAATAAATATTTACTATGTAAGGAATAATGCTTGAAAAATGTTATTTCAACTACTCATTACTAATTAGTAAAAAAACTTAAATTGTTGTAAATAAATTGTGAAAAGTTAAAAAAAAATTTAAAAATAATAAAAATAAAATAATAGTAATGCAAAATTGGAGGGTTAAAAAAAATAACTAGTATTCAAAATAATAATTATCAATTACTAATATAGCTGATAATTATATTAGTAACTGATAATTATATATGGGTAAGCTATATTAGTAATTGATAATTGTTATTTTGGGAATACATATACAACTGATAATTATATATGGGTAAGCTTACCCATATATAATTACAGTTACATAATTATATTGGGAATCAAACATTTTCTCTATTGCTGGCGTTGTATGCATAAGAACAAATTTTCTTATTAATGTCAAGAGTTAGGGAATGAAGGCAAAATTCATTTATCACAGGTGTCAAGAGTACATAAGCTAATAAGCATCACAAGTAAAGTTGATACTCAATCACACTGGCCCCTCACATGAGAGCTTGTTGGGTTTGAAATGTAGATGTGTCATGAGCTCCTTTATACCAAAAACGAAATGTATAAAATTCCACTCAAAAGTGGGGGTGGATGAGATTTAAACTCGTGACTTTCGTGTCACGCTAACTCTAATATCACGTTAAAATAGAAACTTAACCAAAAGTTTAAGGATATGTTACTTTCACCTTATATTCACTTTTTCAAGTTTAATAAGTTTTGATAAGTTCAGTTTAATTTTAATAAGTTATGGTAAGAGTAATCTTAGTTCAAATTACAACTAAAATAAATTTTAATCAGGTGGATAGAATTCAAGGAGTAATGCAAGTCGAAAGATTCAGCCGATCGATTTTATAAAGCTAATTCTGACATTAAGCTTCTTTATCCCGCATGCCCTGCCAGGGCGGACTTGCCCGGGGGGTAGGGCGGTGAAAAGTAAGCTTCTCGTCGAAGTAGCTAACTCCGTAGGTATCTAATCTCATGTGCCCTGCCAGGGCAACTTTGCCCTGTAGACAAGACGAAGCTTCAAACTTCTCCATATTATTTTTTACCTTGCGCGCCCGATAGGGTAGACTTTCCCTGCCTGGCCGAGCGAAGCCTAAAACTGAGGTTTATGAATTGTGTTTGTCGCGCCCGACCGGTCAAGGTTTCAAGAACGCATTTTTTGGTCGGATTTTATTTCCTTATTTTGATTCTTTTTCCATAACCTATATATAACAAGACTTTGAAGCCTTTCGTTATTCACAAATTACACCTACAAACAAAAGCCAAAAACCCTAAAACTCCATAAAGAGATCTGACAGTTCTTGGTATAATTCCAATCCTTCATTCGGGGTACGGATTTGAAGGATCGTTGTGTTACCTTTGAGGAGCACTCGTCATTGAGAACCTCGTACCGGTGGTGGCGAAATACGCTTCTAGGGCAGCCGTAAAACGCATCACAAAGTAACATCTTTCCTTGTTCTTGCTATTATTTATTTGGTTGCAACAATATATTTTTAACAATCTAGAAGCATAGTTTTACTGTTGTTATCATGGCTAGTAGTTCTCAAAATCGCTTATACCTTGACTTATCGAAACTTGAATCTCTTGATGGTACTAATTATAAGAGATGGGCACAAAGGTTGTTGATTGATTTTGAATAAGTTGAAGTTGATTATGTTTTGTTTAATGATGCTCCTAAATCTATTGAACAAAATAATACTATTGTGACAATTATTGATACCCCATGGATCTGGTCCTCCCCCTAAGACCAATCGTGTTATTGTGAATGGAGCTGAATCTGTGTTTGAAGTTTGTGGGATATCCTCTAGTGTTGGAGGGATATTGTAATGAAAATTGGGTGACTAATAGTGGAGAAGTAAGCTCTATGAATGGGAATGTATTTACTCTTTGCGGGAGTGCAGTTTCGTGGAATTCAACAAAGCAAACATGCAATGAAAGGTCCACTGTGGAAGGAGAGTTCATAGCACACTAGTGGAAAAATAACTATCCGTAACGGGCAAAAAAGGCCTATCCATAACGGGCATTGGGCATTACGTATGCCACCATTACGGATAGCCATTGTTATTCGTAACGGGCAGTGTCCGTTACGAATAATGGGTTATTCGTAACGAATAATTCAAGTGCCCGTTACAAATAACGATTTATTTGTAACGGGACTTTCAACTGCCCGTTACAAATAACGAGGTTAATTCTAACGGGCATGATATCTTCCCGTTACAAATAGTGTGTAACCCAATTTTAAAAAAAAAATCCAGCACATGTTGTGCTGGATTAGCTAGCTTGCATAATAATTATAGCACAATTATTTTATTAATTAATTGAGATAAAAATAGTACTTTATATATATACAATCAACAAAAAAAATACATTTATTATCACCTAATAACTAAAACTGAAAAAATAGAGCAAAAGAAAATCTCAATGGCAATAAGAGATTTAAATGATTTTCCACTAAATTAATTTAAGTCGTTTACATCTTCCACAAATTACTGCAACTCAAGTGGTTTATCTGGAGCACCAACTTCCCCCGCGAAATCAATCATCTCTTTATGTATGACCAAAAAGAAATTTGATGGACTCTGGAGACTGTTCCTTGATTTACAGTATGAGCCTCCCATTGAAAAAATGCTTCCTGAAAGATGGAGAAAAATGGGATGCTTGAGCTGTGTCTGACTCTGCTACACTAGCAAATTTCTTAATGCGAGAGCTTGTACTTGATTGTTCGAAGGAACGTAACAGCAGATCACGCTTCTTCCGGTTAAATGGCTCAGGAAGACTCTCCTCAGGTATATATTAGTACCCTACATTCATAAATTAAATCAGATCTTATTATGACTATTCAAATCAGAATATCAGAATTTCATGTACATATTAAACATTATTCCACGTGCATATCAATCCAGGGAAGTTGTAACATCTTCCTTTCCACAGGACATGAGATTATGAGAATGACAGATTGACAGTAAACGAACAATTGACTGAGTGAACTGGACATTACCATTCTATGAGTTGATATGCACGTGGAATAATGAGATGATACTTGTTTTAATGAGATGATACTTGTTTTGAAGTTATGTGAGTCCAATTTTGAAGTTATATGAGTCCAATTTAATGAGATGATACTTGTTTTAAGCTCAAGCAAAAGGTCTGAAGCTTTTGTCGAAAAAAAATTACAGAGTGTAATTCAGAACATTAAAAGAGACTCTTAACACATTTGAGTACTGCATTCCATATAGTGCTAAATTCTAATGTACAAGTGTAATATTCATCAGTATAAAAAAAATTCAAGTAGAAGCCAAACCTCCACCTCCCACCCTCTCACTCTACATATAGCTCCCAAAAAAAGTAGCCAGCGACAGCAACTACTAATAAATTATCTATAGTCTGAACAACTACAAGCTTTTAGCCTTTATCACTAGGCCAAGACCTCATAAGCCTACGACCCCTATAATCCATATTGATTAGACGTTGACACATTGTGCCTTATGGAAAAGCTCATGCTACGTATTTTTAATGCAACAAACTCAATAAGTAAGGTTGGAAATAAAATATCCAACTTAAACTAAAACTGAAATACTTGATCAATTAGACAACTAATCCTCAAATTAAAAATTAGGACTTCTATATTGTATTAGACCAAAAAAAATTCTCATAAAGCTGCAATCATCACTTTTTCGCTCTAAATCTCAGGCATATGTAGATAATACTAACCAAGGACCCATGACTCTATCCATGATCCACCTACCAACAACACAATTACACAAACATATCACAAAATTTACAAAGAAAATTGAATAAAAGCATAATAAAACTACTACAAAGCAATTAGTCCAACAACATCATACTATATTACCAATTAATTGCGAAATTAGACAAACAAAAATAAGATATATCATGTAATAGCCCTCTTCTATCATGGCAGCATAATTTCAATAAAAACACATCAGGAGGTTTAGGAGGCTGCAACAAAACTCAGATCTGTAATAATAACACCATCATACAAACAAATCAATCAATAAAAGCAACAAATACAATCAAAATCACTCCCGGTCTCCATTAATAAACAATAACTAAGCTAAAAACAATCATCAATTGCACAAATTGTACAGGAAACAATCAAATTCAGAATATACAAACAACATTTCAATCAAAAAAAAGAGGGAAAAATCAAAAATTGAGGAAACATACGTTTACCACCACCAAGGACCTTATGAAGAGGCTTCGATCTACCGAATCTTCGAGAGAAATTCACCAACAGGACCGCAAAGACTTTAAAAGGGCAACATAGAGAAAAAAACAAATTACCATCTCACACATATATAATACTATTAATTGAACCTCAAAAGGAAAAATGCGAGCATAATCACCTCGACATCATAGACGATTTACCAGCTTCAGCATCAAAAATGTGGCGAAGAGCGCGAGGAACCAAACCGGGTACTTTAACAGATCCGAAAACGGCGCGAGGAACCACTAGGCCCTAAAGCAGCCGAAAGCCCACCTTTTCCACTCATAAATCCCTCAACCATTGGTCTTACGAGCTTATCATACACTTCATCCTGCACAGTTATAACTACAATTCACTTAAAAAAGTATGCAATCAATCAATTGAAAAAATCCCAAAAACTAAAAAGGGGGGAATTCAAACAACAAACCTAAGAAGAATCTGAAGAAAAAACATGCAAAAATCCGATGTAAACTTCATATTTCAACCTGTTAGAATTGCAAATTGGGTGAATAATCGTAATAGAATGATACGTCATTGATCGTAAGACAACTCTTACTGGGTTTTTTCGAATTAGGTTGTTTCGATTTAGAGGGTTTGGAAGGAGCAATTGGAAGGGGGCAAACTCTGAGGAAGACATTGAGAGAATTTGAGGAATTTGGTTGATTTGGGGATGGAATTATAGTGTTTTGTAAGAGCTGAACATCCATTGATAAGATGTCATCGAGTGGGAAATTGGGGATGTTAAGGTTTTTGGAGGAGAGAGGAGAGAGGAGAAATGAAAGAAGATGAGGAAATGACGGCTTAAGGACTGACTAACTGAGGAGAGTGAAACCCTAGTTATAAATGGGCTTTTCTCATCAGCTGGGCCCAAATTCAAACATTTGTAACGGGCACTACCTTGTCCGTTACAAATAAATAAATATTCGTAACGGACAAGATCTTGCCCGTTACAAAAAACATAGTTTTCGTAATGGGCACCATGTTGCCCGTTACGAATAATATGTATTTGTAACGGACTATTATTTTGACCGTTACGAATATGTTTATTGTAACGGGCATAGCTTTGCCCGTTAAAAATAACCCTTTACAAATGACAATTTTTCTACTAGTGGCACTAGACTTAGCAAGTCAAGAATTGGATTAGCTAAGAAGCCTATTAGCAGATTTACCGTTGTGGGGTAAGCCTGCTCCTCCAATCTCCATACATCGTGATTCACAATCAACAATATGCGTAACAAACAATAGTGTGTATAATGGAAAAAGGAGGCACATCCGTGTGAGGCATGCATCGGTGAGACAATTTATTGTGAATAGTGGTTATATCCTTGCAGTATGTGAGAACGAAAATGAATCTTGCGGATCCATTTACAAAAGGTATAAGTAGAGGATTCATCAAGTGGCATGGGCTTGAAGCCTATGTAATTTATTTACAATATTTATAGTGTGTGCATCCTTTAATAAGGAGTATCCATAACTCCATTATGTAAATGGTTTATATGATGAACTTGATGAATTGTTTATTTTTAATTGAAGACTCATAGTTTATAACTATTTGAGTAATGTTGTGGTTGATATATCTAGCCTCACAAACTTCACTCCAAAGCGGAGTTGTGAGAAGACTTGATACATATTCAACAAAAGGTTAAACGTTGTGTTCTTAATGCATCCATAGCCCAGTTGAGTGGTCTATTGATCTTAGACTTGATGTAAGCACCAATGTGGGAAGGTTGGACTTCTGTCCTTAAAGTTCTCATAGCCTTTAGGGTTGTTTATATGATGAAATAAACTTGATGAGACACCTATGCGAGTGAGCAGGGTTGGCATCCTCCTATGGAACCTTAGGTCCCTTATAACATTCACTAGAAATCCAAAGGAATGTTGGCCTTGTATGACGTTTCATACGGTCGCGGAATTGTATCAATCCTCTAAAGGTATAGTGTGTGGTGTCGGGTTCTTTCAATGATCTTAGGAGTTCAATTTATACTCTACAGAATGTTGAGCACTCCACTCCACTAATGTGTTATTTCAATCCTTTTGGGTTGTTTCACTTATGCGCTTATCCTTTCCTTTATTGCTTAGATTTCTATCTCTCTTGTTCGATTGCATTAGTGGGGGATTGTTGGGAGTAATGCAAGTCGAAAGATTCGGTCGATCGTTTGTATAAAGCTAATTCTGACTTTAAGCTTCTTTATCTCCATGCCCTGCAGCCTGCCAGGGCGGACTTGCCCAGGGGTAGGGCAGTGAGTGTAGACATCTACTTTTAGCCTCCTGTCCCGACAGGAAGTGCAATGACGATAAATAAAACCATCTTCGTGTTGGATCAAAGTAAAGAATGCTTATGGATAACTGGTTAAGCAACAAAACACAAAAGACTAGCCCAGATAAAAGAACAAGGCCAGCACAAGGTCCAAATTAACTAAACCCGATCATAATTAGGCTTAAGTCCGTGCTTAAAACCCAATAATTACGGATTAAGGAGCGTCTAGATTAAAATAAAAGCTGCCGTGGAAAATATCGCGCTCATCTCACAAAGTCGCGCTCAGCAGTCGCGCGCAACTTATTAATTTGCGCGCGGCAGGCCGCGCAACTTTCAGAGATGCGCTCACGTAAGATTCAGAATATTAAAATATTGGAAAATCAAATCTTACCATAGAGCTACGCGCAAGCCAAATAGTTGCGCGCGTATACCGGGCGCGACCTATTCACTTGCGCGGGACACCTGCTGCGGCAGAATGCTCTAAACCCTAAACCTAATCATTCCCTATAAATAAGACCCTAATCCGAGGCTTCAACAGAGAAAATTAACCTAAACGCTGGCAGAATATTTGTGAACTTGTGCATCCAAACCCTCTTTTCCTAAACACTCACCCTTTTCGATATTTTGTTACTACGGTGGAGGTTCCCCAACAAGAAGGAGTCCATAAGTGTCCTAAACGGAGATCTAGCAAAGAGAAGTGGTAAATTCCCGAGCACTTAGTTAAATCACCGTTATTTTTATTGTTTAAAAGAAATTTAATTAATTAATTAGTGTTGTTTGATCGCCTTAAAATAATAAATTAATTGATTTCACATGGTATTCTTTCGTTAATCAAGATTAGAATTGAATAAAATAATTGTTGGTTGGTCACCTAAGTCAAGGCGAATATTGTTTATTTTATTGTTCTTTTCACGAATTTGATTAAATAAGAATAACGACCTTACGATGTAATTCCTATGTGAATTAATGTGTGTAAATAAAATCAATTAACATAGTTTTTAGGTATCACGTTGCATATATTGTTTGGCAATGAAATTGTGCAAAGGAAGAGCTAGTAGAGGCCGCACTAGGGCTAGGATCGCGATTCCCCTCTAAAGGGAACGTTATCTTAGTACCCTCGCTCCCGAACTCATTTCTGGTTTTCTAGACCAATTTGGGCATGGGTAAACTTATGATTCATGCTAAATATCCCTTGAACTCTACTTGGGAGAAAGGCATGAACGAGGTTTATGGGTTTTTCCTAAAACTCATTGGCGACTCCTACTTGTTTCTTACAAAAAAGCGTATATGATAGAATCATCTCTAATTCAAAGGTCTCCCAAACAGTTTGGAATTCAAATCCTAATACACCCTAACAAGTGTAAAGTCCTAGGCTTCAAAGGGCCATGGGCATCTAAGGAGAAAGATCCCCTACGATGGGAACACCCTCCTTACAGTGGCGACTCCACTGGGGACTTAGAGGTTACATGATTAGTTCGTAGTTATGGTCCAAGGTATCCAACACCAGGTTAACTATGGGTTGTAACGAGAGCTAACTTGGATAATCTCTAGTTAGAGAGCGAGACTTGAACGCATAATATCTTCCTTTTGCACAAAACTAAAAGTCAAACAAGCAACATTGCATCATGCATAAGTATAGCACACTTAAACCATGGGGATTGGCTCATTTACTAGGGGTTGACAACACCAGGCTTCTATCCCGAAATCAATAACAATCACCCCACCCATATCATCAACAAAACGTTGGGAGAGCAATGTCATGAGTCAACTCGTTGAGTGATTGATTTGTGCGTCGTTTCTTAAGATATGGTACCTTGGACACCCAAGCCTTTTCGACCTTAGAATGGCAATATATGGATTATAACTTGTGGCATGCTTATGTGATTACATGACTATATGCAACATGTTAGGATAGATTTCTTTCGTCTTTTTAGCTTGTCTAGGTTCCCAATTACGAAGTCGTCTCTTCGTAATTTAGAGTCATATTCAACGAGTAACATAAAAAAAAAAAAAAAGAACGATGTAAAAAAAAGAAGGGAAAATTAAAAAAACGCTCGAACAAAAAAAAAGTCATACGAGCAGGTGGCGCGCGCAACTTACAGATTTTCGCGCCCATACCCAGCACAAGAAAATTAGTTGCGCGCGACATCTGCGCGCAACTCAATTACTTGTACGCACCCACTGTACGAGTCAGTTTTGATTTTTCAAAAAACAAGTTGATTCGTTAAAACGATATCTTTATTCAAGAATTGTTGGGGGGCAATGTTATCCGTTCGAATATATCTTGCGTCATTTTCTTTTTCTTTTCCTTCTTCCCCTTCCAAGCAAGCATATTGGTTTACTTATCCTTTCGTACTTCTTTAGGGCCGGTTTACAATCTTGGGAAAGAAGAATCCCGAATGCTCGCCTTCTACGTTTACCACCTAAAGATCCAACCCTTTCAAACCATTCTCCTTCGACAACTAGTCCTAGTCCAATAATGATGTCTACCACTCAAGAACTTCAAGATGAGATTCTTTGTTTGAGAGAAGAAAAGGCTCAAGAAGCCGAGGAAAAGAGAATTAAGAAAATTGAAAAGGCTAGTAAGAAAAATGCTAAAGCTTTAGCCTTACAAGAAAAGATGGAACAATTATCCATCAAAGAAAAGTCGTTAAAGAAGCTAGTTCTTCGTTCTACAATGGGGAACAAGTACTTTGACGCAGAAAAGTTTGCTCCTCCCGCAGGACTTGCTTTGCCGGAAAAGTTCGTAGCTACAGACTTACCAATATTCAAGGTGACCAATAATCAACAAAATCATTTAATGTGTTTCACTGGCACCATGGCACTAAAGGGGGTTGATCCTAAGCTTTACGCTTTGACTTTCCCCTTGTCTCTAGACCCAACCGCGAGAGAGTGGTACTATGGGCTAGACCCAAAATTCAAAGCAACATGGGAAGATGTAGTTTCGGCTTTCATTACCCAATATGAGAGTAATGTAGAGTTCAAGTCCACTCTACGTGAACTCGAAATGCTTAAGCAAGGCGACGATGAAGGTTTCCTTGCTTTCTATGGTAGATGGCGAGAAAAGGCGGCCCTCCTTGCCCAAAGGCCGCCCGAACTCGAGCTAGTACAAAAGTTTATTGACAATTGTCATGATAAGTACAACAATCATCTACGTTACCTTGGTTTAGAAACTTTCCAAAAGGTCTATTCCGTGGCTACTAGGATTGAAGATGATCTTGCTAAAGAAAAAGCAATTAAGCCTCATCATCATCAACCTAAAAATAACTACAAGAAGGGGAATGATGGCTCATCATCCTTTATTGATGTATTTGCGACCTCCACGCAATACCACAACACAAATCAATATAATGATCCCAAGAAAAGATGGACAAAAGAAAGAAAATTTACTCCATTTCCTGTAAACTATAAACAATTGTTAGAAAAATTAAATAGAAAAGGCTTACTTGCACCAACAGGACCAACACCACCCACTCCACCAGAAAGAAGGTTTCCTAATTGGAATGGTAATGCTTATTGTGCTTATCATAGAGGCAATGGACACGACACTAAACGTTGCTTTGTCTTAAAATATCAAATACAGGATTTGGTAGACGATGGGAGAATTCCCACGCCTAAACCAAACAATAATGCGTCCCCCTTGGGGGTGTTTCACATTGATGAGGACCATATGGGAAGCGATACGTTCAATCCATTGAACTACATCACACCTATAGGAAAACCTCTACCCACAATACTCATAGGGGCAACTTATGAAGTATGTGGGCTATGGGACGACGAATTTCAAAACTTATATATCTCTAAGTATGCCGCCGTCCCACCTCCATCTTGTTTACAAAATGAAACAAATGGAGCGCTTGATTGGGATCATTTCTTGGGGAAGTCACAAGACTTATCAAATCTCTCCTTGGATGAACAATGGCATCAAGCTCAACTCATGGAACATCTTAAAATGGAGGCACGCTCAAAGCCTCTAGAAGAAAGTTGGTTCATAAGTCCTACAACTAATCCAAAATAGATAGATCATTTAACTCGTTCTAGACGAATTTACCAGGCACCACCACCAAATGGATCTTCGACCACGCAAAATCAAGTTCAAGTACAAAATACACCTCCTCTTGAGGTGGAAGATCCATTGGTCAAACAACTTTGCCAATCCAAGGCGAATGTTAGCATTTGGGAACTCCTAAGTACTTCTAAAGAACATAGGAATTCCCTTATGAACGCTCTAACGGCCTTGTCTGTAAGCACGGACACAACCCCTCAAGATCTCGTTAGCTTGCTTACTAGCGAGAATCTGACAAGTCGATCATTTTCACTAATGATGATTTGCCTTCAAAAGACACTACCCACAACAATGCATTATACTTAACTGTGGGGTGCAAGGGATATAACATCCCTCTAACTTTGGTAGACAATGGGTCAGCTGTAAACGTATGCCCATTGCGAACTGCAAAATATTTAGGCCTTAATCCAGAAAAAGATTTTCAATCAAAAACACAAAGCATTAGGGCCTATGATAACTCGAGAAGATCGGTTTGTGGAACTGTTAAGCTACCAATTACCACAGGCCCAATACAAAAGATGGTTGAATTCCATGTTATGGACATAAAACCTACATTCAACCTTCTACTTGGACGTCCTTGGATACATGAGCTTGGTGCAATACCATCCTCACTTCATCAAATGATTAGGTTGAACTATCAAGGGCTTTCTATGACTATACATGCTTCTCCCCTAAAAATAGCAATAAACGATCAATCCACTCCTAGAAATAAACCATGACAATGATGAAGAGGACATGTGGGGATTCGCCGTGGAGCCAATCTGCACAATAGAAATGGAAGAAGACTTGGAAGAATCTTTCAATCTTTATCCATGTTCCACCCAGATAGTAAACAACATCTTATTTAAGAGTAGTTACTTTCCTGGGATGCCTTTGGGAATAGGAATGAAAAAATCTTTCTTACTTCCTATCCCAAAGAAAAGCTTCTCCTTTGGATTGGGATACAAACTAACTAAAGAAGAATTGAAGTCTCACGATGCAAAAAGAAAGGCACGTAGAGATGATAACAACAAGGGGATAGTCACTTTACTCCCATCCTATCAACAAACCCTTAATGGACAATTCATTAGGGAGGGAGAAGACTACCCATGCTATGACTTTCCAGAACCATTGGTTTTGGAAGGAATCAAGAAGCCTGGATTCAAAATATTTCACGATTGCTACTTCTTGGATGACGATTTTAGTATCGTTAAATCAAAGTACCCAAATCCGGGGTGCTATGATAGGCAAGCATTCAACTTGCTATTTGGACTAGAGAAAAATCATGTCGCTACAATGACCAATCAAAATGCCATCCAGGATGAAGCTTTTGACCCAACTTCATTGATCACCCCTTCTAATGAAACCTTGGAGCACGGATGGAGGAAATCTTTCAAATGGACCAATCACAAAGGCGATAGGCTGGAAATCGTCACAAGCGAAGGGAAGATGTTTGAAGAATCGGACGACGAATCTATTATAGACTCTAAGGAAGCTAAAAATTTAGGCCTTGTGGCCATTACTGAGTCTTTATTTTCTAGTTCTAAGGATGAGAATCCCAAAAAGGATTCTTCTCTTAATGTACTTTCTTTTTATTCTAATAATATGAGCTATATTTTCGAGTATATGCCTTCTTTTGAATCTTTTAAATGCTATAATAATCAATCTAATGAAGATGATAACATTAATAAGTTGGTTGAACTAATGAATGAACGAGAACAAAAGAACCCTATCATTGAAGAAACTGAAACAATCAATATAGGAACTAATGAAAACAAAAGAGAAGTCAAAATTAGCTTAACTCTAAATTCGAAAGAGCGATCGACCCTCATATCGACACTCAAAGAATTCGAAGACGTGTTTGCTTGGTCATACAAGGACATGCCTGGAATAGATAAGGAAATCGCGGAACATACCATTCCCTTGAACCCTACCTCTAAACCAGTAAAACAAAAACTTCGACGAATGAAACCTAACGTCGCACTAAAAATAAAAGAAGAAGAACAAAAATAATTGGACGCAAGTTTCATTCGCGTATGTAATTACCCAGAATGGGTAGCGAACATCGTCCCAGTCCCTAAAAACGATGGACGAGTTCGCATGTGTGTCGACTTTAGGGACCTTAACAAGGCTAGCCCTAAAGACGATTTTCCTCTGCCACATATTGATATATTGGTAGATAACACGGCTGAACATGCGATGTTATCCTTTATGGATGGATACGCAGGTTACAACCAAATTTTAATGGCAAAAGAAGACGAAGAAAAGACATGCTTTATTACCCCTTGGGGGACGTATTGCTATACAGTCATGCCATTTGGTTTAATAAATGCAGGAGCTACGTACCAAAGAGCGGCTACGACTCTCTTGCATGATATGATGCATAAATAAATAGAAGTGTATATGGATGATATGATCGTAAATTCCAAAGATAGAATGGGACATATAAAAGCTTTATGCAAATTTTTCACTCGCATAAAAGATTATAATATGCGATTAAATCCACAAAAATGCGCCTTCGGGATAACTTCTGGCAAGTTATTCGGATACTTAGTAAGCACTTGCGGTATTGAGATTGATCCCTCTAAAATAAAGGCAATTGTTGACATGCCTCCCCCTCAAACAGAAAAAAGAAATTAGGGGGTTCCTTGGCAAATTTCAATACATTAGTCGATTTATTAACAAATTGACTATGACTTGTGAGCCAATATTCAAAAAATTGAAAAAAGCAGAAAAACATGAATGGGACGATCAATGCCAAAAGGCCTTTGAGAAAATCAAATATTATCTCAAAAGTCCACCAATTTTAGCACCACCAGTACCCAAACTACCTCTTAGGCTATACATAACAGTTACAGACACGGCCACAGGAGCCATGTTAGCACAAGAGGTAGAAAAAGTCGAGCGTGCAATAATATATTACATAAGTAAAAAAAATTCATCTAATATGAAACAAAATATAGCACTCTAGAAAAGAAGATTCTAACATTAGTGTGGGCAACTAAAAAATTACGACATTATATGCTACCACACACCACTCATGTGATTACTCAACAAAATCCAATAAAGTATTTGTTTGAACAACCACCTATACAAGGAAGAATATCCAAATGGTTGGTGATGTTGGCCGAATTTGAGTTAAAATATATTCCAGAAAAATCAATGAAAGGAAAAGTAATTTCCGACTTTCTGGCTCAACATCCAATTCAAACAAGTCATGCAGAAACTACTCATCTTCCGGATGAAGAGATTCTCATGACACAAGATGACAAATGGGTAATGTACTTCGACGGTGCATCCAACCAAAAAGGATGTGGCGTAGGAGTGTTACTCATAAGTCCAGAGGGAGCACATACTCCAATCTCTGTAAATTTAGACTTTGAGGTTACTAATAATGCCGCGGAATGTGAAGCGTGCATTATTGGATTAGAAGCAGCAGCTAGCATAGGTGTGCAAAAATTAGAGGTATATGGAGATTCCAGTTTGATAATAAATCACATACTGAAAAAATGGAAAATAAAGAAATCCACAATGATATTATACCAAGCACACCTAGAGCAACTCATCGAGCATTTTGAACATATTGACTTCAAATATCTCCCTATGGATGATAATCAATTTGTCGATGCGCTAGCAAAATTAGCCTCAATGATCAATATTCCAGATCACTTAAATATGATGCCATTATGCGTTGATAGAAGAGAAGAACCATCATATTGCAACGCAATAGAGGAAATAAATGACATCGAAGGAAACAATCCTTGGTATGATCATATCCTCCAATATATTACTCATGGCACATATCCGAAAAAAACTTCATCAAAAGACCAACGAGTCTTACGAACACTTGCGGCTCAATACGATCTATTAAATGGTCAATTATGCAAAAAAAGGACCTAACGGTCAAAGTTTGTTGTGTATAGACCAACCCGAAACCACACGGCTTATGGAGAATACTCACAAAGGTGTTTGTGGACCTCACATGAATGGTAAAATGCTCGCAAAAATAATTTCACGACAAGGGTATTATTGGTCCACTATGGAACATGATTGCATACAATATGTCAAGAAATGTCTAGAGTGCCAAATGTTTGCTAATTTATAACACCTTCCACCATCTGAACTATATAATCTCACTTCCCCTTGGCCCTTTTCAACTTGGGGAATTGACATAATTGGAAAGGTCTCTCCAACAGGAGCAGGAGGGCACGAGTACATATTATTAGCCATAGAATACTTCACTAAGTGGATTGAGGCTGCTTCTTACGTTAATATCACTTCTAAACATGTCGCAAAGTTTCTCGAACGAAACATATTTTGTAGATATGGAGTTCCACACGAACTAATTAGTGATCAGGGATCACAATTCAAAGCTGAAGTTGAGACCCTCTTAACTCGTTATAAAGTAAAACATCATCACTCATCCCCATAAAGACCTCAAATGAATGGAGCTGTAGAATCGGCAAATAAAAATATAACAGTCATCATTAAGAAAATGGCAGAAAATTATAAAGACTGGCGGAATAAACTACACTTTGCACTATGGGGTTATAGAACGTCTATACGAACATCAATAGGGGTAACTCCATACTCCTTAGTTTTCGGAATGGACGCAGTTCAACCAGTCGAACTGGAAATACCATCCCTACGCATCGTACTCGAAAGTAAGCTGCCGGAAGCTGAATGGGTAAGAGCGAGGTATGAAGAGCTCTTATTGCTCGATGAACGACGATTAAGAGCTTTGCATCATGTACACGTCTACCAAAGGTGCATTGCGCGTCATTTTAATAAAAGGGTAAAACCTAGAAACATAAAAGAAGGTGACTTTGTACTAAAGGAGGTTAGGGGTCCACCTACCGATCCAAGAGGAAACTTTAAACCTAATTGGATCGGTCCCTACCGCGTGATTGAAATCCTATCAGGAGGGCCGTCAGATTAATGGACATTGGAGGAGATGAAATTCGCCAATTAATAAACATTGATCAGCTTAAAAAATATTACATATGAAATCTGGATTACTCGTTCATTCATACAACCAACTTTAAATTAGCATTCAACTAAACGATTCTAAGTGTTATGCATTTTATCGAACAACACAATAAAATACATAACACTAGGGGGGTAATTCAAGAATAATAAACCATTCTAAGTGTTAAGATTTTCTTCGAACATCACGAAAAAAAATCTGCACACTTGGGGGGTAAATAGCACAAAAATAAAAATAAAAATAAAATATAAATAAAAAAATCGAAACACTCGTAGTACAAGTGTCGCGCGCAACTGAATAGTTGCGCGCGGATACCACGTGCAACTGATTAAATTGCGCGCGACATGCCCGCGCAACCTCAGATGTTGCGCGCGCCACCTAACTGTCAAACTGCGAACCCAAACTTTTTTGTTTGAACGAAGTTGTAACTTCTACTTACAATGAAAGAAGGGCGTTTCATAAACATAAACATATACTCAAAAAATAAAAAATTAAATTTTGATTTAACTCTCTATTAAACAAAGTTTGATTAATTTTTTCATTTAACTTTTACCTAAGGAGTTAAAGAAAAAATATATATATATATAAAAAAAAAAGAACTACGTAATGACTTGATTTTGTGATGCGAATACGTAGGCAATCTATAAGATTCGGTCATATCAAAATGTCGAAATATAAAGCTCATTTTATTTCATTCAATAAAATAAATAGAAAGGACATTGTTGAACTAAATTGTAAAGCAAAAAAAAAAAGGCATAGTAATGATTACACTTTATTTAAAAAAACATAATAAAATTGTGTAACATTCTAAGGCTTCACTATATCCTCGATTGCCACGAATAATGGAGGAGTAGTTTCCATCGCAGTATTTTCAGAAACGTTAGAACTCTCCCCTAAATTCTTCTTCTTGACCCATACATTGTTCTTCAATTTGGGAATAGGAGCCTTTTCAACCCTTTTTCCTTTTTCCGGAGCTTTTGTTAGAGTCCTTTTTCGGGTTTGTTGCGAAGGTTCCTTGATTATCACGCCTTTTTGTTCAGGTTTGGAAGGAGCTTTCCTTTTAGATTCCTTCGAACGCGCCTTAGGAGATGAGAAGTCCAATTTTCTTCTCATTCCTTTGTTTTGACCACTAGGAGGAGTAGTGGTGGTCGAATGCATTAGAGGCTTAGGTGGATTGCGAGTTGTGGCAATTTGATATTGAGAACGGGCTTTGTTTAACTTGCCCTTGTTCGCCGCATTCATCCAAGCCTTATAAAAGGAAGATAATACAATGCTCACAGTAGGATTTTGTACTACCCATCTTGGAAGACTTGACCAATACTCTATCCAACGAAAAATTCGCTCGGGTCTAAAAGACACATCCTTGGGTGCGTCACAATCTTGCGGGGGTATAATATGTTTCATCCCATATTGTCTCATTACCCTGCAAGGAAAGATGTAAGTAGCGCTAGATAGGCCTAAAAGCCTAATGTAAGGGAAATTGTGACTACTCCCAACCATATTATTTATGTTCCACCAAGGAATCAAGAAGCGTATGTTAGGAACCCCGTGACAAAAGAACGACGTCCACTCCTCTTCATTCTTATGCTTGTAAAGGATTCGACGTCCAGGGAATGTCTGCACTCCGTTGGCCTCAATGTTTTATGGCTGGTCGACTATTCGCAAACGCTCCATGAGCCAAATAAAAAAAAAAGAGTAAAAAAAAAATCAGTTTGCGATTTTACACAAGCAGGTGGCGCGCGCATCTTGAGAAGTTTCATGCGCCATCCGCGCGTAGCATAGGAGATTGCGCTGGCAGTGCCAGCGCATCTCCTTAACATGCGCTCAAAATAAGAAAAAAAAAAACTTACGTGCAACAGGAGTGGACTCCCTGTGAAGCCATTTTCGTTAAGATCTCCTCTAAGGCGATTCAAGCATAGAATGGTTTCCGCCAAAGTCAAAGGAGCGGGTGAATGACACCCCTCTATTTGATCAACTACAGTCACCATGGAATAGTCTCCATATTATTTGCCTGTCCTAAGTAAACAGTTGACAACAAGACAATAACATAAAGCACGAATTTTAAAGCGTTGTTTAGTCATGTTGTCACGAGGGGCGACGAAATGTTCAATAAATTGAATTAAATTCACGCCTTCATCAGTTCCAATATTAGTCATGTCATTGTTAGACAAGCCAAAAAATCTTTGGAATACAAGCTTGGGATCTGACAATGGAGGCGAATAAGTCACGGGGAGAGTATTTGTAGGGAAGCCTAGCAAGGCCTCAAACTCACCAGGAAGGGGAATAATTTCGTCCCCTTTAAATAAGAAAATATGGTGGTTGGAATCCCAATGGTTAACCGCGGCATGAAGGAAGTCAAAATTAATCACTAATTGCATATAGTTCAATAGGGGATCTAGGTGATAAATTTTGAAAGCTAGTTTGTCCTCGTTTGAAAGGGAGGTGACCCATTGCTTCAACAGTTGTTCAAAGGTTTTTACCATTGTTCAATATTTAAAAAAAGAAAAAGAAGAGAGAAGAAGAAAATAAAATTTAGAGAGATTATTTCTTTTAGTTCTTATAAAATTACTAAGCGAATGAATGCGAGATGATCAGAAACCTATATGAAACCATGCTTAAATAGACCCATGAGGGGCAAATTTTCGGCAATTTTCGCCCAAAGGAAAGTTCAGAAACAGGTGGCGCGCGCAACTCATGAAGTTGCGCGCGACATCCACGCGCAACTAAATCACATGCGCGCAACAGCCGCGCGCAACTCCATCAGATGCGCGCGTCTCCTCTATCGCGACATGTGGTTTAGGATTATTTCCGTATTTGGACTTACATAATAACGGAATCTTAACGAAATCGTAAGACTAATAACATGCTTGCCTTTTGCTAACTCTTGTGTTCTTTATTTCCTTTTCTTTTTTTATTTTATTTTTGTTTTTTCTTGTTTTCTTTTTTTTCTTTTCTTTTTTCCTTTTTCTCTCTTTCTTTCCTTTTCCTTTCTTTCTTTTGTTAGTTTTTTCGAGGGGGGTAAGTCCGGAACCCTTTCCCTCCCTCGGAAAATTTTTTAATTTTTTGTTTTATTAAGTACACATGGAAACAAAAAAATAATAATATGACATACAAAAAAAAGAAAATGTGTGTCATATGTAGAACAAAAACAAGAAATCTATGTACAATGTTTCCTAAAAAATAAAATAAAATGTGTGCTCTACGACTGCTAGACGGCTGCTGTACATCCTATAAAATCTCAAACCAAAGATTAATACATGCAATGTAATAACATCGTCAAATAAAATATATATAAAACTTATCGCAATCATCCGATGATCACGGCATGACAAAGTCACGAGGGCTCTACGATAAGCAGCTCGGAAAGCACGTAAGGTCCTCACCATGCCGTTCACGGACTCCCGCGGAACCTGTTCCAAAAAAAATACAAGGACAATTAATAGATAAATGTATATGAAACAAAAATAGAAGTATTTTAAGTACATATACAAAAGGACATACCGACTCAACCGTCTCAGGAACAAACGGTATCCCCTCATCAACCTCCGCTGCTGGAAGGATCTCACGAATTACCGATCCAACGGCATCGGTATACGTGATCTCCGTTGAAGGAGGCACCCAACCACCTAGCTCGACCCGCTAAAAAATATAAAAAAAATAAAACGATAAAAAAAAGAGGGTCGAAGTTCCGAAAAAAAAATATATATAAACAAAAAAAAAAGAATCGAGATACTAACCGGAACAAAATCTGGGAAAGGAGTCAGCTAGGATGCAATAAAAGCCGGATAGGAAGCATCCGACAACACCAGCTGATCCGTTGGATAACCAAGGATCGCCTGAGCTCGATCCTCGGTCGACAGCAAATCCGGACGTAGCATCCGGACCGGAGGATCCATAGGGACCACAGGCTCCTCTAACGAATGCTGTCAAAGAACGCGCTCGCCTAAAAACCAAGCGTCCGTCCTCTACAGCACTGGAAGTCCCGAGTAGAGATCCCAGAACTGGCAACGAACCATGCCGGACCGGATATCCTCAGGAACTCCAACGATCAAACTCCAAGGACGGAGATCGACCTAATACAATCACATGAAAATCATCAAAACAAAATATAAAAAGAAAAAAAGAAAAGAGATATACATGTGTTGTCAAAATACTCACCGACGCACAAGTCGCTGAAAGAATCCTCTGGCGAAAGTCGTCGGCTGAAGTAGCTCGCTTCTTCTTGACCATGGCCAGTCGATGGCCGATAGGAAAGCAAGCAGCCCCGAGCACCCTGGGGGCTAAGAAAGGCAGGTACGAGTATCCCCAAGCCTAAACAAAAAGAAAAATGGCTTAGAAAGAAAAAAAAAATGTATATATGAGTTAAAAGGAAAATTTTAAGGTACATACCTCAAGGATACGACCATGCCATGTAAGGGAAATCCGAGGCACCTCAATAGCTGTCGCAGGATCCACTACCCAGGTCGCCTTGCCCACAGCTCTAAGCATATGGGCATACAACACCTCTGCCCAGTTCAGGTTACTTACCTGCCCCAAGTCTGAGAGGCAAGTAAGTAACTCGATAGGGAAACGCTCTCCCCGATCACTCAAGAGAGTGGCGGAAAGAATGTGGGCAATGTATATCCGAGCCAGCTGCTCAGGTGTGCACTGCCAATCAACCTCATCAGCCGATAACTCGTCGGCAAGAATCGAGAACGGACAAGTCTGAGGATACACATGAAGGACCGATGCTAGACGATCCCCCACGAGGCCCCTCAGTCTCAAGTCCGACCCCGCTACGGTCTCTATAACTACAGACTCGCCTACAAAAGGGAAACCCGTAATAATAGAGAAGTCGTATGGGGTGACCTTCATCTCTCCCCACGGAAAGTGAAAAGTGTTGGTGGAATCCCACCAAAACTCCAACAATCCGCGAAGGAAAGCTGACGAAGCAGACTGACTCGACAAGTCCCAAAGAGTCGCTAGCGCGCGACCAATCCCGGAAAGCTCCACAATGTCCCATACTACGTCGGGTAAGCTTCTAAAACGGGTCCGCAAGTCACCAGAACCGTACAGTCTCATGCTAGACTCACCCTAAAAAAATAGAAGAAGAACCAAGATAATAAAAGACGGTTCCTAAAAGAAAAGAGGGAAAGAAAAAGAGGCCTAAGAAACTCACGATGCCACGCCACCCTTAAACCGAGACGTGATGGTCTGGGTCCCACTTAAGGACCCTAAGGTCCCAGTTGGGAGGAGCCTCCCAGACCACATCCTCCTGGCGACGCCGATCAGCAGCGGCACGTTGCTCTCAAACCTCCTCACGAGGCCGGGTCACCTTCTTTCGAGGGAAAACTACCTCGTCAGGACCTACTAAAATCTCCTCAGCATCGACGAATGGAGGCGAGTCCATGCTATGATAAACGAGGTTTCTCTATTGTTTACTTTCTAAACTAAGCTAATAAACGTGTTCTAGATCCATTTCGGCAGCATAACGGATAGCGATAGGATGAAACACGAAAATCGAATGCCACTCATGCTTGGGGGCTACGATCCTGCAATTAAACTCAGTAAATGGGGGCTTTCAAACACCCACAAAAGCCATCCTATACTAGTTTCAACTAAGTATTCAAGAGATCGATTATATTTCAAAATCTCAAGGAATCAATTATTTTCAGGCGAATAATAGTAACAACAAAACGCAATTATCGTCTACCAAACAATCTTGAAGTTCGAATATGGCAAAAACAAACTAAGTATATACTTCGTGCCATTTTTCAATTTTAAAACTTACAAAATATGAATTATGAAAGTAATGTTAGTTCTAATACTATAATCTACTTATAATCAACAAATATAATGAAAATGAACAAGAAAAAAACAAATTCGAGCAACATTCAAGCAAAAAAAAGGCAAGAACGAATTTAAGCGAAGAAATGCTCATACAAGGTTCAATACTTAACCATTTTTCATGAAATTTGTTGCAAAACACTCCTTAAGAATAGCATGACAACATGTAACAAACAATTTCAAGAATAATGGACGAAATCGAAAAACCCCAAATTCGAAAATTGGGGTTTAACGATTCAAAAATTGTTCGAATTCAGCCAAAAAAGAGCAAAAAATGGCAAAAGACTTACATTGGGTTATGGAAAAAATGAATTAAGAACGAAATTTGCTTCCTTTAGCTTCGAAAATCACGAAAATCCGAGCTCTATAGAAAGAGAAAGGGGTGAAAATGGAGGAAGGAAAGAGAGAGAAAGCGAAATGAAAAATCACTTCTGCGATTTTCTTTTTGCTGAACTGAATGTCGCGCGCAACTCAGAAAGATGCGCGCGCCTGGCCAGCGCGACCTACTGAGTTGCGCGCGGATATTGGTCACTAAAATGACTGGTATCCGAATTTTGATCCGTTTAATCATTTTTCAACGGTTTTCGCTCGTTATTAGACATAATAGCGCGCGAATTATCAAAATCCTTTTTAAATTGCTTTGCATTTTGTAGACACCCATTTGTGTCTCCCCAAAACCAAACCCGATGATGAGTACCTTTCACGTCGAATCATAATCGAATGAAGTGAAAGTGTGGAAAGCTTAGTGTTGCGGATAGTTTTAATTTCTTTTCTCTTCTCTCTGTTTTTGAAAACTTATTTTTAAGAAAACAGCCAATCCAGTTTTGTTGGTCCATGATATGGGTCCAATAGTAGTGTAGTTGGATAGGGCTTGCAAAGAGCTTTCCAACGATATATTATAAGCCCAATTCCGATGAATAATAAGGAAGTTATGGCCAATTTACTAAACTAGACCCGGTTTGAGCCTTATATGCGGCCCAATGATCTAGGGGAGGGCCTAATATAGATTTATCATTCCTAATACAATTAGGAATGGTTTTAGTCTTCTAAATTCTTCTAGAAGGTTCTTTTCATTCCTAATTCAATTAGCATTTTTAAATTGACTTTTGTTGACTTTTCAGAAATTTAATTAAAATCAAAGAACTTTTTTGAGGAAAAGATACGATTTTATCCTCCTGTACGGCAAAATTTATCTGATTTTAGAAAACACGTCAAAAACAGGGTTAGCGCCTAACGCCAGGCATTGGCACCTGGCGCCTGGCGCCAGCTATTGGCGCCTGGCGCTAATGTTGGCGCCTGGCGCTAATGTTGGCGCCTGGCGCCAATCAGCTAGCGTTGGCGCCAGCTCTGTTTTAGGTGCGCCAAATGCTCTGTTTTGATATTTTATCTTTTTGGCTGATTTCTCTATAAATAACGTATTAAAAACTCCGTTTTCGATAACCAGATTTCATCAACAACCAGTTCTCATCAATTCTTATTCATTCACCTACAATCAGTTTTCATTCACAATCATCAATTCTCTCATTCATTCACCATCTTTTTCTAAACTTGCTTTTCAAATACAAAATTCCGCATTCACAAGATCTAGAAACACCTAGCCATATTCGAAGTTAACTTCGCCATAGACGTGAAAGGTTTAATTTCTGAGGGTTTGGTCCCAAATCTCTCTTTCAATTATTATTTAATTTAATTATTTTTTTTATTATTTTCCTTGAAGTTACTAACGTGTGTATTTTGTTATTAGAAAAAGGTACGAGGCATCAAAGTAAGTACTTTAATTGATTTTTTAATGTTATGATGTAGAAATCATGTTTATATTGTTATTATGATATTCCTAGTATCATGTCTAGGGTGATTTTAATATTAAGTATGATTGTTGCGATGCCTTCTATGTTCTTCCTAATATTTATGATTGTTAGTATCATATTAGGGTTAAAGCTTTGATTTTTATTGCTTAGTGACATGTTAGGGCTTGTTAGTATCATGCCTAGGGTCTTACTATTATTATGCTTTAATATGATTAAGATTATTATGATTAATATGATTGTGATTATGATGATTATGATTATGATTATTATTATGATTATTATAATTTTAATTATTATGTTTGTTATAATTTTATGATTATAATTATTATTTTGATTATTATTATGTTGCTTGATATTTATTGTTATTGCTTGATCACACCTTTTATGCATGTTTAAAGGAAATTGGTACTTGTAATCACGCTTAATGAGATATTAATAATCTTGTTTTAGGTTAATGTGATTATAATTCAAGTGATCGCCAATAATAGATTTGTTTATGCATTAATATTCAACCAACATAGATTAAACAGGTTTAGGGTTAATCCTATTGATTGCATGTTAGTCAAAAAGCGCACATGAATACGATCAGAATAAAGTAAAGGCCTATTATTAGGGCAGGTTCAATCTCTTTTAGGTTGGATTTGTACCTTCATCCCCGAACCCTTATTTGATTCAAGACCTTATGGAGTTGACGATCTCTTGGTTCGTTAAGGGGTGTAACCTTCACCCTGTGAACGGTTTACAAGTTCCTAAAACTTGTTGGCGACTCTTTTGCTCTATCTTCTTCCCTTTTGGACGCCACCGTACATTAGTGTATGATCACAGTATGGTTCGAGCTAGGGGTTAACGCTTGAATTTATTCCCTACAGTTTTTGGCATCTCCACTGGGGAGGATTTCTATTTTAATTCCTGAATTTGTTTCGGCAATAATTTAGAATGAGTGGATGAGACTCGAAACGTTCTAAGTATTTCATGTGCGTAATTTTGATTAACATTATTGTCATATGCATAAAAAATATCTCATTCTAAAGACCATCCGTAATGAGTTAAAAACATAGGATTTTACACGTACGAAATTTGAGAAATATCTTTCACAACTAGGACCGAAATAACACTGCGCGAAACTGGAAAATTTTATCGAGCACAGAAAGCTACTGAGGCATGTAGGAATTAGCGTCAGCAACCAGAGCATTGGCGCCAAAATTTTAATTGTAACGCCAGACGCCAGCATTGGCGCCAGGCGCTACAGCTAAAACTTGGCCCCAAGCTCAGTTTGCTGGCGCCAAATTCTTCCAATACCGAGCGAGAAATATGCGTTCTAATTTCGACCAGTTTTTTTCATTGTTTGCTCGATCCTACTTCCTGATTGAGTTTTTCTCACTTTTCTGAAACCCATATGTGTTCTACATATGGACATAAACCTCTGGGAATTCATGCTCTATCTACCTGATTGAACGCTCTGAGCATCAAAGGGTACATCCGAGAATGTTGAATTCACCAAACCATGGAAGCGAGTTTTTTCTAAAACTCGCGGTGTCCCATCCACTCGCGCCAACCCTTAACGGTTAGGCTTCCGCGCGGTGCATCCGGACAATTAACCATGGACCCTTTATTGACTAAACCATATCCCGAACTTTAGAGAACTAGAGCCATGGTTAGGTTGCAAACTCATTGCATCATATTATGCCTACTTGTCTAATTGTGCATTACTTGTTGTGAATACATATGTTTTCTTAACCGTTTTCTTGACTTGTGTTGAGATTAAATAAATTAATGACTTAAAGAACTTTGCCTAATTAATTAATTAATTTGAGTAAATAAAGTAATATTTTAATCAGAATTGACCTACTACGACTTTAGGCATACCCCTGTTGATTAATAACATCGAAAACAGTCCCAGATTGAAGCTCCAGCATTGGCGCCAAAGTCTGGACTGTAGCGCCACTCTGTGGAGTGTGGCGCCTGGCGACACCTCTGTCGTCTGGCGCTACACTACACAGTGCGACGCCAGTCCTGTCGTTTTGCCGACAGTTCGGATTATTGGTCGAGTCATCACTTAGTGTCTAATTAACCAGTTTGCTAATTAAGTCGGTTAATTTTCGATGTCAATAGTACCTTGTCGAGTCATTAATTGAGTCTAGTCACATAGTTAAGCCACATGGTCATGACACGAGTCTTAACATATCACCTACACTCACTAGTCTTAGCACACACTTTGAGTATATGTCACCATGACCATGTCTTAGGCTCATGCATGAGTCGGTTTTTTCCGTCATTTGAGTTGGGGGTACATTCTATTCCTAATTCTCCATATCCCTCCATCTACATCATTTTTTCTTCACATTCTATTCCAATATTTCTTCACTTCCTCCATCCATTGCATGTTGAATAAAGTTTAAGTCAAATAATTAACAATCAATATCCCCAAATTCCTTTTCCACAGTACTTGGTCGAGGAAATAAGGGCGATTAATCGAGGACAACCTCTTTATTCAAGTCTCACTTATTGATAAACCAATTCGTCAAAAGAGGAAGGCTAAAAAGATAATGGCAAGTCAAGAAGAAGTCAATGAACTTAGGAATCAACTGAATGACGTGATTGAGGTGTTAAAGGCTTTAACCCTCGAAATTGATGACCCTGTGAAGCAACAACAAATGAACCTTATGCAAGAGAGTTTGAGCAAGCTATCTAGTGACTATAAATTTCAGGGCATGAGTTCACAAGGGGTCTCGCTGGACAAGGAACTTCTTCCTCATAAGTTCAACGCCACTGACATCCCTAAATTCAAGGCGATAGATAACCCTTACTTCCATATAAGTGCTTTTGAAACTATAATGAACATTAAGGGTATCGATAAGAAGGTTTTCCCCTCTCTGTTCTCTCTATCTCTTGAAACCGTTTGCCAGCAATGGTACTTCTCCTTGACAAAGAGAAAACCTCTATCTGGGAATTGATAGTAAACGCTTTCATTGATAGGTACAAGTGCAATGTTCAAGTTGAAACTGACTATAGACAACTTGAGATGCTAAGACAAAAGGAGAATGAAGCCTTTACTTCTTTCTTTAATAAATGGAGGGAAACTTCCGCTAAGGTGATTGAGGTGCCCACTGAAAAAGAATCTGTGAGGATGTTTATCAAGAATCTCCAAGAGAAATATTCGAAGCATTTAAAATATCAACACAATCTGAATACCTTCAAGGCCGTTTATGACATCGGAATTGAAATCGAAGATGACCTCGCAAAGCAAAAGGCTACTAACAATAGTAACCACAGTGGCTGGAAAGGGAAGATGAACGAAAATCCTTCTTCTTCCGAAAACGCCCACTCTAGTAATAATGTTAGTACCTTTGACCATAATGGTGTCTTAGCCATGGACAATCAAGGATCTAAAAGGAAACCCAGGAGAGAGTTCACACCCATTGGAATGACCTACGATGCTGCTTTCGATCATCTCTATGATCGAGGATTAATCAAACCTATTGGCCCTACCGAGGATCCAACGCCAGAAAATCTATCTTCGAGATGGAATCCCAACTCCTATTGCAAGTACCATCGAGGAAACGGTCATACCACTGATGAATGCTACAGGTTTCAAAATCTCATTCAAGATCTCATAGAAGCAAACAATATCCCATTGCCTCTAGCTAGCGAGAAGACTGGGTGATGATGAAGCGAATGACACAAGACAAGAGGCGAGCTTCAACGACAAGATTTCATGACCTCTTTTTCTATTTCTTTTTTCCTTTCCCCAATAAGTCTAGCATAGGCACCTTTCTTTTCCCTTAGATTAATTTTGTAGATACCTTCTTTTCCTTTAATAAAATGAGCATTTATTTTCTTGCATATGATCATTTCATTACATTGCAAAAAAAAAAAAACAAAAAAAAAAAAAAAAAATCCATTGTCGAATTAAGCACAAGGTATACCAATGATTTGAGGCACCCCTTGTAGCCACATCATATCTCCTTTCACCTTTCAAATATACAATCCTTTCTTCATAAACCACTTTGAGCCTTGTCTAAAGATAGACCTTTCATTTTCCAACCTATATCTACCTAACCTTGGGATGGGATAGTGTGCAACTTATGCAGTTTTCAATTTCATAAAAAGCTTGAGTGATTCAAAAAATTAAAATAGCAAAACTAAGCAAAAGCAAAAAATAAATAAAAGTGTACAAAAGGGCAAGTGTTCCAATGTCTTTGATATGAAAATATCTTTGGTAAGAACACGTCTTAGATTGCGTCTCTTATCGAGTGCTCGGTACCGTGCCTGAGAAACATGAATGCCAAGTGAGTGATAGACCGCATGATCGGGATTGCCCACACTTATAAAAATGAAATAAATGCTAAAGCAAAAGAAAGAGCTAAAAAAAAAAGAGAGTAGGAACTCAAGCATAAAAATACAAAGATTCAAAAGTAAGGTTGCACACCTTGGGGGCTTATCTAGGGTCTTAAGCCTTTTTATCCCCTTTTTTCTATAGCCTTTAGCCTAACCACGTTACAACCCTTAAAAGACATTTTTGAGGTATACACACACTTGTGCGAGGTTCGGCTAGAGCTACGTTCGGCCTGATTCCTAACGGATACGTAGGCAACCTCACATCGAGGTGCGGCCGTAATAAAAATGAATTCATATTTACATTCATAATTGATCATATTAAGGGATATCCTATGCTCATCCCTATTTACTTAGAGCTAGATTGGGGGCTTGATCCCTACATCATTAGCCTACTTAGCCTAAGAGTCACCATTATTTGACTCTTCTAAAAATAATATCTTTCCACACACTTATCCCTTGCGGCCTAACTTTAGTGTCACTTTCACACACCGCACAAATACATGACCAAATATACTTCCCTTAGGAACCCTTTGTCATGGAATCTTAACATAACGTTGAAGTATGCCTTGTCATATCAACATCACTCATCACTCATAATTGTCATTGCATCACGAAGTATGAAGTGCTTAGCCTCCGTGCCTAAGTTACCCAACTACTTTCATCATTGAGTCAACCATTGAGATAGCATAGGATGGATTAATCCTTGCACCTTGAGTTATAGTATCAAACAACATTTGACTAAGCTCATTCAACATGCATCTTCAAACTTTTGATTCTTTTTCGCGTCTTTCTTTTTCGGGAGAAAGTCGGTACCCTCCACAAAAATGACGGAAAATTTTTGCTTTTTTGCATTTTCGAGTCCCACGATCACATTACGATGCACACACAAGTCATGTACACATTGAGTCATGTCGTGTCATATCACCTTGATTTGAGTCTAACACATTATGTCAAACTCTTCGAGTCGAGTCAACCTCGAGTCAGTCAATCACAGCGAGTCAAGTTTATACCTTGAGCCGTGTCAAGTCAATGAGTCAAGTGACGTTAAACCTTAGGTCAACCCTAAGATAATTAAAGAGATTGGCAAAGTTATATAGTCAAAAATAAATACAGGTGCAGCAGAATAGGGAAGACCCTACTCCAGCGCTAGACGACAACATCTAGCGTATGGAAATAGATTTCAGCGCTTGGCGCTAGATCCCAGTGTCTGGCGACGGAGCCAATTCTTGGCGCCAGAGATATTTCAGCAGCGACAGAGCTTGAAGCCTCTCAGAATGGTTATTTCGACTTCATACAGCAATTTCGGGTTCCTTGGTACGCCAGTTAGCCCCTATAAGCAAATTGACATGATTAGTAGTCGGCTCGATTACAATCGAAGTAAGTGATTAACATGACAAAAAAATCGTCTCACTTAGCTTAAGCGCCTGGAACACTGGCTCATTACAAGCACCAATGTATCGGTTTAAAAGCAATGATAATATTTCCAAATATGGATTGTCGCGCATTCTTTTTAAACGACAATATTTCCAAAATTGGATTGTCATCCCCAACTGACAATATTTCCAAAAATGGATTGTCGTGCATCTTCTTCAACGACAATTTTTCCAAGATCGGATTGTCATCTCTGGCAAAGTTCCCAAGCGTGGATTGTCGTGCTCCTTCTCTGTTTGGCAATTTTTTCCAAGTTCGGATTGTCATCACTGGCAAGTTTTCTAAGATTGGATTGTCATACACCAAGTTACCTATGGCAAAATTTCCCAAAGGATTGTTGTAGGTATTTATTCATCATAAATTTCGACAAAGTTCCTTAACGTGGATTGTCATTCATTTCAGTAAGTGGCAAATTTTCCCGAAGTGGATTGTCGGTCAACTCTTTTTTTTGCAAATGTTCCAAGACGCGGATTGTCAATTGTGTCAATATTTTCCTAAAAGGATTGTCGCATAGCATTGGCAAATTTCCAAGGTGGATTGCTTTTAAGAGTTATATTCCAAGATGTGGATTGTCGATCGTAGCAAAATTCTTATGACAGATTGTTACGAAGCATTGGCAACTTTTCTCAAAAATTGGATTTTGGCAAATTTTCCGAGATACGGTTTGTCGCCTCATCGTGGCAACATTTACAAGGATGGATTGTTACGGAGCATTGACAACTTTCCCTAAATCGGATTGTCATACATCATACAAGAGTTGTGTTGGCAACTATTCCCAAATAAAAGAGGATTGTCATCACAGCAAAAGCACGGACATAATGGTTCACAAGCAGCAAACCGTCGACGTACTGGCATAACGGAAGCAAATCTCAAGCAAGCTTTAGAGATCGGCAAGCGTTGGTCTTCGGAAATTTTTCTTCGGAATATTATCAATCAAAAGCTCTTTGTTCAGAGACGCGTGAACATTTCCATCAAAGCTCTTTGCTCCAGAGACACGTGGGCATATTATTCAAGCTTTTTTGTTCAGAGACGCGTGAACATTTCCATCAAAGCTCTTTGCTCCAGAGACGTGTGGGCATATTATTCAAGCTCTTTTGTTCAGAGACGCGTGAACATTTCCTACAAGCTCTTTTGCTCAGAGACGCGTGGGCATCCTACTATCAAGCTCTTCATTCAGAGACGCGTGGACACATCATTAAAAAACTCATATAAAGAAATAAAAAAAGTTCTTTGTTCAAAGACGCATGGACATATTAAAAAAAAAAAGTTCTTTGTTCAGAGACGAGTGAACATCGAAACAGCAAGATGACGTTCCATAGATTGTGGAAAGTTGTCAAAAAGAAACTGAAGGTGATTTCAGGCGAAGTTATCTTCGATAGTATTCCCTTGGACGTGGAATATTATCAATGTGGATGAGGATTGTTTCAAGCGAAGCAATCTTCGATAGTATTCCCTTGGACGTGGAATATTATCAATACGGATGAGGATTGTTTCAAGCAAAGCAATCTTCGATGGTATTCCCTTGGACGTGGAATATTATCATAGCGGGAGAAGATCGTTTCAAGCGAAGCAATCTTCAATATTTGAAGCAGTTACAAGCGTAGCGGTTTTCAAGTGGGATGACATTCTCTTGGCAGAAGGTCATCAAAACAACAGTATAGCAGCAGCAAATCGGTTACTTTCAGAGACGTGTGCTCGACGGTGCAAGATACGCGTTTCTTAACTCTTTTATCTGTTTAGCTAACGCTAGTTTGCAGGTATCGGCGTTACAAGAGTGATTTAGGATCGCAGAACGTTCTGAAGGGAATTGGTACTTGTAATCCTTTTATGCATGTTTAAAGGGAATTGGTACTTGTAATCACGCTTAATGAGATATTAATAATCTTGTTTAGGGTTAATGTGATTATAATTCAAGTGATGGCCAATAATAGATTTGTTTGTGCATTAATATTCAACCAACATAGATTAAACAGGTTTAGGGTTAATCCTATTGATTGCATGTTAGTCAGAAAGCGCACATGAATACGATCAGAATAAAGTAAAGGCCTATTATTAGGGCAGGTTCAATCTCTTTTAGGTTGGATTTGTACCTTCATCCCCGAACCCTTATTTGGTTCAAGACCTTATGGAGTTGACGATCTCTTGGATCGTTAAGGGGTGTAACCTTCACCCTGTGAACGGTTTACAAGTTCCTAAAACTTGTTGGCGACTCTTTTGCTCTATCTTCTCCCCTTTTGGACGCTAGCGTACTTTAGTGTATGATCACAGTGGGGTTCGAGCTAGGGGTTCACGCTTGAATTTATTCCCTACAATGATTTATGATGATTATTTATCATGTTGCTTGATATTTATTGTTATTGCTTGATCACACTTTTTTATGCATGTTTAAAGGGAATTTGTACTTGTAATCACGCTTAATAAGATAATTAATAATCTTGTTTAGGGTTAATTTGATTATAATTCAAGTGATCGCCAATAATAGATTTATTTGTGCATTATATTCAACCAACATAGATAAACAAGTTTAGGGTAATCCTATTGATTGCATGTTAGTCAGAAAGCGCACATGAATACGATCAGATAAAGTAGAGGCCTATTATTAAGGCAGGTTCAATCTCTTTTAGGTTGGATTTGTACCTTCATCCCCGAACCCTATTTGGTTCAAGACCTTATGGAGTTAACGATCTCTTGGATCGTTAAGGGGTGTAACCTTCACCTCGTGAACGGTTTACAAGTTCCTTAAAAAACTTGTTGACGACTCTTTTGCTCTATCTTCTTTCCCTTTGGACGCCACCGTACTTTAGTGCATGATCATAGTGGGGTTCAAGCTAGGGGTTAATGCTTGATATATTCCCTACTCATTTGTAGTTTATTTTCTTCTTTGATAGATTTTTGCATCATCTTTGCATGCACAGCGTGCTTTGTGCCTTCCCCAAGCATACGTTTTGAACGTTTTTCGTAAGCGTGCCTTAAGACGTTCTGTGGTGGTGCTTTACGTAAAAGAACCCATAGACAGGTTTGTCATTTTACTGTCCTAACGATATAAGTGTTCGGGTTTTCTTCTTTTTCACGTACGAAGCAAAGGAAGGCGTTTTCATGCAGCGTAAAAATGCAAATGGCGTAGCGTACAACGTAAAATTGTACGGCGTAGGTGTTGCGTAAAATTGCACCACAGCCCAAGCTTTGCGAGATCTACCTCTCGGAACTAAAAGGTAGACTATTTACTGTAGTCGTTAGCTCACGAGTCGACAGGCGCGCCGAACCTTCAGGAACAGGCACTTCGTGAAGGGAAGCAAATACGGTAGTTAGGGAGCTTACTAACTTATCGAACAGTTAGGGTGTTCGTCCACCCCCTGTATAAAGAGCGACGGAACGATGTCGCACCCATGTAGTCACGTGCCCCCAGTCCTAAGACACGTGTACTCATCTTGCGGACAAAACTGCTAAGAGAGTTGCTGACTTTCTTCTCTCTCACTGGATTTGGATATATGCCTCCAGTCCTGAGACATGTATTTCTATCTTGTGGACATCTGGCTCGAATACCGGACCCGGATCGAATACCAGACCCCTTTTCGATTCGCATATCGAAAACCCCTTTTCATTCTTTTTACTTTGTTAAAGTCAGGCTAAAGTTTCAATGACATATCGAGGGACTTTAGACCAACAATGACATGATTGGGAGGAAATCATCCCCTTTTATTCTTTTAAAACCGATCTCTTCTCATGACTTGACATCACCTAGAACACCTTTACTTGTAAAAGCGTTCTACAATTGTAAAGGATCAATCTAGATTCTTTAGCGCATTAAGACTAGGGGAAACTTTTTCTAGCCTTAATAGCTATTTGTTTCAAACACTTAGCGAACCAAGGACTGTTTCGACATCCTTAAACCTTACTGAAAGATTCTCTAACCTTGGAGAACTTCGCAGAATGAGTCTTGGATTTTTCCTTGACTACTTTGATCATCGTCTATTCTAGACTTGATCAACGTGGGGCTAACTCTAGACATCTACTTTTAGCCTCCTGTCGCGACAGGAAATGCAATGACGATAAATAAAACCATCTTCGTGTTGGATCAAAGTAAAGAATGCTTAAGGATAACTGGTTAAGCCACAAAACACAAAAGACTAGCCCAGATAAAAGAACAAGGCCAACACAAGGTCCAAATTAACTAAACCCGACCATAATTAGGCTTAAGCCCGTGCTTAAAACCCAATAATGACGGATTTAGGAGCGTCTAGGTTAAAATAAAAGCTGCCGCGGAAAATATCGTGCTCATCTCACAAAGTCGCGCTCAGCAGTCGGGCGCAACTTATCAAGTTGCTCGCGGCAGGCTGCGCAACTTTCAGAGATGCGCTCGTGTATACCGCGAGCGACCTATTCACTTGCGCGCGACACCTGCTGCGGCAGAATGCTCTAAACCCTAAACATAATTATTCCCTATAAAGAAGACCCTAATTCGATGCTTCAACAGAGAAAATTAACCTAAACGTTGGCAGAATACTTGTGAACTTGTGCATCCAAACCCTCTTGTCCTAAACACTCACCCTTTTCGATATTTTGTTACTACGGTGGAGGTTCCCCAACAAGAAGGAGTCCATAATTGTTCTAAACGGAGATCTAGCAAAGAGAAGTGGTAAATTCCCGAGCACTTAGTTAAATCACCATTATTTTTATTGTTTAAAAGAAATTTAATTAATTAATTAGTGTTGTTTGATCGCCTTAAAATAATAAATTAATTGATTTCACATGGTAATCTTTCGTTAATCAAGATTAGAATTGAATAAAATAATTGTTGGTTGATCACCTAAGTCAAGGCGAATATTGTTTATTTTATTGTTCTTTTCACGAATTTGATTAAATAAGAATAACGACCTTACGATGTAATTCCTATGTGAATTAATGTGTGTAAATAAAATCAATTAACATAGTTTTTAGGTATCACGTTGCATATATTGTTTAGCAATGAAATTGTGCAAAGGAAGAGCTAGTAGAGGCCGCACTAGGGCTAGGATCGCGATTCCCCTCTAAAGGGAACATTATCTTAGTACCCTCGCTCCCGAACTCATTTCTGGTTTTCTAGAACAATTTGGGCATGGTTAAACTTATGATTAATGCTAAATATCCCTTGAACTCTACTTGGGAGAAAGGCATGAACGAGGTTTATGGGATTTTCCTAAAACTCATTGGCGACTCCTACTTGTTTCTTACAAAAAAGCGTATATGATATAATCATCTCTAATTCAAAGGTCTCTCAAACAGTCAGGAATTCAAATCCTAATACACCCTAAAAAGTGTAAAGTCCTAGGCTTTAAAGGGGCATGGGCATCTAAGGAGAAGGATCCCCTACGATGGGAACACCCTCCTTACAGTGAGAAGTAAGCTTCTCGTTGAAGTAGCTAACTTTGTAGTTATCTAATCCCACGTGTCTTGGCAGACAAGGCGAAGCTTTGAACTTCTCCGTATTATCTTTTACCTCACGCGCCCGGTAGGGCGGACTTGCCCTGGCTGACCGGGCGGAGCCTAAAACCGAGGTTTATGAATTGTGTTTGTCGCGCCAGACCAAGCAAGGGCTCGAGAACGCGTTTTTTGGCCGGATTTTATTTCCTTATTTTGATTCTTTTTCCATAACCTATATATATCAAGTCATTGAAGCCTTTCATTATTCACAAAATACACCTACAAACAAAAGCCAAAAACCCTAAAACCCCACAAAGAGATCTGAGCAGTTCTTGGTATAATTCCAATCCTTCATTCGGGTATGGATTTGAAGGATCATTGTGTTACCTTTGGGGAGCGTTCGTCATTGAGAACCTCGTATCGATGGTGGAAAAATACGCTTCTAGGACAGCCGTAAAATGCGTCACAACGTATTGAGATCTACATTCAAAGTAATATATTTCCTTGTTCTTGTTATTATTTATTCGATTGCAATAGTATATTTCCAACATAGAACACACCCTTACTTATAGTCAGTCAATATTTCTGCTTTTAGATCAAATATGGGGTAGTTATATGAAGAATACAGTTTGACGTCAAAAATGCCTGCAAAAATTCAGTAGAATCTCAATTCTCCTTGTTTAATTTACTGCACCCAACATACTCAATTTATATTTAGGGTGGTTGGGTCAATTTGCCAAAAAAAAAATTTAAAATGAAATAAAAACAAATAAAATAGCAAGCAAGATAATCAGATTTCTGTATCAACAAATACTCAATGCTGCACTGGAAATAAAATACTCTCTAACAAACTATGCCCAGTGATGCCTCAACTTTTAAGACCATAATTATATACAAAAAATATTAGCTAACGACACAAAAGGATGACCACAAAACCTCCAAAAAGAATGATTTTACATATATTATAAGATATATTATCTCACAAAAAAATTATATAAAATCATACACCAGATATGTGATGAAACATTAAGATACTCTAAAGTTTGCAACCAATATAAATAAATAGAGTAGCGAAACAGAACTGATTAAGTAGTCAAGTGTCCTGCTGGATGTCTGTTCCAAGATAGATACGAGGGATCTCCGATTGTCCTGCATTATTCACAAAATCCAAGCATTAAACAGTTTGTATAAGAAGAAAACGTGGAAAACATAATACTAAAGTTCCAAATGACAATTTAATATTGCTGTGGTATCATATCTTAGCAGACAAACTGATGAATTTTGTATAGCATGAAAAGATATAATTTTGTCGTGCCAAAATAATTACCACCCTTTCCCATAGGATTACTATCTAGAAAACCCTGCATTAGATGATAGCGTAAAGGAAGCCAAGATTGAAAAGTGAAATAGGATAGAACATGGAAGTATTATTGGTATCACCCGGACAAAAAAAAGGAGAGAATTCAGGATGGAATAGAATTAATAATCAAATTTATCACTGACCTTGGCTTGAGGATATAAACCAGTATAAATCCTACTGCAAATGATAAGGAAAGACCACCAACAGTGAGATATCCTACACCGAGGAAGTCGTTCTTCCCGCCAATCCAGCTTGTAGTAGAAAGGACCAAACTCTTTTTGCCTCCAAAACTATATGTATTGTAATTATTCTGTACAGTGATAGATAACTCCTGATTAGCATACAGATCCTGCTCTATTTTCCCATATAGTTTCCTAAATGTTGGAAGTGCTGCAGTTCGCATCCATACAATAAGATCTTCTTGTTCATTAAGCTGTAAGATAGGAAGAAAAATCATATTAATAAGACTTACATTTATGTTTAGCATGAAACAAAAAAGGGGAATGAGCACTATGACTGGATCACCATGTTATTGATGGAGGACTAAGAGCACACTGCATAGATTAAAAAAATATTAATAAGAAGTTAAAAAGGGTAGTATGAGAATCAACATTACAGGCATGCTGGCATTGAGTTGGCCACCCCCTACAAGGCCTCCGCTTTGAAAATTTTTGGGATAGACATCAGATCCAAACTTGTGCTTACGATCACTATCCCACGCTATATTTTTCTTGTTTACATCAACCGACTTTGAATCATAAGAAAACTGGAACGTATCATTGAACAAACTCCAAGCAATAAGACCACAGGGAACAATAACAGCTTTGTCTGGGCCGGTCAAGGTTGCTTCTGGATCACAGCCACTCGTTGACTGTTCATGAGCCTTGCTTCTCAATTGTTTGTCATTTCTGCTTTTTACATATCTGAAACAAAGGCTCTATGATATAGCTGATATGAACTTTAGTCAGAATTTTCATGGATCTGAACCAAAAACACTAGCAAATATGTGATGTATATTTCAATGTTGAGCTATAATTTAGCAATTTGACATTGCTACTTGTAAGATTAGTGGAATCATTAGTAACATTAAACCAAATCGAATCATGTTAAATGGCATCTAATAAGAAACCTCTAATGATTCCAATTGTTGATAACATTGTAAAGCTCATACAAGAAACGTCATCTTGCTAAATTAAGGAATGGTTCCGTATCAAAGTGTAAATGATAAACAAAAATGATGTTTCTGCTGCTAAGATTAAAGGACTAACCAATATACTCTTTCCTCTATTTCATATCAAACTTACCGACGATGGTTTTGATAGAAGTTCTCAAGCTGATAATAAACATAAATAGGACTTTTCATTTGCTTTGGAACCTGAAAAATGTCCAAATGCGGTTCAGAGAAAGCTGTTAATGATAGACATAAACAAGACTCTTCACGTTGTTACACACCAATGAAAACCAATTAAGCCATTGGCTATGCTATTCAATGCTTCGAAACCATATAATTTTATAATACTTTAGCATATCAATTTGAATGATTCCATGGAGTCATGATTGAACTACAATCTTTGGTAAGATACAAATTAAGTGTCCTAAATGAACATTTTCACTCTATGTTTCAGTGTACCACTCTTGTAAAGTCAATAAACTATTCATAATCTTGGTCAAAAGTTAATTCAAACACTCCAGAATGAAGGGAATTATAAGGCTTATTTACTTGCATCAAGAGCAATCATTTTGCAATCTAACTGTAAAATGGTGATTTATTCTGCATTTAAAAACCAATAATAAAAACAGAAAGTGGAGATAAAAGGGCACAGACATCACAAAGCACAAGTTCAACATATAAATCAAGAGATTTGACTTACAGTCAATCTTAAAATACATGTTTTGTTAGTGGTAACACTCTGAATATAGCCAACTTTATCATTTCTATAATCAGTAGGAACACAATCTGCATCATATTGCTGCTCAATCTCCACAACCTGTTAAACCAAAAGGAGCCTAATGTCATTTATCATGTTGATTTATAAGCTTAATCATTTAATTAATTATATGGTTTGAACATACATGTTCTGACGCAGACAAAGAAACAAGCCCAATAGGAATAAAGATAATTCCAACAGCAACAAATATTGCTATAACCTGAAAGAAACGTTAACAGAAAATTCAAAGAAATATAGTAAATTAAAAAACATATATTTAGAAAGTGATAGCCATTGCATTATTAAAACTAGTTCTGCAGCTAAACAGCTAGACGAGTCTTTGACAGCATTATTAATGCATAGGAGTTTCAGTTCAAGTTTTCATTCAAATTAAATGAGCAAGCTTAATTAAGACATATCATAGGTAAAGCTTCGAATTTGGTTATACTGACCACACGTAAAGCTTAGAAATTCACTATCTAGGATAGTATTGCTTACATTTTGAAAATATCAGGAGCCAAACCACAAATTTTAGTTAAAGAAACAATACAAGGATAAATAAATTAACCACATATATGAGTGATCAACATTTGATACATGATCAAAAGTAAAATAAAAATAAAATAAAAAAATAAATAAATAAAATAAAAAAAAAATAAAAAAATAAAAAAAACAAGAAACTATTCTAGCTTGTGAAAGTATTAGTCATATTGATCTTCTTTCTTTCTTTCTATGTTCATTCAGTATACAATGACTGGTTCACAATTATGAATTAAGAGCTGCAACCTATGAGCTTTAAACATAATATTTAGACTATCATGCTCTCAATGCTCTTTACAACCAATCATTTTCAGCTTGGTGCTTTATGCTTGATTCTTTTATCATCTAACATATACGATTCAGTAATAAAGGAATGCATTTTACACATTAAACCGAGCAATGCACACTTTTCTAATGAATACAAAAGTACAAAGTCCAATACTAGTTGCTTGTTCTAGAATTTTGTATAATGAATTGAGTGATACCCTGAAGATTAAATCCATGATAATATTTTGATGCATTTCATGGTATATGTAATTAAGTATCATTTTATCTTAAGGCAAACAGATCACCACAAAATCAACTTTAATAATTAGCATTAATTAACTAGGTCAAACTGAATATCTTCAATAGACACACTAAACAACAGCATATACCGGTCTCAATAATGGACTTGTAAAAAGTTGATGGTACATTGGTACTAAACACGGAAATTAAAGGCACAGGATACTCTTTTATGACTCACTAAACCTTAAAATACTGACGTTACACAGATTATATCGCTATGCATGGGTATAGGACTATGGGTGTGGGTGTACGGGTGAGGAAATCAACCGAAGCCTAACTCAGTGACTATTTACCCATGGTGGTGTTAGAATAGGTTTGCATGCTGGAAGCTCTTGTTGCGTGAACCTAGAATCTGCAACAAACTGAACACATTAGGCACCATCACAGACCAATGCTCACCTTAAACCATATTATTGACCTAGAAATACAGCCATAAACTTCACACGCCAAGCATTATAAAACAGGAATATATGCACACAAGAATGTGTGTAGAATTATAGATAATAAAACTTTCCAATTTTGAAAACAATCCAACAACTGATATATATGCTTCTTTCCCCGTGGGAAAAATTGTCAAAATTTAAGGTAGATCATTCATAAAAAAATCTCTAAGACAGTCCAGATTGTCACCATGATAATCGAAAACTGTAAATCAAGAGGCGATCTCAGTAATTAGGTCAACAAAATTACTCAATCGGCATGGCATTTTCATAATAAATATAATCAATAAGTGTTAACTGAGCATTTTTGTTGAGTTAATTAGATAACTTCCATTTAATTTGCATTTCAAGTATAACAAGGTGACAAAGCTTGCATTTTCTCCAATGATCAGCACCATTGGGTTAAGGCTCCGTAAATTCTCCATTTACAATCAATTGAAAGGACTGATTGTTTGAAGTTTTATTAATATGAACAAGAGGTTATAAACATCCAATCCTTCCTTTGAACAAAACTTTTAATACATTACTAAGGTAACATTCAGTTAAGATATTCTCTCTTCCGAAGAACTTTCTTTGCTATCCTCTTACATGATCATGAAGAAAGATGCCGTTCATATTGATAGTTTGTAACATCTCATATTTGCCTCCCACAAACGATCCATTAGGTGGAGGTACTAAATGGTAATAGGAATAAATATTAAGGCCCCGTTTGGTTTAATGTAAAACATTTTCAATGGAAAATTAGTTTTCATGGAAAACATATTTTCAAGGAAAAACACAATTGCAAATTAGTTTTCCTTTGTTTGGTTGCATACAAGAAAAGTCCAAGAAAAATAAAAAATAAGAGTGGAAATGTAAGGAAGAATGAGAGGGAAGTAAAAAAAGAGATAAGGAGGAGAGAGGAAAATGTGGCTTCCCTTGTTTTTGGAAGGAAAATGTTTTCCATCATTAAGGATGGAATTTTCCACCCTTGAAAAATTGTTTTCCACTCCTTAACAAACCAAACAAAGGAAAATGGGAAAAAAATAGAAAATTCATTTTCCATGAAAACATTTTACATCAAATCAAACATGGCCTAAGTGTAATTTTGCAAGAAATGTATCATCTTAATATCTTTGGAAATACAACTCCATCCTCAAACCATTACTTTTTTCGTAAGTCTCCATTACTTCTCCATAAATTCCCCAAGTGGTAATGAAAATGAGATACTTTTAGCCTTTTAGATAAAGTAGCATTACCGTGGGAATGACCTAAGAATTTCTTTACAAATTTACATACAAATTAGTTGTCACTACGACTATTTATTACCCCTTACTAAACAGACCGTAAATGTGCATAGGTTTCCATATCCCCATCATTGTTGGTGTCTTCAATCCAATGCTTAGGCTGTAAGCAGTGTTATCAAGATGATAGCAGAGTTAGATCCTAAAAACTAACAAATTTACACAAGAAATTATACCCCCCTAACAAGTTTTTTTTTAACGTGGATGTCACCTAGCTCAATTTTCTACCGTCTTTGCAACAATCAATAATACCAAAATTATGTAAATGAAAAAATTCCAACCCACATTTTTATAATCTGAACTCTTAATATCTGGAAACAAATTGCAATAATTTATCTTCAATTATAGTAATTAACTTATGACTACACCCAAAAAAATTAAAAATTATATCTCAAGCAAATCTTTGTAAATAGAAACAAGGTATACAACAAAACATCACAATATTTAATTTATTTTGAAAATAAATAAATAATAAATAAAAATAAAAACAGAGAAGAATTGAAGAAGCTTACATTTAGGCCGTTTGGAGTTCTTTTTATGGGAAGACTCGGAACCCCCTTCCTTGCGACCTGCCCCAGAAGAACTCATTTCCCACCAATATCTGTAATTAAATTAACAATTATTATACCAAAATAAATAAAATGAAAATGGGATAAAAACAAAATTGATGATTAAATTCAAACCTTATTAAAATGTTGATTGTTTGGAGAAGAGGGGTTATTAAAAATTGGGGAAAAAAGGGATCTCAATTGGGTAGAATTAGATTTTTGACAGCATTTTCCATATTTGGAAGAAGTGGCAGATTGTTAGGTGTCGCAAGCGCCATGAATAAACCCAAAAGGCAGAAGGTGGTTACACTCATGACAACTAACTATCCCTCTTTTCTCTCCACAATTTTTCTAAACTTAATTCACTTGTGGCTTATTTCGTTTTGTTATAAGAGTTACTCGATTAGTGTTATAACGATTTCTTAATTAATATTATGGGGTTATTCGGTGTTATAAAGGTTACTTTGTTTTGTTACAAACGAGTATATGGTATGATCAACCACAATCAAAACGCAATGTTACGAAATATGCTAAATTTGAGAATTAGAGGAGAAATAGTATGAGTAGTAAGTTAAAACCTTGGAAGATAAAATGTATATAGACAACTTACACATTGTAATTATTAAAAAATTTGCTTGTATAATGGAAGGTGTGCATAGGTGTTTATTGCTTGGTCATGGGCAATGCCAATATCTCATCTTTTAACAAACTTAGTACGAAATATTATAAAATTGAAATGATAATATGACAAATAGCATATCTCGATTAGATTCTTTAGGCAAATAGAGGCCTTTAATGGGTTGATAAGACTTGGATGGTCCTGAGACAAACTGATAGGACGTAGATAAAGCTAATTTGTTGTGTGAGGAGCGCGCAATGAAAGAAGGTAGAGGATATCTTGGAGTTTAAGTTCTGATAGTTCGATTTAGCGATCGGATTGTATGTCTAACTTATATTAGCGAAATTTAAAGAGTTATGTTCTTGGATTATTTTTTTCCATCCGTTCATCTACTTTTGCTTCCATTATATGAGATCCATCCAATTCTTTTTCAATGCTTACCAAGTAGATGTGGTTGCGTTGGTTGTGGTGGTTACCCCATAAGGTCAAGTGCAACCTATGAGAGATATAGCACTCTAACTAACATCCAACAGTATAGTAGCTCCACCAATGATGAAGGTGTCACTTGGACTGTGTACCCGAGCTGGTTGGAGAAGCCCAATACTTTGGCCTCTTAGACTCATTAACCTTAACCTTGGTTGAGCCAATGGACCTTTGGACCCATGTTGGACTTTACCAATGGGCCTGAACTTGATGGGCTCAAATGGGGAAGTCATTTACCTTGAATATATAGTAAATTGATTACTTTCTTCTCACCACCTCAAATTGTTAGTTTATAAAAAGTGAGGAATAGCTCAATTGGTTAAAGCTCCTCTCTCGATTTTATCACTTACCCTTGTGACTATTGAAACATCAAAATAAAAATGTTAGCGCATAGCTTAGTCCAAAAGCACATTATGTTGAGTTTGTTGTCTTACTTTTGTTTGGATGGGCCAATACATCTGACCAAATAACAAATTAACTTCCATTAATGGTTAGCAAAATTGGGGCATAGAAACAATGAAATGAATTTCCTTTCACTTTTTTTTAATTCTTATATCATCTTGTCAAAATGGGAAATGTTTCTCATCTTTGTTACAATTGTTGAGAAACACTCTTCGCATCACGAACAACCTACAAATCTGTTGTCGGCGCCCTTTTAATCCTAACACAAGATTAAGTACAAGCTTGACGATGGTTTCCAACAAAAATATGTCAAGTTTACTGGTAACGGTTCTAAAGAATTTTCGTAGCATTTATGAATATAGGTATTTTCAGTGTATATACATATCTCAAGCTTTACAATGTAATCCACTACTCTGATCATTACTTGTTTGCTTGAACTCTACGCCTTTGCAAGGTTGGTCGTTGATCGAGGTGGCACAATGGACTTGGCATAAGCTATTGGTAAAGATAGAAGCTTCTTGGCTTTGCCAACATAAGCCCTCTTTGTGAAGTTGTTGTAATCGTTAGCTTCGATCTCATCCAGTATTTGACGATACAGAAGCAATGATGCCCAAACCTGAAATTATTTAAGATCAGCTACTTGTCCTGTTTTTCCCCTTCCTAATCACGGTGCATGTTTATAAAAGTGATGTGTATAATCAAGCATTTTGGGGGTAACTACTCAAAATAATTTGGAGTGGAATCTCTTTTGTATGCAACAGAACCAAAAATAATATCACAATAACACTCCGTACTATATTGAAAAAGCCCGCCAAAACTAGGAGTTATTCCTGAATACTCATAGATCATTAGGTGGATTTATATAGGAAACTGGTGTACCTTGAGATTATTCAGGCCAATTAAAATATTATTTTTTAAACATAGGAGGCTCTTGAAAGCTTACTGGCCATCTGCTAGCTGAACTAAGTTCTGAAACTCCATTCTCCGCTTCATCAAAGAACATCCTGGCTCGCTTGATCTGTTTCTTCATGAAAGTCCTCCATTTTTCTGTAACCTTTCCTGCAAATATATCTTCATCTGAAAGACCAGCCTGCGCCAATTCATCTTGTGGCAAATAAACCCGTCCTCTCCTTGCACTAAACCAAGGAAAATCAAAGTAAGGTGCTGTAGTTGCATGAAAGTTGATTTTATAAATCAAATACTGATAATAGATAAGAAGGCATCTCAAGAAGTATTTTCAATAGAGCTTAAAGATATACAAGTAATTATCATGGAAGATATTATCAAAGCTCTATGATTCCTAGTTACTACTTTATGTTTTCAATATTTCTAAGCAGTATTCTTGACACTTTTGACATGTTTATGTACACTTGACACTTCATATGGGACCAAAAACATGGAAATTATTTATCAAATAGCTGAGTTTGATGCTTTGATAAAAACCAGACACCATACCCAAGCCCAAGTAACATAATATTTTAAACTAGTCAATTACATGATTACATCATTGAAAAGGGTACAAGTACATTCGATCAACAGCCATTTTAAAATTGTTCAACAGTGACATTCGGCACATGCCTATTCCGAAAGACACGTACTATATGCAGCAATCAAATCAACAGTAGACATCAAATTTTATCATTGAAAAGTTACCAAGAAGATGACAGGAAGTATAACATAAATTTGAGTTGCACTTACTCTTCTCCAACATCTCGAAGAATATTAGTGAGCTGATTTGCAATCCCTAAAGCTAATGCAGCGTTGTAGACACTTTCGGTTGACGCCTTTGATTCAGGTGCTATACCCATGACAGGAACACTCATCAATCCAACAGTTCCAGCAACATAATAGCAATACAAGTATAACTCGTCAAAGTTCTTGTATCTAGACTTCCTAAGATCCATCCTCATTCCTTCAATCATGTCTTTAAATGGCTGCCAAACAAATACACACAGTCAGGATAACTGAATAATACACGGAGTACAATATATTATGAGACTCAAAAACAAGTCTCCTGATTGAGTCTTTTCCCAAAACTAATATCAGAATTAGTATTTTTGTGAATCGCAATTCTTAAATGTAAACAACTGAAAAGGCCTCTACTATTGAATGGCATGAACAGATAAAACCACAGCCCAATTCTAACTTTCCCCAATCTTTCAGACATATTACATGTACATAGAAGTAACGCGCTCAAGCATTTTTATTCAAATCATGAAAATAATAACTCATAAACTGCATGTATAATAAATTAACGGCAAACCTGGATATCAATAGGAAATTTGGTGACAGTGTCAGATAAGGCAGCATCAAGCATATCAAAGGGACGACCTCTGAAAAGGTCTTCCAACCTTGTCTCCCACCTATCCAAAGCAGTAGGTGTTATGTGTGAAGCATTTGGCCCATCGACAAGCTCATCAGTCCTCCTACACCACACTGCACAAACAAGTATAATATTAAGTATATAAGATTGCCTGATATCTCATTTCTTATATTTTCCTTCTCCTGGAGGGAAACAATCACATGGCTTCCATTTGTCAAAAGCCTAAGTTAAAGAAACATTTTCTGCATCAAATGAATCTGAAAACCTTCACCATCTTTGTTACATAAACAACACAGCAATTTTAATTATTAAAATTTCATGGTTTGATCCAATTCAACTACAGTCAACCTTCCTGGCTATCATGTGCTTCAGCACAAAACAGACAAAAGATTCGACATATTATATTGTTTCCACGTAATTAAAGCGATTAGTTAGCATAAACAGACATATAGAGTTTGAAATCAGGTCAATTAGACAATTACAGACAGGGTTTTAAAATTAGTAGTTGAACATATCAAAACAACCACTTGCTTACCATATATTGCCCAGATAGCCTTTCGCCTGGCAGGGGTCATAAGCTGAGTTCCTGTAAAAATAACAACAGTGCTAACAAAGTCAGAATCATACCCAAAAACAATCATACATAACTAATTGTGTCTTTTTCTTTAAACACCTCTAAGCAATCTTAGTCCTACAAAGGAGGAGCAAACACCTACCCAAGTAAAATGTCTTGGCATACTCGGCACAAACTTCACCACACCGATCATAAGCCTCATTAAGCAAGGATAAAGTCCCAGGGACAACAATATCAGGCTTCACATCAACATCAAGATCATCACGCGACCTCAACTCCCTATTTACCAATGCCGCCTGCTTCAACACCACATCATACACCCTTTGTTCAGATGACAAAACCGCCATTTCTCCGGTTGGATTCGCAACCATGCTCGAAAGCACCGGGAATCCACTCCTCTTTTGATGTTTTGCAACATTATATGTCCAAGAATTCCAACTCTCTTGCTTTTTACACATCTTCTTTGATTTCCCATTCGAAATCGAACGACTAACTAGTGATTCTGCTACTCCAAACCCACTGTACACCTCTGTGGTTGGAGACACTACCCATAGTAAAGTAAGAGGCATTGTGTTGTTCTTCTTATCAAATCAAAACCAATAACAACTTAGTATATTCTTCTCCTTTTTACATGCACAATCTTATCAATACTATGAATTTATCAATCTTCAAAAGGCAAACCTTTTTCAACTTTCTGCAAATAAAAATGTAAAAGTAGGCAAAAACACACCATTAAAATCATACTTAACACATTTTTAATTACAACAGAAAACCCACTTCACTAGTAACATATCATAGGATACCCATCACTACAAAATCTTAAGCAAAATAAGATTAACATAAAATATTTATACTTTATGAAAGACAAGTATGAATCATAAGATAAGATTTCATAAATAAATTAACATGCATGGACCATATTGCTTAATAAGGTAAACGGGTTGAATAATTTTGATTAATTTATTGCTAATGCAATTTTTTAATACAAAGATTACCAAGATAATTTCCATCTTAGGTATGCTTGACCCACTGCACAAATTTTCATTATTCCAAAAAAGCTAAAAACACACATGACACAGCCAAAACACTCAACTCCCAAAACCCAACAAAATCAATTATAAATAATCAAAATAAATAAAATGCAGTAATTAAGAAGAATAAAAATGAGCTAAACCAACCTTAATATTTTCAATGGGGGGATTAAAAATTATCGGCAAATTGTAGCAAGTTCACCCACAAAAATTCCTGGGTATTTTTCGCTTTTTCTTCAAGAATTCAACCCACTAAACAAAAACAATCCCACTAACTTTGATTTTGAAATTGTTGATGAAATCAAATTTCTGGGAAAAGTAGGAAATTGGGATATATATAATGAACAATGTGAAGATTTATTTGATGGGTTTTTTGTTATACAAGTAAGGAAAATAGAGAAGGGAGTTTATGATGTGCTCCACCTCTCTTCTCTCTCCACCACAGCTTGATGATGCCAGTTGAAGTAGCATCTTTATTTATTTATTTTGTTTTTTTTTTTTTTGGGCTTATTTTTTTCTTTTTCTTTTTTTTTTATTTTTTTTTTTTTTGTCAGTTCCTAGTCCTTCTTACTATTGTAAAATTTTGCAATTATACGGTCCAAATTGGTTAAACCGGGTCAGAAAATTCGGATTGAGACTTGGATGATGTGAGAACAAGTAGCACTAGTGCTTAACTAACAAATGTTGGGTGCATAGCTTAATTGGTCGCACACTTGCCCATTAGTGTTATGACAAAATTACAGTACACTTTTGTTTTGTTCGGTAAGTTACTAAATTCCATAATGGCCTACTGTTTTTGGTGCGTTGTAATAACTTATAAGTGGAGGTAATTACACCCATGTTAACTAACAAATTCTTAATTTATTTGGTAAGGCTCTTATCTTAATTCGTAGAGAATTAGGGTTCAAATCCTATCGAATAAAGCCCCGTTCTTTAGAGTTGCTCTGCTTCAATTTGATCTGCCCTGCTCTGATTAAAAATAATACTAATAATAATAATAAAATCGGCTTTGCTCTGCTTCAATCTGCTCTGCTCTGCCCAGAAGCTCAAAAGAACAGGGCCTAAGGATATCTGGGGGTAGGGATTCTCTTTCTCTCTCTTTTTTGAGGTGGACTAAATAAACTTAAGGACTAGCCAAGGTCCTCCTTATCAATAAAAAAAAATTACACTCTTGTCATTGGATTGTTAATTATTTAACTTTATTTATAAAAAAAAAATGATGTGTTGATAACAAATGTTGAAGTGTTCATATTCTATTCATTTAATATGACACATTCAAATTTAACACATCTGTTGATGCACGAGTTTAATCATTCATATACTCCCTCTATTTCATAATAATCACAATACTTTGACCGGCATATTGCCAATATATAACTTTAATAACCATTAATATTTGTAACTGTATATTATTAAGAAGTATAAAAAGTTAATATAATGAAAATATACATAAACACTAATCCAAAAATACATTCATGGCAACATATGTTTTTAAATCGACGATTTCACCAAATGCCACCGAGTTTTTTAAAAAAATTCATCAAATGCTATACAGTTTTTACAATTCATCAAATGCCACCGAGTTTTTAAAAAATTCATCGAGTTCCATTAATGACTAAAGACCATTAACTCCGTTAGTCATTAAGATTAAATCATGACATGTGTCATGATATGATAAGTTCATTTTAATCATTTATTTTAATAAATAAAAAATAACATTTTTCTCGATTTTCGTGAAAAAAAATTACTCGGATTAAGTTTTGGGGGTCATTTGGAACCCTTTATGTGTTCAAATTAAGCTTGAAATTTGCAAAATAATAACATAAATACCCCATTTTGTGTGTTGAAATATATCTCGATTAGTGTGTTATTTTTTTAAACCATGAAAATTGGTTGGATAAGATTTTAGGGGTCATTTTGGCTCTCTATGGGTTTAAATTAAGCTTAGAATTAGAAAGAAAAAAAGGCAAATGCCCCGTTTGCCCATTTTGTATGTTGAGAAATATCTCAATTTGCGTGTCTTTTTTTTAACTACATAAATTGTCCAGGTAAGGTTTTAGTGGTCATTTGGGTACTTTCTGGATCCAATAAGCTCGAAATTGACAAAAAATAAATGTAAATGCCCTGTTTTGCATATTAAGATCGTAATTTATCACTGTAAAAAATTGTGGCATTAAGTTAACTTTTTGTCAAATATGAGTTTTTAAATTAGATTCTTAAAGAGTGAAAATGACTTTCAAAATCTTAGCAACATGGTTAAAAATAACAACACGTCAAGCGAAATATTTTTCGACACACAAAACGGGGCATTTGAATCCATAAAGTATCAAAATGGCCCCCCAAAACTTTTTAAATTTTTGTCACTAAAATCGAGAAAAAATTTGTTATTTTTATTAATTAAAATAAATTATTAAAATAAACTGATCATATCATGACACGTGTCATGATTAAATCATATATATTAGCATAATTTGGGTTTAAAAGAAATCATGTGATAATAATAATAAAACAATACTATTATTTTTTTTTGAAACAAATTATTATTATTATTATTATTATTATTATTATTATTATTATTATTATTATTATTATCTCAAAAAAAAAAGTCATACAACCTACAATAAATTAGTGGGAAGCCGAGATACAATCTGGGCCCCCACTCCTCTAGCTATAGCAAAGCCTACCCTAGTGAATATATGAGCTGCAGCACGAGCCCCAATGTCTTGCGTCGTTGAGAACCTTTGAATTTGCTTCAACAACGCAACAACCTCCTTCTCTAAATCCCCAAGCGAAGAAAAGGAGAAGGGAATGAAACCATATCCAATCGCCATACAACGAGCTTCATACTTAACCCGCTTCCCATGAGCCGCATCAGCCACAACCCGTCCCGAAACAAAGTCATATAGCCCTGTCTGTGTCAAAGGAGAAGAGCCTGTGAAGTCGACACATACATCACGACCACAATCCCATGAATAAAGCAACACATCGGCAGGTCTGAGGGCTCCGTCATTCCCTCCAGACAATCCTATGTCAACCTCCTTTCTTGTTGAAATCCCATATCTGTAGCAAATATCAACAAATGTATCCTGAACAACATTGTGCCGATGTTTAATACCAACAATGCCAGCACATGACACCGCATGGTCGCCAAATACATCCCCAGTAAAAACTCGAGAGCAAGCAGAGCACGGTGTCGAGACAGAGAACAATGGAACACCCATCCGACAACACACATCGGTATGTCTTAGCGTTCATCGTCTAACCCAATCCAGAAATAGGGACTTCCCGAAGCCAAGCAAAGGTGTGATCACCCTGCTGCGACTTCCACAATGCCGACTACCGAGGAGACAAAGAAAAGTTGGATTCTGCAGAAGCGGTAACCTTTGAGTTTAGGGGCAGCGACCTCACAAGGATTACCTAAAATGTCAGACTCAACCGTTGCAGTAAACAAAATCAACGCATCCTCAAAAGCTTGACCAAGACCCACAATACCAGTACGACGCAGAAGCTGCGTCTGCAACCCAGCATACTGCAACCGGGAAGCAAGAAAAGCATAGTGACGAACATCACCTGCGGAGTAAACACCAAGCCCTCCAAACGCAAATGGTAAGGTGGCAAGTCGCCACTGCCAATCACCAAACCCAGGCCCCGAAGCAGTAACAATACACTCCAAGCAAGATCGAAGAGCCTCGTCGAAAACGCGCTGAGCCGCCTCGAATGCACCTGGAGGACAAGTACGCAAGGCAAAGTAGAGTTTAGAAACTCCAGTACATGCCCTAAGTAACAACAGCTCACACTGAAGATCATCCAGCATAACAACCTTATCCATAAGCGCAATGGTCTTGGTCACCCTCTGCATCACAAGCTCGCCACAAAACCTGGTATCAGAACTAACAGGACCACTAAGCAGCTTAACACCATGCAATGGTCGAGCAATAGAAGGGGGAAAAACACCCACAAGCCTGCTTCGAGGGTCTTCTGTAGGCCAGAAAACTTTAGTTTTTTCCACATTGAGATGCAACCCAAAACGAGGTCCTTCCTCCATAATCAACTGTAGAACCTTCCCTACCACCAAAGTGTACGTCTCCAATAATAGTGCCGTCATCTAAATACCACGCCTGAAGACATACCTCAAAAACATCATTGATTTTACACACAAGAGGTTGTAAAACCAAAGAAAAAAGGAGAGGACCAAGGGGATCACCCTACTGCACCTCCTGATTATTATTATTATTGATTATTATTATTATTATTATTGTCCATTATTATTTTGCTATACTCACACAGTCTAGCCATCAAATCTTGGGTGAAAAATATTAAAATGGACATGTATGTTAAAGTGATACCTACACTAGTTACTACTTACTAGTCTTACTACCACTCCTCTCGTAATCTTACTATGAGCACAATAATATAATATTCTTACAATAGAAAATTAGTGGTGTAATCATTCATTTTTTTAATCATTAAGGTTCCACAACTTCCACTAAAATTTTAAACAACAAGCTATATCCAATTGTAAATTTGGTTTTCATAGTTGATAGTTCCATTACTTCCATATGATTCTTGTACATAAAATGATTAAAATAAATCATCTTTAAACTCTTTCCACCGGCTTTTGAATTGTTGTTGACTAATATGACACTTTTATAAAGGGGATACAGTTATTAGTTAATGAGTATACTAATTAGTGATTAGGCAAAGGATCTACAAGTATAATATTGTATTGGACATGAGAACCTACTCTATATAGGCCAACAGTGAGCCTAATTAGTTTTTATTTTATTGTAATTTACATTATTGATAGGGAGCGATTTCTTTTTTTTTCGCTGAAGAGGTACAAAGACAAATAATTATTGTAGATAAAATTATTGTCATATTTTAATTATCACTATTAAAGACTTTAACCAACTAATTAATTTATTCTTAATTACTCTGTATTTGGCATCATAAATTTCTTGCTAATACATGGCAGGCAAGTATTTGTGTGACAATTATCACTATCAAATCATTTTGGATTTAGGTCAATAGGGAATGAATCATCAATCTTAATTATAGACCCTTATAGTCAATTTGGTTCAAAACTAGATCATTTTAGGGTCAAACCGTTTAAATCCAATAATATTAAATTACTATCTATTTGACTTTGCTAAACCGGTATTAACTTTCTTAATTAAAAACAAAATCCAATCAAAAAAGTCGGCAGGTATAAAGATAAATCGGAAGGTAACAAGGTATTAATAAAAGTGAAAGTTAAAGGTAAAAAATAAACAAGAACCATACTAAAAAAAAATTATAATAGTACCAAAAATAAATGGCATATTCTTGATTGGAAGATCTAGTGATGGTACAAAAACAAGAGATAGTTGGGTAACAAATACGTGGAATCCAAATCAATAGCTAATTGAGTGACACGTGGAAAGATAATCCAATCAAGACAAGATAACGTTATCATCAAATTAGTTTTTAAAATTGATTAATTAACATTTGAAAATTGAAAATTGGTTGGGTGAGAAAGTACATGGATGACTAGAATATTGGAGAAGATGTTCAAATTAATCACATTGTGCACGTGACGTGGCAAGGAATGAATGAAGGAGAAATAGAATGTAGGAGAAAAAGTGGTGATTGCCCCCATCTACTCCCTATGGCTTTGGTGGTGGGTTTGGGGCCATGCAATATCAATAACAAAAATAGAATGGGAAGAAAAAGAGGGGAAAAGGTGACCAATATGGGGCCCCTTTAGTGATGATGAGGTACAAAGTGCATTATGGAACCATAAATTTCTCTAATTATACACTCATTAAAATAGGTCCATATACGTGTATTGGTTTATGCCTAGTCTTGCCCCCCTCCCCTCATGTTATTGGTTGTTTTTCGAGTCGAGTCGAGTATCAAGTTTTGATTATGACTATTGTTTTTGTTAAAAAAATATTGTCAAGATTTTGACCTTTGATTATGGGCTGAAGTCGAGCTTGGTCCAATTGGGAATTGAGCCAGTAATACATGCAAAGTAAAAACACGTTAATTGGCCTATGAGGTGTGTCCGAGAAAACCTCCTTGATGTCTAAGGGCCTGTTCTCATAGATTGAACTAAACTGAACTGAACAAAACTGAACTGAACTGAACAAAAACTGAAATGAAATGAATATTTTATAAGAGAAGGAAATTAGGAGCTGAACTGAACTGAAAATAAACGTATGAGAACATGCCCTAAGACTCTAAGCTAGTACACGAAGCAAATACTAGAGTGAGTATTGAATGCTTTGAAGTACAATTTGTGCTTGAAGCTATTTATGTACTTATGGGGTAGTAAATATTGTAGACCCAAAGCCAAATGGGTTGACATTGAACATATGGACTAAGGTTGTTGTTAATGGACTTAAGCATGAAAATGCTTGATGGGCTGACTGTGGCCCAGCAAGCCTAAGTTTGATTATTAGTCGTCCTTTTATGGTATTCAAGGATGTTCTTGACTTCAACATACTAAATCTTACGGAGTATCTAATATGATTGATATTTGCCCATCATGCTCAAACTAATGTCTTAATGGTGAGTTCATAACATGACCTACGCTGTAGGTCTCATTTTATCTCGAATAAGCAAACTTTGTTGAAGGATGTGGAGTACGTCTTTATGAGAGTAATGCCATGTAGTATGGTTAGAAAACCTCTCTAAGAACATTTCATGCTAAACTTAAAAAGTACCTTAGTTTAACCATTCTCCTATATCTATCTTTTAGATTGTTATACCCACCTTGCTTATTTTAGGCCTTTATGAATTTCAAATCTAAGTTCGTCTAGACATCGTTTAACCTTGAGAGATTTATGTATCATACACATATAAGGCAAATAGAAGGACCTCTACATTTTAAGAAAAATTAAAACCATATCTTTATTTTACGTTGAAACAAATAAAGGTCCTAATATTTTGGATGTTATTACCTATTGTTGTAAACTAAGTGTTTCAAAAGCTATAAATAATAGAATATTTGATCAAACGAAGATGGAGTGTATATTTCGTCATTGAGTTTGAAAATGAATTCCGACGCAAACGGGGTGCTTAATTGTATTGTTGCCACGTGTCCTAAGGTTACACACCACTCTCTCACAAATGCACTTTTAGGTCAGAGGTGGAGCCATATAACCTTATGCTCAAAGAAGAAGAAATGTGTTTGACATTTTTTATATGTATATGTATAATACTATAATGTGTATGTATTAGTATAATTTCAGAAAAGATTCCAAGCTATATATAGACAATGTAAGGAGTATGAAGAACCAAATATAACCATCAAATGAGTGAATAAATCAGAATAATGAAGCTGATTTAATCATAATTAACAACCACTTGGATGAGGGAATTACATAAGAATAACCAAATATTAACAAGGAATCTCATAGAAAGAGAAGAAATCCAAAAAGTGAACCTAGACATGAAAAGGCCTACTCTACAACCCATCTGTGGGCAAACGTGGTAGATCACAACATACTTGTGGAGTAAATTGATCAACCTCTAGAAAGATCACAAATATGACTTTTATTGTCTTTATTTCAACACATATCAAATATCTTTATAACACATAGACTCATCTATTTCTATATCTATATCAAATATTAAAAAGCGTTCCTAAAACAGAATATGTTCCACATGTCACCTTTTATAAATTCGACATGACAGCAATATGCACCACATGTCATTATAAACATGACATGTTACTCAAGACCAACAAGTCTTAATTTAAGAGTCTTACCATCATAGCCATTTATTAATTGTGTTTTTTTTTATCCAACAAAATTATAGTTAACTTAAGTTAACTTGTGTCTTATTATATTATTGGTTTCCATTAGGAAATTTTGAATTTTGGTACTTTGAAAATGGACCTAATTGAATTTTCGCATCCGTTTAAAACTTTTTTTTTTTTAATTTGGTACCCATCAAAGTGTTAAAATATAGGTTTTGGTACCTCCGTCCATGTTCCGTTAAGTTTTCCGTTAGTGAGGTCCAACCACCCCTTAGCCACCTTCCAGCCACCCCATAGCCACATAACAACCAGGCACACAACCACCTCGTCTCGCCACCACACCACCACCACCACCAAAACCACCCCCTGCACCCACAATTCGCAACAGCGCGCTCCATCACACCACCACCACCACCAAAATTACCCCCTTTCACGGACGCACCAGCCATCCCTCGCTAAACAACCATCATCACCGACCAACTCCTCCACGGCCGCACACAACAGCTGGCCCCAGAAACCCTAAAATCCACTTGAAACAACCTAGAAAACCACCAGTTTTCTAGGTTGTTAAAAAATCCTCAAACGGGTTTGTTTTTGACAGGCTAAAGTCGTATCACCTTATCAAAAGTAATTCCTAAAACCACTAACTAATAATAGATAGGGAAGTAGGGCTGAATCCACAGGGAAACTGGTCTTTCTGTTCCTAATTAATTCAAGCAATCTAAATTATAGAGTAACTAATATATTATAATCAAAGGAAACTAAACTACGAAGATTTAGAGTGAGGAGAAAACAATGAATAAAAGACCTAGGGCATAGGTTCACCAATAAATAATATTCCAGGGTAAAATATAATAATCAATCATCAATGCATAAATTAATCAGATCATAAAGGGCTTTCGCTACTTATTACAATCACACAATTAATTTATCGGTGTAGGGAATATTTCAAGCATTACCCCAAACTTGAACCCCACTGTGATCATACACTAAAGTACGGTAGCGTCCAAAGGGAAAGAAGATAGAGAAAAGAGTCGCCAACAAGTTTTAGGAACTTGTAAACCGTTCACGAGGTGAAGGTTTCATCCCTTAACGATCCAAGAGATCGTCAACTCCAATAGGTATTGAACCATGACTGGTAGTTCGGGGATGAAGGTACAAATCCAACCTAAAAGAAATTGAACCTGCCCTAATAATAGGCCTCTACTTTATTCTGATCGTATTCATGTGCGCTTTCTGACTAACATGTAATCAATAGGTTAACCTAAACCTGTTTATCTATGTTGGTTGAATATTAATGCACAAGCAAATCTATTATTGGCGATCACTTGAATTATAATCATATTAACCCTAAACAAGATTATTAATTATCTTATTAAGCGTGATCACAAATACCAATTCCCTTTAAACATGCATAAAAGGCGTGATCAAGCAATAACAATAAATATCAAGCAACATAAGAATAATCATAATAATCAAAATCATAATAACAAATTATAATTAAAATAATCATGTTAAAGCATAATAATAGCAAGATCCTAGGCATGATACTAACAAGATTAATAACAAACCCTAGCATGCATGTCACTAAACAATAAAAATCAAAGCTTTAACCCTAACATGATACTATTATGAATAGAATAAAAGGCATCGCAGGAATCATGATTGATATAAGCAAATCATCCTAAATATCATACTAAAAAAAAGCATCCTAACATGATACTAGGAATCAAAATAACATCCTAAACATGATTTCTATATCATAATATCAATGCAAACAATTAAAGCACTTACTTGGATGCCTCGTACCTCTTTCTAATAACAAAATACACACGTTAGTAACTTCAAGGAAAATAATAAAACAAACAATTAAATTAAATAATTGAAAGAGAGATTTGGGACCAAACCCTCAGAAATTAAAACCTTTCACGTCTAGGGCAAAGGCAACTTCGAATATGGCTACGTGTATCTAAGTCTTGCGAATGCGGAATTTTGTATTTGAGAAAAGGCTAGTTTAGAAAAGAGAGAGAAAGAGAGTAATCAAGAAAATCTTGATGAGAGTTGGTGAATGAAAACGGAGTTTTTATAAGGCTATTTATAGAGAAAATCAACCAAAAAGATAAAAAATCAAAACAGACTTCTGACGCGTAAAACGAGGTTAGTGCCAGACGCTTACATTAGCGCCAGGCGTTACCTGTACGGAAATTTCTATCTGATTTTAGAAAACGCGTCAATATTTTAGTCAGCGCCAAACGCCAGCAGTAGCGCTTGACGCTAAGCTTGGCGCCAGACGCTTACATTAGCGCCAGGCGCTAACGCTAGCGTCAGGCGCCAAGCTTAGCGTCAGGCGCCAAGCTTAGCGTCAGGCGCTAATGCTGGCGTTTGGCGCTGACTAAAATATTGACGCGTTTTCTAAAATCAGATAGAAATTGCTGTACAGGAGAATAAAATCGTATTTTCCTCAAAAACATTCTTTTGTTCTTATTAAAACTCTAAAAAGTCAACAAAAATCAATTTATCAATGCTAATTGAATTAGGAATGAAAAGAATCTTCTAGAAGAATCTAGAAGACTAAAACCATTCCTAATTACATTAGGAATGATAAATCTATATTAGGCCCTCCTCTAGATCATTGGGCCGCATATGAGGCTCAAACCGGGCCCTGTTCAGTAATTTGGCCATAACTTCCTCAATATTCATCGGAATTGGGCTTATAATATATCGTTGGAAAGCTCTTTTCAAGCCCTATCCAACTAAACTAATATTAGACCCATATCATGGACTAACTAAACTGGATTGGCTGTTTTCTTAAAATAGGTTTTCAAAAACAGAGAGAAGAGAAAAGAAATTAAAACTATCCGCAACACTAAACTTTCCACACTTTCACTTCATTCGATTATGATTCGATATGAAAGGTACTCATCACTGGGTTTGGTTTTGGGGAGACACAAATGGGTGTCTACAAACGGCATTAAATCTCATCTCTCGAATCTCCACTTAACCATTTATAAAGTAACCTGCCTATTGAAACTAGACCTAAACATCAATTCTCATCTCTCGAATCTCGAATAAATATTGTCAAACTCATGCATAAAAGATCAGGCCTAATCTAGTCACAGAGCATTAAATCAATCAATAGGAAATTAATCTAGCATTGATAATCAACTACAATAAATTACCCCTTCGTATTATTTATGGATCCCCACAAACCCTAGAAATAAAACTACTCACGCATAATTAAATCTAAACTAATCAAAACAATAAAATAAGACGTGATGAAAGAATTAAAGAAAATAAATGAAATTAATAGAGAAGAAATCGTTACCAAAAAATAATCTGAATTAAGGAGTTGAATTAAGAACAAGGTTGAGAGAATTCTAGAGAGAGAAAATATTCTAAGTAGAGAGAGAAAGTCTAAAAGAGAAGGATTAAGAAAAAGTAAAAGAAGATACTAAACTCGCTTAACGGAGAAGTATTTATGTTAAGCAAGAATCCTAAACTAAAACAAACTTAAACGACGCTAATCGTCTCCTAAAGCTGACACGCGCCCGATCGCGCGAGGCACCGTCCGATCGGGCGCGCCTTTTTGCTCATCAGGTATGTTTCTCGCGCCCGGCCGGGCGCGAGTTTGGGCGCCGACTTTACTTCTCCCGCCCGGCCGGGCGCGCCTTCGGGCGGCTCTTTGGACTCCGATTGGGCTCCAATTCTTCGGGCCAATCCGAATTTCCTCTTCGGGTCTTGAATACTCGGTCCAAATGCCCCGGTATCACACACCTAGCCCTTAATCACCGGCTCGATGGCTCTAACCGGTCCTGGGCTATAGAAACTGGTCGTGCTTCTCCAATGCTCGTAGTTGCTCCATAATATCTCGGGAAAATGCTCCAAAAGTGCAAATCCCTACAAAAGTCAACAAATCTACGAAAACACTAGAAAAACACCAATTAGTAATAAAAGTGGCTCTAAAGAGCCAAAAACACTACTAATTATGACCAAGGGACGGGGGTAAAATACTATATAAATTGGACACATCAAACTCCCCCAAGCCAAACCTTTGCTTGTCCCTAAGCAAAGATTTCATAAATGAATAAATAAATATGCTTCACCCCAAAAAGTAAAAATCAAGCACAAACAATTCAAGGTAAATCTAATAAACATGCTACAAATCAACCAATCAAATCCGTCCAATTACCCTTCCTCCCTACAATTGTCAAATAGAGCAAACCACAAGAGCATATAGAATTCAAGACTAGTGCTCACACACTCAACTCTCATTTATGTGGCGAGTAAAAGATGTACTCGATCGCTCTCCAACCAACCTCTTTATGTGAATAATGCTCCCAACTCACACTCTCGTGTGTATAAAAAGATGTACACTCAACCTACTTGTCGACTCGAAATATGTCAAATCATAACTTGCATTGATAAACAACACTTTCACATTTATACAACTCTATACACAAAGGTCGGAAGGTCTTTAAAGCTTGTAATGTAAGGCTAGGGTAAAGGGTAGGAATCATTTGGGAACAAGTGAGAGAAAAGCTATGCTTAAGGGAGCAAATCCTAGTAAAACCCATGATCAAAATAAATAATGATCAACATCTCCTACATAACCAACTCTAACAAAAATCCAACAAATATACTCCAATCATAAACAACAATCCCAACACTTACAAATTTCACTCATAAGATATAATAATGAAGAACTAGAGTGAATAAACAAACTTTATTTTCCAAACTTGAATTTTTTCATTGAAGCTCAATTTTTTCTTTCCTTTGATTAACCTCCAACTAGAACATTTGAACATTGAACAATTTTTTTCCTTTTTGCTCTTTTTTTTTTCTTTGAACTTCTCCCTCTCTTTTTTTTTTATATCATTATACTTTATTTTTCAAGAAAATTCAACTTTCAAACTCATCAAAAATAACTATGATAAAAAACAAAATAACTTCTCAAAACCCACCCAAATTGTGCAAATAATAAGCACGCTACAAACTCCCTCGCCTCACTCACTAATAGCTCCCCCAAGCCAAGCCAAGCCAAGCCAATACTTTGGACTAGTAACCAACGGGGCAAAATAGGCTTTTAATGTGGCTAATAAACAACAAAAAGTCAAGGCAACAACATGGGTAGCAAGAAGGGAACAAATGTATCTAAATCATCTGAAGGCCACCTAAAAGAACAAATGCCTTCGTCCTCCACAATGTGCATAATTATGAGTCATAGAAACATTAGTTATAGTTGAAAACTAATACTCAAATTCATTGACATACCAGGAACTATCACACATTCCTAACCAAATCAACCAGTCAAGCACTATATTGAACAATTGAACAATTTTTTTCCTTTTTGCTCTTTTTTTTTTCTTTGAACTTCTCCCTCTCTTTTTTTTTATATCATTATACTTTATTTTTCAAGAAAATTCAACTTTCAAACTCATCAAAAATAACTATGATAAAAAACAAAATAACTTCTCAAAACCCACCCAAATTGTGCAAATAATAAGCACGCTACAAACTCCCTCGCCTCACTCACTAATAGCTCCCCCAAGCCAAGCCAAGCCAAGCCAATACTTTGGACTAGTAACCAACGGGGCAAAATAGGCTTTTAATGTGGCTAATAAACAACAAAAAGTCAAGGCAACAACATGGGTAGCAAGAAGGGAACAAATGTATCTAAATCATCTGAAGGCCACCTAAAAGAACAAATGCCTTCGTCCTCCACAATGTGCATAATTATGAGTCATAGAAACATTAGTTATAGTTGAAAACTAATACTCAAATTCATTGACATACCAGGAACTATCACACATTCCTAACCAAATCAACCAGTCAAGCACTATATTGAACAATTGAACAATTTTTTTCCTTTTTGCTCTTTTTTTTTTCTTTGAACTTCTCCCTCTCTTTTTTTTTTATATCATTATACTTTATTTTTCAAGAAAATTCAACTTTCAAACTCATCAAAAATAACTATGATAAAAAACAAAATAACTTCTCAAAACCCACCCAAATTGTGCAAATAATAAGCACGCTACAAACTCCCTCGCCTCACTCACTAATAGCTCCCCCAAGCCAAGCCAAGCCAAGCCAATACTTTGGACTAGTAACCAACGGGGCAAAATAGGCTTTTAATGTGGCTAATAAACAACAAAAAGTCAAGGCAACAACATGGGTAGCAAGAAGGGAACAAATGTATCTAAATCATCTGAAGGCCACCTAAAAGAACAAATGCCTTCGTCCTCCACAATGTGCATAATTATGAGTCATAGAAACATTAGTTATAGTTGAAAACTAATACTCAAATTCATTGACATACCAGGAACTATCACACATTCCTAACCAAATCAACCAGTCAAGCACTATATTCACAGGCAGTTGGACAAAATTGACGCATGTCAGGACATCTAAGCAATCAAACTTCAAATCATGATCAACTAATCCACAGTGCTTATCATCATATACCAAGAATCAAAACAATATTTTTCAAGTATGGGGCACAAGGAAGATAATTTACAATTCATTGGAACGTATTTTTGGATTTTTTATTTTTTCAATTTTTTTGTATTTTTTCATATAAGAAAGCAATAAAACTAACCTAGAAAGCAATAAATCTAAACTATAAAAACACACCAAAAACAAAAGAAAAGAGAAAAAGAAAGATACCAAATCCAAAATCTCCCCCAAGCCAGAATCAGACAATGTCCTCATTGGCTCGGGAACTAGCCAAGAATAGCTAGTCCTCATAATCCTCATCCATGGAGCCGAAACCTCCACCTCCGCTGCTACCTGCACCACGTGCACCAGAAGAGCTACCACAAAAATAATCAGCATGAAAACTCCCCCCCCCCCCCCGCCGGTCCCCCGAAAGGAATGTCCTGGCCGTAGCCATGGAAGGCAGAATAATCATTATAAATACCATGGGTAGTGGGATCCCTATCGTATCCCTAGGGTGGAGGCTGAAACCAGTCAGGGTAAATGGCATCGTCGAGAATGTTGCCCCGACGAGCATAATCATCATACATAGGGTAGAGAGCTCTACCCTGGTTCCTCTCAAGGTACCCTAATCTATGGTCAATAGAGCCTACCATCCTCCTAAGGTCAGTGTGGGAATGCTCAATATGGCCTAAAGCCTGACCTATATTCTGAAGGTCCCAAACTAGGTCAGAGTCAACATGGGGGACAGAGTGAGACATGTGAGGTGGTGAAAGCACTACCTCAGGCTTAGGCTGGGGTGGTGGAACTGGTGGTAGTACTGGTGGTGCTTGCCCCTTAGAATGGGCAACTAAAAGGTCGTACGTGTAGGACGCTTGCCCGGGGGGAAAGGCGGTCAAGTCAGGACTAGGTAGGGAAAAGATGGACAATGGCTGCTCGGTCCCAGTCCTAATACACCAGTGGGGGTCTGGTCACTATCCACTCGTACACAACCCAACTCCTCAAAATACCTAGCAGTCATATAGGTATCCAGTGAAGGAATTGTGTCTTTGATAAGTGCAATTACTAGATATATCAAGGATCACTATTATAGAGATAATAAGTTCGTTCTTTTGGGTCGTCATTATCTGTTGCTAGACTATGATCAATAATATTTGGGGTAGTGTAGACATCCATTTGTGTCTCCCCAAAACCAAACCCAGTGATGAGTACCTTTCACGTCGATTCATAATCGAATGAAGCGAAAGTGTGGAAAGTCTAGTGTTGCGGATAGTTTTATTTTATTTTCTCTTCTCTCTGTTTTTGAAAACTTATTTTAAGAAAACAGCCAATCCAGTTTGTTTGGTCCATGATATGGGTCCAATGGTAGTGTAGTTGGATGGGGCTTGCAAAGACCTTTCCAACGATATATTATAAGCCCAATTCCGATGAATATTGAGGAAGTTATGGCAAATTTACTAAACTGGGCCCGGTTTGAGCTTTATATGCGGCCTAATGATCTAGGGGAGGGCCTAATATGATTTATCATTCCTAATGTAAGTAGGAATGGTTTTAGTCTTCTAGAATCTTCTAGAAGGTTCTTTTCATTCCTAATTCAATTAGCATAGATAAATTGACTTTTGTTGACTTTTCAGAGTTTTAATCAAAATCAAATAGCATTTTCGAGGAAATTATATGATTTTATCCTCCAGTACGGTAAACTTATCTGATTTTCGAAAACGCGTTGGAAATAGGCTTGGCGCCCAACCCCAGGCCTTGGCGCCTGGAACCAGGCCTGGCGCTAGCCATTGGCGCCTGGCGCTAGTGTTGGTGCCTGGCGCTAGCTAGCCAAGGGTGGCGCCACCTCTGTTTTCTGTGCGTCAGACTCTGTTTTGTTTAATTTATCTTTTTGGCTGATTTTCTCTATAAATATCGTATTAAAAACTCCGTTTTCATTCACCAATTCTCACGAATTCTCATCAACAATTAATTTTCTAATTCTTTCATCTCTCTTAATTCTTACTTTGTTCTTTCATACAAAATTCTGCATTCACAAGATCTAGAAACACCTAGCCATATTCGAAATTGCCTTCGCCCTAGACGTGAAAGGTTTTAATTTCTAAGGGTTTGGTCCCAAATCTCTCTTTCAATTATTTAATTTAGTTGTTTGTTTATTATTTTCCTTGAAGTTACTAACGTGTGTATTTTGTTATTAGAAAGAGGTACGAAACATCAAAGTAAGTGCTTTAATTGTTAATTGATATTATGATGTAGAAATCATGTTTACATTGTTATTATGATATTCCTAGTATCATGTCTAGTGTATTTTTAATATTAAATATGATTCCTGCGATGCTTCCTATTTTCTTCCTAATATTTATTCATGTTAGTATCATGTTAGGGTTAAAGATTTGATTTTTATTGCTTAGTGACATGCTAGGGTTTGTTATTAATCTTGTTAGTATCATGCCTAGGATCTTGCTATTATTATGCTTTAATATTAACATGAACATGATTATGATTATAATTGTTATAATTTATGATTATTATTATTTTGATGATGATTATTTTATTATGATTATAATTTTATGATATTGATTATTATTATGTTGCTTGATTTTTATTGTTATTGCTTGATCGCCTTTTATGCATGTTTAAAGGGAATTTGGTACTTGTAATCACGCTTAATAAGATATTTAATAATCTTGTTAGGGTTAATTGTGATTATAATTCAAGTGATCGCCAATAATAGTTTATTTGTGCATTAATATTCAACCAACATAGATAAACAGGTTTAGGGTTAAACCTATCGATTGCATGTTAATCAGAAAGCGCACATTAATACGATCAGAATAAAGTAGAGGCCTATTATTAGGGCAGGTTCAATCTCTTTTAGGTTGGATTTGTACCTTCATCCCCGAACCCTTATTTGGTTCTAGACCTTATGGAGTTGACGATCTCTTGGATCGTTAAGGGGTGTAACCTTCACCTCGTGAACGGTTTACAAGTTCCTAAAACTTGTTGGCGACTCTTTTGCTCTATCTTCTTCCCTTTTGGACGCCACCGTACTTTAGTGTATGATCACAGTGGGGTTCAAGCTAGTGGGATTAAAGCTTGAAAATATTCCCTACAGTTTTTGGCGACTCCACTGGGGAGGATTTCTATTTTAATTCCTGAATTTGTTTCGGCAATGATTTAGAATGAGTGGATGAGACTCAAAACGTTCTAAGTATTTCATGTGCGTAATTTTGATTAACATTATTGTCATATGCATAAAAAAGATCTCATTGGAAAGACCATCCGTAATGAGTTAAAAACATAGGATTTTACACGTAGGAAATTTGAGAAATATCTTTCACAACTAGGACTGAAATAACACCGCGCGAAACTGGAAAATTTTATGGAGCACAGAAAGCTGCTGAGGCATGTGGGAAGTAGCGTCAGGGGCCAGAGCTTGGCGCCAGCATTTTAGTCGTAGCGCCAGACGCCAGTATTAGCGCCAGGCGCTACAGTTAAAAGCTGGTGCCAGTCTCTGTTTTCTGGCGCCAACTTCCCCCAATACCGTGCCAGAAATATGCGCTCTAATTTCGACCGGTTTTTCGTATTGTTTGCTCGATCCTACTTCCTGATTGAATTTTTTCTCACTTTTCTAAAACCCATATGTGTTCTACATATGGACATAACCCTCTGGGAATTCATGCTCCATCTACCCGATTGAACGCTCCGTGCAACAAAGGGTACATCCGAGATGTTGAATTCACCAAACCATGGAAGCGAGTTTTTTCTAAAACTCGCGGTGTCCCATCAACTCGCGCCAACCCTTCATGGTTAGGCTTCCGCGTGGTGCATCTGGAAAATTAACCATGGACCCTCTTTGACTAAACCATATCCCGAACTTTAGAGAACTAGAGCCATGGTTAGGTTGCAAACTCATTGCATCATATTGTGCCTACTTGACTAAGTGTGCATTTTTGGTTGTGCATATATATTCTATGTTTCTCTTAACCATTTGTTGACTTGTGTTGAGACTAAATAAATTAATGACTTAAAGAACTTTGCCTAATTAATTAATTAATTAATTAATTAATTAATCTGAGTCAATAAAGTCTAATATTTTAATCGGAATTGACCTAGTACGACTTTAGGCACACCCCAGTTGATTAATAACACCGAAAACAGTCCCAGAGCGAAGCTCCAATATTGGCGCCAAGGTCTGAGATGTAGCGCCACATTATGGAGTGTAGCGCCTAACGACAATTTTGTCGCCTGGCGCCAAGCTCCACAGTGCGATGCCAGTTCTGTTGCTTGGCCGACAGTTCGGATTATTGGTCGAGTCATCATCTAGGGTCTAATTAATCAGTCTTCTGTTTAATTTGGTTAATTTTGCTGTCAATAATATTTAATTGAATCAATGATCGAGTTTAGGCACTAAGTCCCATGGTCTTACTCAAGAGTCCATGTCACTTACACTCAACGCACACACCAATACACATACTTGGACCATGACTAAGAGAGTCTTGTGTGCGCGTTTTTCCGTCATTATTTTAGGGGGGTAAGTCGGATATTAATCCTCCAATAAAAAATAATAATACTTAATTCCCTAAAAATATGTACATTATTTTTGCCAAAAATATGCCTCCTCTTTTATTTTTCTCTTTTCTTTAAAATAAACCATAAAGTCAAAATGATTCGAGTCAAGTAATTAAAACGCAAAATGGTTTATTTACAGCGTGTGGTCATGAAAGGAAGGACGATCAATCAAAGACAACCTCTTCGTACAAGTCCAACTTTTCGACAAACCCATAGCTCGCAAGAGAAAAGCTAAGACTATAATGGCAACACAAGAAGAAGTCAATGATCTTAAGAACCAACTGGCTACTGTGACTGAGACACTGAAGCTTCTCGCACTCAGGATTGATGATCCCGTGAAGCAACAACAGATGAACCTCATGCAAGAGAGTCTAAGCAAGTTGTCTAGCGACTACAAGTTTCAAGAGCTTACATCACAAGGGGTCTCGGTGGACAAAGAGCTTCTTCCGCAGAAGTTCAGCGCCAACGACATCCCAAAATTCAGAGCAATTGACAACCCTTACTTTCATTTAAGAGCATTTGAAACAATAATGAGTATCAAGGGTATCGATAAGAAGGTCTTCCCTTCTCTGTTCTCACTATCTCTCGAGACCGTTTGCCAACAATGGTTCTTTTCTCTCGAGAAAGAAAAGACCTCTACCTGGGAGTCTATAGCAAACACTTTCGTAGATAGGTACAAGTGCAACATTCAAGTCGAGACTGACCATAGAGAACTTGAAATCCTCAAGCAGAAAGAGAATGAAGGCTTCCCCTCTTTCTTTAACAAATGGAGAGAAACCTCGGCTAAAATGATTGAGGTGCCAAGTGAAAAAGAGTATGTGAGATTGTTCATCAAAAATCTTCAAGAAAAATATTCCAAGCATCTCAAGTATCAAAATAATCTCCATACCTTCAAGGCCGTTTATGACATTGGGATCAATATTGAAGATGACTTGGCTAAGTCAAAATCTGCCAACAATAACTCCAACAGTGGCTGGAAAGGAAAGAAGAACGACAATCCTTCTTCTTCCAAAACCGCCCATTCAAATAATGTTAGCACCTTTAATTTAGGAGAAGTTCTTGCCATGAACAACCAAGGACAGAAGAAACCATTTAGGAGGTACTTCACTCCTTTTGGCATGAGTTATGACATCGCATTTGATCGATTAAATGCAAAAGATCTTATAACTCCTATTGGACCATTTGGGGACCCACCAGTCACTACAAAAAAAATAAGAATAGGCAACACTTAAGATTTCAACACTTACAGAAATGCTACTTTTAATAATCTAACGCAACAATATTTATTTGTTACCTTGAACTAAAGTAACAGAAAAAAAAGTGTTGCTCTAGACTATATAAGGCAACAGTCGCTTAAAGTGTTACCTTTTTCTTGTCTAAGACAACACATATAATAATTGTTGCATGAAAAGATAACAATAACAAAAATATTGTTTGAAAATGTAACATTAATATTTATGTTGCCATCTATGGCTACATTTATATTAAAAAGACAAAATAATTTAATTAAGATATATATATATATATATATATATATATATATATATATATATATGTATATATATACATACATATGTATATAGATATACATATATGTATATACATATATATATATATATATATACATATATATATATATATATAAAGCAAGTTTGGTGTAGTTGGTGGGGACCGAGGTCACAAGTTCGAGCCCTACCAACTACTAAATAATGCTTGGGAGTGACAACATTTAAAAACATTTTTGAATTATCTCCTTAGATAGCAACATTTTTCATTTGTTGTCTTAGTAAAAGTGTTGCCTTATGTATCATTTTACCTTGGCTTTCAAAATTGTTGTCTTTGAATAAAAATATGTTGCCTTATGAATAGATAACGGGGGCATAAATTACGCCTCATATGTGTTGCCTTAGCTACAAGGCAACACTTTTTTTATATTAGGCAATGGTTTTGCACTGTTGCCTTTGCTTTATTTTGTTGTAGTGAGTTGAGAAGAGGTCGGTTAATTGGAACCCCAATGCACACTGCAAGTATCACCAAGGTAGGGGCCATCTTACTGAAAACTGTTGGAAGCTTAAGGAAGATATCCAAGACCTAATCGACAATAACAAACTGCCATTGCCCCCTGCTAGTAAGAAGCCAAGTATTGACAATGCACCTCTAGCTCATACCCTGGCTATCTCCGATGAGGAAAACAAGGTTGATCCCTCCTCTCTCATTAAACCTGTCAAAGAAATCAGTGCCATAGAAAAAGAAGAGGAGATCTTTTTCGATGTCAAGGATAGCCTTCCAGAACTAGCAAATAAGGAAGATATACAATTGCTCACATTGTCCATGAAGGAGGTATCACAACTACTACGTGAAGCTCTCAAGGTTATGAACGAACGAACTCCATAAGAAATATGATGAGCTTCCACTTCCGAAAGATGAACCTAAAAAGAGAATCCACACCAGTGAGAACGACTTATGAGGCAAAATATTTTCCCTTACAAGTCACTGAGAAACCCAAGAAGAGCAATAGAATCTACACTCCAATCGGGATCCCATATGCACAAATGTTCGAAATGCTCTCCGAGAGTGGCGAGATCAAACCTCTCGAACCGAGACCATTCGAATCATTGAAAAGGACAGATAGATACTACTGTCAGTATCATCAATCAGGGGGTCACACTATAGAAAACTGTTTCAAATTCAAGGATTTGGTACAAAAAAATGATTGATGAAAAGAAACTAGTCCAAGTTCAACAAGAAGAGGATACAACCATTAATGGAGTTTGGGACAGTGATGAAGAAGATGTCTATCTAAAGGACATAGTAGGACCTTCACCTTCTGTGTCATACACCACAGATGACATTTGGGCTGAAGAAGATTCATCGATAGATGTCCTCACAAGATCTGGGAGAATGCAACCTCCCGTTTCAACACAACCTATGCCAACCATACACCAAGTTCCCATACCTATCATCGAAGACAATGACATTGTTAAACAGTTTAAGAAGACAAAAGTTGAGATGAATGTGTGGAAACTTCTAGCAACATCTCGAGAGCACAGGTTGGCTGTAATGAATGCCTTGGATAAAATCGGGATAGATTCTGACACTACTCCTGAGGGACTAGCTAACTTCCTCACAAGTGACCTTCCTAGTCCGTTTAATTTGATCACCTTTTCTGACAAAGATTTACCCCCAGAAGGTGACAAACATTACAAGGCACTAAACCTCACGGTAGTCTGCAAAAGGATGAATGTTCCTATGACTCTTGTAGACAATGGATCGGCTATCAATGTCTGTCCACTTAGAACTGCGAGGATGCTCGGCATAAGGGATGAAGACTTAACTCCGTCCACACAAGGAATAAGAGCCTACGATAATACTCGTCGTCAAGCTCTTGGCAAGATTACCCTAAATGTAACAGCAGGAGCGATAGAACATGCTACTACTTTCCAAGTAGTAGACATCAAAGCTTCATTCAACTTATTGTTGGGACGCCCTTGGCTTCATGATCTAAAGGCCATCCCTTCATCTCTCCACCAACAAGTAAAAGCTATAGTTGGGGGAATTCCAATCACTATAGATGCTTCGCCAATGAGAATCAAATCTATAGAAAATCCAATTATTAATGTGGAACACGACGAGGATGATGAAGACCTATGGGGCTTTAACGAAGAGGTCCCCTTAATTCAGGAGGATGAAAGGACCCCTCTTTGCCATGACCCCCATTCAAACGTGATTGTCAACGCCATGCTGAAGAAACAAGGACACTTTCCTGGGATGACTTTAGGAAAGAAGAAAGGAATGGAAAAATCGCTGGAGTCACCTGGCCTCCCTAAGTTAGATACTTTCGGACTTGGTTTCGAACCGACTCGGAAAGATCTCAAGCGAGCCCAGGAAAAGTCGAAAGCACGTAGGGACGCTCGCATTCAAAAGAAAGCAATTCCAATGGATCAGTACCCCCTTACGCTTAATGGTCAGTTGATAAAAGAAGGAGAGGACTATCCATGTCATGAATTTCCCGAGCCATTTGTTGTAAACGGCATAAGACAACCGGGATTCGAGATTTTCTTGGATTGCTACTTCACTGATGAAATCCCAACTCCCGTCCATAAGGAGAAAGCACACCCATGCTTTGACTTTAACGTCATGGGATTATTGTTTGGGCGAGAAAAGAATGAGCCAACTTATGAGGAAGATAACTCCTCGCTCATCAAACAGTCCTACAAAGTGATTCAGTCCTTGAGGACATATCACTCTTTGATGTAATGATCTCAGAGTATAATAATATTTCTCATTCTCCTTACTTCTCGTGTTCTTCTCTAACCCAAGATGACGAGCATTGCTTAGCTAATGATGAAAAAGACAAAGAAATTATTAAAGCAATGGAAACACTCGAAAAGAAAACACCGGTAATTGAAGAAACTGAAACAGTTGACATCTCGAATGATTCAACTCATAAAAGAGAAGTTAAAATCGGATTAACATTGAATAAACAAGAAAGAATCGATTTAATTAACTTACTTAAAGAATTTATCGATGTATTTGGTTGGTCATATGAAGATATGCCAGGCATTAATAGAGAAATAGCTCAACACACTATACCACTAATTCCAGGAATGAAACCTGTAAAACAAAAGTTACGTCGAATGAAACCCAACGTAGCACTTAAAATAAAAGAAGAAGTTCAAAAACAAATAACTGAAAGTTTCATCAAGGTATCCAAATACCCCGAATGGGTCGCCAATGTCATCCCAGTTCCGAAGAAAGACGGAAGGGTAAGGATGTGTGTCGACTATCGAGATCTAAAAAAGGCAAGTCCAAAGGACGACTTCCCTTTGCCACATATCGATATTCTGGTAGATAACACGACAAATCACGCACTTCTCTCATTCATGGATGGGTACACGGGTTACAACCAGATTCTCATGGCAGAAGAAGACATGGAGAAAACAACCTTTATAACACCATGGGGCACTTACTGCTACACGGTAATTCCATTCGGGTTAAAAAACGCGGGGCCTACTTACCAACGTGCAGCAACTGCCCTACTCCATGACATGATGCACAAGGAAGTCGAGGTATATGTAGACGACATAATTGTAAAATCAAAAGACTGTCCTGGCCATCAAGTATCCTTAAGGAAATTTTTCGAAAGGATAAGAAAATATAACATGAGGTTGAATCCATCAAATTGTGCTTTTGGAGTCACCTCAGGCAAGCTCTTGGGTTATGTCATAAGATATAGAGGAATAGAGGTAGACCCAACCAAGATCAAAGCAATCATGTCCATGCCACCGCCCAAGATCGAGAAGCAAATTCGAGGATTTATTGGCCGGTTGCAATACATAAGTAGGTTCATATCAAAACTGACGACAATATGTGAACCAATCTTCAAAAATCTCAAAAAGAATATACCAGTAATATGGGATGACGAGTGTCAAAAAGGCTTTGAAAAGATCAAAGCCTATCTCGCGAACCCTCCCGTATTAGCACCTGCACTTCCCGAAATACCTCTTAGGTTATATTTGACGGTTACCAAAGAGACAATAGGAGCTATGCTAGCACAAGAAGTAGAAGGCAAAGAGAACGCAATCTATTACCTAAGTAAAAAGATGCTCGAATACGAAACACGCTATACACCGCTCGAGAAATTGTGCCTCGCCTTGGTGTGGGCCACAACTAAGTTAAGACATTACATGTTGGTGCATACCGTCTTCGTAGTCTCCCGATTAGATCCACTCAAGTATCTATTCGAGAAATCTACACTCAATGGACGCATTTCAAGATGGATAGTCAATCTAGCCCAGTTTGATGTAAGGTTTATGCCACAAAAAGCTATTAAAGGATCCGTGGTGTCAGACTTTCTAGCAGATTTTCCAATAGAAGACTCGACGCCAATACATGACAATGGATTTCCAGATGAAGACCTAATGGTTACCGAAGATGATACTTGGACCTTGTATTTCGATGGAGCCTCAAACAAAAAGGGATGTGGCGTTGGAGTACTATTAGTATCACATAAAGAGGAGCATGTTCCAATCTCCATACAGCTTGATTTCGACGTTACCAACAATGCTGCTGAATATGAAGCATGCGTGGTAGGCCTTGAAACAGCTTTGGCATTGGAAGTAAAGAAGCTAAGGATATTCGGAGACTCTTCTTTAATCATCAATTAGATATCTAAGAGGTGGAAAGTAAGGAGCGAAAGTCTAGCCCCTTACCAAACCTATCTGGAAACTCTTACCGATCAGTTAGAGAAGGTAGAGAAGAAAACCAATTTGCTGATGCCTTGGCAAGATTAGCCTCAATGGTTAGGATTCCCACGGAAATCGAGCAAATGCCTCTAACTATCGAAAAAAGGCACAAACCAGCATACATCCAGGCCATAGAAGACGAAGAAGTAGTCCAAGGCGAAGAAGAAGAAGAAGAAGAAGAAGAAGAAGAAGAAGAAGAAGAATCGTGGTACACGGATATACTCAATTATGTCACCAATGGAGAATACCCTCCTCATGCTGACAAAAGAGCAAAGCGAGCATTAAGACTTTTGGCTTCTCAATATGTACTCATAGACAACGAGCTACATAAAAGGGTACCTAAAGGTCGAGCTCTCCTATGCGTAGGAAAGAAGGATGCACAAAGAGCAATGCGAATAGTCCACGAAGGAATTTGTGGGACACATATAAATGGCAAAATGTTAGTCCAGAAAATAATGCGAGAAGGATATTATTGGACCACAATGAATAGGGATTGCCATCAATACGTAAAAAGATGCTCTAAGTGCCAAATTTATGCCAATTTACAACATGTCCCTCCATTTTTGCTCTACACCTACACATCGTCATGGCCATTCTCTACATGGGGAATTGACATCATTGGAAAAATCACTCACTTAGGAACATGAGGCCTCGAATTTATCCTAGTAGCAATCGATTACTTTACAAAGTGGGTCGAAACGCAATCATACGCTAAACTCACTGCAAAACATGTAGCACTCTTCTTCGAAAGAAATATTATTTGTCGATATGGAGTCCCACATGAAATGATAAGTGACAATGGAACTCACTTTCAAGCCGAATGTGAAGAATTGCTACAAAAATATGGCATTCAACATCATCATTCTTCCCCTTATAGACCTTAAGCAAACAGAGCAGTCGAGGCAGCTAATAAAAATTTAATGACTATCATCGAGAAAATAACGGAGAATTATAAAGATTGGCCTGACAAGCTTCAGTTCTCATTGTGGGGTTATCGCACATCAATCCGTACATCAACAGGAAATACACCATTTTCCTTGGTTTATGGAATGGATGCCGTACAACCTGTCGAACTAGAAATACCATCTCTACGCATTGCGCTAGAGAGTAAACTCGATGAAGTCGAATGGACTAGGGCAAGATATGAAGAATTGATTCTACTCGATGAGAAATGACTAGAGGCACTACATCACACTCAGTGTTACCAGACTCGTATGGCTAGGTATTTTAATAAGAAGGTCAAGACAAGAAATATCAAAGTAGGAGACTTGGTATTAAAATCACTAAGGAAAAATGTTTTAGACCCAAGGGGTAAATTTAGACCTAATTGGTCTGGACCCTACATTGTCAAAACAATCCTGTCAGGAGGTGCAGCAAAACTAACTGATATGGATGGCAATGAATTCTCAAACATGACAAATCTTGACCAACTTAAGAAATACTACCCATAATTACTTGAGTAGGATACTCAAGAGAGCTACGTTCGGCCTGATTCCTTAAGAAAGGATACGTAGGCAACCCTTTACGGCTGTGGCCACTTTATTTTTTGACATCTCTGTGTTCCAGAATTAATTAAAAATTCAACAGAAAATCGGCGAATCATCGGCGTCGCAAAGAAGAGCTTGGCGCTAGCCAGAAGTCACCAGCGCCAGCCGATGGAATTGGCGCCTGACGCTAGACTTCAATGGCAGGCGCCAAATGCCAATAACTGGCGCCAATCTGGAAATAAACTCTGGGCGAATTTCGGTGCTTTTTCGGAAAATTTTCGACTTCCGTACTCGAAGAATTTCTGAAAAATTAATTTTTCGGTTTTCATTGCTTTAATAAAATAAATTTAAAGTAAACAATTTAATTGAAAGCTCAAATTTCATTAATAAAATAAAATTACATTATTGATGGAATTTAAATAAAGCTGAAATAAATTAACTTTAAATAAAAAATAACAAACTAAGTCTAATAAATTGAAGGCTAAGCAATGCTCTTAATCTTTCTTTTCCTTTCTAGCTCTTTTCCAATTCTTGTCTGCTTCCTCCTCTTCATCCATAATCTTAGCTAGTAGGCATCCTTTAGAGGACCTACATTCAATTTTGGAGTAGATGGTCTCCCCTTCAGCTAACACTCCATGCTTCTTTTCCACCCAAGCCTTTTTATCTGTGGTGTTAGCTTTCCTTTTCCCTTTATATTTGGTATCACCCTTCTTCCTAGGCATTGTAGGTGTTTTAAACTCAATTCTTGCACCTAGGCGTTCCTTGGCAGGAATCACCCTGTCACCTAGACGATTCTTCACATCGATTCTACCCTGATCAATCGAAGATTTCTTCAGCAACCACTTCTTTACATCATTGGGCAAAGAAGGAGGAACCTTTTGGGTAATCACTTCCCATAAAGGTCTAGCGCTCCAGTAAGCATCGAATCTATCTACTTCTTGTTAGGGTACTCATAGAGAGGACAAAGATCCCCGGAAGGAATATTTTGAAGCAAGCCGTATTGTCTTTTTACCCTGTAGGGATAATAATAAGTTACACGAGATAAGCTTGGAAGACGGCAGAAAGGTTGCTTGTTAACACCAACCATCCTTTCTAATTTCCACCATGGGACGACCCACTTGATAGCAAAATCACGTGATTCGAAGACTTTTTTCCACCCATGGCGCCCAATTTTAGGGATGCACTTCTTCCTTCTCACGAAGCAATTGGGAGTATACTTTTCAATATCGTCCGGAGGGCTAATTAATCCTAGCCTCTCCATTAGCCACATCTGTGAAAAAATTGCAATGAAAATAAATTATTTACATTAAAAAAATATATTTTTTGATTTCTGTAATTAAAAATATTATTTTTCTACCTGTAATAAAATTGGAGAGCCGCGAAAAGGCGCTTTTGGGTCCCTTTTCAATTCATCCAGACTAATCATAGTCTCTCCAACTATCAATGACATTGGATTTCTCCCTGATTCAATTTTTTTCTAAAACAGTGGTTATAATTGATTGGCCCTCATTATGTTTACCACTACTAAGAAAAAATTGATTAAGCATGCAAAACAGGAACGCCCTTCTTCTATATATATGAAAAGATTCAGAAAGAGGTTTATCAAAATAATGGCGTGCAAATTCTTTCAAATTAACTATGTTGCCATCTACTATTTTTGATAAATCCCTTTCTTTCAAATTAAAGAAGCGCTCAAAATCCTTATAATAATATGCATCTACTCTAGGGATTGCTACAAGGTCTATTGCAGGGAAGCCTAAAATAGCACCAAATTCCTCTGGCAAAGGGCTAATCTCATCATACCCTATTCTGAAGCAATGAGTGTCAATATTCCAAAATTCTAGAGCGGTATGTATGAAATCTAAGTCAAGATCTACCCCTTTTGATGCCATAAATTCCCCCGAAGTGAAATAAATCTAATTCTTTTCTCTCCCTAGCATTAAGAGATCGACACCATTCATGAGTGTATTGGGTGAAGGTTTTGGTGACTAAAGACATTATTATTGTTTTTCTAAAGAAGAGAATTATTTTATTCGCTGGAATTATGAGAAGAATCGGTTGGGCAGGGGAATATTTATACACAAATTGCGAAGAATTTTAATCAGAATGAAATACAGAATCAGCGTCAATTGGCGTCAAAACCCAGTGATCTTGGCGCCACACGCTAAGTGTAGCGCCTGGCGCCACGCGCCATAGTGTGGCGCCAGCTGGCGCCAAGTTGCCAGGTCTGCTGCGCGTGCTCAACTCTCGTTTTTAATATTAAACTCGAGTCGGTTAATGACTTTATGGCTCCGTTTATTTTTCCTAAACATCTTTTTTATCCTTTTTCTTAATTAATTAAAAATAGCTATCATCTTTAATTTATATTATTCTTTTTGGGCTTTATTCCAAACACCCGACATTTTATTCGATTTTTTCCTTTTTTATTTTTTTTCTTTTTGGGGGAGAGAGTCGGATACCCTCCATCAATAATAAAAATGACGGAATTTTTGCGCAAAATTGTTTGTCACACTTTTCTTGCACACACTAACATACACATAATAATAACAATCAAACAAGTTCATAATAGCATAAATATACAAAATGTGTCTATAAATAATGAGTCTAAGGCAAAGTTCTATAAAAAAAGTCAAAATAAAATATACACAGGAACAAACTACGGCGCTAGAGGACGTAGGCCCATCATGTCATAAAATTGCGCCGTACGAGGAGTCACCTCTCCACCAGCTCCAGTTCCAGCTCTAGTCTCTGTAGGAGGAGGAAGACTCAATATAGGACCACTCCACCCAAGATCAACCTGAGGCTGAGACTGCGGAGGCTGCTGCGATGACGAGCCTACCTCGTACATCCCACCACCTTTGAAAGCCGAGGTAGCCTCTCCTACCGGTGCAGCATGAGCACCCTCAGAAGATGATCCCGAGCCCTCAGCGACGTCAGCACGGGCAGCCTCGGAGCGACCACCTCTACCCCCTGACGAAGTACGACGACGTCTCGAGCTGGACCTCGCCGGATCCCTCCGCCCCTCAGGTCTTGTGCGGGTGTGAGAAGCGATAGGCTAGCCCTGCAAAAATAATTAAATCAGAAACAGGGCAAAATTGAAACAGTAATGCAAGGAAATATATAAAGAAAGACTACCTCTCGGGTGACGTCATCCCGACGGCAAGTGGCCACGTTCCTCATCCGGACGAGCTGACTCCGGAAGGCATCTATGCATCGTGCCATCGCCGAAACCACCTCACGTGAAAACTGTCAGAAAAATAAATTAGTAAACATGTGTGATATATGGACAAAAACAAAAATTGTGAACAACTAGGCTTACTCGAGTCTGGTGGCGAGGAATTGATCGCTCTACGAAGCGCTCACCCTCGGGAGCTGGAGAAATCATCTCCTCAATCAGCCCGTACATCCCCTGATAGTGGATGGACATACGGGGAGGCACGAACTCAGCAACACTGTCTTGATAAGACAAAAAGATCAGTAATACATTACTTGGGGGCTACTTCATGGAAAGTAAAGAACTGAAAATCTTACCCTCACATCCTCAACCGGTACGGGGGCTGGAGCTAACAAAGGTAATAGCTCCTCAGCATAGCACCGCCTGAGGATCACACAGGACCGCCAAGGGGTACCAGCTCCCTTAAACATGCTCGACAACCGCGCCTCGTCGGACATATGACGTGGTGGAGCAGTAGGAACGACGAAGACATCAGAGGAATGATGTCTAGCAACCCTCTCTCCTAAGTACGCGACTGCTCCATAAGTCCCCAAGAAATAGCGACGCTCAGCAGAATACTGTGCGGCTAATCCAGGGACTGTCCAACCGTCCCACGGCTGGTACACCACCTCAGGTCCCTACAACGAACATCAATCAGGCGAAGGTATGCTTAAAGCACCGCGGAAAAGCAAAATAAACAATAAAAGTCCTACCGAGATGATCCAGTTCCGGACATGTGCAGTAGACATATCCACATGATGACCGCCCCAAGAGGCGCTCACTGGAAATCCCCGCGGCGATGGTCTCGCCGGCGCAGCAGAAGGAAAGTACTCGTAGAACCAGATCTACAAAGAGCTGAAAAGTGTGAATGCTAAACTAATATGTAGAGCTAAACCTTATAGGGAGTAAATGTTTACCTCTACGACCTTCCAAAAGGCAGACAAAGCAACGTTTGTCCCAAAGGACCGGTGTCGACACGAGTCCCTCAACGCACGAACAAAGTCAGCATAGGCCAAGCTGGCCCAGTCATAAGTCCCGATCCGATGGAGATCACGGACAGCAGGGAGGTAGTAAAGCAATGCCCTACTACCCTTGTCAGGGGAGAATGTCCCTGACAACAACATCAGCATAAAGATGCGCACCCGCTGCTCTAGGGTGGTCGCATCGCCATCAAGAGCCGCTTCCAGCGTCCAGCGGCGAATTCCTCTAGCACTAAACTGAGTCGTCTCGACCTCAGCTCGGGCCCAAATAGCGATCGGCCCCAACAGCTCCTCGACCTCCGAAGAGAAGACGTCGATTCCACTGTCAAACGGCAGTGGCACAGAAGTTAACTCCAGTCCTGTGATGAGACTAAAGTCCGTAGGGGTGACCATCATCTCGCCCCAAGGGAAATGGAAGGTGTTGGTGGTGTCCCAGAAGGACTCCACCAAAGCGCGCACTACATGGTGACCCCCGCTGGAGGCAATCATAGCCTCAGAGATCTCGAACAGAGTAGCTAGTCCGCAAGACTCCCATAGGAGCCTCGTCTCAAGATCCCTGGCGATGTACATCCTGTACAAATCGCCTAAACCATCACAGCCAGAGCCGTGATGTCGTGTCCTCCCGGGCGCGATGCCCTGTCTCACCCTCTCAGAAATGTGGTGGACAGGGCGAAGAACAGGGTCCGCTCATCCCACTCCGGAAGTCGACCAAGCGAAGTGGAAGGCGTGATGTCGTCCTCTACGGGCTCATACTCCCGTCTAGTATTTCGGGACCATGAACCCGAGCCTCGCTGTCTAGCCATGCTAAATTGTGCAAAATTATCATAAATTTAGGTTTTATAGTTTCTAAGGTTCGCCTAGCCGCATGATACTATGTTCACAAAAATAGAGTTAGTAGTATTAAAACAGAGCACAAATTCAAATTGAGCACAACGACATTTTTCAAGCAATCAAACAGTTTCTTGCAACACTATATTGATTATTGTGACAAATTGGACAAGAATTGCTAGAAAAAACATCAAGAACGAGTCACATTGTTCTTCACGGTCTTAAGAGGTCCAACAATGGCAAATTCCTCATTTCTTCACTAAATTGAGTCAAACAAGTCTCAAATTACTCCTAAGGCAATATATAAACATAATCAAGCAATTTCATGGCATAAAACTTGACAAACAAAGCAAATTGAGCATTATAAGTTTCGAATTTTCATGAAATTCGTGAATAAACATGCCAAAAATCCATGAAAACCGATGTGAGTTTGAAGAAAACTTACATAGATCGGGAAAATAGATGAAAAGATCTTTGATTTGCAACAAATTTGAGTAAATTCGGTTGAGAAATGAGCAAGCACCGAGCAATTGAAGTTTTCGGACTTTCTTTCGAGCAAAATCGCGACGAGCTGCAGCAAAATGAAGGAGAAAGGGGTATTTAAGAAAATCCCCGTGCTGGTGCCAAGCCCTGTGCATTGGCCTCAAAAATTTGGCTTGGCGCCTGGTGCCAATATCAGAGCCTGGCGCTAATGCTAATAAGCTGGCGCTGATGGTTTTTTAGCGGCGCCTAAGCATCCAGCCACCTGATGAAGTTGTGCTATCCTTCTGCAACATATTTTTGGGTTCCTTGGTACACCAGTTAGCCCCTCTAAGAAATTTGACATAATTTAGTAATCGGTTTGATTACGTAAAGTGATCGACCTGATGAAAGATCGTCTCACTTAGCTTAAAGCGCCTAAGCATAGGTTCAAGAGCAAAAAGCACCGACATATAGGTTCAAGAGCAAAAGCACCGACATATGGGTTCAAGAGCAAAGAGCACCGACATACGGGTTCAAAGCAATAGAAGCGCCGACGTACAGGCATAGCGGATGCAAAGTTCAGGCGAAATTTTAAAGATCGACAGACGTGGATCTTCGGTGATTCCCTTAAGAGAATTATTGCATCAAATGAGGATGACTTCAAGAGAAGATATCTTCGACAGCATTCCCTAGCTTGCGGAGAGTTGTCACAAACAACTGGAGGTAATTTCGGGCGAAGTTATCTTCGATAGTATTCCCTTGGACTTGGAATATTATCAATACAGATGAGGATTTGTTTCAAGAGAAGCAATCTTTGATGATATTCCCTTGGACGTGGAATATTATCAATGCGGATGAGGATTTGTTTCAAGAGAAGCAATCTTCGATGATATTCCCTTGGACGTGGAATATTATCAATGCGGAGGAGGATCGTTTCAGGCGAAGCAATCTTCCAAATTTGGAAGCAGTTACAGGCGTAGCAGTTTTCAAGCGGGATGGCATTCTCTAGCTTGCAGGAGGTCATCAAAACAATCGGTTACTTTCAGAGACGTGTGCTCGACGGTGCAAGATACGCGTTTCTTAACTCTTTTATCTGTTTAACTAACGCTAGTTTTGCAAGTATCGGCGTTCCAAGAAAGATTTAGGATCGCAGAACGTTCTGAATCATTCTCCGTCCCTATCGATACTTTGGCTTTCGTTTTTCGAAACTTGCGTTTCTTTAAACTCAGTCAAAGTGGGGGCTTATGTAGACACCCATTTGTGTCTCCCCAAAACCAAACCCAATGATGAGTACCTTTCACGTCGAATCATAATCGAATGAAGCGAAAGTGTGGAAAGTCTAGTGTTGCGGATAGTTTTATTTTCTTTTCTCTTCTCTCTGTTTTTGAAAACTTATTTTAAGAAAACAGCCAATCCAGTTTGGTTGGTCCATGATATGGGTTCAATGGTAGTGTAGTTGGATGGGGCTTGAAAAGACCTTTCCAACGATATATTATAAGCCCAATTCCGATGAATATTGAGGAAGTTATGGCCAATTTACTAAACTGGGCCCGGTTTGAGCTTTATATGCGGCCCAATGATCTAGGGAAGGGCCTAATATGATTTATCATTCCTAATGTAATTAGGAATGGTTTTAGTCTTCTAGAATCTTCTAGAAGGTTCTTTTCATTCCTAATTCAATTAGCATTGATAAATTGACTTTTGTTGAATTTTCAGAGTTTTAATCAAAATCAAATAGCATTTTCGAGGAAATTATAAGATTTTATCCTCCAGTACGGTAAACTTATCTGATTTTCGAAAACGCGTTGGAAATAGGCGTGGCGCCCAACCCCAGGCCTTGGCGCCTGGAACCAGGCCTGGCGCCAGCTAGCTAAGGGTGGCGCCAGCTCTGTTTTTTATGTGTTATGCATTAGATCTTGAGATTAGGTACTGTATGAATATGATTCATGTTTTTCCGCTGCGTAGTACCTATAATCTCCTATAGTGGTATCAGTTAGCCTATTGCATTTACGCATATTGACAATAATTCTTTGATAATCCACAATTTTAATTCAATTAGGAGGGAGATTACTTTAATTATGGTTCAATTGTTATATTTAATGTGATTAAACTTTTGGAATTAATGAAATGTGATTTAATAATGCTCAAAATAGCCATGAAGAGATCTTAATTTTGCCCCTAATCACTCGAAAATTTCAAAAACCCCACCCTATTTTTTTTCGAAAATGTCGAAACCCTATACCATAATTTGTAAAATTTTGTGTTTTGGTTTTGATTTAATTCATTTACTATGTAACTAATGATTTTAATCTATTTGATTTCATGATAAATTATGAATTTTTCATGATCAAATCATTTAATTTAAGAGTTAAATTAAATTGGGGATTAATTTAATGAAGAACCCTAATTTCAAGATTGAATGTGATTTAATTTTGAAATTAATTGGACAACATTAACATTAATTTAATTTTACAAAATACGTTTTGTTTTATTAAAATTTTATAAAAAAAGAAGGGGTTTTAGCAGCGGCAACCGTGGCCGGGTGGCGCAGCCACGGCGGCTGCCGCTGCAGGTGGTCCGGAGGGAGGGGCGGGGCAAGGCAGGGCAGCAGGTTGGGTTAGGGGTGCAGTAACAGCAGCACCGTGCAACAGTTGTACGTCACTACTGCTGCTACTGTGCACCGCTGCAGAGCAGTGTACACCTCACGTTGTACGGCCACCGTGGCCGGCTTTGGCTGGCCACACCATGGTGGCTGGTGCACGGTTTTAAAAAAAAAAATTATTTTAAAAAATTTCAAGATAAATATGATTTATTTTGGATGAGATAAAATATTTTGAAAATATGATCTTTTATTTTGAAAGATAAATTCGGTTTTATTTGGATAAAATCTTTTATTTTAGGATAAAGTCAAATCTTTCAAAAGTTGTTGTATTTGATAATATCCATATTTAAAGTTGTTAAATTGTTAATTATCCATAATTAAAGTGGTTAATTTTGGATAAGATTTGTTAGGATATTCTGAGCATATTCCAAAAGGATAATAATTGATTTAAATAATGTGATTATCCCATAATTATTTTTGGATATAATTGATTTAAAATTTTGTGATTGGCTAGTAATTAGGATAGAATTTCCTAACTTTGTTAGGATAATCTTTGAGGATAAATATGATTTATCTTTTAAGATTAAAATAAGATTTGATTCTATCTCATGACTAATTTAAAATATATGATATTTTATTGATGGTCATGAATAATATATGATATTATCTAATTGCATTAATTAAAATATGAAATATTTAGATGCCATGTTTCCTTAATTATGATCATTCGATGTTGTAGTTTAGGAAAGCATGATGAGTGATTTATTATGTGGCACTTTATAATGTATGATATTATTTACTGCAATATAATGACTAGTATGGCCCAGTAGATTGCTAAATACGATCTGCGCATCGTGATGTATTTTTGTAATCTAAGTACGGTCTACGTACCGATAAAGTATTTTTGTAATTTTATTTCATTTTATTTAAGTAGTAGATATAATAGAGTAAAATTATAGGTTGCAGTTAATCCAAGAAACTCATGAAGTGAAGGCCCAAAGGAGCAAGGTGGATGAGATCCATGATGATTCAAGTGGGAGCATTTACTTTATTAGTTTTCTTAGGATTAGGGGTCATGCTATGTCTATTATGCATGTTAGATTTTATTGATGTTTTGTGATGATGCGTTAGAGTTTACTAAATAATCACAACATAATAAATCTAGGACCCAGTAATATTGAGGTAGCTTTTCCAATCAAAAACCCGATGAAACCTTCGATATTTATGATGGGTCATGCTAAAGTTGGGTGTCATATTATATCTTAGGGGAGTAGGGGTAAAACAAATTTTACACTTTTGATTGGTTATACTCAACAAGGTTACCTAAAGAGTTTAGAACCTTGAAGCTAAGGGTAATAATTAAACATGTGATGGTTAAGTATTCAACCAAGAATTACAAAGAGTTGTAATCAGTAAAGAGTTTACTCAACTTGAAAATGTAATGGTTGATGGTAGGGCTAAAGTCCGGTCAATTATTGCACAAATAAAGGATCTTGGAATCTTTTATTCAATAGGGATCAATTAAAATTGAATAAATGGTAGGGCTAAAGTTCTTTATGTGTTATTCATTAGATCTTGGGATTAGGTACTGGATGAATATGATTAATGTTTTTCCGCTGCGTAGTACCTATAATCTCCTACATCCGGTCCACAGTTAGCCATATGGTGGGGTTCACTCTCAACAAAACCGGACTTTTTAACTGTTATCCTAGTGATAAGGCCTCCTATACGAATAGGGGTACGAGACTAGAACCTAGCTGTGGCATATCTACTCAGGTGGTGGATGATGTATGTACCTATGTTCAGTTTACCAAACCCATATACATAGTGTCCAATAATAGTTAGTTCGTTGGTTTGGGCGTTATGAGGCTCGTTCCTACCAAGAAAACACAATCCCACAAATCTTTGCCAGATTTTTGGGATAGGGTGATGGATAGGTTTCGTACTAGCATGTTGGGGGTCGGGGGTAGGTAAACCAGTTAGAGCATGATAAATATCACCCATTTTATAATCAGCATGCCATTGGAATGGTAATTCAGAATTCAATTCAAATAATTTACAAAATTTAACATATGTCAAACTAATATTCCTATTGTTCAGCCTAAAAAATAAGTTTGGCCCATTTCTACTATTCACAACTTTCAAAGAAGACAAAAATTCACATGTTAATTCACGGTATGTAGGATAGTGCATGTCAACGAATTTTCTCATTCCTATATCATTCAAAAATCGTTTAACAAAATCATACAAACCATAAGATTCTAGAGTAGGGCGGTGTAACCACCGTGAAGGAATTACCTCCCGCCCGACAAGGTGTTCTAGCCGTTCCTTTTGCTCCTGGCTAGCAATTCGGATTGTTGGCCAATAAGAGAGTTGCAAATCTGGATCGTACTCCTCCCTCGAGCTAAAACTCCTACCGAAAATTGATCGAGCCCTCTTTGAAGCCATAGTAGAAAAATGGGTGTAAAATTATTAATTGAAACTTGAAAATTTTTATATAGGATTGTAGAGGATGAAGAGAGGATTAAGAATATGTAAAAATTATTGGATTTGGGTAAGAAATGAAGAGAAGATCTTAGAGAGAAGGTAGAGGTTTTAAGGTTTTAGAGAGAGAAAGTTATGGAGGAAAAGAGAAATGAAGAAAGAAAGAAGAAGGAATAAGATGAAAAGGGGGCGTCTGGTGTCGCGCCCGGTTGGGTGGACCGTCGCCCGATCGGGCGATCTGAATTTTTAATCGTTCGCTGCTCTCGCGCCCGGTCGGGCGATCTAATGCCCAAATTTTCTTCTCCTTTTGCGCCCGATCGGGCGCCCTTCGCCCGATCGGGCGATCGAAGATGTTCGTATACGTCAAATTTCGCGCTCGGTCAGACGAAAATTCCCGATTTTCTAACGTCATATTCATGCCTGATCGGGCCCGAGGCTAATTGGACGATTTTTTTTGTTTCTTCTTTTTTTTTCAATTTTTGGCTAACTTTTTTTTTTCTTCAAACCTGTATAAAAACTCATAAAACTCATTAAATTCCCTCATCTCTCCTCTCATAAGAAAAAGAAAGAAAAATAGTCTACAAAGCATTAAAATACGGGTTGCCTCCCACAAAGCGCTGGTTTATCTAGGTCCCGCAAGACCTTCTTACCAAGTAAAAGAACTAGGACCCTTGGCCTAACGCTTGGTCGGGCGATTTCTCACCCGGTCGAGCGATGTTTAAGTTACGACACGGCTTCCTGACATACCTTGTGGGACGCCAATTCACCTTATCTGGTGGATCCTCCTTGACCTCGACTGGGGGCTCTTCAATGCTACGCACCAGAGATCCCTCTTCGATCGATGGTTACTTCAAATTGTCACTACATTTAGCACTTACAACTCGATCTGGCGGAACACTTATTGTAGGCTCAATTACCATAGCTTGCTTGTTTAATTCCACCTTCATATCCTCAAAGCCAAGACCGATAGTGTAAAGGGCTCTTTCTATTGCATCAACTTCCTTCTGCCATTTGTCTATCTCATCTGTAAAGGATACAACACAAGATACTGCCTCCAAGGGATCTTTTACAAGAGCTTGGGGCTTGTTAGAACAATTTTGAACCACATCAACACTAATGCAGTTCTCCTCTGTCATGGGGCTTTTAGGGGTATTATTAACATTAAAAATAATTTTATCGTTCCCTAATGATAGTGTCAATTTGCCACATCTCACATCTATAATTGCTCTTGCATTGTTAAGGAATGGTCTACCTAAAATAATTGGGGGTTTGCGTATCCTCAACCATATCAAGAACAAAAAAATCAACAGGTATATAAAATTTACCTACTCTAAAAGGAACATCCTCTAAAACACCTAAGGGGTATTTAAAAGAACGGTCGACCATTTGTAGAGTAATATTAGTAGCTTTTAATTTACCCATATTTAGCTTGGAACACCCAGATAGTGGCATAACACTAACGCTTGCGCCCAAATCATACAATGCATTATCAATCATTAGATTGCCAATATGACAAGGGATAGAAAAACTACCCGGATCTTTTAATTTAGGTGGAGATTTATTTTGAAGTACGACACTACACTCTGCAGTGAAAGCTACTGTTCTACCTCACTAATAGACCTTTTTCTTGCCATATTTCCTTCAGAAATATTACATATGCAGGAATTTGTGTAATTAATTCAGTGAAGGGAACTGTTACCTGCAAATCTTTTACCATCTCCAAAAACTTACCAAACTGCTTATCCAAATTTGTTTTTAGGTGACGATTGGGGAATGGAAGTTTGATAACTAGTTTTGGAGCATTATTGCTCTTATATGGAGTTGCCACCTTCCCTGGATTCGTATCCTGCAATGTAAAATAAGATATATTAGTACTACTCTTTAGCCCTGCAGGGCTATTAGCTACATTGTCAGGTTTAACGGAATCAAGATTAGCATTATTTATTAAAACAGGTTCATCATCTTTGGGCATAGGGGGCCCTTCATAGTTTGAACCACTCCTTAGAGTAATTGCATAGGCTTGATCCGTAGGCCTGGTCGGCTGTGCTGGCAGGGCTCCCTGTTGACGGGCTTGCAGAGTAGCGAAAATTTGCGCAATTTGATTATCTACGATTTTGTTATGTGCTAGGATCGATTCAATTTGGGCATCTATACTCTCCATGTGCTTCTGCATATTAGCCAGCATCGCTCTAATTTCTACCAGAGCAGGGTCGGAAGGTGAGAAGGGTTGTTGTGGTTGGTTCTTCTGGCCAACATTGGGGTGGTAATATTTCTGTTGTTGTTGTTGTTGTGGCACCTGTGATTCTTGTAGAGGTGGTGGATTTTGAACATTGGTGCTCCGGTAGGAAAGGTACGGATGATTCCGGTACCGAGGATTGTAAGTGTTGGAGTATGGGTTATTCTGCCTATAAGCTTGAAAGGCATTGACTTGCTCCACGGAACTCCTGCAATCTTGCTCCAATGACCTAAAATTCCACAATTTTCGCAAAAAGCCTCATTAGCATTATTATTAATTGCAGAATCATTTGCTACATTTGCAGTACTAAGATTATCCAAATTCTGGCAGATAGAGGTTAATTGAGCTTGCAAAAAGGATACAGAGTCAACATTATGCTTCCCCTTGTTAGCAAAGCCTTTAGGATTCCCATATTGGGAATTATGTATCGCCATATCTTCGATAACTTGACCTGCATCATCAACATTAAGGTTCATAAACCCCCACTAGCTGCAGAATCTAGTATTATTCTAGATGAATTTCCAATCCCATTGTAAAAGGCTTGGATCAACTGCCATTGTGCCAGATTATGGTGGGGGCATTCTCTTTGTAGGTCCTTGAACCTCTCCCAAGCCTCATATAAAGTTTCATCGGCTTCTTGGGCAAAGTTCTGAATTGCACTCCGTAGTACAGATGTTATCTTTGGAGGATAATATTTGTTATAAAAATTCAAAACAAGAGTATCCTAGTTAGTTATACCAAGTGCAGTTCTATTTAAACCATTAAACCATAAATTGGCTTTTCCACTTAAAGAGAAAGAAAAGAGAATCTCCCTGATTTGGTCTTGTGTGACCCCAGCTTGCCTGATGGTATTACAGTACTGACAGTAGTCTGCAATATGAAGATTTGGGTCTTCACCATTAGTTCCACTAAATTGCTTCCTTTCTATCATCGTTATAAATTGTGGTTTAATCTCAAATTGTACCCCATCAAGAGCTGGAGTAGGAGTAAGGTGTGGAAAATCTGTAAGCTTTGGTTGTGAATAATCACTAAGCTTCTTTGGAACCGCCATCTCTGATTCTGGATCTGAAGATACCTCTGAATCGCTAGAATCAGTTGGAGGGTCTCGGTGATCATTATTATCACTAGAACCCGCCAGAATTTGCTTGTGAAAATTCTTCTGTCTATGGAAGGATCGTTCGATCTCAGGATCGAATGGGATGTAACCTGATTTGGAACACCTGGGCATAAAAAATTAACTAAAAGCAAATATGAGACTTGCCTCAAAGAACTAACGTTCTCTGAGACAAAAGGAAATAACCTAGACTACAAAAATAATCAGAAATAAAAATAAAACCGTTTCCCCGGCAACGACGCCAAATTTTGACAGGCTAAAGTCGTATCATCTTATCAAAAGTAATTCCTAAAACCACTAACTAATAATAGATAGGGAAGTAGGGTCGAATCCACAGGGGAACTGGTCTTTCTATTACTAATTAATTCAAGCAATCTAAATTATAGAGTAACTAATATATTATAATTAAAGGAAACAAAACTACGAAGATGTAGAGTAAGGAGAAAACAATGAATAAAAAACCTAGGACATAGGTTCACAAATAAATAATATTCTAGGGTAAAACATAATAATCAATCATCAATGCTTAAATTAATCAGATCATAAAGGGCTTTCGCTACGTATTACAATCACACAATTAATTTACCGATATTAAATCTTATCTCTCGAATCTCGACTTAACCATTTATAAATTAACCTGCCTATTGAAACTAGACGTAAACATCAATTCTCATCTCTCGAATCTCAAATCAATATTGTCAAACTCATGCATAAAAGATCAGGTCTAATCTAGTCACAGAGCATTAAATCAATCAGTATGAAATAATCTAGCATTGATAATCAACAACAAAAAATTACCCCTTCATATTATTTATGGATCCCCACAAACCCTAGAAATAAAACTACTCACGCATAATTAAATCTAAACTAATCAAAACAATAAAATAAGACGTGATGAAAGAATTAAAGAAAATAACTGAAATGAATAGAGAAGAAATCGTTACCAAAAATAATCTGAATTAAGGAGTTGAATTAAGAACAAGGTTGAGAGAATTCTAGAGAGAGAAAATATTCTAAGTAGAGAGAGAAAGTCTAAAAGAGAAGGATTAAGAAAAAGTAAAAGAAGTACTAAACTCGCTTAATGGAGAAGTATTTATATTAAGCAACAATCCTAAACTAAAACAAACTTAAACGACGCTAATCGTCTCCTAAAGCTGACTCGCGCCCGATTGGGCCCGCCTTTTTGTTCATCAGGTATGTTTCTCGCGCCCGGCCGGGCGCGAGTTAAAGCGCCGACTTTACTTCCCCCCGGCCGGGCGCGCCTTCGGGCGACTCTTTGGACTCCGATTGGGCTCCAATTCTTCGGGCCAATCCGGATTTCCTCTTCGGGTCTTGAATACTCGGTCCAAATGCCCCGGTATCACACACCGAGCCCTTAATCACCAGCTCGATGGCTCTAATCGATCCTGGGCTATAGAAACTGGTCGTGCTTCTCCAATGCTCGTAGTTGCTAATGCTCCAAAAGTGCAAATCCCTACAAAAGTAAACCAAATCTACGAAAACACTAGAAAACATCAATTAGTAATAAAAGTAGCTCTAAAGAGCCAAAAACACTACTAATTATGGCCAAGGGACGAGGGTAAAATACTATATAAATTGGACACATCATTTTTACGGGTTGCTTCAAGTGGGTTTTAGGGTTTCGGGGGCCGCGCGAAAAGGGGAGGATGGTTGTTTCAGGGAGGGAGGGGGTCGGCGAACAGCGGAGGGGGTTGTGTTTAGCGTCGCGGTGGTTGTTTGGAGGGTTGTTGCGGCTGAGATCGGAGGAGGGAAGGGAGGAGGTGGGCTGTTGCGGCTGAGATCGGAGGGAAAGGGAGGAGGTGGGCTCGCCGACGTCGGGGGAATGTTTGGGCACTGGCAGTCGGCACAGGGAGGGGGAAGGGTGGCTGAGAGTGAGAGGGAGAGGGGAGGGGTGGTAGTGGGTGGTTGATTTTTTTTTTTTTTTTTTTTAAGTTTTTTTTTAATAAATTAAATTTTTAAATAATTAGATAATGGGCCCCACTAACGGAAAATGTAACGGAAGTACCAAAACTTATAACTTATACTTTGATGGTACCAAAGTAAAAAAAAAAAGTTTTAAACGGGTACGAAAATTCAATTAGGTCTATTTTCGAGGTACCAAAATTCAAAATTTCCTTTCCATTATGTAATGATTGTCTTTGATAACTAAAAAAATGTTTTAGTAAAAAAGATTTAAACTTGAAACCAACAAGTCTTACTATCTAAACAGTCGAATTTGATTAGCAAATTAAACAAGTACAAACTAACAACCCGGGGCATCGCTCGGGCCACACACTAGTTGCTTTCTAAAAGTAGTAGTTTATACAAGTATTTTTTTTTGGAACTTCTTGTCAGCGAAAATGCAAAGAAAAGAGAGAATGAAAAGGAAGGAAAAGTCTCAAATTGAAAAAAATTAAAAAAAACCAAACATTTCTTTAGTTTATAGGAGCCGTTTACCGCTATTAGTTAACTTTTAAAAAAATCCGGTGTACAATAATTATTGTACATCCATTACAAAGATAGCTAAAAGTGATTAAAAGTTACCTTTGAAATGAATAAAAGTTACCTCAATATGCATAAAAGTAACCCAATTCAAATAAAAATTATCTACACTTTATTAGTAAAGAATCACATTTTAAATGACTAAAAATCAATTATTAGTGATTGAATGTAATTAAATTACCTTTATAAAACTTTTCTTGTTGTCTATTTATATAAAAATTGTATTATGTTTAAAGTTACCCAAAAAAGACAAAAAGTTACCCTAAAATTAGCTAAAAGTTACCCTTATACTGCTCGATGTACACTAATATTAGTGTAAACCGGATGTATACAAAAATTTTTGTTGATAAAGTGGTAAAAAGACTACTTAGCGGCTATTACACCGAGGTAGGCGTATCTACATATCTATTATTCGTATTTAAAATCCGTTAAAAATCCAAAAATTGATATCCGAATGGACGTTTTCGAATAAGATTAACAAAATTTCAACTCGTTTTCGGAGTATATAATTACTCAAACCAAATTTTGGTTTGCAAATGAGGGGCAAAGCCCAAGTAACGAGCCCCATAAACACACACAAACATGTGATGGGCTAATAGTCTAATACACAAATGCAAATTTGCTCACCAAAACATTTATAGATACTCGTACAACTCTACCATGCCGTCGCCTTCTCTACCGAATCACCGCACCACTGCCGAGCAAATACACCAACACAGCGCCATGGAAGAACAGCATCAATCAAATTTAACAAGCTTTCTTAAATGGGCAGCACAACTTGGTATTTCAGATGCACCCCATCACTCTACTTCTTCTTCGTGTTTGGGTCATTCTCTCACCATTGCTGATTTCCCTGAAGCTGGAGGGTACTTCTTCATCTTCTTCATACCCTTCTTTCTTCCCACAATTTTGGAGATGGGTATTTGAATTTTTTGTTTAATTATTTGAATTTTGAATTGTAGGAGGGGTTTAGCTGCTGTTCGAAATCTTAGGAAGGGGGAGTTGATTTTAGAGCACCTAAATCAGCATTGATGACAAGTGAGAGTGTAGTTGAGAAAGATCATAGACTTGCTCATGCTATCAAATGCTATCCGTCTCTTTCCTCTACTCAGGTTCGCTTTTCCGCTTCTTTATTTTGTTAGTCTATATATACACATGAGGGGGTTGAGGGTTGAATTGTGTAGGAACTAGTGTTACAAAAGTTTGCGGAAATTTAGTTCAGTAGTAGAAATTAAAGGAACGAAATAAAGAGATGTAAGGAGATTTTTGCGTGGAAACTTCTTGTGCCTCGAAGAAAAACTATACAGGGCAACTATACCCGAATTACAATTCAGAAATCAAAGAGGAAGTTTGGAATATAGTTCTCTTTACCCTTAATCGAAATACACCTCCGTAGGAGTGTAAAGGGGTTGAACGTATATGCAAACTAGAGTGTTTTCATCCAATTCTTAATAGTAAATGCTTAAATAAATAACAATTTACGAATCCAATTTATCAACTCGATTTGATACATTATACAATTATATGATTTCTTATGGATACATTCTCTTGGCATGAAAGCCCAGCACATCTTGCTAACAATAACCATGTCCAATCTTAGTCTTATGGTGAATGATGGGAAGACTAACTTTATTTTGAATGAAATTGGAAAAATTATTGAAGAGAAAAAGAATTCCGAAGTAGAGAGTGAAGAGGATGAGAGTGAGAACAAGAAAATCAATGAAAAACAGGGGGTTAGAAAAGAACAGACGAAGAGAGTGGTTGGGAAACCCAAAGTGATTAAGCCTGAGGAGTAGCATGAGGGTGGCTATGCTCACACCCAAAGTAATTAAGCCTCCTTTGTTTGTTGATGTCAGTGAGGACTAGGGAGAGCTGTCACTTGATGAAACTACGATGGAAGAGATTGAAAAGGAAGAACTAAAGAGTGAATGACAAAATGTACTATCTCAAGTTCCTCTTGGGAACACACTGACATTTGGTTCTCTTGGCAGTGGTACTCCTTTTAAAGTTCCATCTTCTTTGGGAACACTTGGGTTTGGTTCTTTTGGAAGAGCAGACACTCATGGTTTCAAAACGAAGATGCTGTCTTTGGTTAACATGATGCAGATTGTGATGGGTAAAACGTAATCATATGAGCACTTAACAGGTGTCACTCCAAGGCTCTGTTACGGTGACTGAAGCCCATAGGCAGAAAATTACCCAGACACTTTTCTACTAAGCCTTGAAGAAATTGCCTTTGAAGAAGTTTTCGAGATTGATGCTTAGTCTGTTTGCTTCCTAAACCTTTATTAAATTAAGTTTGGTTGTCATCACCAAAACTAATCGAGGTCAACAAGTTTAGTTGATGTGAGTGTTAAATTTCATGGAAAATTGAAGGACCTAGGTCATTAAATAATGGTTTGCACTTTAGGGTTTCTTTTGATAAATAGAATGTATCAAATAGAGTTGATATATTAGATTAGTAAAGTACATGTTTATTTAGTTAAGCATGTACCATTAAGAAGTGGATGAAAAGACCTTTAGTTTGCATATATGTTCAACCCCTTTACACTCCTAGGGAGGTGTATTTTAAAGGTAAAGAGAATCGTATTCCAAACTTCGTGCATGCATTGTGGTTAAGTGGATCTTCCGGCTAGGTTAGAGTGTATGTGTTGCATTTCAAGTTGACTTCATCATAAGTTGGGCGATATGAATAAGCTGAAAAGGATTATTATTATTATTGGACTTTGGTTGTGTGGACAAGGTATGAGTACATACTTGGCAAAATAAGATTTGAGAGTCACCCATGCGAGCTATACTATAGTTGATTACTTGTCTATGCTCGAGTGCTGGTCATTAGTGGTTAGAAGGAGTTGATTGGTCAATATTGTTATGTATTTGTTTGGATTTGATCTTGACTTCTTGAGTTTAACTTTTGTCAAACTGATTTGTGACTTGAGTGAATAAGAGTCCTTTTCACTGTTTTTTTTAGGACGAGCAACAATCTGGCTAGGGGGAGTTAGATGTTCATTTGCAGTTTCAGGATTTATTAAACTCTTCTGAGCCATTTAAATTTTAAACTAACAATTCTTTTCTGTACATGGTTTGTGTTTTCTAGTGTTATGCTATGTTGTAGGTTATTATACTTTCACCTTTTGACCACAATATGTTCTGTTGTTTTGGCATGCTAGTGCTATTATTGGCAATTTCTTTTAAGGAGTTGAAGAGAGTATGTGCTCTTCCTCTCCACTTGGTCATAATGAATTTATTTCCTGGCATTCATATTCCATGATCCATGATGAGCTTTCTCATTATTCTATGGATGTTGATTGCTAATGTGAACTTCTCTAGCTGATGACAATGGTGTATATGTAACAACCATGATAGTTTTTTTACTAGTATTTTGTTGTGGCTTTTAGGCCATGCTCTCATGTTAGATTTTAGGTGCATACAAAGACATTACAGCACTCTTGTTCCCCCTCTATCTCCGGTTCGTTTCACCTTTTTTACTGTATAAAATAATTAATATAGACGGTAGGCTCTAATCCTTACTTTGCAATTTTAAAAATAAATGATAAGCTCAAATCCTTATTTGCAATGAGAATAATAAGTTGTGGAGTGGTAATAACTTAGTGAAGAATTATTTTGGGTATCACCCAAACCTCTCTATTACGATAATATTTATCAAATATCAGATGTTTTTATCTTGCATAACGTAAGTTTTGATTCATTGTCTCAAATTTTCATAGGATTCTATGTAGTTTATTGGTTATAGAAAATCTCAGTTTCTGGTTAGATCTCTATGTGCATAGATAAATATCTAATACCTGCAAAAAGTGCTGGTATGAGCCCCAATTTTTAAACAGTGTTCCCCAGAACTGAGTCTTTGTTTAGGTAGAGTTATAAAGCAGAACATGTATGCAGACAAAGCAGTATCAAAAAAATGATCTGAACCAGACAGACAGTTTCTTAAAATTACTAAGCTTTTTTGCTTGTGTGTTCCTTTTTTTTTTCATTGTCATTAAAGTATTTACTGTTGATGTTTGTAGGTTCTTACTGTGTGTCTATTAGCCGAAGTTAACAAAGGAAGGAGGTCTGCTTGGTATCCTTATGTAATGCTGCTTCCCAGAAGCTATGACATTCTAGCAAGTTTTGGTCCGTTCGAGACAAAAGCACTGCAAGTTTGGTTCTGACATTAGTGATTTACAGCATTCATTTTATTTCTGTTTTGTACAATCACCATTTCTAGTTTGCTTTAGGCATTTACTCTTTTGTCAGAAACTACCTATTAGTACCATTTTACAACTACTTTTGGAGTGACTACTCTTAAAACTTTTTATTTATTTATTTATTTTTGTAACATAAAACTACCAAAAACCCAAAAAGTTTGAGTAGCACTTCCTACTAATCATTTCCGTCCAAAAATTCCATCTGAAAGTCTCACGTCTCTTATTTTTGTCTAATATATATTTTTTTATTTCATTCTCGTTTTTGCAACTGTTAGTCCTTGTTCTTGGTAAAAAAAATTAACTAAGGCTATATATATTATATCAGGGAATTCGGGTTTTCATAATTGGGGATTTTGAGTTAGTGATTTAGGGTTTAGGGTTCTTGAATCAAATCATGCTTAAATCAATTTAAGGGCTTAGGGTTATTACAATGTAGTTTGATGAATTCTGATTTATAATTCAAGGGAATTAGGTTTTATCATTTAGCGGAGTTAGAGTTTATCAATTTTGAGGATTAGGATTTATAAATTTGGTTATTAGGGGATTGAATTACGGTTTGCTAATTTGGGGATTAGGGGATAGTTTATTAATTTGGGATAGAATCAGGGTTTATAAATTTTGGGAATTACGGTTCATAAAATTTGGGTGATTTGAGTATGTGAAATATGAGGATAAGGATTTATAAATTAGGGTTTAATTTTTCAAATAAGGGTATTAAAGGAATATTTGTGTTTTTGAATGTAAAAATTTTAGGAAAAAAAGGGTCCAACAAATAGATTCTTTTGACATAAACCACTTGTGGGTAGTGTTACCTAACTTTTTGGGTTTTTAGGTTAATTTGGTTAATAAAATAAAAAAAATAAAGGTTTCAAAAGGTAGTTGTTTTTAAAAGTGGTATTTAATATGTAGTTTCTAGCAAAAAAAGTCCATATATATTTTCATTGTCATGCCTTATCTTGATGTAATAATTTGTCTAATGTTTGAAAATTTTATACTATGTAAGTTATATTCATTATCTTGTTGAATATTTTTTTAAAAATTATTTGCTAAATGGAGAAATCATATTGGCAGGTAGATGATGCTATTTGGTTAGCACAGAAGGTTATTTCAAAGGCTGAGTCAGATTGGAGTGAAGCTGTTGCATTGCTAGAACTACTAAAGTTGAAGCCTCAGCTTGTGAGCTTGAAGGCTTGGCTCTGGGCTTTTGCAACAGTAAGATAAGCAAGCATGGAATGTGCAATGTTTCCTCTCAAGTGCATGTGTGTAAAATCATCTGTATATATTTTTGATATGCTAATGGCCTTGTGCTGCTTATTGACTTTGCTTAGCCTGTTGTGATCATTGAACTGGACATCTCTGTTCCGAAGTCTGGCTAATTCAAAATTAAGAAGTCAATTGTTGTTGTTGGAGTCCAATTTGTAAAGAATATGATGGCTTAAATTAATAAGAATACTCCGGTTAAAGGTTTATTCATTTCAGTAGTGTTGGCTTTCTGTTCTAACTAGGTTGATACAAAAAAAGACATAGCTTTGGAGTGGGGTTTTGGGTATATTGTGTCCTGCATCTCTTTCTCAGATAATCTTTTTGCTTTGGTCATTTCATTAATTGATGTTTGCTCTCAGTGATTTAGCCTCTTGGGAGAGCCAATGAGGCAATGACTGAATCTTTGATGCACTAAAAGTGTAGCCATAAATTCTTAATTGTTCTGTATTCAGGTTAGCAATTTCACAGTTACTTATCTACTTTTGCTTGGCTTTCAAAACAGCCTTTCCACAAGCCCGGGTCTCAGTAGATATTAATGCTAGTTAAATCTTGGTCTTCCAACTGCAGATTCTTATTAGTTAGTGATTTAATTACTTTGTTTCAATTGTTTGGATCTTGCTGAAATCCGAATGATAGAACTGGCTTTATAAACTCTCATGACACAGCGTACTGCATAGTATTTTAACCACATATTATCTTCTTTTCTTGAGTAGATATCATCACGCACATTGCACGTTCCATGGGATAGTGCTGGGTGCTTGTGTCCTGTGGGCGACCTTTTCAATTATGCTGCACCTGGAGAGGAGTTGGTTTCCACCGAAGTTTCTGAGAGCTGGCTCGATGATTCTTTGTTACAAGTGAGAACTCCGCCGGATGTAGATGACACAGAGGACCCACTGTTAGAGACTGAAAATATAGACGCTTGTTCTGGCAGGTTAATTGATGGTGGATATGAGGAAGATATAGCTTCGTATTGTTTATATGCCAAGAAAAACTACAAGATTGGTGAGCAGGTAAATAGTTCTTGTCAGTGTTGATCCTTTCGGAATAGACCACCTTTTGATACAAATTATACTTTGAAGTTCATGTTTCTGTATGTTTGTAATTAACTATGTTGGCTTATGTAACAATGAAGAAAAGACGTTTTGTTTAGTTTAGCTTGCTTTGGTATTGCACTCTGCTTATGGCATATTTTAATTAAAATAAATGATAAAATTAATATTGGAGGTATTTAAGTGCTTGGAAGTGAAAATGAAATTTGTATATTTTGAGGAGCTCATTGGTTATATACTTAAATTCAGCTTGATTATAAGATGATGAAATTGGGTACCATGGGTTACATACTTGCATCTACGACTGCTTCTACTCAGATATTTGTCATGACGTTAAGATTACACTTTTGTTGTGAATTTACCAATTTTTTGTCTCGTTTATCCAGGTTTTATTAAGCTATGGGACGTACACAAACTTGGAACTTCTTGAACATTATGGATTTATTCTGAATGGAAATCCTATTGACAAGGTTTTCATCCCTTTGGAACATGATATGTTTGCTTGCCATTCATGGCCTGCAGATTCTCTGTATATTCAACACGATGGGAAGCCTTCATTTGCCCTGTTATCTGCGTTGAGATTGTGGGCAACTTCTCCAAACAAGCGGAAATCTATTGGTTACCTTGCACTTTCTGGGTCACAGCTCTCTGCAGAAAATGACATTGCCGTGATGAAATGGCTGATATCAAAGTGCCGTGCGATCCTGGAAAGTCTCCCCTCGACAGTAGAAGATGACCTATCATTACTTGGTGCAATCGATAAAGCTCAACAGCTTCAGTGTTTTGATAAGCCAGATAATTTGTCTTCCGCAGCTTCCATGGAATTCTGCAATTTTTCCGAGTCAATGGACTTGTGCTGTGGAGGAACTGAAGTCGCGTCTGGTATGTCCTCAAATGTCAAAAAGTCTGTGGATAGGTGGGCATTGACAGTTCAATGGAGGCTTAGATACAAGAAAACACTTGTTTCTTGCATCTCCTTTTGCTCTTGAACTATTGAGATCCTCAACCCTGAACATGCAACAATGAACTAAAGAAAATTGAACATTGAACATGGAGCTTGTAACATTATGTAAAAATATAATTGAACATGTAACACAAAAGTAAAGCGATCCAAGTAATGATTGAGCCTGTTTCATGCTATGATGTGTCATCCCATAGCGGATAGGACTACTGGAGGAAAAACTGCCAGTACCAAGCAGCTACTGCTCGACACTGAATGCAGCTAAAGTCGAGTTTGTGTGAGCATGTGTTCGCGGCTTCTGGGAAAGACTCACCACCAGCCTAACACATAACCTGACACACTTGGAAAGACGGACAGGACTGGGGGCAGAGTTTCAAAATAGACCTCTAGGCCTCGATTCTCTTGTTGACTTCAGATCTGAGGAGTGGCCTCTGCCTTAGAAAGCTTATATTGGCTATTTGTTTTCTGATCGCTTCTAGTTAAGTAAGCTGTCATATGCCCCAGTTAATTACTTTTAAACTTCATGAAATCATACTATATTTATTGCAACACTGATTTTCACGCTTGCAAGCACACAACTTTGATCAGTTAATATTTGTATTTTTAAGATATAATTCTTAGTTGTATGAATCATGTAACGATTTATAGCTAACATCTAGCAATCAGAAGTTGATTATTGCTCACAAAATAGTTAAATAGCTAACTTATTAACACTAATTTCGCTACATAAATTGGCGCCATTGATAATTGATATGAAAACTCATGCATAGTTTATATGGTGTGTAAAATTGTTAAATACATTGCGTAGAACATTCAAGTCAAGATTTTACCTGAATTTATGGGTGCACTTTATTTAACTTTAATTCTAAATTTTGACTAACTTAGGACCACGTATTAATGCAGCAATGCAAAGGACCTATCCCTTTGCTATTGTCAAAAAAAAAAAAAAAAAAAAAAAAAAAACTTTAGGTCATTTTTTCCATTCATTACTCTCTCCATTTATATAGTTTTTCACACTTGTGATTTATTAAAAATTGTACAGTACTGTTGTTTTTCTTTAGCCTCTTAAGTCTAATACACCTTATTGAGGAGGTATAATCAGTAGCAGATCCAGGATTTTCGAACTGGTGAGTCACCGTCAATAACTAATCATTTGTTTCAATCCAAAAATTATATATCTGTATATATAAAAAATATATTTCACCAAAATGATTTCAATCCAAAAATAGGACATAAAAATCCATACTACAATAGTACTTAAAAATTCAATTTTACAAGTCGAAAGTACGTACTCCAAATAAATAACATGTTACAAACAAATAGTACTATAAAATTATTACATTAAATTAACTTTATTGTACAAGAGTACACTAAAAAAAATAAAATAAAATAAAATAGTGAGATAACTTAAGAGACCTGTTATTAAATATAACAAGTCTCTTTAATGAAAAAAACAAGCACCGCAACAAATATTCATATACAATGTCAGCAGAAAAGAGACCTGTTATCTAAATAACTGGTCTCTTTGTTATTTAAAAAAAATCTAAGAGCATCTCCAATGGTTTAATTGTAAGGACTTGCTTGCAATATAAATAAAATTTCTAGCTACATACTTATCATTGGAGAACAAAAAATAAATAAATAAATAGATCGGTAGTCTAGGGCCTTTTATGTGCAGGCAACTGTAGTATATCCTCACCCTAAAATTTAGTTTTTCTTTATGAGGAATCCATAAGCTCTAATACCTCGAGTCTTTTATGACTTATACCGACAAGTATTATTCGAGTCATTGATTCAAGTTACTAGAGATTGATAATTTCTTTTATTTTATAATAGGAGGTTCGTCTCATTCTAATATTCTATGATAATTTCTGGATGATAAAATAGACACAGGCCTTGTAAAAGGGGCCTAAGATTGAGTGGATGAGAGAAATTACACCACTTACATGATTATTTGAGGCTGCTCACACTTGGGAGAATACCTCCAATTAAGATGCTTAATTCTTTAACAATATAAACCTTTAAAAGGCTCTATTACAACCTACAAATTTAACCAAGTGTGAAGTGTCAAGTGTTTCATAATCAGCAGCAAAAATATCATAGATACTAATATACTATACCAGTCTACAATTTTTTTATACCAGTCTACATAGTAGTGGCACTATTTGTATAAATTACAAAAACATTAATCATTGACCAATCTAAACCTAGCCTCATGATAAAATTTTGGCAGGTTTTCTTGATAAAATCTGATGAATATTCAGCTATATACAGCTTATAACATTTACTTTTCTTTTTCAAAAAAAAATCCGATTTAATATAATCATTAGGGGAACAAAATAGTACTTAGTCCATGGTAAATCATAAATGGCATCTTGGGGGTGGAGATTCCATTACCCTTGTTCCAATAGGGTTGTCCATCATTCGAGCCGAGTTAAGCTGTGTGACGTTTTAGATTGTTATCAAACCTTCTTCACACCTTAAAGATGAATTTTTTTAACAAAAGTAAAGGTACACATGAAATTAGTTATTAAACAAAGAACTAAAAACTTATGTATTGCATCTTTCAAATGGTCTTCCAATAAATATTTTTTAAAAATTTGTACCCTTTTCGTCTCTATTTGTTCTTCATACTTTAAATACTTTTCAAAGAACAAATAGAGATAGGGAATACCTATTATTACAGCGAGTTCCGAACTGCTAGGAGTAAGCGCGCTAACATTCTAACTTAGTCAAGATTGGAAAAGAGATTGTTAAAAATTGTGCTAATGTCCCTCTTGCTATAACAAGTCATAGTAAGAGGGACATTAGTAGATATTTCTAACAATTTCTCACCAATCTTAACTGAGTTAGGAATTTGCTTCCTCTTCTAACTTTCATATAAACTTGTAACAACTTACAAATTTAACGTAGTACTCTACTAGACAACTAGGATTTTGTATAGAGCAGTGTTGTTTGAGAGTTGAGATAGAGTTGAGATTTTGTGGGTTTTATATAGAGGGATGATTAGGTTAAACTTCAAAGAAAGTAATGTAGAAGTCACGAGGAAATTTCGATTGATTACAAATTACAATTGACCATTGACCTAGAAAGCTAGTAAGTTCAATTATATGGCTTATAGAACCTTACTTTTGAGAAACCGCGTGGAAATTGCATAAAGCAAATCTATGATATTGATTCCTTGTCCAATTTAAAAAATGACAAATCTTGTGTCTTGAATTGGAATTTTTTTTTTTTTTTTTTTTTTTTTTTTTTTTTTTTACAAATATCATATCATATAACTAATATATAAAGTTAAATTTTTAGGCAGGTCACGAGGTAGCGACAATTGGCGTTCTAACTTTTCGCCAAGTGTCGTGCCACGTTGGATAGATTTAAATAGACTTCACAAGATTAAAAAAAAAAGTTAGTTTAGAAATCTATTTGGATATAACTTTAGGATAAAATTGTTGGTTTAGAATTTTATTTTCGATAAAATACCAATCTTTCAAATGTAGAAATTGAATTATAATTCTATTCAAAAAAATTATTAGATTATAATTCTACAAAATTATCATATAAATATATCTTTTATATCATAATATATTTTGGAGCTAAGGGAGTAGTTCAAAGTGTAAAAGTCCATAATCTAATAGAATTTTATTACTATGTAGACCTGTCAATTAGGTCAGGTCATGAGTCATCTCAGATTGGGTCACTTCAAGTTACGAGTGAAGAAATGTTCAACCCTTGCCCAAAGTTTTGGATTCGTGTCAACCCAACGAGTTTTAAACATTTATTTAATTTAATTTATTTTTGCTATATTTTTTTTATTTTTTAATGTAATTAAATCGAATATTTCCACCAACATTATTGTTAGTCATTATATGCCTACTAGATAACAAATCGTCACAAAAGCACGTCAATTACTAACTAATTTTGTATCAATGATCATTTTTAAAATTAGACATCTTTAAATTCAATAAAAAAAAAACCCGGGCATCGCACGGGCACAAAACTAGTAACTAATATATAAAGCTAAACTTTTAGCCAGATCACGAAATAGCGACACTTGACGTTTTAACTTTTCGCCAAGTGTCTAGCCACATAAGCGCCATATAAAAAAATTTATTTTGATACGCAGGACTTATTGGAATATATTTTTTTAATAAAAAAATTTGGATAGAGTTAGATAAATTTTATAGGATAAAAAAGTTAGTTTAGAATTTTATTTTCAATATAATTTGAATCGAATTTTAAAGGATAAAAATATTGGTTTATAGTTTTATTTTCGATTAAATACCAATATTATAAATTAAATTATATTTCGTAATTTTATTCAAATTAATAATTAGAATATAACTCTCAATAACTATCCTATAATATTATTTTTTATATCATAATATTTGTGTTGAAGAGTACTTCAAAATGAATCTATTTATGATACATTTTATTTACTTGATATAAAATATAAGTTAGTCATTCATAGATATATAAATTTATACGATTAATCAAGTTACACGACATAAGTTTATTAAAAAAAAAATAGTTTGGTGCCCCGTGCGATGCCCGGGTAGTTTATTGAATTTAAGATAATTGTTTATTTAAATTATATAGTAGGCATGTAATGACAACTAATAATAATATTGTGAAAATGATGGGTTTAATTAAAAAATAAAAAAAAATAGCAAAGTAACTACAAAATTAAGTCAATATATCAACAATTAAAATTTGCTATTATTCACCAAAAATCTATTGCCTACTCTAGTTAGTAGCGGGTTGGAAACAAAAATTTGTTTTTGCTAAAAGGCTTGTTGCCATGAGATTTTAGCTACCATTTGCAAAACAATTTTGTTGCAATGTTGAATCCATTTAAATATAGTTTCCATGATGGTTGTTGTTCTTAGTGCATGTGCTGCCAACTTGGGCAATAGATTACCATTGGTTGTTGCTAAAAGTAGCAACAAATTATTAATGTTGGTTCCTACATATAACAACAAATTATTAATTTTTGTTTCTAAAAATAGCAACAATTTATTAACGTTGGTTCCTAAATATAGCAACAAATTATTAATGGTGGTTCTTAAAAATAGCAACAAATTATTAATATTGGAGAAAATTTGGAAATTGGTACCTCAAAAATGAGAGGTGTTGAAATTTGGTACCTGTAGGGAATATTTCAAGCATCCAATACTTGAGCCCCACTGTGATCATACACTTAAGCATGGTGACGTCCAAAGGGAAGGAAACTATAGTAAAAGAGTCTCCAACAAGTTTTAGGAACTTGTAAACCGTTCACAGGGTGAAGGTTACACCCCTTAACGATCCATGAGATCGTTAACTCCAATAGGTCTGAAACCATGACTTGATGTTCGGGGATGAAGGTACAAATCCAACCTAAAAGAGATTGAATCTTCCTTAAAAATAAGCCTCTACTTTCTTCTTCTTGTATTCATGTGCGCTTTCTGACTAACATACAATCAATAGATTAACCCTAAACCTTTTTAATCTATGTTGGTTGAATAATAATGCACAAGCAAACCTATTATTGGCGATCACTTGAATTATAATCATATTAGCCTAAACAAGATTATTAATTATCATATTAAGCATGATTACAAGTACAAATTCCCTTTAAACATGCATAAAAAGTGTGATCAAGCAATAAAAATAGATAATATATCAAGCAACATAATAATAACCATCATAATAATCATGTTAACAATAAAGCATAATATTAATAGCAAGATCCTAGGCATGATATTAATAGGATTAATAACAAATCCTAGCATGTCACTAAACATTAAAGATCAAATCTTTATCCTAACATGATATTTAGAAAAGAAATAGGAAGTATCATAAACATACATAATATCATAAATATTTGTTAACCCTAAACATGATACTAGGAAGCAATAAAACATCCTAACATGATACTACGAATCAACAAAATAATCTAAGCATGATTTCTATATCAAAAGATTAATAAAGTAATTAAATCACTTAATTGGATGCCTCGTATCTCTTTCTAATAACAAAATACACACGTTAGTATTTTCAAGGAAAATATTAAATCAAACAATTAATATAAGGATTTGGGACCAAACCCTCAGAAATTATCAACCTTTCACGTCTAGGGCGAAGACAACTTCGAGTTTGACTAGGTGTGTCTGGAACCAATGAATGGGGAATTTTGTATGACGGAAGGTTTAGAAAATGAATAGAGAGATAGAAGGCTTCTAGCTTTTAGAGAGAGAAAGAGAGATGATTGTTGATGAATAAAAACGTGGAGATATGACCCCTATTTATAGAAAAATAGTCCAAAAACGATAGAAAATACTTCAAGTTCTATACAGAATAAAACTGGCAGACATCAACGCCAGGCGGCAGGATTAGTGCCAGGCGACAGACATTAGCGCCCAGCGACAAACATTCTGTCTTCTGGCGAGGAACTCTTTCATTTTGCGCTAATTAAAAGATAAGACGCGCTTTGTACGCGGAATCCTCTTCTAAATATGATTAAGCAGCTAATTCTGCGTTGATCAGATTAAAATCAGGTTTGTGACAAATCACTTATTTTATTCCAAATAAAACTCTTAAAATATAATTATCAATCCTAATCTCATTAGAATTTAAAAGAACCTTCTACATTATTCTAAAAGATTAAAATAAATCCTAATAACTTTTGGAATAATAATTAATAGGCCCTCCTCTAGATCATTGGGCCACATATAAAATTCATTTCGGGCCAAATTTAATTTAGGCTATAACTTCCTCTTTATTCATCGGAATTGGGCTTATAATATATCGTTGGAAAGCTCTTTTCGAGCCCAATCCAACTACACTATTATCTGACTCTTATCATGGACCAAACTAAATTGGACTGGCTATTTTCATAAATAGAGTGTAAGAAGAAATATTTTCAAAACAGAAAGAGAGATATTTTAATAAAAACACATCACTAGACTTTTCACACTTTCACTTTGTCCGATAATCAAATTACGTGAAAGGTATTCGTCCCCGGGTTTGGTTTTGGGGAGACACATTTGGGTGCATGTCTACAGTACCCATTAATTTATTTTTTTAAAATTAATACCCACCAAACTCTAACGTTATAGGTTTCAATACTTCTGTTAGTGTTCTGTTAGGTTTACCATTAGTGGGGCCCACATATATAATTAACTAACCTCCCTTAACTCCTTCTCTCTCCTTGAATTTTACTGTGTCATCTATCTGTCTCTCTCTTTCCCTTCTTCCTCCATCATCAATTCCTCCAACTAGCTTATTAACTTCATTTTTCAATCTAAACCACAAATTCTTTCTCTCTAACTAGAAATTTGAAGCCCTAGCTGAAGAAAGTTGATTCTTAATTTGACTATTGCGTGGACTAACAAAGCAAAAGTAGAGTGACGGCTCCAACAAAGCAGAAGCAGAATCACTTGTCACCTCCATTGACTAAAGGAGTTGATTCTTCTAACAAGGACAAGTATGATTCCTTCAACCTTTTATAGTGGTCCAACAATGGTGACGATTTTGCAATTATGTACAAAAGTTAGGGTTATTTTTGGAAATTTTGACTAGATTATTGTGTTTGGATTACTTTATGATTTTTTTGTGAAATTGATTAATAACTGATGGTTGTAGCAGCAAGTGGTAGGGTATTGTTGTCATTGAAGTTAACATATGTTGTGATTTATTATTGTTGGAAAAATGGTCAATATTAATACAAACTTTGAGCGATCCGCCAAAAGCAAGTCAAACTTTTGAATATTTCTAAATAATACAAACTTTAGGAGGTATTCGCTTTAAACAAGTTATGACCGGTTAGTGACTTGATTAATAGGTATATTGGACACGTGTCATTGTTTAATTGTTTTGACAATTTAATTTAAATTTTTTATTTTTTTTATTTAATATTTTTTTTCCAAAATTTAAATTTTATTATAATTATCCTTTTTTAAAAAATACCCCCTCCCCACTAACCACCCATTCCTTTCCCTGTTGCCCATCTCCCTTCCCTAGTGTCGTTTATCCGGTGACACCCTTCCGGCCCCTCAATCCCCTCCTTCACGGCGGCGACTCCGTTTATGTCATTCCCACCTCTCCAACTCCCTTCCCTAACTCCCACCCACCACAAAAACCCAAGAAATCCTCCTCCCTCTCTAGGAAAACCCACGAAACCCCCAATTGTCCATTTGCCCACCCGTGAAATCCTACCGGCTAGGGTTCATGGATTTTTGCAGGTATGAAGGGAGTTTCGTGGGTTTTCGTCGGGAAGGAAAGGGAATTTCAAGAAGGGGGGTTTGGTGATGGTGGTTTGGGGGAGGGCGAGGGAGACGATAGGGTGGGCTGGGCTGGGCGGCTGGCGTCGCCGAGGTTGGAAGTAGGGGAGGGAAGCTGCTAGTGGTGGGGAGGATGAGTTGATGTTGGTGGGGAGGTTGAGTGGCTTTTTTTTTCCTAATTATCAATTAATTATGGTTTTAATGTTAGTTAATTTTTCATCAAATTTAATTGTTAAATGAATTTATTTTTCTAAAAAAATTACCGATCATTTAGGTTGTAGGTAAAATGACCCGTTTAAAGCAGATTCCCCTAAAGTTTGTATTATTTAGAAATAATCAAAAGTTTGACTTATTTTTGGTGGATCGCTCAAAGTTTGTATTATTTTTGACAAATTTTCATTTATTTTTTCCTTGTTTATAATTGGGATAATTTGTTACATGTTTTATATTAATTAGGTAAGTGTTACATGCTGCTTATTAATGTGGAATCATTGTTGTTTTGTAGATAACACAAATTGAAGAACTTGATAATACTGTAGATATAAAGATAATACTGTTTGGGGGGTTTGTTTTTTTTTTTTCTTTTTATTTTTTTTTATTAAAAAGGGGGGTGAGTATCAAGTATATGAGGCTGGTTTTGTGTATTGCAGGTTGGGTGGGCATGTCTCATTTATATCAGGTAACCATTTAAGATTTTTATGTGGGGAAGGGTTTTAGGACAAGGGGTTTGAAGTCCCTTACATATATTGCATATGGTACAAAGAAAAGGGGCATACATGGATGACTAGGAAAAGGAAGATAGAGACAGCAGAGGATGTGAAGGGGTTTATTAAGGCTGCACATAGTGATGGTCACCTTGAGCAATACAACACTGTATCAGAGGGAGAAGCTAGGCCAACTGATCCAGTTCCAAAAGAAAGCCCACAACCAAACCAACATATTAGTCCACCTAAATCAAAGCCTGCTAAACACACTCCTAAAAAAGCCATAACTTCCAAACAGATCCATAAAAAGGCCATCTCTGCAGTGGTAAGAAGGAGCCCCATGTTTTATGTAGACAAAAAGGATGAGGGTACTATTACACTCACTGAGCGAGTAGTAATAAGAAGGAGCCCTAGGTTTAGTTCTGTTTGTGAGAAGTATGCCACAATTGTTGTGAATGGGGAAAGGAAGAGGGGAATTGATAAAGGGAAAAGGAAAGTGAGTGAAGAGGCTGGTTGATTAGTAACAATGTGAAGCTTCAAGGGAAGGGGAAGGGGAGGTGTCAAAGGAAACTGTTCTTAGCTGAAGAATCTGATGATTCAGGATCTTCAAGTGAAGATATTAGTGATATAGATGTTAACTGGGTTCCTGGAGAGGAGGAGGAGGGTGATTATGAAGAAGATGGGTGGGATGAAGATACAGGTGACATAGTAGGGATTGTTGACAAGATTTTGGCAGTGGTCAAAACATTCTGGTGGTAATGATACGACGTCTCAGAAGTTATAGGAGTTAGGGAAAGATCTAGGGAGTGATCAGGTTGAACTGGAGGCAGAAGAGAGTGATGAGGATGATTTGAGGAGCTTACATGGGTCTGATGAAGAAGAGGATGAGAGTCCATGATTTAGGGAAGAAACTGATTTCAAAATGCCTGTTGTTTTACTTAAGAATCAGAAACTCACAAACATTCTTGTGCTAAGGAAAGCATTAAGAACACATGCCTTAGAGAATAGATATGAGTTCTATTATTTGCACAATAATAAGGAGGAAGTGAGCACTTTTTGTAGGAGGAGGTGTGATTGTGAGTGGGATTCTAAAAGGAGCAAGCTGCCTAAGTGTACTTTTAGTGAAGAAGCGAAGAGGTACAACTACAAGGTCATTGCAAGGCCTTTGTTCAAGAGTTCAATGTGGCAGATTCAGGATTTGTTTTTGCAGCATTAGTGTATGAGGAGAAATATGAATGCAAATATGAGTGCAGAGTATTTAGCTGAGAAATATGTTAAAGAGTGGAGGAGCAACCCCAGTTGGAAGATAAAAAGCTTCAAGGATAGAGTTTTGAGTGAATTGGGTATTAAGATTGGGTATTATATGGCATGGTTAGCCTGGGTAAGGGCTAAATTTATGATTTATGGGTCTACCTTTGAGCAGTATGCTAGAGTTTGGGATTATGGGAAGGCAGTGCTCAAGTATAATCCAGGAAGTGTTGTAAATGTGGTGGTTGATCAATTGGACTGGACATAACCTCCTTTATTCTTGAGGATGTTTGTGTGCCTCAGTCCACTAGTTAGGGGTTTATTGAAAGGCTGCAGGCCTCTCATAGGGGTGGATGGTTGTCATTTGAAGGGGGCTTACCCAGGTTAGATTTTTGTGGCTGTGGGGGAAGGATGGGAACAACTGCATATACCCCTTTGCCTGGGCTACTGTTGAAGTTGAGAACAAGGAAACCTGGTGCTGGTTCTTAGAATGCTTGAAGAAAAGCCTTGATGATTTAGCAATGTGAGGTGGATTCATTTACATGTCGGATAGGCAGAAGGTTAGTTCAAGTTTTATGTTGGTGTTGTATGTTTTATTTAATATTTTTTTTTTGTTTTATTTCACATACCAACTGTATCACTTACTTGGTATTTTTTTTATTTGTACAAGGGACTGCTTGAAGTTTTTCAAGAGATGGTGCCCTTAGTTGAGAAAAGGTTCTGTGTAAGGCATATATGGGCTAATTTCAAGCTTCATTTTACAGGCTAAGCATTCAAGGAACTATTCTGGAGTGCTGCCAGAGCCACAACTTTAATATGCATTCTATACTTTCAAACTTATGTGGCGTTGCTTAATATTCTTGTTTCTGTGTTTATATAATGTGATATCTTACACATTGGGCTGTGATGGCGGTATTGCCGTGATGGGCTGTGAATTAGATTTTGCTAATGTATTATGGTATTGTTGTTGTTGTATTTATTGGTGTAGGCCGATTTGAAATTGCAATGGAGTCTATTAAGTTTCTTAGTGAGGATGCATATGAGTATTTAGATAACATCCTTGCATGTCATTGGTCAAGGCATGCTTTTTCTACATCCTCCAAGTCCAATATGCTTCTACAAAATCTGTGTGAGACATTCAATTCATGTATTAGAGAAGCCAGGGACAAACCCATATTAACCCAAATGGAGTGGTTAAGGAGATACTTAGTGAAAAGACATAATGCCAAATGAGAGGGTGTGCAAAAAATGGAAGGGAGGGTTATGCCATATGTATCTAAGTTGTTTGAAAGGATGGAGGGGGTTGCTAGGCACTGTATAATGCAAGTATAAAGGGGTGATACTTTTGAGGTTGAACTGAATGGTGACTTTGTCACAGTTGATCTGCAATAGAGATCATGCACTTGCTTTCATTGGTAGCTCACAAGGTTGCCTTGTGTTCATGGGTTTGCATGCATATTGGATAAGAGGGCTGTAGGGAATAATTTCAAGCGTTAATCCCCTAGCTTGAACCCCACTGTGATCATACACTAAATTACGGTGGCGTCCAAAAGGGAAGAAGATAGAGCAAAAGTGTCGCCAAAAAGTTTTAGGAACTTGTAAACCGTTCACAGGGTGAAGGTTACACCCTTTAACGATCCAAGAGATCGTCAACTCCATAAGGTCTTGAACCAAATAAGGGTTCGGGGATGAAGGTACAAATCCAACCTAAAAGAGATTGAACCTGCCCTAATAATAGGCCTCTACTTTGTTCTGATCGTATTCATGTGCGCTTTCTACCTAACATGCAATCAATAAGATTAAACCTAAACCTGTTTAATCTATGTTGGTTGAATATTAATGCACAAATAAATCTATTATTGGCGATCACTTAAATTATAATCAAATGAACCCTAACAAGATTATTAATTATCTTATTAAGCGTGATTACAAGTATAAATTCCCTTTAAACATGCATAAAAGGCGTGATCAAGCAATAACAATATATATCAAGCAACATAATAATAATAAATCATAATAATTAAAATAATCATGAAATCATAATCATAAATCATAATTAAAATAATCATATCAACGTTAAAGCATAATAATAGCAAGATCCTAGGCATGATACTAACAAGATTAATAACAAACCCTACCATGTCACTAAGCAATAAAAATCAAATCTTTAACCCTAACATGATACTAACAATCATAACGAAAAATATTGTGTAGAACAGACTCATGTGAGTCCGTTTTATTATCCGGCCCGCGCTAGACCCAAAAATCTAACTCTACTCACAAAATGACGCTGATGACAATTACCAGCAGTCGGCGGTGAGAACAGTCGTCGTCTCACCAGTACTACTACTCCAATACGTTTTCGTATTTCTAACCTTCATCATCATCATCTCTGATTTATTCAACAGAATTCATCTTATATGTTTCTTTCCTTTTAAGATCTTTATTTGAAGAGTTCTCTGTTTTTCATTCTCATCAACTGATGAATGAAATTATTCAACAGAACATATCTTTGGTGTTATTCAACAAAATTCATTTAAGGAAGATAATGAAGATTATTTTAAGAGATCGAAATGGATTTCAATAAAAGGGCGGCTTCTTGCGCAATTAGAGACCGTATTAAGTTCCTTGATTTTGTAATTGATTTTCTCAACTCTCATGTATATATTATTTTGTTAGATATAATATTATAGATATTAGAGCATATTTGTCAGCTATAGGAATATAAGGGTTTGGTTTTAGATTATTTTACACGATCAGCTATTAGTACTTATAATATCATATATTAGATTATTAATGTAAGATATTAGGTTATTATAGTCAGGTATTAGGTTTATTTTTTTTGGTATTAAATTAGTATAGTCAGGTTTTAGGAATCTTTTGTTTGGTAATAGATTAGTATGGTTAGGTGTTAGGAATATTAGTGTCATGTATTAGAATATTATTGTCAGATATTAAAATATTAGTGTCATGTATAAGAATATTAGTGTCATGTATTAGAATATTATTGTTAGATATTAAAATATTAGTGTCATGTATAAGAATATTAGTGTCATGTATTAGAATATTATTGTCAGATATTAAAATATTAGTGTCATGTATAAGAGTATTAGTGTCATGTATAAGAGTATTATTGTTAGGTATTAGAATATTAGTGTCATGTATTAGAATATTATTGTCAGATATTAAAATATTAGTGTCATGAATACGAATATTATTTCAGGTATAAGAATATTAGTGTCATGCATTACAATATTATTGTCAGATATTAAAATATTAGTGTCATGTATAACAATATTATTAGTCTCATGTATTAGAACATTGGTTAGGTATTAGACTTATTTTGTTTGATAATAAGTTATATTGGTCAGCTGTTAGACTTATTGTTGTTTGATATTGAGTTGCTAATGTTTTCCAACCTCATCAACACCTCATCATCTTCATCAACAAACGAACTCTGACTTTTGTTGAGTAAGGGTATGAATACTTTCTACAGATTAATCGCACAAAATCCAATCAATCTTCAAGATTCTGAGGTGCAACACCTTTACACAAAGCAATACCAAATGGAGACTACTTATTCTTGACCGACACTACTTGGCATTGATAAGGAAATTTCTTTTAATTTTTTGAATATTATAAATTTTTCCACCATTGTTGTTCTAGTTTCTAGTGATACCAGATTTTTGATCCGATTTTCTCTCTCCTATACCAGATTTTTGATCCGATTTTCTCTCTCCTATAATCTTCGAAACTCAACCTTCTTCTTTAGAATATCAACAACGACGAAAAACAATCCAAGAAAATGGAGGAAGAAGCAGTACTAAGGCAGAGTTGGTGTCGCGGGCCTCGCAATCGGGTATAGTTAGCCTGCGCCTTTTTGTTGGCCTTTTGTTATTGAACCCGGTCTCACGTGAGTCCGGCCTCACACAAAACCTTTTGCAATCATAAATATTAGGAAGAAAATAGAAGGCATCATACTTTTAATCATACTTAATATTAAAATTACCCTTGACATGATACTAGGAATCAAAATAACAACCTAAGCATGAACTCTATATCATAACATCAATTAAACCATTAAAGCACTTACTTTGATGCCTCGTATCTCTTTCTAATAACAAAACACACACGTTAGTAACTTCAAGGAAAATAATAAACAACAATTAAATTAAATAATGGAAAATAGAGATTTGGGACCAAACCCTCAGAAGTTAAACCTTTCACGTCTAGGACGAAGGCAACTTCGAATATGGCTAGGTGTATCTAAGTCTAATGAATGCGAAATTTTGTATGTAAAAGCTAGTTTAGAAAAGAGAGAGAGAGAGAGTAATCAAGAGAATCTTGATGAGAATTGATGAATGATTATTGAAAACTGGTTAAAACTGGTTATCGAAAATGGAGTTTTTATTACGTTATTTATAGAGAAAATCAGCCAAAAAGATAAAATATCAAACAGAGTCTGGCGCATGTAAAACTAAACCAGCACCAACGCTGGCTGTTGGCGCCAGGCGCCAACATCAGCGCTAGGCGCGAAGGCTGGCGCCAGGCGCGTTTGGCGCTGATTTAGAAAATCACGCGTTTTCTTAAAATCAGATAAAAATTACCGTACAGGAGGATAAAATCGTATTTTCCTCAAAAATGCTCTTTGATTTTAATTAAAACTCTGAAAAGTCAACAAAAGTCAATTTATCAATGCTAATTGAATTAGGAATGAAAAGAACCTTCTAGAAGAATCTAGAAGACTAAAACCATTCCGAATTGCATTAGGAATGATAAATCATATTAGACCCTCCCCTAGATCATTGGGCCGCACATAAGGCTCTAACCGGGCCTAGTTCAGTAAATTGGCCATAACTTCCTCAATATTCATCGGAATTGGGCTTATAATATATCGTTGGAAAGCTCTTGTCAAGCCCTATCCAACTACACTACTATTGGACCCATATCATGGACCAACCAAACTGGATTGGCTGTTTTCTTAAAAATAAGTTTTCAAAAACAGAGAGAAGAGAAAAGAAGTACAAACTTTCCGCAACACTAAACTTTCCACACTTTCACTTTATTCGATTATGATCCGACTTGAAAGGTACTCATCACTGGGTTTGGTTTTGGGGAGACACAAATGGGTGTCTACAAGGGCTTATCCAGAACAGTACGTGGATCAATATTATACAAAGGAGAAGTTCATTTTGGCATTTGAACTTTTTGTGCAGCCTATGCCAGGTCCAAAACACTGGGAAAAGTTTCAAATGAGAGAGCCGCTACCCCCGCTAGTAAGGGTAATGCCTGGCAGACCCAAATCCAAAAAGATAAAGAAGGAAAGGGGTGAGGGTGTAACTGAGCTAGAAGAGTGTACCAAACAGAAGAGGCAGAAAAGATGTCAGAGATGTGCTTAATTTGGCCATTGTGCAAAGACCTGTAACAATGCTGAAGGAAAACTAGAACCTCCTTCCCAACCAAAACCAAAAGGCAAGGCTGTTGTCAACACAATTGGGAGGTAGAACAAAGAAGGTTAAAGGCAGCAAGTGCACTGAGTAAGGTGAGCATCATGTGTCATTTTCTGTTCTGCAATAACACTGGATTGTTTTTTATAACAGGTGTTCATAATTTTTTTCATTAAAAAAAAAGGACTGATGCAGGTGCAGGCCCAACAACATTAGGAACAGAAAGTTCCCATAAGAAGAAGCAGCAAAGAAAAGGGCAGCTGAAGCAGCAACAACATCATCATCTCATGCTGCAGGACCATCCCAAGCAACAACATTATGACCAGGCACAACTACACCCTCTGTAATAGTACAATTAAGACCTATGACAAGTTCAAGACTGTCTGCAACCCCACCAACAGAACCATATCTTTGTAGCCAGGCTTCAACCACCACTACAGCTAAGAATCCACCTCATACTACTTCTGAGAAGGCTAGAAGACCCAAGAAATCAACAATTAGTTAGACTTTTTTGATGTTAGGACTGTGTTTGGGGGTAGCTTGTTTAAGAATATTTGTGTTTTGAACAGAGGAGGTGCAACTATCTTTTGGTTTGTTATGAACGTATTACACTAAATTCAATGTATGCTTAAGGATGCTAAGTATTATTTTCACATATATGACAAATTATCAGTTGAAAATAAATTGGAAACTTTTCCAAATTGTTGCAAATTCATTCATAGATATTAAACTGATACATAAGTACCAATTTGAAAATAGATTGCATCATCCAACTTAATCCTAAAAAATACAATACATAAGCAAACAAATATGTCTTAAATTCTCCCAACCTCCTTTAAACAAGTTTCCTTATTACATAACTAACTATAAAACCAATAACAACTAAACTAATTGCTATAACTAAAATCCAAGATACACTGTTAGATTTCCCATTGCTGCTGCACATGTTCTTTCTGTCTCCACTCAAAGCCTTGCATTTTGTCTTCAAGATGTCAACTTCATTCAACAAACACCTCCTTTGCCCAACAAGATCATCCGCCTCCCTTTGCAAAGATTTCATCTCAGCTTTCATCAGTTTCTTGTCAAGCACTAACTGATTTATCACATCCCTTTGCCAATCACTCCCATCATCTGAGTCAACCCATTCAAAAGTTTTGTAGCCCCTTATCTCAGTGTTTGGATCAAAAAATTTGCATGCCCTAAACTTGCGCCCTGGATTGTCCTTGGTCCAAGATGTCAGCCTTGCAAGTGGGACTCCACAGTTACATTTCTTATGCCTAGAGGGAGATGAGGAATTCCAAGACATTTTAAAACATGTAAACATGAAACCAAGTGGCATTAGAACTAACTAAACAACTTAAAATCACCACCTCTTATACACATCTATGTCAAACAGACCTTTTCAAACTGGTGGTTGACCTCCATAATGAGGATAACCAGGTGGTGGCCATGTGCCATTTTGTTTCATCCTATACTCCAAAATACAATCAGCCAAGAAACCAGGATCATCAGTGGTACCAACTTCAATGATATACATGTTCTTATTGCCTAACCTCCTAATAATTTTGAACACATCACCATCATCTTCTTAACTCCAAAATTTGCTTTTATGCACATACTGAAAAGTAGGGTGCAAGATGTCCAAAATACAATCAGCCAAGAAACCAGGATACAACTTCAATGATATACATGTCCTTATTGCATAACCTCCTAATCATTTTTAACACATCACCATCATCTTTTATGTTTCAAAGAACACTACAAGAAGGGGGGGGGGGGGTTGAATTGTGTAGTACGAGAGTTTATCCAAACTTTTTGCGGAATTAAGATTAAGTGAGCTAAAGGAACTGAAAGATTAACTAAAGGAACTAAAGATGCAAGAGAGATTTTTACGTGGAAAACTCCTTGGCCTTAACAAGGAGAAAAACCACAACCACTTGGGATTTTGGGAAAAGAATCTTCACTAGAATAGGGCAAATGGTCCTATTACAAACTAAAGACTCAAACTCCAGTTCCTCTACGAACTTGAAACCCCGAGGAACAAGTCACCCAACTTGTCACTCTTCTCTTCTCTTTCTCTCTTCTCACTTCTCTATTCTCTATTTTCTCTTCTCTTCTCTTTCTCACTTCTCACTTCTCTTTCTCACTTCTCTTTCTCATACATAGAATTTCACTCAAACTTCCCCATTCCCCAAATTACAACTCAAAAGAAAAACAAACCCTAGTATAAGAACATTAAGAACACTCTAATTAACTTGTGTGGAATTGACACTTGACTCGAATTAAAAGCTAGAAAACTTATGTGAGAAAGGGTGAGATTTTCCAACAGAAATCAATAGCTATTTATAGATAGCAAAACGCCTTGAAAAATCATCTTTGTGCAGCAACATCATTACGCCACTACTCCAACCCACTAAGAAGATCATGTCCCTTAAATTAAGGAACCATGAACTCCTTAATGTGCATGGTCATGCACTGAAGAAGAACATGGGGAGTAGGCTGCAAGATAAGGAAAACATGGCGATTTTATTTTTCAAAAGATATTTTCAAAAATAAGAAAATAAATAAAATCCTTTTGCACAAGATATTTTAGAAAATCAGAAAATAAAATAAAATCTTTTTGGTTAAATAAAGATAAACGTTTAACACTTTAACCAATTTCCTAAATACTAGCATGCACAATGTTTTTCTCCTAAGACCAATTCCACACAGAGTTTTCGAGTGTAATTAACTTCTTATACTTTCACAAATCCTAAAATATAAAAATATATTTAGTCTTCATGCCTTCTGATGAAGCTTCTACTCCGAGGCTTCTTGTTCCTTGGAAGGAACTTCTTTTCTCTGATGAAGCTTCTTCTCTGAAGCTTCTGTTCCTGCAAAGGAACTCTTCTTAATGGATAGCTCTGTTTCTGGCCTTCTTGTTCCTCATGGTATCTTTACAAGACACTTAATTTCTCTGGTCTTTGCAACCGAGCACACACTCAAACAATCAATCACTTATTAGTTTGTAAGTAAGTGAGGTTGTGTCATCATCAAAATCATCAAGTCCAACAATATTCCCCCTTTTTGATGATGACAAACAAACCAAACTTACTTACAAGGAAACAGAGATAATCCAACTTATTCCTAAAGGATAGAAAATGCAAAAACAAAGTACAATGCAGAAAGGGAACTAATGCGAAGAAAATAAAAAAAATGCTTAAATAAATAACTTAAGGAAAAACTGAAAAACTTGAAAAAACTTGTATATACATTATACCTGCTTGTAGAGAGTAGGCAGGTTGTGAAGATTTCGAACAGAGACCATAGAATGATTAAGTTTCCTTGATAGTTTGCATCTCTTCCCCCTTTGTCATTATCAAAAACCAACATACAAGCATATAGTATACCATAACACAGCACCATATAGTGGTTTAGTGTTAAGACAAGAAGCATGCATAGAGAGAAAAAATTCACAAAGCATATAGGCAGAATATACATAGATATTAATCATCCAAAACTGATTTAAAACATCGGCCAAATGTACCAAATTTGCAAGTTTACCAAAAGAAATTAAAAAATGCCTAAAATATTACAGACCAAATTAAAAATTGTTTCCCAAAAACAGATAAAATATAAGTTTCATCAACATAAAGAGGCTGCAAGGAAAAATAGGTTAAGAAGCAATGCTCTGGTCATCATCAACAACAAGATCATTCAGCTTCTTGCTGATTTGAGACACTATGTCCTTCACAATGGGTTGTCTCCCTTGTTCGGTGCTTGAGACCAGCTTCTTGACATCAGCATTCAGAGTGAGTACACTCTTCTTCAATTCCTCTATCTGCAACTTTGGCTGCTCTTGTTCCTTCTGATATGTCCATTTTATATAGTGTTTTACCCCCGTCCCTTGGTCGTTATTAGTACTGTTTTTGGCTCCTTCGGGCCACTTTTATTACTAATTTGTGTGTTCTAGTGTTTTCGTAGTTTTAGTTGTATTTTACAGGAAATTGCACTCTTGGAGCATTTTCCCGGGCTTTATTGGATCGACTACGGAAGCTAGAAGGACACGACTACTTTTGGAGCCCAAGATCGGTGAGAGCCGGTGATTAAGGGCTCGGTAATTGGGATCACAAGGCATTTGGACCATGTATTCGAGACCCGAGAGGAAATATGGATTGGGCCGAGAAATCTAGCCCAATCGAAGTCCAAGCCTCGAAGAAGAAGACCGGGCCCGATCTGGTGAGCGTAGGCTCGATCGGGCGCGGCACATCAGTATAGGCGTTGTGAAAAAGGCGGGCCCGATCGGGAGGCCCTTCGCCCGATCGGGCGCGTGTTTTCTTAGTAGATGATTAACATAGTTTTAATTTGTTTTAGCGTAGGATTTTTGTACGAAATATAAATACTCCTCCGTAATACGTTTTTTATCATCTCTCTTCTTCCCTTATCTCCTCTCTCTTAGAATTTCTCTCTCTACTTAGTTTTCTCTCTCTTAAACTCTCTCTCAAAACCTTTGTTTTTATTTCTTTGATTAATTCCAGATTATTTTGGTAACGATTTCTCTTCCCTTAATCTTAGTTATTTATTTTATTCCTTTCACCATGACTTATTTTATTGCTTTGATTGGTTTAGTTTTTAATATGTGTGAGTAGTTTAATTTCTAGGGTTTATGGGGATCTAATAAATAATATGAAGGGGTAAATTATTGTTGTTGATTATCAATGCTAGATTAATTTCCTATTGATTGGATTAATGCTCTGTGACTAGATTAGGCCTATCTTTTATTCATGAGTTTGACAATATTGATTCAAGAATCGAGAGATGAGAATTAATGTTTAGGTCTAGTTTCAATAGGCAAGTTAATTTATAAATGGTTAAGTCAAGATTCGAGAGATGAGATTTAATACCGATAAATTAATTGTGTGATTGTAGCGAGAGCCCTTTACAATCTGGTTAGTTGATGCATTGATGATTGACTATTATTGATTATTGGTATTACATGATAATTTCTTATTGGATTGTTTTAATGTTTTACAATTGCGGCTTGTAAAAGTATAGCAATATTAAATTAATGAATCGAGCAGATGTTAATTTGATATTAAAGGCTATTTTCAATAAGAACTTAGATCTAGTAAATTGCGAGAGCCTGTTAGATCTATGTTGGTTAATAAATTGCGAGAGCCTGTTAATCATGTTATTTATGCAACGTCAATGATTGATTACCCTATTTTACCCCGGAGTATTATTTATTGGTGAACCTATTCCCTAGATCCTTTATATATTATTTTCTCCCTATTCCTACTCTTTTTAGTTTAGTTTCATATTCAACTATAAATATTGGTTACTTAAATAGTTTGGACTATAATAATAAATTAGGAGTAAAAAGACTAGTTTCCCTGTGGAGATCGACCCTACTTCCCTATCTACCTTAGTTAGTGATTTAGGTAATTATTTTTGATTAGGGGATACGACTTTACCCTGTGACCTTCAGCACCTTAAGGAGCATATCTTTCAGCTCCTTCCCATCTTCGCTGGGAACCTTTGGAGGGGAACTGAAAGCTGCAAAACCTGTTCCTGCAGATGCATACTTGCCCGAAATAGGAGAGCTTGTGACTTTCTGCAAATCCTCCTGCACCCCAGTGATATCAATGCAAATGGGTGTAGAGGTCTCCTTTTTCTTCATCAACCTGGCCTCAAGCTCTTCTTTTTCTTTCTTCCCCCTTGTTTTAGTGACCTCCTCAACTAAATTTTCCTCTTCCTCTTCCTGAATGTCCTACACCATTCCCTCAATTATCCTAGTATTCCTCTCTTCTTCCCCCTCAGATGGTGCTCCTACTTCCTTTGTCCTTTTTATCCTTTTCCTCCAGCACAACTTCAAAACATCCATCCACAACCTTCATCTTATGGTTTTCAAGGAAAATAGGTTGCATGTATTCGGTGTTTTTGAGGGGCAGGGGTTCTTTATCAGTAAAGGAAATACCAAAGCTTTCAAAGACATAGGTAAGTAGGTTACTATATCCCACCTTCCATCCTTTTGGAACACAATGGGAGAGGTTTTGGATCATGATAGAGGGAAAGTTGATTTGGATCTTTTTGGCTAGGCAGTAGATGAGAACAGAGTCAAGGTTGTTGGCACTGTCTCTCTTTTGGGAGCGAGGGATTATGTCATCAAAAACAAACTTCAGCAAGATTTTGTCAAGAGGGGTTAGGTCATTGTGGTTTATATAGGTTTCCTCCGGGTCACCATCTAAAAACTCCACTATTTCATCAATATTTGCATTAGGAAGAGGGTTCCTTATCACATTACTTTTGAAATACACATCATACCCAGTATTAGGAACTTCAAACAACTTAGCCAAGTACATCATATCAAACTCAATTTCTTTTTCATACACACAACAACGAATAGTATCTTTAGAGTACTTGAAACTTTAGAAAAAATCCTTCATAGCATCAACATACAAACTGCGATTAAAGCATTCAATCAACAAATTCTCCCAATTTTGAGACTCAATCAAATCAAGCAGTTCATACAACTTAACAAACTTACACCAAGGAAGATTAATAGCCAAACCTGTCACAAAGTGATCACCAATTTTCTCTTGCCTTTTCATGGCTGCTGGCTTGTCCCGGTAATTGACCCCTAGTTCCGAAGCACTTTCTTCTTCATCTTGCATGGCATCAGACTTTCTTTTGCGAGAAGACTGAGATTCGGTAGTCGAATCGACTTTTGGAGGCTCTTGAACTTCGATAGGAGTGATTTCCGGTGGAATTTCCATGGTGATGTCTGGGATTTGGTTTGTGTTTGAGTCGGCTTCAATTTGGGTTTTTGGAGAGGTAGACATTGGAGAGTAGTTTTGATCAGAGTGATGAGAGAGAAGGTAATTTTTGTGTGGTGTAAATTTTTGTGAGGTTGACATGTTTTATGGTGGAGGTAAATTGGTGAAGTGAGGTGTCGTTTGGGAGGTGAGGTGAATTAAGTTGATTTGACACTCATATTTATTGCTTAGGGAAACGTAAACCGTGTTTTAAGAGAGTAATGTGAGCGGGCTACTTTTGAACAAAAGATAATGATGAATATTAGATGCATTCATCCGATTTTTGTGTTTAGAAAAAAAGAATTTGGAATTTTGAAAAATAGATAAACACAATAATTTTATCTCTTGAATTAAATCAAAAGAAACACACTTGCAAATACAACTTGATACACAGAACAATTCAACAATGCTCATGCAACCAATTTTGGACTTTCACATCTATGTCTTCAAAATTTACATGCCCTTAGCAAATATTAATCCTGCTAACCGCCTGTCTTAACTATGTAATTAAACGTATAATACTTGTGCCTAGTATACAATAGTTTAAGCACACCAGTTTGAGTTTCATACCTGAAGGAACTTGATGCATTTTTCTCAGTATAACTTAATCATCCCAAGTTCCATTCTCATCTTCTCATGCCTTTCTCTATTCAACGGTTTTGTTAAAATATCTGCAATTTGATTGTTACTTTGGCATAAGTCTAATTTAATAAAACCCTTTTCAACATTATCCTTAAGGAAATAATGCCTTATATGAATATGCTCAACTCTTGAATGATGGACTAGATCTTTAGATATGCAAATTGCATTAGTGTTATCACAATAGATAGTAATACAATTAAATTTAATACCAAAGTCACGCAACTGCTGTTTGATCCAAAGGACTTGAGAGCAACAAGCAGCTGCTGCTACATACTCAGCCTCTGTATTAGACAATGCAATAGTATTTTGTTTCTTGGAACCCCAAGAAACTAGACAAGAGCTAAGGAACTGAACCATACCTGAGGTGCTTTTCCTGTTGACTAAGTCAACTGCATAGTCAACATCTGTGAATCCTCTAAGCATAAAGTCATCACTTGTAGGATAGAACAGACACAATTCATCTGTTCCTTTGAGGTATCTCAAAATTCTCTTAATAGCCGTTAGATGTGATTCTTTAGGATTAGACTGAAACCTAGCACACAATCCAACACTAAAGTAAATATCAAGCCTACTGGCTGTTAGATATAACAATGAACCAATCATACCTCTGTAAGTGGTTTGATCCACACTTGTTCCTTGTGGATCCTCATCAAGTCTTGTTGTTGTTCCCATAGGTGTATGATTTGTCTTTGCATTCTCCATGTTGTACTTCTTCAGAAGTTCCTTGACATACTTCTGTTGGTGAATAATTATTCCTTCAGCTGTTTGCTTTATTTGAAGTCCAAGGAAGAAATTTAATTCACCCATCATGCCCATCTCAAATTCACCACCCATTAGCTCAACAAAATACTTGCACAAACCATTGTTAGTAGCACCAAATATAATAACATCTACATAGATCTGTACAACTAACAAATCAGTTCCTTGAGATTTAAGAAAAAGAGTTTTGTCTACTTTTCCTCTTTCGAAATCATTTTTCAGTAGGAACTTTGAAAGCCTTTCATACCAGGCTCTTGGAGCTTGTTTAAGCCCATAGAGAGCTTTATCAAGATTAAAAACATGATTTGGAAATTTAGGATTTTCGAAACCTGGAGGTTGTTCAACAAACACCTCCTCATTTAAGAAACCATTAAGAAAAGCACATTTCACATCCATTTGATAGAGTTTGAAACCCATAAAAGAAGAAAAAGCTACTAGGATTCTAATAGCTTCTAACCTAGCTACAGGAGAAAAGGTTTCATCGAAATCAATACCTTCCTGTTGGTTGTAGCCCTTCACAACTAATTTAGCCTTGTTCCTTACTATGGTGCCATGTTCATCAAGCTTATTCCGGAACACCCATTTGAGCCCAATAACTTTCTAACCTTTAGGCTTTGGCTCAAGGTGCCAGACTTTGTTCCTTTCGAACTCATTGAGTTCCTCTTGCATGGCCACTATCCAATCAACATCTCCCAAGGCTTCTTGATGATTTCTTGGCTCTAGGATGGACAGAAATGCATGGAATGCACAAAATTTCCTCATTTGCGATCTTGTTTGAGTTCCTTTTCCTATGTCACTGATAATGAGATCAGTTGGATGGGAACCTTGATACTTGAATGGCCTGGGTTGAAATTCCCTTGCTGGAACTCCAATTTGAGGAGCTTCTGGTTCTGTTCCTCCTACTTCTTCTGCTTGTTCCTCATTCACCTATTCATGTGGTTGAGGAACTTCTCCATTTTCTTGATGATCCTCTTTTGGAGCAGGCTGGCTTTTCCTTGGTTTGCTTTTGAGTCTCTTCTTAATCCTAGTCTCTTATCAAACCAATTTCAAAATCATTATCATCTTCTTGTTCCTGCACACTCACAAACTGGTTAACTTCATCAAAGATTATGTGAATGCTTTCCTCAACACACATTGAGCTTTTAATTGTAAACTCTATAAGCTTTGCTATCAGAGGCATATCCTAAAAATATGGCCTCTTCACTCCTTTCATCAAATTTCTCTAGGTTTTTCTTACCATTATTATGTACAAAGCACTTACAACCAAAGGCTCTAAGATGAGATATGTTTGGCTTCCTTCCCCTAAATAGTTCATAGGGAGTCTTGTTGATGATACTTCTGATTGTTACCCTATTAAGGATGTAACATACTGTATTCACGGCTTCAGCCCAAAAGTTCCTTGGCAATTGACTTGCAATCAGCATCGTTCTAGCCATTTCCTCAAGGGTTCGATTCTTCCTTTCTACAACTCCATTCTGTTGGGGAGTCCTTGGAGCTGAGAAGTTATGATTCATGCCATTTTCCCTGCAAAACTCATCGAATCTTGAGTTCTTAAATTCAGTTTCGTGATCTGATCTGAGATGGACTATGGAGTGACCACTGATTTTCTTTATTTTCTTGGCAAAAGAAGCAAATTCGTTAAAAGTTTCATCTTTACTAGCAAGAAAAATAACCCAAGTGAATCTAGAATAATCATCAACGATAACCAAAACATATTTCTTGCCACTCCTGCTTTGAATTCTCATGGGACCACACAAATCCATATGGATTAGTTCCAAAGGTTTTGTAGTGCTTACAACTTTCTTCAATTTAAAAGATGAACGAACATGCTTGCCTTTCACACATGCATCACAAACTTTGTTCTGTAGGAACTTGATAATACAAAGTCCCACAACCAAGTTCCTTGACCTCATCTTGTCCAGTAATGAAAAGCTAACATGTCCAAAATGTTTATGCCATAGCAGGGGATCATCTTCAACAACACTCAGACATGTAAGGTTGTTCCTTGGGATTAAGTTGAGGTCAACTGTATAAGTGTTCCCTCTTCTTGTTCCTTCTAGAACAACCTTTCCTGACTTGTTGTTGATGATGTTGCAAGAATCAGAAGTAAAACTTACAGAGTTTCCCTTATCACAGAATTGTGATATACTAAGTAGATTGTGCATTAATCCCTTGACCAGGAACACATTATCAATGGAATGAGATTTTAATCTTCCAATTTTGCCTTTTCCAATGATCTTGCCCTTCTTATTATCCCCAAAGGTTGCTGTTCCTCCAGGGTAGTCTTCTAGTGAGAGGAATTTTGATTTATCACCTGTCATATGCTTTGAACAACCGCTGTCGAGATACCATGAGTTGTTCCCCCTCACTAGGACCTGCAAGAAAACTAAGCATTAGGATCAGGAACCCAGGTTTCCTTGGGTTCCTTAGACGTGGATGCAATATCAGTTTTCTTGACCCACATTTGTTTTACATTTCTTTTATCAGCTTCTTCTCTTATCCTAAACCGTCCATAGAGATGTCCAGTCTTACCACAAAAAGTATATACCTTCATGCTAGGAAGTTCAACATATTTCTTTTGCTTACCTTTTCTCTTGGTCATATAACCAAGGCCTTCAGTTTGTTTTCCTTGAGCTTCAGCTATCCACTTAGGTATGACTTTTGGTTCAATACTTCTATCCTTTCTAGCATTCAGTTCCAATTAAAGTTGATCCTTTTGGGTTTTTTAAAGTAGAAAGCTCATTTTTCAAATTTTCAAAATCATCATTGAATTTAAGCAATTGATCGCTTGAGGAACTGTTAGAAATGATATCAGAATTCATGAGCTTATACTGAGTTAATTCAACATTCAGAAGAATACTTTCATTCTTAATTCTATCAGCTATTTCAGTTATGTGTTTGTATTTAAAATCAAGCTCTCTTAGTTTGCTTTGAGACTTGGCATAGGCTGTTTCCAACTAAGCACCATGTTCTTTGCAGACCTTAAGAGCTATTTCACATTTATTCAACTTCACACATGTATCTCTAAAGAATTCTTCTTTTTCTAGACATATATCTATTAAGACATCTTTAGAGAGAGTTTTAAGCTGTATAGGATCAAGAAATACCTCTTTCTGGAGTTCCTCAATGGAAGCCTTTTCATCATCTGATTTAGCCATCAGACAAAGATTAGCCGTCTCCTCTTCTGGTTGGTCATCCTCTTTTTCTTCACTGTCTGAGTCTCCCCAGGCTGCTATCATGGCCTTCCTCATGTCTGATTTTTGATAGTTTGCATTGCTGAATTTTTCTCTTCCCTATTCCTTAGCCTTTCTTTCCCTTTATCATTTTTCCAAAGGGGGCAGTCTCTGATAAAGTGATCTGGGGATCCACACTTGTGGCAGCTGTAGTCAGGTTTTGGATTTGAGGTCTTTTTCCAAAAGTTCCTTGAGGTTCGGCCTTTCTTGAACATTTTCTTGAATCTTCTTACAATCAGGGCAGCCTCATCCTCGTCCACTTCTGAGTCTTCCTCCTCATCAACCTTAAGAGCCAATCCCTTGTTCCTCATGGGTTCATTGTTGACTCCAAGGTGTAGCTCATGAGTCATGAGAGAACCTGCTAGTTGTTCAATATTGAACTTAGTAAAGTCCTTCATTTCCTGAAGGGCTGTCACCTTAGCTCTCCATCTCTCATCTTGTGGAAGACTTCTAAGAACCTTCATAACCTGCTCATCTGTAGGAATCTGTCTACCAAGGGAAACCAATTCATTTATGATGTTAGTAAAACGGGTTAGCATCTCTTGAATGGTTTCCTTAGTCTGCATTTAAAATCTTTCATACTTAGACATAAGTAGATCGATTTTTGAGCGTTTAACCTCATTGGTTCCTTCATGAGTGATCTACAGCAAATCCCAGATTTCCTTAGCGTTCTTGCACCCCATAACACGATTGTGTTCATGAATTCCAAGTCCATAGTGGAGCAATTTTACATCCATAGCATTTATTTCCATTTTATCAAAGTCCTCTTTCTCATATTCAGACATAGGCTTAGGGATTACCTCATTCTGAGCATTTGTTTTGGTGACTTCGAAATCACCAACCTCTATGACCCTCTAGACTTGGTAGTTCTCTGCCTTGATAAAGATCTTCATGCGGTCCAGTAGGTATAGAACTTGCCGTTGAACATAGGAGGCCTCTGAGTTGAGTATCCTTCTTCGAGCTTTTCATAAGTATTCATTTTCTCCAAGACCTTTCTTCTTCAGGGTTTCCTGATTTTCCTAGAAGTTAGGCTTTGATACCAATTGTTGTTTCAAAGAATACTACAAGAAGGGGGGGGGGGGGTTAAATTGTATTATGAGAGTTTAGCCATAATTTTTGAGGAATTAAGATTATGTGAGCTAAAGGACCAGAAAGATTAACTAAAGGAACTAAAGATGCAAGAGAGATTTTTACGTGGAAAACTCCTTGGCCCTAACAAGGAGAAAAACCACAACCACTTGGGATTTTGGGAAAAGAATCTTCACTAGAATAGGGAAAATGATCCTATTACAAACTAAAGACTCAAAATCAAGTTCCTCTACGAACTAGAAACCACAAGGAACAAGTCACCCAACTTGTCACTCTTCTCTTCTCTTTCTTTCTTCTCACTTCTCTGTTCTCTCTTCTCTTTCTCTTATATTTCTCTTCTCTTTCTCACTTCTCTTTCTCATACATAGAAGTTCACTCAAACTTCCCCATTCCCCAAATTACAACTCGAAAGAAAAACAAACCCTAGTATAAGAACATTAAGAACACTCTAATTAACTTGTGTGGAATTGACACTTAACTCGAATTAAAAGCTAGAAAACTTATGTGAGCAAGGGTGAGATTTTCCAACAGAAATCAATAGCTATTTATAGATTGTAAAATGCCTTGGAAAATCATTTTTGTGCAGCAATATCATTACGCCACCACTCCAACCCACTAAGAAGATCATGTCCCTTAAATTAAGGAACCATGAACTCCTTAATGTGCATGACCATGCCTTGAAGAAGAACATGGGGAGTAGGCCGCAAGATAAGGAAAACATGGTGATTTTATTTTTCAAAAGATATTTTTGAAAATAAGAAAATAAATAAAATCCTTTTGCACAAGATATTTTAGAAAATCAGAAAATAAAATAAAATCTTTTTGGTTAAATAAAGATAAACGTTTAACACTTTAACCAATTTCCTAAATACTAGCATGCAAAATATTTTTCTCCTAATACCAATTCCACACAGAATTTTCGAGTGTAATTAACTTCTTATACTTACACAAATCCTAAAATATAAAAATATATTTAGTCTTCATGCCTTCTGATGAAGCTTCTACTCTGATGCTTCCTGTTCCTTGGAAGGAACTTCTCTTCTCTGATGAAGCTTCTTCTTTGAACCTTCTGTTCCTGCAAAGGACCTCTTCTTTACGGATAGCTTTGTTTCTGGCCTTCTTGTTCCTCATGGTATCTTTACAAGACACTTAATTCTCCTGGTCTTTGCAACTGAGCACACACTCAAACAATCAAGCACTTATTAGTTTGTAAGTAAGTGAGGTTGTGTCATCATCAAAATCATTAAGTCCAACAATATTCTTAACTCCAAAATTTGCTTTTATACACATATTGAAAAGTAGGGTGAAATATGTCTACAGATCCTTCTATTGGGTCATTCATTTCACAAAGTTTATCTTCAACCTCTATTGCAATATCCAACAGGTTGTCTTTTCCTCCATGTGAACAACTAAACTCATGTACTTAAAGCTCAATAGCACCACTTTATCAGCAATTCTGCAAATAATTTGCAAAAAAAAAAAAAAAAAAAAAAAAAAAAAAAAAAAAAAAAACAACAACAACAACAAAGAACCCCAATTTCAGTTGTATTACTAACATGCAACCTTAATTTCAATAAACAAACCTCCAACAATAATCCCCTAAATTCAATCAACTAAAGAACCCTAATTTTTGCAGCACCAAATTTCAATATTATAATTTAATTAAAATAACATTTAGTAGTTCAAATAACAAATTAACAACATACAAACCATAAACACACATACATTCCACTAAATTTTCCACTATACTTTACGCAATTTTGGGAAAATTTTTAAAAATTATAAACCAACCTTTAATCCGATTGTTACTGCCTTCACACTTGCACCAAATCCTCACAAATCCCTTCGCAAGTCAGCAAGAAATGTAAACCCCCAATTATATACAAGCAATGCAGATTTGAAGTGAATTCTTCTCCAGATTAGTTTGCAAAATCAAAATGGGGATGACTGAAATATTCTTTGGTTATAAAGAAGGGAATTAAAAAGATAGTCGTTGGATTGTGGGACCCACTAACGGCAAACCTATTAGAACACTAACAGAAGTATTGAAACCTAAAACGTTAAAGTTTGGTGGATATCAATTTAAAAAAAAAAATTAAATGGGTACCAAATTTCAACACCCCTCATTTTTAAGGTACCAAATTCCAAATTCCCCTAATATTGGTTCCTATCAACACCATGAGACAGAAACCTAATCAATAATTTTTTGTTTAATTTATTTTGGCTAATTTGTAGAAATTTCTAATATTTCAAGTTTACCGCCCACTATAAAAATAAAAGCTTTTTAGAAACTAAGTTTGGCAACAAAATTTTAAAACGTTGCTAAATAGCATTGAAAATAAATATTTTTCATTGCCTAATTAAAAGTGAAATTTTATACTTTACTTTTTAATAATTAATGGGTACATGTTTCTTATTTGTTGCTATTTAAAACAAATTGTCTTACTAATTGTTACTAGATGTCATCATATTTTTGTCTTGTTTTCATATAGCAACAAATAAAGGGAATGAATTTTTGAATTGTTGCTATTAGAAACAAGTCGTCAAAACTATTGTTGTTAGATGATAACATATTTTTTATTTGTTGCCATTTACCAATGTCAGTTAATGACAACGTTTTTTTTTTTTTTTTTTTTTTTTTTTTTTTTTTTTTTTGTTGCCATTGGAGATACTCTTCTTATTATTTGTTTCTATAATGACATCAAATTCTAGTTTATTGCCATTAGAAACAAGTTGTGTTACAAATTGTTGTCAATTTATTTGTAAGCCATTTTTATTTTGTTGGCATCGAAAATACTCTTATTATTTGTTGCTATAATAACATCAAATAGAGACAAATATCTTCTGTCTCTTATTTAGAGACGGATTTTTTTTTATTTCACTCTAATTTAGAGATAGAATTTTCAATTCTATCTCTAATTTTTCGTTCACTTATTATAATTTGCCTCAATTTGTAGCAAAATTTACAACAAACAGACTCTATATTTAACTCAACTCATAAGTTTATGATATGAGTTTATAAATCTAATCACCAATAAGGAAATAATAATCATAATAATAATAATCATATCAATATACAAAATTTAAAAAAAAAATCTAAAATTTACCCTTTTTCGTGGTGATTGTATTCATCTTTAATTATCATTATTATTATTACCTGTATTACTACCTCCGTTAACTTTTATTTGCAACTTTGGGGTATTATTTGTGAGATATAAAATATTCCAAAGTTGCAAATAAAAGTTAATGGAGATAGTATTATTAATAGTAATAATATCATCATTAATTCTAATATTCGACATTGATAATATCAACTTTAAGATCAAAGAAGAAAATCGTTAAAAACATAAGTAAGAAACCCAGTATATTATTCAGGTAAACAAAGTAAGGATTTGAACTATTATTTGCTATATAAATGAAGCATAATTATACAATAAAATTACGAGCCAATAGAAAAATCACATAGTACCTCAAATAACCAGATTAGATGGACTCCTTGGAAAAGTAGTAATAATTTGAATCAAAATCTCTCCTCAATAATTAATAAAATATGCTTACACTTTCATTATTAAAAAAATGATTAGAAACTTAAGAACGAACATTTTCCCAGTTCATTTAAATTGCCTATTTCCAACGATAAAACTAAAATCCACCAATACAAGACAAAAGACTGATAAAGATATCCAACACTTGTACAAAATCAATTTGGAGAGAAGATTTAGTAATCGGGCTACTAAAATGATGAGAGATTTAGAAAAAGTGAGTTACAATTCATATTATTCTATTATTGTGTTCTATATTTAAAAAAGAAAGGAAAAAAAAAGAAAGAAGGACATAATTAATTGGGACTAGCGAGTGATGTTTAAATTATTCTATTATTCCGTTTTAATATTTTTCATATTGAATTAAATACTAATAAAAGGAGTTACGACTAATATAATCTACAAACATATAAGTGATAAAATTTTTAACCTGACAAATTAAATTTTTGGTTATAATGATTATATGGACACAATGACTGTATGGTTATAATATTAAACTCTCATCAACCATTATAATATTTTATGGTTTGTTCTACTAATACGTATTAGATTAGATTAGATATTATATTATATTAGATAATTTCAACAAAATAAATTCATGAGACTAGAATAAAAAAGTCAACGTATACTACTGCTAAAATTACAAGCGAACACAAAGCCAAAAGGTTGACGATTGAACAAATGGTCACGTGCTACTCTTCAATGGTGACAACGGTCATTCCACATTAGTTTAATAAAATGAAAAAAATGTTAACAATGTCACTTATAAGCTTCAAAATCCTAACCTCGAGTGAGTATGAGCAAAGGGAACGTAAAAATTTATCTACTACAATATGAGAACATTTCGCCTCAAGTTAAGAATAAAATGACATAATCGGTATAATATTAAAGAAAGCGTGCAATGAAAATGATTATAATAGTTTACAAGAGTCTAATTTTGCCTCCTTATCTTTAATTGATTTATCTCATCAATTCAACATCGTAGATTATGTACGCGTGAAGCAACCAAAACAGTTGTGCACCATCATCACATGTAAGACATGCAATATACGTGGAATCGTTGAAGTTAGACCTAATGCGTTAGTGTATACTACCTCCGTTTTTTTAGTTGACACGTTTTGACTTTAGCATTATTCACATAATCCCCTTTGACCATGTTTTCTGATTTATACATTATGAAAATATAGTCATGTGGGGTTTTGTTAGATTCGTCATATAATTAATGTAATTTCAAAATATCAACTTTTTATAATTTTTTCTTATCAGTAATTAAAGATACTGATGTTTGAATTTGTGCAATGACAAACGTGACTAAAGAAACGTGTCAACTAAAAAGAACCGGTGGAAGTATGTTACTTTTTGATGTATCAAATTTCTTACTTCATTTGAAATTTGACAATGTCCAAGTTGGAAACACTTTTAAGTAACCAAAAATATATTTGATTATATAGTTACAAAATATAACAAATCTAACTAAGTGAAATAATAATATGATTAGTTTTAAGGCGGCCATCTTCCATATAATCCTCATTAAACACGTTAATAATAAGAGTTTATAGCTTAACATACACAAATACACAATATGTGTGATATATGCATATGCACTAGACCAATCTCTTTATAAAAAAATACAAATCATACATATATAATATGAAAGACATACTAAATAAATTTTAATTAAACGAACATTTAAAACACAAACTCTGTTTGTTTTGTTTTTTTTTTTTTTTTTTTTTTTTTCTAGCAAGTATAGATCAAGAAACTTATGTAAATTTGCTCTAGGGGGAAGAAGACACTTATGTAAAATTTGTAAACAAAATTCATGTGTATTGAGTATTAACCTGAAGACTTTATTGGACAAAATCAATGAATGGAAGTAGTAATTGTGCACAAAGTATGCCTATGTAGTAATTGTACACAAAGCATGCCTAGGCCTTTAGACAAACAAACAAACCAACCCTAATAAAGTATTACCATGTACAACATATATTTCAGCAATTTTGTATCCTAATAACATCCAATCCAATGCATAAAAAGAAATAAAATCTACTCTTTAATTTTTCAATATTGTTTTTCAAAAATAATTCAACACATCAAATATAAGTTTAAACTCTGAATACCACTTGACCCAAACCCTATAAAATAGGGTCAAACCGATCCAACACGAGTTGAACTTAAAAACCACCTCCACCTACTATAAAAGAACTTCCCCTAGGAAGTACAAAACCAACCCAAAATAAGTAAGTACAAGATGAGTTCATCCAAAAAGCTCACCCATAACTCCATAACACAAAAAAAAAAAAAAAAAGCCTTCAAAATTTCTCAAAATTCACTACTTGAATAACACAAAGATCCATTTATGATTTATCCAAATGCCCAAACCTCCAAACCAAACCAAACCCATTTTATTACTTCGAACTCAGGTAGTTAAAAGAAACAACACTACTGCCCTATTCTCTCCTGTTATATTACGTAATTCATTTACGAACAACTGTAACAAATTAAATTTTTTTTATTTGTAATTCATTCTTTTTGTAATTCATTTTTTTTTTGTAATTCATTTTTTTTGTAATTTTTTTTAAAGTAATTTTCTCTCTCATCGCCTCTCCTTCGGCTTCTCATTTACAAACTTGAAACTTATTATTATCACCCTTCACAAAACATAGCTCAAAAATCCCTCCTCATTTCTCTATTTATCTCTCTTTATTTTTTTCTCTACCAAAAAAACCAAACCTCTTTTTTTTTTTAATTTTTTTTTGAATAATTACTTCCGATTTCCAAAACCTAATTTCATCATCATCAAAGTATCAGCAAGTTTTTGTTCTTCATCACCATTTTTTTTTGTTGTGTAATTTGTGTTGTGTTCTTTTAAAAACTAGATTGTAGATTTTGTTCTTGGTAAGTTTTCAGCGATCCTTTATTTTTTTTTGTTTTTTGTTTATTTAATTAGATTATCCTATTTTTTTAGTTTGTTTGATTGTTCTGATTCGTTGTTTTAATTTTGTGCTAATGTCTTGATTTGGCCAGGTCATATCATATAACTAATATATAATGCTAAACTTTTAGCCAGGTCACGAGACAGAAACACTTGACGTTTTAACTTTTCATTGCCAAATAAGTGAAGGATTTATGTCTTCGTCGTGTGCCATTACTAGATATATAAATGGATCAAATTATGGAGATAATTAAGTTTGGACATTTGGGTCGTCGTTTTATCATAGCTAGAGGTACTAACGATATTTGGGCTAGATCATGCACGAGAGGACAAGGCCCATGATGGGCCTCATCCCATAGTATGGCCGGCCACATGGAGTGGATTAGAGAGTTTTGGGCTTCCTAACCCTAGTCTAATTATAATGTGATTATAAATAGACTAGGTGCCTAGGGTTTGCATGTAATTTTAATTCATTTGATTAGTAAGATCAAAGCCCGAATTAGCAAACACGAGACCAACCCCTCTCAAACTCTCCTCTCTCTCACGACTCTCTCTCCTCCCTCAACGCCAATGTGGTGGTTAGTGGTGGTGGTGGTTCGTGGTGGTCGGCTTAGTCCATTAAAGGTGGTGATTGCGGTTTTCCTTAATCACTCGACCAACCTAGTATTGGTGGACGAATCGTTCGAAGCTCGTGGATTAAGTAGAGGAGCAACGCTGGGGGCTCTATTCTCTCCCTGATTTTCTTATCAAATTGCTACGTGGAATTCACGCTTCAAAGGTATGATTATGTGTCTTGTGTGTTATGCATGCAATATGATATTGGGATTAGGTACTTTTATGAATATAATTCATGTTTTCTGATGCGTAGTACTTATAAACTCTTAAAGTGGTATCAGTTAGCCTCTTTCATGAACACGCTTGATCATATTAATACGATTAATTTGAAGTCCATGTTAATTTTATAATCAATTAAGAGGGAGAAATTAATTTAATTATGGTTTAATTGTTATATTTAATGTGATTAAACTTTTAGAATTGATTGAATGTGATTTAATTATGCTTAAAATAGCCATGAAGAGGACCAAATTAAGCCCTAGATCATTCAAAAATTTTCGAACCCTAGAACTCAAGTTTTGAATTTTCGAAAAACCCTAACCCTAATTTTGAATTATTTCGAAAATCCTAGCCCTAAAATGTGATTTTTGTGCTTGATTTTTATTTAATTCGATTTGTTTTATGTTTCATAATTTTAATCGGATTGATTTATGAATAAGAAATGTTTTGTGTATGATCATCGATTTAATTTTAAAAATTAAAATTAAATTAGGATTAATTTTATGATGAACCCTAATTTTAAAATTGAATGATGATTTAATTTTAATTTTTGGACTAATTTGATTTAATTTTAGTAAAAGTTATTTTAATTAAATTGAAAACCAAAAACAATAAAAAAAAAATTTTGGTTGCCGCCAGGGCGGCTGCCGACAAGATGGTGATCCAAGAGGGAGGGGAGGAGGTCTGGTGGCCGTGGGCATTAGAGTGCAAGCGTTGCACAACTGTTGCCACGGCTACAGTGCTGCTGTTGCTGTTGCTTTTGCGACAGTGGCCTTGGCTGGCCACGCAAGGTGGTCTGCAGCCAAGTAGGAGCTGCTGCCACGCTGCTGTCCTTGCGGAAGTGGCTGCTGTTATGGCAGCTAGCCAACCACTGTGGCCGGTGTGGTGGTGCTCGGTTTTAAAAAAAATATATATTTTTGAAAAATATTTCAAGATATTTACAAAATTATTTTGGGATAAATCAGTTTTATTTTAGATAAAATCTTTTGGTTTAGGATAAAATCAAATTTTAAAAGTTGTTATATTTGATATTATCCATATTTAATGTTTTAAATTAATAATTATCCATAATTAAAGTGGTTAATTTTGGATAAGATTGATTAGGATATTCTGAGCATATTCTAAAAGGATAATAATGTGATTATCCCATAATTAGATTAGGATATAATTAATTTTAAAATTATTTGATTGGCTAATAATTAGGATAGAATCTTCTAAAGTTGTTAGGATAATCTTGAAAGATTAACACTTTGTTTGGATAGGAAGAAATGGAAGGAAAAGAAGAGAAGAGAAATAGAGGGGGACAAAATCTCTTGTTTGAGTAAAAGATTGGGGGAAAGAAGGGGAAGGAAAGGGAGGGATCTATTTTCCCTTTCTCTATAATAACCACAATCTCTCCAAAATTAGAGATATTTGGAGGGAAAATGAAGCTCACCTCCCCCTCCCTTTCTTTTCCCTTCCCTTCCCTTCCCTTCCTCCATTTTCCCTCCCCTTCTTTTCCTTCCTTCTTTGCTATCCAAACAAAGCGTAAATATGATTTATCTTTTGAGATTAAAATATAATTTGATTCTATCTCATGCCTAAATTAAAATATATGATATATTATGATTGGTCATGAATAATATATGATATTATCTAATTATGATTAAAATATGAGATATTTTAGGAAATGCGTTGCCTTAATTATGATCATTTGATGTTATTGTTTAGATAAGCATGTTAAGTGATTTATTATATGGCATTTTATTATATAATATATGGTATTATGTTGCTATATATCGAATAGTGTGGCCCATAGATTATAAAACACGATCTGTGCATCGTGATGTATTTTTGTAATCAAAGTACGGTCTGCGTACCGTTAATTATTTTTGTCACTTTTATTTAAAGTAAATGATTAGTTATTTAAATAGTGTTAGTCCATAGAATCCCGTGAAGTGAAGGGCCAAAGGAGCAAGGTGGATGGAGATCCATGATGATTCAAGGGGGAGCTTTTCATTTCTAGTTTTTTTAGGACTAAGGGGCCATACTATGTTATGTTTTATTGCATTAGTAGATTATGCATGTTAGATTTTATTTATGTTGATTGATGATGCGCTAGAGTTCACTAAATAAATCAAAACATAAATGAATCTAGGTCCCAGTAATATTGAGATTGCTTTTCCAATTAGATACCTAATAATCCTTGAATAGTGAGTGATGGGTCGGCCTCCGCAGAGAGTCACTTGTTATTTTAGCAATTGTGGGGTAGATCACGTTTTACATATTTAATTGGTTATGCTCAACAAGGTTACCTAAAGTGTTTAGAACCTTAAAGCAAAGGGTAATAATTTTGTTTTTTTTTTTTTGAAATAACAAAGGGTAATAATTAAACATGTGATGCTTAATTATTCAACCAAGAGTTACAAGACTTCTAATCATTAAAGAGTTTACTCACCTTGAAAATGTAATGCTTGATGGAAGGGCCTCAGGTCGGTCAACTATTACACAAATAAAGGATCTTGGAATCACTTAAAATTCAATTGGGATCAATTAATGTTGAATAAATTAAGTGTTTTAAAGTTACCTATATTATTCGGTTATGGTACTTTAAATTTTAATTAAACATAATTATTAAACTTTGCCTTATTTTGACTTAGATGGGTAGCCGTAATCACAATGACAACAAAATTTACAATTTTCAACCATTCCTTGAGAAGGATAGGTTGACAGGAGAAAACTTTTGCGCTTGGGATAGAATGCTAAGCCTCGTCTAAAATATGAAGGTAGAGAGGATGTCATTACCACCCTATTTCCAGGACCTTTTCTAGATCTGCAACTGTGGCAGAAGTCAAGAAGCACAAGGAAGCTCATGATAGAGCTGAGCCTATCACTTTCTTGATGATTGCTACCATGGAACCTAGTCTTCAAAAGCGTTCCGAAGGTCAGGATGCGTACACAATCATGCAAGAACTCAAAGCTTTGTTTAAGAAACAAGTTAGAGTTGAAAGGTGCGAGCTCCATCGTGAGATTCTGGATTGTTGGATGGAGAAGGGTGCCACTGTGCATGATCATGTTTTCAAAATGATCGGCCTTAAATACAGAGAAACTGGGGCACCCATACAGTGATGAGATGGCAACATACATCATTCTCCACTCACTTCCAGAAAGTTTTAACCAGTTTATCATGAACTTTAACATGACTGCAAATGCAAAGACTATGAATCAATTGCACATAATGCTGGTTAGTGCTGAAAAACAAATCCCTAAGGAACCTAAGAAGGAAGTTCTTATGATTCAAAAAGGAAAGGGGTTCAAGAAGAAGGGTTAAAAGGCTAGTGCCAAGAGCAAGGGCAAGCAAGTTGCCAAGGCTCCTGAGAAGCCTAAGGCAAGTCCAAAACCCAAGGCCGCAAGTGAAAGTGAATGTTTTTTCTGCAAGAAGAAGGGGCATTGGAAATACAATTGCTAGAAATACCTTGACTTCATCAAGAAGAATGGAGCATCAACCTCAAGTTTTATGTTATAAACATTTTAACTTTCACTTAGGTATGTGATACCAAGTTGCAGTGCTTAACATTGTGAATGTTGCGCAGGGACTGCAAACAAGTGAGGCTAGCATGGACATGAATCTTAAAGGTGCACAAGAAGTGTTTAAGTGACCATAGATAACTTCATAGTTTTATTTTTTGATCAGTTTATCATGATTTTAGAACAATTTCCAGTTTTGATGAGACAATTTTCAGTGTTAGTTTTAATACTGATTTGGTTTTTACTTGGCTTAGATAAGTGTTGATCCATAACCAAGGTAATAAAATTATTTTCATCTTGATAGTTATGAGTTATTTTGTTTTATGAAATTGATAAAAGTAGATCACAAAAGCAATTTAGATGATTTAAAGTAAGCTTACTTACAACAAAAGTAAGGTTAGGTCACATAAACCATTTGCACTTCCAAAGTAACAATTGGATGGACTCTTATTCTAATTTGATTATGAATCACTTGAGAACTAAAATTCATGCTTGATAAGGTAAGATGACCAAGTTGCCTTTTAGTTGAAAGGGTAAAAGAGCTAAAATGACATTTTGGAACTCATACATATGATGTGTGTGGACCATAATTTCAAGAATTAGCAAAGATATTTAACTATTTCATTGCTTTTACTAACGATTTAAGTAACTATATCGATAATTACTTAATGAAGTAAAGCTTGGAATCATTAAAATGTTCAAAATTCCAAAATGAAATGTAAAATCAGTTTGACTTGAGTAATTAACAACACAATATGATTGTTGTGATAAATATTTAACTTAAAAAGTAAATGATCATCTAAAGGGAATTGTTGAATTAGTTCACAATCTAGAAACATTACAATTAAGATGTATGTTTAAAGAAGGAATCAAACTTTGCTTGCCATGGTTCGATCCTAGCTTAGCTTTAATGATTTACAAATATCGTTTTGAGGATGTATATTACAACAACAATTGCGAATATACTAAACAGGAAACTTAACCAAAACAGAAGAAAAGATGACATAAGAGTTATGATTTGGAAATGTTCCAAAAGTTATCTTTTCTAAACAGGATTTAGGGTTATGAAATTAATGTAAAATGTTTACAAAGATGACATAATGCACCCTAAATCAAACAAATAGTTCTTCATGGGTTTTCTCATGGAAATTAAGAGGTATTATTCCTATAATCACGAAGAAAACAAAGTGTTTGTTGCTTGCGATAGTGTATTTATAGAAAGCAATCTCTTCCTACAAAGCCAAGTGGGAGTAAAGTTAGATCTCGATGAGATTCAAGACGAGCAACGAAAAATGTGGATAACACTACATCAGAGATGAAAGCATATGAAATCAGCTAATTTGATAAACCATATGTCGAAGCAAGCTAATTCCACTAGCGAAGCTTCTATCGTTCTACTTGAATGAAAGGCTTCAAATAGTTAAAGAGAATAATTCTATTGTTGCTCATACCTATTGTAGGTCGCTTAGGATCAAAACAAACAGTTTGTCGAAATTCTGAAAAAAAGGTGGATTCTAAAATTTTCCTATTGGAATGGTTGGAACCCATCCCCTACAAGCAAGCTTTAGATAAGTGCCAACTCAGGAAATGGCTTAAAGTCAAGAAATCCAGAATGGACTCCATGTGAAGATGTGTTAGTCCATGATAGTCTTACAAATAGGGTCAAATCTATTAGTAGGGTAAGCCTATTCAGATTCTTCTAGCGACTGCTAATTTCGATTATGAAGTTTAGCAATAGAGATCAAAATCACCTTCTTGAAATGTTCTTAATGGTGGATATGTATATGATACAACCTAAGAATTTTGAAATCCAGAATTCCTAGAAAGTTTTACAAACTTCAGAAATTCATTTAATGGATTGAAGTAAACATCAGGGAATTGGAATATTCGTTTTGATTAGGCAATAAAAAAATTTGATTTCCTCAAAGAACGATAAGGAATCTTGTAGAGACAAGAATTTTAGTGGGAGCAATTGGTCTTCTTGGTCATGTATGTAGATGACATACAGTACATATGAAATGACATATCAATGTTTGAATCAGTCAAGCAGTGGTTAGAAAGGTTCTTCTATATTAAAGACTTAGGAGATGTTGAATGCTAATTGGGAATCAAGATCCACAAAGTGAATCTTAAAGAATGATTGGAAAAAATCGAGAGACTTATGTTGATAAGGTTCTTGACAAGTTCATGAAGCAAGACTCTAAGGGAGGATGTCTTCCCATGTTTCACTAGTAGAACTCAGTAAAACTCAATGCCTTCAAAAGCTAGTAAAGTTGAGTTGTATAGATAGTGTACCTCATGCTTTTGTAAAAGGGTCCATTATATGTGCCATGATATGTACATAGTAAGATGTTACATATGACTTGTGCATGTGTAGCAAGTTTCACGTAAATTCAGATAAGCATACTGAAAGTTGTAAAGAACAAATCCTTGAGTACTTGAGAAGGACTAAAGGAATGTTTCTAGCTAATGGTGTTAAAAGTGAATAAGTTTTCAAAAAGGTTATGCAGATGCAAGTTTCCAAACAGGCAAGATAATTCTAGATGTTGATCTAGATGCATGTTTATGTCTGAATGGAGAAGTAAAGTAAGCTTGAAGAGTTCAAAGCAGAATACTGTCGCATACTCAATGTCAAAATATGTGTATTTGGCTACAGTAAGAGTAGTTAAGAGGAATTTTGGATCAAATTGTCCTGTGAACTAAAAGGACACCTTTTCTAAAACGAATGAGTCAGGGTCACATCACAAATCCAAACAAATAGATATGAGATATCACCTTAATTATGAGATCAATGACAAGCGGGATGTCGTGATATGCAAAGTTTTATTATGAGTGAGAAATCACTAAACCCCTTCCATAGACTAAGATATGAGAGTCATATTAAAGACTTGGACTGAAGCAAGTTATGTAATTCAAGTTGTATATGTTTTGAGAAAACATGTTACATAAGGAATGCATCAATTTGCAGAATTATGTTTAAAATAGAAATTTCATTTCTCTTATTTGATTATGGTTTTGGAAATTAAATAAAATGTCCAAAATAATTATGAATTGATGGGCTCATCAGGTTGATGACCTGGTGAATGAGACCCCACAGATGAACAAAATTCATATATTATTTAAGTTCCTAGTTCGAAATCATTAATGTGGACATAAATGATTTCAATAAATGGACTAACATGTAAGATTGATTGGATAGCGCAGTTTCAAGGGCTATAGGGGCATAGTGATGCTCGGTCAGTCACTTGGATATGCATGAATGATGCATGATCGAACTAATGACCTACTTTGAAGTTCAAGTATAGAGCTTCCGGATATATTAGTGGATTCCTTTGACATGAGTGGAACATTGATTTCATTCAATGGATGTTGTGACTGTGGTACACTCAAACGACTGCCCGTAACTGGAGATTATAAAGGGTGTTTCCTGGTTATTTCAAAAGTTGAGTGGAAGCCTTGTTACCACAAGATTGGATTGAGTCTACCTATTAAATTAGGAAATGTGTCATGGCCGCTTGAAGAGGGAGAGTTCAGAAAATACGTGGCCGCGTTCAAATGCATTACTTAGTAATCATTTGGTTTTGTAATTCTAACTCGGATTTCAAGAAACGATTTGTAGATTAATATGATCTCAACATGTGATGCAATCATATCATCAAATCGACACATATTAACTTAAGGAATTTGAATATTGCACACTTGTCTCAGACAAGTGGAAGATTGAAGGATTTATGTCTTCGTCGTGTGCAATTACTAGATATATAAATGGATTAAATTATGGAGATAATTAAGTTTGAACATTTGGGTTGTGGATTTATCATAGCTAGAGGTACTAACGGTATTTGGGCTAGTAAAATAGCATAAAGCCCAATTGGACGAATCCTATAAGGTCACACAAAGGGTCTAGATCGGGCATGAGAGGACAAGGCCCTTGATGGGCCTCATCCCCTAGTATGGCCAGGCACATAGAGTGGATTAGAGAGTTTTGGGCTTCCTAAACCTAGTCTTATTATAATGTGATTATAAATAGACTAGGCGCCTAAGGTTTGCATGTAAGTTTAATTCAGTTGATCAGTAAGATCAAAACCCGGATTAGAAAACATGAGACCAACCCCTCTCAAACTCTCCTCTCTCTCACGACTTTCTCTCCTCCCTCGGCGCCTGTGTGGTGGTTTGTGGTGGTGGTGGTTCGTGGTGGTCGGCTTAGTTCATTAAAGTTGGTGATTGCGGTTTTTCTCAATCACTCGACCAATCTAATATTGGTAGACGGCTCGTTCGAAACTCGTGGACTAAATAGAGGAGCAACTTAGGGCTCTATTCTCTCCCTGATTCGCCTATCAAATTGCTACGTTGAATTCACGCTTCAAAGGTATGATTATGTGTCTTGTGTGTTATGCATGTGATCTTGGGATTAGGTACTTTTATAAATATAATTCATGTTTTCCGCTGCGTAGTATCTATAAACTCCTACAATAAGCGCCATATAAAAAAAATTATTTTGATACATAGGACTTATTGGAATATATTTTTTTAATAAAAAAAGTTGGATAGATTTAGATAAATTTTATAGGATAAAAAAGTTAGTTTAGAGTTTTATTTTCAATAAAATTTGAATCGAATTTTAATTTTAGGATAAAAATATTGGTTTAAATTTTTATTTTAGATTAAATACCAATATTATAAATTAAATTATACTTCATAATTTTATTCAAATTAATAATTAGAATATAACTCTCAATAGATATCCGATAAAATTATTTTTTATATCATAATATTTGTCTTAAAGAGTACTTAAAAATGAATCTATTTATGATACATTTTATTTAATTGATATAAAATATAAGTTAGTCATTCATAGATATATAAATTTATACGATTAATCAAGTCACACGACATAACAAAACTTAAGCGGTATGGTTAGCCAGGGGTTGAGATATGGAATTTCAATTTTTCATGAATGTCGTGCATGTAGGTGACAACTAAGATTTACACGCATGATTTATTAGGATAGATAAAAATTTTATATTAATGATATGTTTTAAAATTTAGCATATAAATAAAAAAATTATCTTAAAATTTAATAAAAACCCGGTCATTGCACGGGGGCACAACTTTTAGCATGGTCACGAGGTAGCGATACTTGGCGTTCCAACTTTTCGCCAAGTGTCGTGCCACATTAGATATATTTAAATAGACATTATAAGATAAAAAAAGTTAGTTTAGAATTCTATTTGGATAGAATTTTAAGATAAAATTGTTAGTTTAGAGTTCTATTTTCGATAAAATACCAATATTTTAGATGTACAAATTGAATTATAGTTTTATTTTAAAAAAACATTAGATTATTATTTTCAAAAATTATTTTAAGAAAGTAGTTTAAATTGTAAAACATACTTTTATAATACATACTAATCAGTTAAAATAATATATTTCACAATCTAATAAAATTTTATCATTGTTTAGACTTGTTAATTAGGGTGGGGTAATAAGTCATCTCGGTTGGATCACTTCAGGTTACGAGTCAAGAAATGTTCAACCCTTGCCCAAAGTTTTGGGTTCGGGTCAACCCAACTATTAGTCATTATATGCCTACTAGATAGCAAATTGTCATAAAAGGACATTAATTCCTAACTAATTTTGTATCAATGATATATTTAAAATTTGATATATAGATTATAAATTTATATTAAAATTCAATAACAACCCGGACATTGCATGGGGCACAAAACTAGTAACTAGTATATAAAGCTACACTTTTAGCCCGGTCATGAGATAACGACACTTGGCGTTTTACCTTTTCGTCAAGTATCGCGCCACGTAGACAACATTTAAATATTCGTATGACACAAAAGATTTATTTGGATATATTTTTATAAATAAAAAAGTGGTATTTTTTCGTTAGGATAAAAAGTTAAATAGATTTTGTAAGATTAAAAATCAAAGTTAAGAATTTTATTTGAATAAAAATTGGACAAATTTATAGTATAAAATTGTTGGTTTAGAGTTTTATTTCCGATAAAATACCATTATTTCACATGTATAAAAATAAATTATAAGTTTAGCCAAACCCACGAGACAGAAACACTTCACATTTCAACTTTTCACCAAATATTTCGCTACATAGACTACAATAAAATAATTTATCATATAAATTTATTTTTTTGTGATAGTTGTTTTTGGGGCTTAAGAATTAGTTCAAAACGTACACCTTTCTTTTATAATTTATTCTAATCAATTGAAATAAAATATTTCATAATCAATTATAATTTTATTACTGTTTGTAGATCTGTCAATTGGATCGGGTCACGGGACATTTTGAGTTGGTCAACGCTAACCCAAAGTTTCGGGTTCGAGTCAACCCAACGGGCTTTCATCAATTTTTTGTTTAATTTATTTTGGCTAATTTGTAGAAATTTCTAATATTTCAAGTTTATATATAAAATAAAAGCTTTTTAGAAACCAAGTGTAATCCCCCGTATTTTTTAAATATACTATTAATGAAATTATATTTTATTCATAATATTTATTTGTATTTTTTTCGGATTTAATTTCAAAATTTTCAAATTATTTTTGGGGTTGATAAACGATTTTATTACAAAGAACTTTTTATGAACCTTCCTCTATAATTTATGTCCAACAAACAAACCAAACCCAGTTTACTTTCTTAATTGACCCATTAATTTAATGAGGCCCAATATCCCTACTTACCCTACTACCCTCTCTCCTATAAATACCCCATACATCCCCAAAAATTTCCCAACACAAAAGGTTAGTCTTATTTTCTTTCTCCTTTGTTTTATTAATTTGTGTAATTATAATTATTGATTATGGGTTTTGATTTTATTGTTTAAAATTAATTTAATTAGTATCAAATTTTATTTTGATGATTAAACTTTATAATTTCAGATTTTATAAATGTTAAAATATTCAGATTTTGTAAATTTAATAACCTAGGGTTTTTAATCATTGAAAATCATGATTTTGGGGTTTTTATGAACAATTGATTTAGGGCTTTTATATTAATGATATTTTGAAATTTTGGTGATTATACTACTAATTAGTTTAACTTAATTCCAGATTATTCTGAACACGTAAATTCGTGTTTTAATGTTTAGATTTTGGTTCGTTAATATTAATCCCGTTTTAATCCCGATCAGGTTCTGAACTCATCCTATTTTGACAAAAAAGTAGTAGTTTCCATGTGTAAACAATGTTTTAATAAAGACTAACTACCTATGGTAGTGAGGACCACCCTCTCGTGGCCAAATTCAGCTTCTAAATATGATTTTCGGGCAGTTTTTGTTTTTTAACGAAGTTTTTTTATGCTTAAAATTTATCCTTGAGTTTGATTAATAAAATTAATTATATTTAAAGTTAATTAAGCATAAATATATGTTTTTATTGAAGTTTTAAGAGGTTATTCATCATATTATATTGTTAGAAATACTTGGGTTAGTAATATTAATTGTTGGTTGTTTTCTAGGAAGTGATTATTCCCTAGGAGAATTTTAAGTGATTAAAAGTGGCACAAAGGATTGTTTGTACGAGGTACGTACATGTCTACTTCGTTATAAGTAGTATCATGTTTAGGTACCAAAAGGAAAGAACTTAGTTTTACGATTAGGGAACACTTGGATGGAAATTGTTTGGTTACACATTAATTTAATTCATGTGCTTATGTTTGTTTATGAGATATGTTTTGGTAAATTGATTATGTTTGTATGGAATTATGGATGCAAACATGTTGAATTATATTGGATTAATTGTTTGTATGGAATGTTGATACAAACATATTTTATTGGATTGGTTTGTTAACCACATTTGGATTATTAAAGGATTGGAATTGAATGGTTTAAGTGGAATGGATTTATTAATTATTCCACAAGGTTATTATTTATTTATTTATTACTCAATCATGACTTGTTAGTATGTTGAGTAAAGGTGGATTAAGCCGAAATGGCTAGGTGGGTTGACTATGTTCAACAATTTTGAATAATTTGGAAGTTTAATGGAATTAAAGGTCAACTTGTGATGTGATCACCATTGTCCTAAATAAGATTAAAAGTGAATTGATGTATGATTGTTATGTATGGTCTTCTTGATTGAGTAGGCTATTAATTAAAATTGTAATCACGTAAAGTGAAACATGGATGAGCAATAAAACTCTGGAAAGCGTGCACTTCTAGAGTATTGACAATTATGGGTTGGGGTACACGGTGGTAGCCCGTGACTTTCCAAGGCTTGTTTGATCAACATGTCCTCTTCTCTTTTGGTATTTACATTTTTATTTTATAATGAAAGTTAGATGGGATCCTAGACTAACTTTGTGAGAATGGAGTCGCGCCCATTCTTGCATCGCGCTAAACTTTTATTTTAAATGGTCATTTGGGACCAAAATGATTTGGTGGATTGGACAGCCTCGTCTATTGCTTACTCCAAATTAAATTAATTAAATTAAATATAAAGAGTCAAGTGTTTGGAATTGAGTAGCAATTATGTTGAGTCAATTGAATTGTTTAAGTGTGGAGTCTTGATTAATGAATTCGTGTTGTATGTTTATTTACTTTAATTAGTAGAGCATGCTAGGCTTGGTACGTTGTAGCTTGTATGTACTCAGCTTTGCTAATTGCGTGCTTTTGTGTGTTTTCTTTTGGTCATGGACTTCGCCTTTCAATGACCTTGTGATGATCCAATTATTACACTTGTATTATAGGGGAGCAGTATTGCACAGATTAGCTTGATGATGTGAAGTTCGGTGATTTGACATACGCATTGTCAAGGGATTGGTGTGATTGAGAGTATTCGTTCTTTGTATTGAATTTATTTATGTTTTACTACTTTAATTATGTTTTGGGATTTTGAATATTGGTTTGGCTTTAATAAGGGCCTTTATGGTTCCAATTTGTAAGGTTTGACTTATTGGTTTTCTAAATTATATTATTTTAAAGACTTATGTTTGGTTTTCCACTGCAATACTTTGATAAAGCCTTAACTTTTTAACACGTGGCGGTAACATGTCAATGGTTCTCCACTATTTTATTTAAAGTAAGTGGTTTGGAGAAGGGAGAATTATTGGAGTGTTACACTAAGTTTGGCAACAAAATTTTAAAACGTTGCAAAATAGCATTGAAAACAAATTTTTTTCATTGCCTAATTAAAAGCGACATTTTATGCTTTACTTTTCAATAATTAATGGCTACGTGTTTCTTATTTGTTGCTGTTTAAAACAAATTGTCTTACTAGTTGTTACTAGATGGCATCATATTTTTTTTCTTATTTCCATATAACAACAAACTATGACAACTGATATTTTATTTGTATTTATTTAGAAACAAACAAAGGGAATGAATGTTTGAATTGTTGCCATTATAAACAAGTCGTCTAAACTATTGTTGTTAGATGATAAAGTATTTTTATTTGTTGCCGTTTACCAATGTTAGTTAATGACAACGAAATTTTTATTTGTTGCCATTGGAGATACTGTTCTTATTATTTGTTTCTACAGTGACATCAAATTCTAGTTTATTGTCATTGGAAACAAGTTGTGTTATAGATTGTTGTCAATTTATATGTAGGCCATTTTTATATTGTTGGCATTGGAAATACTCTTATTATTAGTTGCTATAATAACATCAAATAGAGACGGATTTCTTCTATCTCTTATTTAGAGACGGATTTTTTTTTTTTATTTCTCCCTATTTTAGAGATAGATTTTTCAATTCTATCTCTAATCTTTCGTTCACTTATTATCAATTATGAGTACAAAAGTAAACAAATAGTACTTGGTATAATTGGTAAGAGTTTCACCATGCGACTTTAAGGTCACAGGTTCGACTCCTACCAACCGTGATTCTTGAGATTGGAGATTCAAAGAGCCTAACATGCAAAGCCGATCCGAGTTGACCAGAGTAAGGTTTCGGATTGGTAAAGGGATTGGGTTGAACCGAATAGCTAATAGAGATTAGGTTTCTGTCTCATGGTGTTGATAGGAACCAATATTAATAATTTGTTGCTATTTTTAAGAACCACCATTAATAAGTTGTTGCTATATTTAGGAACTAACATTAATAATTTGTTGCTATTTTTAGAAACAAAAATTAATAATTTGTTGTTATTTTTAGGAACCAAAATTAATAATTTATTGCTACTTTAAGCAACAACCAATGGTAATCTGTTGCCAAAGTTGGCAACACATGCACTAAGAACAACAACCATCATGGAAACTATATTTAAATGGATGCAACATTGCAACAAAATTGTTTTGCAAATGGTAGTTAAAATCCCATGGCAACAAGCCTTTTAGAAACAACAAATTTTTGTTTCCAACCCGTTGCTAACTAGAGTTGGCAATAGATTTTTGGTGAATAATAGAAAATTTTAGTTGTTACTATATTGACTTAATTTTTTAGTTACTTATAATTTTTTTTAATTAAACCCATCATTTTCACAATATTATTATTAGTTGTCATTACATGCCTACTACATAATTTAAATAAATAATTATCTTAAATTCAATAAACTACCCGGGCATCGCACGTGGCACCAAACTAGTTAATTTATAAATAAAAAGTCATACCACATCTATAAATATATTTATATCATAAATGATCATTGAATCAACTTTGTTATGTCTCTCCTCCCTCCTCTTTATTCTCTCCAAAACCCTAGCCTCCATTGTTGAATTTTGAAGGGGCTTCTATCGAATTTAACCGATGAAAAAGCCCCAATTCTTATTTCTTTAAAGTTTTTTTAGGTTTATAATAATGCTCCCTCCTTTTAGGAGGAACTTTTCTCCCTCTAAAGAAAGAGTTTTCAATCTCCTTCGAAAGAAAAGGGTTTTTTGAACCTTCTTCGAAAGACAACGTTTATCTCCTCTTTTTGGGGGGAGAAATTTATTAATCCATGATATTAGATCTAATAGATTGTTGTGAAATTTTTTTGTTGGTGAAAAAGTTATCAAGTTTTCGAATACAAATAGATGAATCAGAAGGAAAACATTCTCACGACTATAAAGGATCGTTAGATTGTCTCTCCAACAAGGCTGTATTTTCCAACGATATAAGCGGGAGATGTTCCACAATACAAGATCTACTCGACGATCATAGTTTTTATGAAGGAAAAATTTATTTGATTCAATATCTTATGTATTTGTTAATGTCGAATCTCTATTGCAGGTGTCGTATGACTTTTAATTAATGAATTTTTTTCCTATAAAAAAATGATAATTGAATCAAATAAAAACATTATTTCAGCAAAGCTACGATTATTGTTGTATATTATATATTTTCTTACCCTCTTTCACATTATTGTTGTGATTTATAGACTTTTTCGACGAAAAAATCTATTTATCTGTTGTAGTTGTGAAGAAAATTTTAGTTTGATTCGTCTCATTGTAATGAAAGATTAAATCTTTTTCAATCCTGTACAAATCTTTAACCATGAAAAAAACTTTACAAAAATCCATCAAAAGAAAAATCAAATCCTTCCTCTAAAGAGAGAAGAAACACTATGTCTTTCGAAGGAGAAAAGTCCTCTTAAAAATAAGAATTGCCCTTAATTTCGAGAGAGAAATGTTCATGCAAGAAAAAGAAAAACTATTATAAGAGAAGATATTGCGTGAGGCTTTCCTACAATAGCTTTGTGAGGCAAGTCTCAAAACAACAAACTCAACTGATAGATGATATCATAAAACAAATTAAAAAGAGGATATCATCCAAGCAATGGATGATGTCATAAATACTATAGATGACATTATAAAACCAATAGAGAATATCATCAATGCAACAAATGCCATCTAACTTGCATAATATACGTAGAAACAATAGATGATATCATCCAGATAATAAATGATATCATCTAGCCAATAGATGATATCATCCAGACAGAGGATGATATCGTTAAAAATGGAAGATATCATCCAACTAATGGATGGTATTATAAATACAATGAAGGATATCATTTACCCTAGAAATTAAAGATGTTATCTTAACAATTAATCATATCATCCAAACAATATAATGAATGATATCATCTAACCAATTAATTATATCACCCAACCAATATTATCTAAAGAATTAATCATATCATTCAAACAATGAATGATATCACCCAACCAAGAAATTAAGGATACCATTCAAACAATGAATGATATCATTCAACCTAAAAATCAAAGATACCATCTAAACAATTAATCCTATCATCCAAACAATGAATGATATTATCCAACTTAGAAATTAAATCTATTATCAAAATAAGTTATCATATCATCCAAACAATGAATCATTTAACCAATTAATCATATTATCTAGTCGATATTATCCAAATAATTAATTATATTACCTAAATATTGAATGATATTATCTTGAAAACTAATCATATTATCCAAACAATTAATCATATCATTTAACTAATTAATCAATCATACAACTTCGACACTAAAAATATCATCTATACAACTAGTTAGGGTGAGCGTAGCAACATACCCTGTAAAATCTCATGACCCGGACCCAGAACCGGAACTAGAACCTATCAAACTATTCATAAAAATAGGAACCATGACCAAAACCTGTTCTTTAGGTTCCTGAAAATTGGGAACCGAAACTGGATACCTTGTCTTTCAAAGTAAAATTAATAGTTCCTTGATAAATTGTTACAAAATTAAAAAAAAAGGGGATGTTTACAATACAAGCTTACAACCTTAATACAAATATAACAAGCCAACACTGATTGTCTAGTATATTTAAAAAATATTTACTTATATTAATACTATTAATTAATTCTTAAGAGTAAGATGAAAAATGAATAAGAGGAGGAGAGAGGTAGGTGACGAATGGTGTAGAAAATGAGAAATGAGAAATGATGTATGAGTTTAGGGTTTATTTTTTTTTTTCGGAACTACTTATTTATAAATTTGATATTGGGCTATTATATTTGGGCTTGATTGATATGTTTTGATTTCGGTTTCGGTATCCTACAGAGCAAGGGTTACAGGGTACCAAAAACCTGAAACTGTACTAACATAATACCTTACAGGTTTTAGGTCTAAAAAATTATTACCCGAAATTGGAACCGAAACTTGTTGCGATAAGTTCCCAATTTCATTGCCGGAAACTGGAACTTGAACTTGATCTACAGGTTCCTGTTCCAGAATCTGCGGTTTCGAACAGGTTTCAATTTCGAGTACACTAAATTTTTGCTCACCTCTACAATGAATCATATCATCCAAATAATAAATGGTATCATCCAATCAATTAATTACAGTAGTATATGTAAAGATTTGCACGCAATAATATTTTCTTAACAAAAGTCAGCGCACTTCTCTCTCTACGATTGTAATACTCCGTATTTTATGATATTTTTATGTATATATATATATATATATATATATATATATATATATATATAAATTAATTAATTATTTATTAAAATGATTTATTTTATTTTAAAAAAGAAATTATTTATTTAAATAAATTATAATTGTGTGTAAATAAAATGAATCATGAATTGAGGTAACAAAAGTATTTTTAATTGGATCAATCCTATTTAAAAGGGTGAACTAACTTATTGGGAATTTAGGGGCCCAATAAGTTAGCCCAAAGGGAGAATTCGTAAGGGATTATGAATTAGTAATGACAAAGTTGAAAATATGAGTTTTAATTTTAAAAGGAGAGTATAAATAGTTTTAAACCTCTAGATTTTCCCACACAAGTTCATAATTGTCAGATTTCATAAAAAAATTCGAAGGTTTCTCTTTATTTTCTCTCTCTTCTTTTTCCTTAATTTTTCTTTTCTTTTTCCTCTTCTTTTTCCCCAAAAATGCCACGCACTCTCTCTCCTCCTCCCTCCTTTTGCACGGCTAGCCATCGACACCACCACCGACGACCCTCCGATGGCGGCAGCAGCACCAGTCGCCTAGCCGGCCGACGCACCCTTATCTCCTTCTTTCTCTCTTTTCGGTTTGTATATATATATATATATATATATATATATATATATATATATAAACCCTTCTTGAATCCTAAAATTAATTCTATTGATTTAAAGGCATGTTTTTTATTATGTTTTGGTGTTGATTTTGGGATTTTTATGTTGCTAATTTATTGATATAAATTTTAGATTTGTATTTAATTAATAAACCCAAATTATAAACTCTAGAAATCAGGGATTTTGTATAATTAGTTAGGGATTGAGGCTAGGTTGTTGTTCTTGAATAATTCACAGTCTAATCATGTTTTTGATGTGTTTAAATGCTTCAATTTGATGCTGAAAATTATTTATACACACTACTCTTTAATTATTGAGTTAGGGTTTGATTACCTTTAAAAAGGGAAAAAGGTTTTAATGATTTATATATGATTTCCTAGACTAAAAGTGATGTTTTATACTAAATAAGTATGCTTTTGGAATTTTATTTAAGTCATAAAAATTAAGTCTTTTTGAAAGGATTTAAAGTACCCACATAAAGAAAATGTTTTATGGCTTTTATGTCATTAAAATGGGTTAATTACTATGGTTTAAATAGTAATATAGTTGCCAGAAATTCGTGAGAATAATTAATTATAGTTATGTATTATTTATTGTAAGAAGTTTCAAGCTAGGTAATTTCTAGCAAGTGTGGCCGAGTTTAGGCTTTATTCAAGGTACGTATGTGCACAAGAATATTTGTGTATGCGTAGTATCATGCTAGGATTATGAATTGTGATTGAAGTGATGAATTAGTAGCATGTTTGATTGATTATATGATTGGAATTGATGTTGGTTCGTTGAGCACAAATTATTATGCAAGCATATGAATATAATATTTGGAGCATGATACAAGCTGAATATATGTGAATCATGGAAGTATGATTTATTTTTGAGTATCAAAGAAGCATGAAATTAATAAGCAAGGCTTATGTATGTTTAAAAGAGCTATAATTAGAATTATTAAACATGATTCATGAATTTTATTCTCACCCATTATTTATTGGTGTTGAGTCAAGGAAGTTAGTTTATTTATTTGCTCACTCAAGTAAGTTGAGATCAAGTCAAGAAAGTTTATCAGTTGATTCTTTGCACCAAGGTAGTAATCGTGCAAATTTGTGCACAAAACTAGGCAAGGAACCTTAATTAAAATAAATAGTATGTGCTCATGAATTAGTAGCTATAAAGTATATATTTACACTATGGACTTAGACCTCATGAACATAATCGTATCATGGGGTGCAAGTCTGCTAAACAGATATGGGATCTATTGGAGGTAACTCATGAAGGAACAAATGAGGTAAAACGTTCTAAAATTGATCTATTGATGTCTAGATATGAAAGGTTTAAAATGTAGTCAAAGGAAACCATAGAAGAAATGTTCACTAGGTTTAATGATATAATTAATGAACTGAGTTCCCTTGGCAGGCATATTCCTACTGATGAACATGCTAGAAAGATCTTGAGAAGCCTACCACAAGATGAACGTTGGAGATCCAAGGTTACTGCAATGCAGGAAGCTAAGGACTTCACCAAGTTCAATATGAAACAGCTAGCAGGATCATTGATGACTAATGAACTGCACCTGAGTTCCAACGCTGAAAGTTCCAAAAATAAAAGTCTTGCTCTAAAGGCTCAAGATTCAGAGGACTCAGAATTTGATGAAGAGGAGATGGCAATGCTAGTGAGAATATTTAAAAAGATGATGAATAACAGGAAGTTTGATAGGAACAAGAAGTTTACAAGTTCCAGAGACACTACTTATTTCAAGTGTGGGTCAAAAGATCATTTCATTAAGGACTGTCCATTTAAGGAAGGTGAAAAAGGAAAGACTAAATGAAAGGAGCAATCCAAGGAGTCCACAGTCTATAAGACATACTTCACTAAGGAAAATGTGAAGAAGACAATGCTAGCTGCCTGGAGAGACACATATTCAGAAGAAGAAGAATACCAACCTCATGAGAAAACTGCACATCTATGCCTAACGGCCAAGACTGATGAAAAGGCCAAATTAAAGGAACTCGAGGCTGAGTATGATTTTCAAAATGAATTAAGACATTTTTCTAAAGAGAAACTAATATGGGTTGTTTTGGATATTCAAGAAGAACTAAAAGAATTACATAGAGCAAAACAGCAAAGTGATAAGGCTTTGTTAACTTACAAGGAAAACAGTTGATGGGTAGACAATATGAAGTTTGATATTCTATACAGGTTCTTCATTCTCTTTGATGACAATGTTGTCCTAAAAGAAACTTTAGAAAAACTGAAACATGATAACATACTTTTGAATGTGGAATTATCTTTATTAAAACTTAGTGTTGATACTCCTAACTCTGAAGTTCCTCCACTCATGCATTATCCGAGTTTTGAAAAATTAAAACCTTATTTGGATGATCTAAATACGGATAAGGCAAGACTTGAGGGGGAACTTGAGAGAGCTAGGAAAGGTAAGAAATCCATAGAATACAAAGTTCTAGATTAGATTGCTAAAGCTCAGACAAAGAGAACAAAAGGACTAGGTTTTAAAAAGAAGTTCCTAAAGGAAAAGAAGTGTGTAGATCTGCCGAGTAGTATTGTTTGCTATTTCTGTGGAAACACTGGACACAAGTAGTTTAAGTGTCCTAAGAAAGAGAAAAGCACAGAGAAGAATGAAAAACATGTATAATAGATTTGGGTTATGAAAGACAACCCCATTCTTGTTATACAGGAACCTAAGGAAACTTGAGTTCCTGACACTAACTTTTGATTCTTCATGCAGGTTCCAGTGAGGGGGAACAACACTTGGTACTACTACAGTAGTTGTTCTAAGCACATGACTGGAGACATATCTAGATTTCTCTCACTAGATGCCTATTATGGTGAGACTGTGACCTTTGGTGATAACATGAAAGGAGATATTGTTACTATTGGCAAAGTAGGAAGGTCAAGTTCCCATGCTATTGATAATGTATTTTTGGTCGAGGGTTTGAAACACAATTTTTTAAGTATTTCTCAATTTTTTGACAAAGGTAACTCTGTTAGCTTTACTTCCAATAAGTGTAAAATCATTCACAATGACACTTGGAACATAATCCTAGAAGGAACTCGTAAAGGGAACACATATGTTGTGGATCTCAATGAGGTTCCTAACAGCAGTTTGACATGTTTTAGTGTTATTGAGGATGATCCTCTATTATGGCATAAAAGGTTTGGTCATGCTAGTTTTACTTTGCTTGATAAACTTATATCAAAGGAATTAGTGGAAGTACTTCCTTGCATGCTTGTGTTAGAGGAAAACAGACCTTTGGAACTGATTCATATAGATCTCTGTGGTCCAATGAGAATCCAAATTAGAAGTGGTAAGAGATATGTTATGGTTATTGTTGATGATTATTCATCGTATACTTGGGTATTCTTTCTTGTAAGTAAAGATGAAACGTTTGATGAGTTTGTTACCTTTGTGAATAAAGAACATAGAAGAACAGGTAATCCATTGGTACATCTCAGATCAGACCATGGTACAGAATTTGAAAACTCCAAGTTTGATGAATTCTGCACAGAACATGGAATGGATCATAACTTCTCTGCACCTAGAACTCCACAGAAAAATGGTGTTGTGGAACGCAAGAACAAAAGCCTTGAAGACATGGCTAGAACTATGCTAATTTCAAGTAGATTGCCTAGGAACTTCTGGGCAGAAGCAATGAACACAACATGCTACATCCTCAACAGAGTATCAATTAGAGCCATCACTAACAAAACTCCCTATGAACACATTAAAGGGAGAAAACCCAATATTTCTTACTTTAGATCTTTTGGCTGTAAATCTTTTGTTCATAATAATGGTAAAAGGAACTTGGGAAAGTTTGATGAACGAAGTGATGAGGCAGTCTTTCTAGGATATGCCTCAAATAGTAAATCCTATAGAGTGTATAATAAGAGAACAATATGTTATGGAATCTGTACATGTTATATTTGATGAAACTAAACAGTTAATTGATGTACGGGATTGTGATGATGATTTTGAAATTAGACTTGTACGCAAGCAGGATCTAGATGAGGAATCAACATCATTGCAAAAGCAGCAGGGTGAAAATGAAGCTAATTCATAAGCAAATGAAGCACCTACATTTGAGAATGCAACAGGACCCCCCAAAACCCATAACATAATGTAGTAAATGAGGAAGTTCCAGAAGAAATTCAAACTGAAATCAAGTTGAAGTTCATATTGATGAAATAGTCAACAACAATGAAGAAAGGCTGTATCCAATCAAAGACTTCACACCAAAGCCTTGGAAACATCAAAAGTCACATCTAGTGGATGCAATCAAAAGTGATATCACAAGAGGAACTCAGACAAGATCTCATCTTAGGAACTTCTGTGCATTCTATGCGTTCCTTTCATCTATGGAACCTAAGAACTATGTTGAAGCTTTAACTGTCGCTGACTGGATTAATACTATGCAAGCTGAACTAAATGAGTTTGAACGAAACTAAGTTTGGCATCTCGAACCTAGACCTAACCAGAAGAAGACAATTGGAACTAAAATGGGTGTTTAGGAACAAGCTAGATGAGCATGGTATTATTGTCAGGAACAAGGCTAGACTTATTGTACAAAGTTTTAATCAACAAGAAGGAATCGACTATGAAGAGACATTTGCTCCTGTAGCCAGATTAGAGGCTTATACGCTTACTTATTGCTTTTGTTGCTTACATGCAATTTAGGCTGTACCAGATGGAAGTTTGTAGACACCCATTTGTGTCTCCTCAAAACCAAACCCAGTGATGAATAGCTTTCACGTCGAATCATAATCGAATGAAGTGAAAGTGTGAAAAGTCTAGTGTTGCGGTTAGTGTTTATTTTTTTCTTTCTCTCTGTTTTTGAAAAACTATTTTAAGAAAATAGCAAATCCAGTTTGGTTTGATCCATGCAAAGGGTCCAATAATAGTGTAGTTGGGACGGGTTCAAAAAGAGCTTTCCAACGATATATTATAAGCCCAATTCCGATGAATAATGAGGAAGCTATGACCAAATTACTAAATTGGGCCCGGTTTGATATTTATATGCGGCCCAATGATCTAGAGAAGGGCCTAATATTGATTTATCATTCCTAATGCAATTAGAATTGATTATAGTCTTCTAGATTCTTCTAGAAGGTTCTTTTCATTCCTAATTTAATTAGCATTGATAAATTGACTTTAGTTGACTTTTTAGAGTTTTAATCAGAATAAAAGAAGTGTTTTTGAGAAAAATACAATTTTGCCTCTCCTGTATGGCTAAATTTTATCAAATTAAGAAAACGCTTGGAAACTGGTTCCTAGCGTCTGACGACAGTATTAGCGCCTGACGCTAGGTCTGGCGTCTGGCGCTAGCCTTGGCGTCTGGCGCTAATGTCTGGCGTCTGGTGCTAATTCGTTTTATTCTCTTCGAAACTCTGATTTGTTTTTTTATCTATCCGGCTGATTTTTTTCTATAAATAGCCTCATAAAATCTCCGTTTTCAATCATCAACAACAATTAATTCTCAATTTTTTCTCTCTCTTCAAGATTCTCTTGATTATTCTCTATCTCTTTTCTAAACTAGCTTTTGCATACAAAATTTCGCATTCACAAGATCTAGAAACACCTAGCATTGTTCGAAGTTGCCTTCGCCCTAAACGTGAAAGGTTTTACTTTCCGAGGGTTTGGTCCCAAATCTCTTTTTCAATTATTTAATTTAATTTTTTAATTTATTATTATTTTCCTTGAAGTTACTAACGTGTGTATTTTGTTATTAGAAAGAGGTACGAGTTATCCAAGTAAGTACTTTAATTGATTTATTGATATTATGATATAGAAATCATGTCTAGGTTGTTATTATGATTCTTAGTGTAATGTTAGGGTGTTTTGATCTTCCTAATATCATGTTTAGGGTAATAACTATAATTTCTAATATCAAATATGATAATTGTGTTTCCTGCGATGCTTCCTATTCTTTCGTAATATTTATGATTGTTAGTATCATGTTAGGGTCAAAGATTTGATCTTTATTGTTTAGTGACATGCTAGGGTTTTTAATTAATCTTGTTAGTATCATGCCTAGGATCTTGCTATTAATATTATTATGCTTTAATATGATTATGATTATTTTAATTATTACTATGATGATTATAATTATTATTGTTTATTATCATGTTGCTTGATATATATTTATTGTTATTGCTTGATCACACCTTTTATGCATGTTTAAAGGGAATTTGTACTTGTAATCACGCTTAATAAGATAATTAATAATCTTGTTTAGGGTTAATATGGTTATAATTCAAGTGATCGCCAATAATAGTTTATTTGTGCATTATATTCAACCAATATAGATAAACAGGTTTAGGGTTAATCCTATTGATTGCATGTTAGTTAGAAAGCGCACATGAATAAGATCAAAATAAAGTAGAGGCCTATTATTAGGGCAGGTTCAATCTGTTTTAGGTTGGATTTGTACCTTCATCCCCGAACTACCAGTCTTGGTTCTATACCTATTAGAGTTGGCAATCTCCTGGATCGTTAAGGGGTGTAACCTTCACCCAGTGAACGGTTTAAAAGTTCCTAAAACTTGTTGGCGACTCTTTTGCTCTATCTTCCTTCCCTTTGGACGCCACCGTACTTTAGTGTATGATCATAGTGGGGTTCAAGTTTGGGGTAATGCTTGAAATATTCCCTACAACGTTAAATGTGCATTTTTAAATGGATTTATTCATGAGGAAGTCTATATGGAATAGCCTCCTGGATTTAAGAATCCAGAGTTTCCAAACCTTGTCTACAAGCTTGACAAAGATCTTTATGGGTTGAAGCAAGCTCCGAGAGCATGGTATGAAAGATTATCTAAGTTCCGTTTGAAAAATGGTTTTAAATGTGGTAAAATTGATAAAAATTGTTTTTAAAATCAAATGGATTTGATACCTTAGTTGTAAAGATTTATGTTGATGATATTTTATTTGGTGCAACTAATGAATCTTTGTGCAAGTATTTTGCTGACCTAATGAGTGGAGAATTTGAAATGAGTATGATGGGGGAGTTAAACTTCTTCCTTGGTTTGCAAATCAAACAATTTGAAGAAGGAATCATGATCCATCAATAAAAAATATATCAAGGAACTGATCAAGATATACAAGATTGACAATGCAAAAACCAACAAGACTCTTATGAGTATTGGAACCAGGTTGGATGAAGATCCAACTGGAACTTGCATAGATCAAACTATGTATAGAGGTATGATTAGCTCTATACTTTACTTAACAGCTAGTAGATCTGACATATCTTTTAGTGTAGGTCTATATGCCAGGTTCCAAGCAAACCCTAAGGAATCCCACTTGATAGCAATAAAAAGAATCCTTCGATACTTGAAAGGAACTGATGACTTGAGTCGCTTCTACCCTAGAAGTGATTCTTTTGATTTAAATGGCTTTACTGATGCTGACTATGCAGGTGACTTGGTTAATAGAAAAAGCACTTCAGGTATGGTACAGTATTTAGGTCCATGTTTAGTTTCTTGGGGTTCCAAGAAGCAAAACACAGTTGCATTATCCACAGCTGAAGCTGAATATGTGGCTTCAGCAGCATATTGTTCACAAATCCTATGGATAAAGCAATAGGCTAGAGATTTTGGTATTATATTTGAATGCGTTCCTATTTACTGTGATAATACCAGTGCTATATGTATTTCAAAGGATCCAATTCAACACTCAAAGGTAAAACATATACACATTAGGCATCACTTCCTAAAAGATAATGTGAGCAAGGGAATATTAAGTTAGAATTTTTTCAAACTGAAAATCAAAGTGCAGATATTCTGACCAAGCCCTTGAACAGTGAAAGATTTGAGAAATTGAGATTGGAACTTGGGATGATTAAGTTGAATTGATTGCTTCTGAAGTTCCAAGATATGGCAAAGTCGAAAATTAATGTAAATAGAGCAAAAAGAGCATTTAGCACAATTCTATTGTGCTAAACATAGCTAAAGTGTCACCGTTGAAGAGCTTGAAGAGCATTTAGCACAATTATATTCGCAGTACTGTACACTAGACCTGGAAAATGGGTCACTCGGGCCGGGTATGGGTCGGGTCATTTCGGGTCGGGTCAAGTCCGGGTCAAAAGGTTATCGGGTCAAGGTCGGGTCGGGTCATTTCGAGTTTCGGGTTGATTATGGGTCGAATGATAATCAGGTCGGGTCGGGTATCGGGTCAACACTTCGGGTCGAGTTCGGGTCGGGTCAAATTTGGGTCGGGTCAGTTTAGGTCAGGTCAGTTCGGGTCAGGTCAATTTTTGGGTCAACTTCGGGTCGGGTTCAATTCATTAGGTTAAATTCAACTCTGTATATATATTTATTTATTTATATTTGACGAAAACTCACTATATTTATTAAGGCTATTTTTTTCATGGATTATAGTAATTGTTTGACTTTTATTAACCTTTTTTTTTGTGTGTGTTTAGACTGAGAATCATTTTCAAGATCTCCTGAAATTAAGAGGGATGCTCTAACTAATTGAGTTATAACTCACTCTCTCATTGATCTTAGTTTTAATACATACTCTTATTATCATTGTCATTGTTGTACTAATTTCTTTGAATTATTCTTATACTCCCTCCGTTCCAAATTACTCTTAACGATTTGACATTTTGCACTATTCACACATCTTACTTTGACCATCTTTTTTAGCTATTATATGAAAGTCAATGTAGTCATGTAAGATGCTGTTGGGTATAGTTTAATGTTTAATATCCTAATATAAACTTTTTATAACTTATATAATTATTTACTAAAAGACGTTAAAGGTCGGGTAATTTTCGGGTCGAGTCGTTTCGGGACTCGGGTCAAGTTTGGGTCGAGTCATCTCGGGTCGGGTCGTTTCGGGTTGGGTCATTTTAGGTTTTGGATCAAGGTCGAGTCAGTTCTACTTCGGGTCGGGTATGGTTCGGGTCGAGTCGGGTTAATTGAGGTTTTGGGTCAACTTTGGGTCACTGGTTTCGGGTTGATTTCGGGTCATTAGTCATGTCATTCGGGTCGGGTCATCGGGTCTAGGTCAGGATTGCCAGGTCTACTGTACACTGTATATGTGTTGAAAGCATGTTCCAAATAAGTGATTTTATGAAAAAGCGTGTTTTAGAAAATACATAGAATTTGGAAATAAAAGGAATTTGGTGAAATTCATCCAGCCTATTTTTGCTAAATTATTTAGATAAATTTGTTCAATTAATGACTACACAATAACCCGTTCATATCCTTTACACCGCTTCAATTATTATAAAAGCATTTCTCACCTAACTTTCTACCGCATTGTCAAATCAATTAAAATCAAATCAGTAAAAACCCATTAAACTCCCTAAACCTTCAAAACCTTATCAATGGAAATTCAATCAAGCCAAAACTCCTCTAACAACTACAAAACCCCATATCGCTCCGGGCTTGAAGAAACCTCTCCTTTAACCATGGTAATCTACAAAGCACAAACAAAGGCAGTCGAGATAACTAAAGAAGTTCTTGTAACAAACAAACCAACCTCCTCAACCACTTACAAAAACCCCAAAGACAAAGTTCAGACTGAAGAAGAAGAATCGTCTGCATCAGCTCTTCTAAGGATATTAAAAGTGTGGAAAGAGAGTAAGGCAAAGTAGAAATTACTAGAAGAGAACATCAAAGAGGAGAAGGATTTTGCTGAGGAGGAACTTCATAATTCAGACGAGGAACATGAGAACATGGAGATCGATGAAGATCAGAAATCGCTGGAGAAGATATCAGGAAAGTATGTAGTTGGTTACAGGCTTGACTTAACTTGGATTAAGAAGTTTAGGCTTATGGAATTTCTTGATTTAATTCGTTTTCAAGGGTGGGAAGACATGTTGGTTAATGCATCGAATAATCTTATGTATCCAGCAGCAATGAATGAATTTTGTTCTGAATTTACTGTGAAACAAGGAATAATCTCGAGTTTAGTCAATGATATAAAAATTGAATTTGATGTTGAAACCCTAGGAACAATTCTAAAAGTTCCAACTGAGGGTTATGACATGTATGTAAAAGGGAAGTTAGTAGTGAAGGTGGATAACTTTCTAGGGGGAGATATAGTGGAGTTTCTAGGAGGTAAAAGATGAAAGAACACAATGAACCACAATGATTTATGTCATAATTCAGACGAGGAACATGAGAACATGGAGATCGATGATGATCAGAAATTGCTGGAGAAGATATCAGGAAGGTATATGTAGTTGGTTACAGGCTTGATTTAACTTGGATTAAGAAGTCTAGGTTTATGGAATTTCTTGATTTAATTCGTTTTCAAGGGTTTGAAGACTTGTTGGTTAATGCTAAATAAACTAATTAATGACTAAAAAGAACTTTTCCTAATTAATTAATTAATTAATTTGAGTAATCAAAGTCTAATAATCCGAATTGACTTAGTACGACTTTAGGCATACCCCGTAGAGTAATAATACTGAAAGCAGTTCCAGATCAACGTTCCACCAATGGCGCCGCAATTTGGACTGAAGCGCCTGGCGATAGTTCTGTCGTCTGGCGTTACACTGCAAAGTGTGGCGCCAGTCCTGTCGTTTTGACGACAGTTCGGTATGTTGCTCGAGTCATCACTTTGTGTCTAATTGAATAGTTTGCTAATCAACTCGATTATTTTTATTAATAATAATACCTTGTTAAGTCCTTAATCGAATCTAGGCACTAAGTCCCATGGTTTTACACAAGAGTCAAAGCATGTCACTTGCACTCACCATATAAAGCACACACTAAAATGTATGCACACTTTGACCATGTCTAAGAGAGTCTTGTATGCGCGTGTTTTCCGTCATTTTTTTAGGGGGTTAAGTCAGATATTAATCCTCCAATTAAACCACTTCTTTGAACCCTATACTTGATTCCCAAAAATATACACCCTATTTTTGCTTTTTTTTTCAATTTTTTTATAAACCCGTAAAGTCAAAGTTAATTTGAGTCAAGTCATTAAAACAAAAATGGTTTAATTTACAGCGCGTGGTCAAGAAAGGAAGGGCTTTTGATCAAAGACAACCTTTTCATTCAAGTTCAACTTTTCGATAAACCAATCACTCGAAAAAGGAAAGCTAAGAAGATAATGGCAACTCAAGAGGAAGTTAATGAACTCAAGAACCAATTGATTACTGCGACTGAGGCATTAAAGGTTTTAACCCTCAAAATCGATGACCCTGTGAAGCAACAACAGATGGAACTCATGCAAGAAAGCTTGAGCAAGCCGTCTAGTGACTACAAGTTTCAAGACATTAGTTAACAAGGGGTCTCGATGGACAAGGAGCTTCTTCCGCAGAAGTTCAATGCCAACAACATCCCGAAATTCAAAGCAACTGACAATCCTTACTTTCATCTAAGAGCTTTTCAAACAATAATGAGTATCAAGGGTATTGATAAGAAAGTGTTTCCTTCTATATTTTCTCTATCTCTTGAAACCGTTTGCCAACAATGGTTCTTATCCCTTGACAAAGAGAGAACCTCTACTTGGGAGTCAATAGTGAAAGCTTTCATTGATAGGTACAAGTGCAACATCCAAGTTGAAACTGATTATAGGGAACTTGAAATACTCAAGTTGAAAGAGAATGAAGGTTTCACTTCTTTCTTTAACAAATGGAGAGAAACCTCTGCTAAGATGATTGAAGTACCAAGCGAAAAAGAATCTGTGAGGTTGTTCATTAAGAACCTTCAAGCGAAGTACTCCAAGCATCTCAAATACCAAAATAATCTCCATACCTTCAAGGTCGTCTATAACATTGGAATTAATATTGAAGACGACCTGGTTAAGCCAAAAGCTGCTAACAGTAACTCAAACAGTGGCTGTAAAGGCACGAAGAACGATAATCCTTCTTCTTCCAAAACCACCCACTCAAACAATGTTAGCACCTTTAATTTGAATGAAGTCCTTGCTATGAACAACCAAGGACAAAAGAAACCATTTAGGAGGAATTTTACTCCTATAGGTATGAGTTATGACACTGCATTATTTGACCGACTAAATGAAAAAGGTCTTATAACTCCTATTAGACCATTTGGGGACCCACCAGTTGAGAAGAGGACAGCTAACTGGAACTCCAATGCACATTGCAAATATCACCAAGGTAGGGGTCGCCTTACTGAAAATTGTTGGAAGCTTAAGGAAGCTATCCAAGATTTAATTGATAACAATAAACTGCCATTGCCTCCTGCCAGTAAGAAGCCAAGCATTGACAACGCACCTCTCGCTCATTCCTTGGCCATCTTTGATGAGGAAAACGATGTTGATCCCTCATCCCTCATCAAGATAATTGAAGAAATTCATGTCATCAAAAAGGAAAAGGAAATCCCTTTCGATGCCATGAATTATTTCCCAACAGGTTAAGGACTGATGTTCGAAGAGTCGTCTGAGTCGGAGTCAGAGTCAGAAACTTTTCCTGTAGAGTCATACAAGTCCTTAGTTGTAGCACCCCCTCCTTCTTCTATTTCTTCTCCTAGGGTAGTTAGTAATCAAGTCCCTGAGGACATTTCCCTTTTTGATGTAATGATTTCCGAATTCAATAATATGCCTTCTTCTGCTTACTCCTCGTACTTTTCTTTAACCCAAGATGACGAGCATTGCTTAACTAACAATGAAAATGACAAAGAAATTATTAAAGCAATAAAAACACTCGAAAAGAAAACACTGATAATTTAGGAAACTGAGATGATTTATATCTCAAATGATTCAACCATTAAAAGAGAGGTTAAAATCGGAATAACACTTAATGAACAAGAAAGAACCGATTTAATTAATTTAATCAAGAATTCATCGATGTATTTGCTTGGTCATATGAAGATATGCCAGGTATTAATAGAGAAATAGCTCAACACACTATACCACTAATTCCAGGAATGAAACTTGCAAAACAAAAGTTGCGTCGAATGAAACCCGACGTAGCTCTTAAAATAAAAGAAGAAGTTCAAAAGCAAATAACTGCAGGTTTTATCTGGGTATCCAAATACCACGAATGGGTCGCCAACGTCGTCCCAGTTCCGAAGAAGGATGGAAGGGTAAGAATGTGTGTCAACTATCGAGATCTAAATAAGGCAAGTCCAAAGGACGACTTCCCTTTACCACACATCGATATTTTGGTAGATAATACAGCGAATCACGCACTTCTCTCGTTCATGGATGGATACGCGGGATACAATCAGATTCTCATGGCAGAAGAAGACATGGAGAAAACAACCTTCATCACACCATGGGGTACTTACTGCTACACGATAATGCCATTCGGGTTGAAAAACGCGGGTACTAGTTACCAACGAGCAGCGACTGCCTAACTCCATGACATGATGCACAAAGAAGTTGAAGTATATGTGGACGATATGATTGTAAAATCAAAAGATCGCCCAGGCCATCAAGTAGCCTTGAGAAAATTCTTTGAAAGGCTAAGGAAATACAACATGAGGTTGAATCCATCTAAGTGTGCTTTTGGAGTCACCTCAGGCAAGCTTTTGGGTTATGTCATAAGCTCTAGAGGAATAGAGATAGATCCAACCAAGATCAAGGCAATCATGTCAATGCCACTGCCCATAACCGAGAAACAAATTCGAGGATTTATTGGCCGGTAGCAATACATAAGTAGGTTCATATCCAAATTAACAACGATATGTGAACCAATATTCAAGAAGCTCAAAAAGAATGTACCGGTAATATGGGACGATGAATGTCAAAAAGCCTTTGAAAAGATCAAAGCCTATCTCGCAAATCCTCCCATATTAGCACCAGCACTTCCAGGAATACCTCTTAGGTTGTACCTAACATTCACCAAGGAGACAATAGGAGCCATGCTTGCGCAAGAAGTAGAAGGTAAAGAAAATGCAATCTACTATCTAAGTAAAAAAGATGCTCGAGTATGAAGTACGGTATACACCGCTTGAGAAATTGTGCCTCGTATTGGTGTGGGCCACAACCAAGTTAAGACATTACATGCTTGTTGGTACGACTGTCGCGTATCTACCAAAAATAAACCTAACTCCAACCTCCTAAAGTGTAGTAGGGTAAGCTAGGGTCGATCCCACAAAGAATTGGTTTATTAAATTATAACTTGTGTAAGTTAGAAACCCCTGTTCTGAAGAAATAGTACTACGATCTAATAAATAAACTACTATGAACTATGGGACAAATAAAGTACGAAAGAAAGACTACTAAAATTGAAATATGACAAAAATCAATAATAATAAAACAGGGATCGGGAGACATATTATAGCATTGGAGTATTTGTTGATCATCGAATTATAAAAATTATGTTCTTATCTCAATGTTAGCCGATGAACACAAACAAACATTCAACACTTTCCTTAATTGCAAATAAACCAAACATGCTCTTGGATTATTGTCTAACTAACTAACAATCTAGAACAAGCTCTCTAGACTCGATTAATTAGCAGCATTAATAACTAGGAAGTAGCTAACTTAAGCCACAAATCTCACAAGCTCGGATTCGTGCAACTTAAAGAGCTGATAATCATAGGCATCAGACAAGTTTCAGTCACCTATTAAACACCTAAGTGCTACTAAGGAGTACTAACCGGACAATTACGTATCATAGATTAATATTCTAGCATTTAAACTAGCAAATTATACTAAAGATGGCCGATCTAAATTATAAAATGGTAATTCATACTAATAAAACAGATTATCAACCCAATCAAGAAATAAACATAATACCCAAGAATTATAACATCTCTATTCTCACAACAAAATAATCCAATGCAGAATATATATCCCTACCCTAAGAAGAATTAGCCTAACATATTAAGAGTTGAAATTACAATAACAAGTACAAAAAGAAACTTCATAATATGATATAAATAATTAAACATCGAAATTGATAATGCTAGCAGTAGCTAAACGAAGCACAAAGTACAAACATTTAACAAATGCCATAAACTACCAATGATTAGCTTAATAATAAAATTCAATCCTATATCTTAATAAGAAATCAAACTCTGACTATTATTACCAAAATGAAATCCAATACAAAGAGTAAAAGGAGATATTAAACTAATGTAGTATCAAAACCAATTTGATGATTACCGAAGACTATGACACGAGTTGCAGTGCTCCAAGGAATTTCTTTAATTTTTATTCCTGAAACCTAGCCCAGAAAAATCCCGTAGCAAATGACAAATTCTAGAACACAGTTAAGTCCTCTCGACTGATGTTGTTTCTCTTCACCGCTACTACACTGCTCTGAGTTCGTTTTCTGATTTTTTCCTCAATTCGCTGCCCAGAAGATCGCCTCCTCTCGCATGCAATTCGGCTTTTTCCAAAAACAGTCCAAAAAAATCTCCCCCCTTCCAATCTCAAAAACAACCCCCTTTCTTCCCATTCGGCATCCCAATCTTATCACCCGGAATCTTTGATCCCGAACGCTCTCATCCTTATCTGATTTCATCTCTATCTTTTCTAGCTTGACAGTTTGGTACCCACAAAAATCGCTCAAGAAATTTACCTCACTGCTCATCGAAATAAAGAGAAAAAGATTCTGATGTGTATTGTAGGTTTGTAGCTCTCTTTCCTCTAGTATGCCCATTCACAATAATATCTTATTGGGCTTGAGACAAATGTGACTTAATCTGGTCATGTGGTCTTGGTTTCTTTTAATCCGAGCGTTGGTAAAAATGTAATTTAGTGCCGTAATCTTCCTTCCTACAGCCAAATAAATAAAATAGTAGTAACTCAAGTCTACGAAAGAAAATTACTTATAATACTCTTAAATTATCAAATGTCAATATAAAATCAAGAGTTTAATATATATAAAAATTATATTTTATGACCCTATCACTTGTGCATACAATCTTTGTAGTCTCCCGAATGGATCCACTTAAGTATTTATTCGAGAAGTCTACACTCAATGGGCGCATATCAAGATGGATAGTTAACTTAGCACAGTTCGATGTAAGATTCATGCCTCAAAAGGCTATCAAATGATCTGTGGTCTCAGATTTCCTAGTAGAATTTCCAACAGAAGATTCAACGCCAATACACAACAATGAATTTCCAGACGAAGACTTGATTGTCACAGAAGATGATACTTGGACTTTATACTTTGATGGAGCCTCAAACCAAAAGGGATGTGGCGTTGGGGTATTATTAGTATCACCTTAGGAAGAGCATGTTCCAATCTCCATAAAGCTAGATTTCGACGTTACCAACTACGCTGCTGAATACAAAGCATGCGTGGTAGACTGGTAGACCTTGAAATAGCTTTGGCATTGGGAGTGAAGAAATTACGAATATTCAGGGACTCTTCATTGATCATCAACCAGTTTTCTAAAATATGGAAAGTAAGGAGCGAAAGTCAAGCCCTTTACCAAACTAATCTGGAAACTCTACCTAGAGAGGAAAATCAATTTGTTGATGCCTTAGCAAGACTAGCCTCAATGGTTAGGATTCCTACGAAAAACGAGCAAATGCCTCTAACTATAGAAAAAAAGCATAAACCGGCTTATATTCAAGCTATAGAAATGATGAAGTGATCCAAGATGAAGAGGAAGATGAAGAAGAACCGTGGTATACAGACATACTTAACTATGTCACCAAAGGAGAATACCCTCCTCAAGCTGACAAAAGAGCAAAACTAGCATTAAGACTCTTGGCTTCCCAATACATACTCATAGACAACGAGTTGCATAAAAGGGTACCTAAGGGTCGAGCTCTCTTATGTGTAGGGAAAAAGGATGCTCAAAGAGCTAAGAAGATAGTTCACGGAGGCATTTGTGGAACCCATGTTAATGGAAAAATGCTAGTCCAAAAGATAATGCGAGAAGGATACTATTGGACTACCATGAATAGAGATTGTCATCAATATGTGAAAAGATGCCCTAAATGCCAAATCTACGCCAATTTACAACATGTTCCTCCATCTCTATTTTACACCTACACTTCACCATGGCCATTCTCTACATGGGGAATTGATATTATTGGTAAAATTACTCTTCGAGGAACAGGAGGTCATGAATACATCCTAGTAGCAATTGATTACTTCACAAAGTTGGTTGAAGCACAATCATATGTTTAACTCACTGCAAAACATATAGCACTCTTTATCGAAAGGAATATCATTTGTCGATATGGAGTCCCGCATAGAATGATAAGTGACAATGGAACTCACTTTCAAGCTGAATGTGAAGAATTGTTACAAAAATATGGCATTCAACGCCATCATTCTTCTCCTTATAGACCTCAAGCAAATAGAGCAGTTGAAGCAGTTAATAAAAATCTACAGACTATCATCGAGAAAATGACGGAAAATTACAAGGATTGGCATGACAAACGCTATTTCGCACTTTGGGGTTATCGCACGTCAATTCGCACGTCAACAAGAAATACGCCATTCTCTTTGGTTTATGGAATGGATGTCGTACAACCTATAGAGCTAGACATACCATCTCTACGCATTGCACTAGAAAGTAAACTCGATGAAGTTGAATGGACTAGAGCGAGATATGAAGAGCTAATTCTACTTGATGAAAAGCGACTAGAAGCTCTACATCATACTCAATGCTATCAAACTCGTATGGCTAGACATTTTAATAAGAAGGATAAGACAAGAAACATCAAAGTAGGAGACTAGGTGTTAAAAGCATTAAGGAAAAATGTTTTCGATCCAAGGGGCAAATTTAGGCCTAATTGGTCCGGACCCTATATTGTCAAAACAATAATCCTATCAGGAGGTTGTAGGGAATAATTTCAAGCGTTAACCCCTAGCTTGAACACCCACTGTGATCATACACTAAAGTACGGTGGCGTCCAAAAGAGAAGAAGATAGAGCAAAAGAGTCGCCAACAAGTTTTAGGAACTTGTAAACCGTTCACAGGGTGAAGGTTACACCCCTTAACGATCTAAGAGATCGTCAACTCCATAAGGTCTTGAACCAAATAGGGTTCGGGGATGAAGGTACAAATCCAACCTAAAAGAGATTGAACCTGCCCTAATAATAGGCCTCTACTTTATTCTGATCGTATTCATGTGCGCTTTCTTACTAACACACAATCAATAGGATTACCCTAAACCTGTTTATCTATGTTGGTTGAATATAATGCACAAATAAATCTATTATTGGCGATCACTTGAATTATAATCACATTAACTCTAAACAAGATTATTAATTATCTTATTAAGCGTGATTACAAGTACCAATTCCCTTTAAACATACATAAAAGGTGTGATCAAGCAATAACAATAAATATCAAGCAACATAATAATAATAAATATCATGACAATAAAATTATAATCATCATCAAGATAATAATAATCATAAAAATAATAATCATAATAATAATCGTCATAAATAAAATAATCATTATAATCATAATCATGTTCATGTTAATATTAAAGCATAATAATAGCAAGATCCTAGGCATGATACTAACAAGATTAATAACAAACCCTAGCATGTCACTAAGCAATAAAAATCAAATCTTTAACCCTAACATGATACTAGCGATCATAGATATTAGGAAGAACATAAAAGGCATCATAGCAATCATATTTGATATTAAAGTTACCCTAGACATGATACTAGGAATATCATAATAACAATTTATACATGATTTCTACATCATAACATCAATAAATTAATTAAAGTACTTACTTTGATGCCTCGTACCTCTTTCTAATAACAAAATACACACGTTAGTAACTTCAAGTAAAATAACAAACAAACAATTAAATTAAATAATTGAAAGAGAGATTTGGGACCAAACCCTCAGAAATTAAACCTTTCACGTCTAGGGCGAAGGCAACTTCAAATATGGCTAGGTGTTTCTAGATCTTGTGAATGCGGAATTTTGTATGCAAAAGCTAGTTTAGAAAAGACAGAGAGATGGATGGAGAGAATGATTAAAGAGAATTGATGATTGCGAATGAAAACTGGTTGCAGATGAATGTATAAGAATTGATGAGAATTCGTGAATGAAAATGGAGTTTTTAATACGTTATTTATAGAGAAAATCAGCCAAAAAGATAAAATATCAAAACAGAGCATCTGGCGCACCTAAAACAGAGCTGGCGCAGCTAAAACAGAACTGGCGCCAACGCCAGCTTATTGGCGCTAGGCGCCACCATTAGCGTCAGGCGCCAATGCTAGCGCCAGGCGCCAGGCGCCAATGCCTGACGTTCGGCGCTAACCCTGTTTTTGACGCGTTTTCTCAAATCAGATAAATTTTGCCGTACAGGAGGATAAAATCGTATCTTTTCCTCAAAAATGTTCTTTGATTTTAATTAAAAATCTAAAAAGTCAACAAAAGTCAATTTATCAATGCTAATTGAATTAGGAATGAAAAGAACCTTCAAGAAGAATCTAGAAGACTAAAACCATTCCTAATTGCATTAGGAATGATAAATCATATTAGGCCCTCCTCTAGATCATTGGGCCGCATACAAGGCTCAAACCGAGTCCAGTTCAGTAAATTGGTCATAACTTCCTCAATATTCATCGGAATTAGGCTTATAATATATTGTTGGAAAGCACTTGTCAAGCCCCATCCAACTATACTTCTACTGGACCCATATCATGGACCAACCAAACTGGATTGGCTGTTTTCTTAAAATAAGTTTTCAAAAACAGAGAGAAGAGAAAAGAAATTAAAACGATCCGCAACACTAAACTTTCCACACTTTCGCTTCATTCGATTATGATTCGACGTGAAAGGTACTCATCACTGGGTTTGGTTTTTGGGGAGACACAAATGGGTGTCTACAGAGGTGCAGGAAAATTAACCGATATGGATGGCAAAGAATTCTAGAACATGACATATGTTAACCAACTTAAAAAGTACTACCCATAATTACTTGAGTAGGATACTCAAGAGAGCTACGTTTGGCCTGATTCCTAAGGAAAGGATACGTAGGCAACCCTTTACGGGTGCGACAAATTTAATTTTCGCAAATCTCGAATCCCAGATATAAAAAGAAATTTAACAGAAATTCGACGAAGCATCGGCGTAACAGAAAAAGCTCTGTCCCCGGCCGATGAAACGTAGCACCAGACGACAGCGTCTATCGTGAGACGCCAGACAGCCGCAGCCGTCGCCTGTCATAAAGAAGCGGTGCCATTTGTTCTGGGAGTACCTGGGAATATTTCGGTGTTTTTTGGAAAATTTTCGACTTCCGTACTCGAAAAAACTTTCAGGAAAATTAAATTTTCTGTTTTCATTGCTTTAATAAATTAAATTTAAAGGAGATAATTTAATTAAAAAGCTTAAATTTCATTAATAAAATAAACTAAAAATTACATTATTGATGGAATTTAAATAAAGCTTAATAAAACAAATTAGTTTTTAGTTTAAAACTAAGTCTAATAAATTGAAATTTAAGCAATGCTTTAATCTTTCTTCTCTTTCTTTGCTCTCTTCCAGTTTTTATCTGCATCCTCTTCATAGTCCATGGCTTTAGCTAGTAGGCATCCTTTATAGGACCTACATTCAATTTTGGAGTAAATAGTTTCTTCCTTAGCTAGGACTCCATGTTTCTTCTCTACCCAAGCCTTCTTCTCTGAAGTGTCAGCTTTTCTTTTCCCATCGTCCTTTGTAGAGCTCTTCTTCTTAGGCATCGTAGGTGTTTTGAATTCAACCTTTTCACCCAAACGTTCCTTAACAAGAATCACCTTGTCACCTAGACGACTCTTTACATCAGTTTTACTGTGATTTTTCTTCATCTCCTTTGAAGGTTTCTTGAGAAGCCACCTCTTCACATCATTGGGCAAGAAAGGAGAAACATTTTAGGTAATCACTTCCTATAAAGATATAGCGCTCCAATATGCATCAAATTTTTCTACTTCTTGAGAAACAGGGAATTCAAAGGGACGACGAAGATCCCCAAGAAGGAATTGTTTGAAGTAGGTCGTACTGTCTTTTTACCCTGCAGGGATAATAAAAATTCATCTTGGTTAAGCTTGGAAGACGACAGAAAGGTTGTTTGTTGACACCAACCATCTTCTCTATTTTCCACCAATGGATGACCCACTTGATAGCAAAGTTGCAAGAGGCAAAGACTTTTCTCCATTCATGGCACCCCATCTTAGAGAAGCGTTTCTTCCTCCTCACAAAGCAATTTGGAGTGTATTTTTCAACATTGTCGGGAGGACTAATTAATTCTAGTCTCTTTATTAGCCACATATGCCAAATTTCAATGCAAATAAATTAATATTACTATACAAAAATATGTTTTTGATTTATGTAATTAAAAATATTATTTTTCTACCTGTAATAAAATTGGAGAGCCCCGAAAAGGCGCTTTTCGATTTCTCTTCAATTCATCAAGACTAAGCATAGTCTCTCCAACAATTAATGGCATTGGATTTCTCCCAGATTCAATTTGCTCCAAAACAGTTGATATGATTGCTTGGCCCTCATTAGTTCTACCACTAGTGAGAAGATATTGGTTAAGCATGCAAAAGAGAAAAGACCTTCTTCTATAAACATGCAAGGATTCAGAACAAGGTCTATCAAAAGTAATGGCGTGCAAATTCTTTAAAATTAACTATGCTACCATCTAAAATATTTGTTAGATCTTTGTCTCTTAAATTAAAGAAGCGCTCAAAATCTTTATAATAATATTCATTTATTCTAGGGATTCCTGCAAGATCTAATGTAGGGAAGCCTAAGATAGCACCGAATTCTTCCAGTAAAGGGCTAATTTCATCACACCCTAGTCTAAAACAATTAGTATATGTATCCAAATATTCTAAGGCAGTACGAATGAAGTCTATATCAAGATCTACCCCCTTTAAACGATAGATACCCCCCATATGAAAAAAGTCTAATTCTTTTCTCTCTTTGGCAGTTAAAGACCGACACCATTCATGAGTGAAGTTGGTAAAACTCTTAGTAATTAAAGACATGATTATTTTTTTCAAAAGCTAAGACTATGTTTAATCTGCTGAAATTATGGAGAAAATCGGCAGACCAGGGGGCTATTTATACACAACATCGACATAGTTTTAATCCAGAAAGGATTTGGAGTCAGCGCTCTATAGCGCCAAACGACGGTTCTGTTGTCTCGCAACGCTCGAATAAAATCAGCATAGGCCAAGCTGGCTTAGTCATAAGTCCCAATCATGTGAAGATCATGGACTGCAGGCAGGTAGTAAAGCAGCACTCAACTACCCTTGTCAGGGGAAAACGCCCTTGACAGCAAGATAAGCGCAAAGATGCGCACCCGCTGCTCTCGGGTGGTCGCATCATCCTCAAAAGCTGCCACCAGAGTCGACCGGCGAATACCCTTAGCACTGAACTGAGTCGACTCTACCTCAGCACGAGCCCGAACAGCAATCGGACCCAACATCTCCTCAACCTCAGGAGAGAAGACGCTGATGTTGCTATCAAACGACATCGTAGTATAACTAAACTCCAGCCCCGTAATGAGACTGAAGTCGGTTGGGGTGACCATCATCTCACCCCAAGTAAAGTGGAAAGTGTTGGTGGTGTCCTAGAAGAACTCCACCAGGGCGCGAGCCACGCGGTGACCCACATCAGAAGCAATCATGGCCTCCGCGGCCTCGAACAGGGCAGTCATCCCACAAGACTCCCAGAGAATTCTCAACTCTTCGTCAACGCCGATGTGCATTCTATACAGGTCGACCAGAGTATCGTTGCCCGAGCCATGGCAACGAGTCCTACCGGCAGTAATCCCATGACGCACCCTCTCAGGAATGTGGTGCTCGGGGGAGAAGTACAAAGTCCGCTCATCCCAATACGTACTCATAGACAACGATTTACATAAAAGGGTACCTAAGGGTCGATCTCTCTTATGTGTATGGAAAAAGAATGCTCAAAGAGCTATGAGGATAGTTCACGAAGGCATTTGTCGAACCCATGTTAATGGAAAAATGCTAGTCCAAATGATAATGCGAGAAGGATACTATTGGACTACCATGAAAAGGGATTGTCATCAATATGTAAAAAGATGCCCTAAATGCCAAATATACGCCAACTTACAACATGTTCCTCCATCTCTACTCTATACCTACACTTCACCTTGGCCATTCTCTACATGGGGAATTGATATTATTGCTAAAATTACCCCTCCAGGAACATGATGTCATGAATATATCCTAGTAGCAATTGATTACTTCACGAAGTGGGTTGAAGCACAATCATATGCAAAACTCATTGCAAAACATGTAGCACTCTTTATTGAAAGGAATATCATTTGTCGATATGGAGTCTCACATGAAATGATTAGTGACAATGGAACTCACTTTCAAGTTGAGTGTGAAGAATTGTTATAAAAATATGGCATTCAACACCATCATTCTTCTCCTTACAGACCTCAAGCAAATGGAGCATGTGAAGCAGATAATAAAAATCTAAAGACTATCATCGAGAAAATGACAGAAAATTACAAGGATTTGCCTGACAAACTCCGTTTCGCACTTTGGGGTTATCGCACGTCAACAAGAAATACGCCATTCTCCTTGGTTTATGGAATGGATGTCATACAACCTGTAGAGCTAGACATACCATCTCTACGCATTGCACTAGAAAGTAAACTCGATGAAATTGAATGGACTAGAGCGAGATATGAAGAGCTAATTCTACTTGATGACAAGCGACTAGAAGCTCTACATCATACTCAATGTTATCAAACTCGTATGGCTAGGCATTTTAATAAGAAGGTAAAGACAAGAATCATCAAAGTAGGAGACTTGGTGTTAAAAGCATTAAGGAAAATTGTTTTAGATCCAAGGGGCAAATTTCGGCCTAATTGGTCCGGACCCTATATTGTCAAAACAATCCTATCAGGAGGTGCAGCAAAATTAACTCATATGGATGGCAATGAGTTCTCGAACATGACAAATCTTGACCAACTTAAAAATTAATACCCATAATTACTTGAGTAGGATACTTAAGAGAGCTACGTTTGGCCTGATTCCTAAGGAAAGGATATTAGGCAACCCTTTACGGGTGCGGCCACTTTAATTTTCACAAACCGCGCATTCCAGGTATAAAAAGAAATTTGACAGAAATTCGACGAAACTTCGGCGTCACAGAAAAAACTTTGTCGCCGGCCGATGGATTGTAGCGCCAGACGACAGAGTCTATCGGCAGACGCCAAACGGCCGCAGCCAGCGCCAGTCGTAAAGGAGCAGCGCCGTTTCTTCTGGGAATACCTGGGCATATTTCGGTGTTTTTTGGAAAATTTTCGACTTCCGTCCTCTAAAAAAATTTCTGGAAAATTAAACATTCTATTTTCATTGCTTTAATAAATTAAATTTAAAGGAGATAAATTTAATTAAAAACCTGAAATTTCATTATTAAAATAAACTAACATATTACATTATTGATGGAATTTAAATAAAGCTTAATAAAACAAATTAACTTTAAATTTAAAACTAAGTCTAATAAATTGAAAGTTAAGCAATGCTTCAATCTTTCTTCTCTTTCTTTGCTCTATTCCAATTTTTATCTGCATCCTCTTCATCGTCCATGGCTTCAGCTAGTAGGCATCCTATAGAGGACCTACATTCAATTTTGGAGTAAATAGTTTCTCACTTACCTAGGACTCCATGTTTCTTCTCCACCCAAACCTTCTTCTCTGAAGTGTCAGCTTTTCTTTTCCCTGTATCTTTTGTAGAGATCTTCTTCTTAGGCATCATAGGTGTTTTGAATTCAACCTTTTCACCCAAATGTTCCTTAACAGGAATTACCTTGTCACCTAGACGATTCTTCACATCAGTTTTTCTCTGATTTTTCTTCATGTCCTTTGAAGGTTTCTTGAGAAGCCACCTCTTCACATCATTAGGCAAGGAAGGAGGAACCTTTTGGGTAATCACTTCCCATAAAGGTCTAGCGCTCCAATATGCATCAAATTTTTCTACTTCTTGAGAAACAGGGAATTCATAGGGACGACGAAGATCCCCAAGAAGAAATTGTTTGAAGTAGGCCGTACTATCTTTTTACCCTGTAGGGATAATAAAAAGTCATCTTGGTTAAGCTTGGAAGACGACAGAAAAGTTTCTTGTTGACACCAACCATCTTCTCTATTTTCCACCAAGGGATGATCCTCTTGATAGCAAAGTTGCAAGAGGCAAAGACTTTTTTCCATTCAGGGCGCCCCATCTTAGAGAAGCGTTTCTTTCGCCTCACAAAGCAATATGGAGTGTATTTTTCAACATTGTTAAGAGGACTAATTCATTCTAGTCTCTCCATTAGCCACATCTTCAAAAAAAATTCAATGCAAATAAATTAATATTACTATACAAAAATATGTTTTTGATTTTTTGTAGTTAAAAGTATAATTTTCCTACCTATAATAAAATCCGAGAGCCTCGAAAAGGTGCTTTTGGATTTCCCTTCAATTCAACAAGACTAAGCATAGTCTCTCCAACAACTAATGGCATTGGATTTCTCCCAGTTTTCGATTTGCTCCAAAACAGTGGATATAATTGCTTGGCCTTCATTAGTTCTACCACTAGTGAGAAGATATTGGTTAAGCATGGAAAAGAGAAAAGCCCTTCTCCTATAAACATGAAAGATTCAGAATAAGGTCTATCAAAGTAATGGCGTGCAAATTCCTTAAAATTAACTATGCTACCATCTACAATATTTGTTAGATATTTGTCTCTTAAATTAAAGAAGCGCTGTAAATATTTATAATAATATTCATTTATTCTAGGGATTACTGCAAGATCTAATGCAGGGAAGCCTAAGATAGCACCGAATTCTTCCGGTAAAGGGCTAATTTCATCACACCCTAGTCTAAAACAATGAGTATCCGTATTCCAATATTCTAAGGCGGTATGAATGAAGTCTATATCAAGATCTACCCCCTTAACACCATAAAGACCCCCCATATGAAAAAGTCTAATTCTTTTCTCTCTTTGGCAGTTAAAGACTGACACCATTCATGAGTGAAGTTGGTAAAAATCTTAGTAGTTAAAGACATAATTATTATTTCAAAAGCTAAGACTATGTTTAATCTGTTGCAATTATGAAGAAAATCGACAGACCAGGGGGCTATTAATACACAACATCGACACAGTTTCAATCCGAAAAAGATTCGGAGTCAGCGCTCTTTAGCGCCAAACGACGGTTATGTCGTCTGGCGCCAGAGTTTGGCGCCAATCGCCCGAAGCAGCGCCTGGCTCCAACGCAAAACGTGTTGCGCCATGTGGCCTTATGTGTCTTATCAGGAAGCTTTTCAAAAAAACTTTGTTTTTTGGCTGATTCGAACCTGAACAATGGCTTTACGATTTTTATCCCTTCGTATACCCTTTTAATTAATTTTATATATTAATTATTTTTTCTTTTTTGGATTTTATTCAGACTGAATTTTAAATTTGTTGTAAGTCCAATTTTTTTTTCATTTTCTTTTGGGGGGAGAAAGTCGGATACCCTCCATTAATAATATAAATGACGGAATTTTTGTTCAAAATTATTAATTATCACAATTCTTTGCACTCACAAATATGCACATAAAAATGAAAATAAAAGCAAGATAAATACAGTCATAATAAATAGATAATAATATGTATATACAAATATGTCTAATAAATGAGTCAATTAGGCAAAGTTCCATACAAGTCCAAATAAAAAAACACAGGTATAAACTATGGCGCCGAAGAATGTAATGGATGAGAGATGCCCATCATATCATAAAACTGCGTAGTACGAAGAGTATGCTCTCCACCAGCTGCAGCTCCAGTCTCCCCGGGAGGTGGAAAACTCAGCACGGGACCCGTCCACCCATGGTCGCCCTAAAGCTGAGGCTGTGGAGGCTGCTGCGATGACGAGCCAACCTCAAACATTCCACCACCTCTAGGAGCCGAGATAGCCTCTCCCTGGCCTACCGGCTAAGCACCTGCGCCCTTAGATGAAGAGCCCGAGCCCTCAACCGCCTCGGTCCGAACAGCCTCAGATCGACCACCCCGACCTCCAGAACCAGTACGGCGACGTCTCGAGCTAGACCTCGCCGGATCTCTCCGGACCTCAAGTCTCGTCCGGGTACGAGAAGGAATGGGATGACCCTGCAAGAAGAAACCAAGTTAGAAACAATCAAAATAGAAGCGCATAACAATACAGAAACAAGGAGAAAAGGCTACCTCCTGAACAGCGTCGTCGCGACGACACGTAGCCACATTCCTCATCCGGACGTGCTGGCTCCGGAAGGCGTCTATGCACTGGGCCATCGCCGTGACCACCTCGCGTGAGAATTGTCAAAGAAATAAAATCAGTAACAATGCATAACAGACATGAACAAATTGCAAATAAATGACATTACCCGAGACTGGTGACGAGGAATCGACCGCTCCACGAAGCGTTGATCCTCCGGAGGAATCATCTCCTCGATGGGCCCGTATATCCCATGGTAATTAATAGACATACGAGGTGGCACGAACTTAGTAGGCCCAGCCTGACAAAAGAAAATCAAAGTCAGTAAAATATCACTTGGGGGCTACTTAGCAAAAGGTAAAAGATGAAAATCATACCGCTGCCTCCTCGGATAAAACAGGGGGCCAGAGCTAATAGCGGCAGCAGCTCCTCCTCATAGCACTACTCAGGGATCGCATGAGATCTCCAAGGGGTGCCATCCCTCTCCGACATGCTAAGCAGCCTCGCGTCATTGAACAATTGACACGGCGGAGAAGTAGGGACGACGAAAACGTCCGAGGAGTGCTGAATAGCAACCCTCTCTCCAAGGTATGCAACCGCTCCATACGTCCCTAAGAAGTAGCAACGCTCAACAGTGTACTGCGTGGCTAACCCAGGGAAAACCAAGCCGTTCCATGGCCGGTACTGCACAACAGGCTCCTGCGAAGAATGCCTATGAGATGAGAATCTACCAAAGGTAATACAAAAGTGTTCAACTATGCAAAATCATACCAAAAGGATCTGATCTCGAACATAGGCGGTAGACATCCTAACACGGCGGCCTCCCCAACGGACGCTCACTAGAAACCTGCGTGGCGACGGTCTTGCCGGCGCAACCAAAGGAAAGTACTCGTAGAACCAGATCTAAAAAAGACGGAAAGTATCAGCAAGTGCTAACAAAAGCTTAGAGCTAAGCTTTATGGGAGATAAAGTGTACGTCTACGACTCTCCAGAAGCCGGATAGAGTGACGTTCCCCGTAAAAGACCAGTGTCGACACGAGTCTCACAACGCCCGAACAAAATCAGCAAAGGCCAAGCTGGCCCAGTCATAAGTCTCGATCAAGTGAAGATCACAGACCGCAGGCAGGTAGTAAAGCAGCACTCTACTACTATTGTCAGGAGAAAACGTCCCTGACAGCAAGATAAGCGCAAAGATGCGCACCCGCTGCTCTCGGGTGATCGCATCATCCTCAAACACTGCCACCAGAGTCGACCGGCGATTACCCTTAGCATTGAACTGAGTCGACTCTACCTCAGCACGAGACCGAATAGCAATCGGAACCAACAGCTCCTCAACCTTAGGAGAGAAGACGCTAATGTTGCTATCAAACGACAGCACAGTAGAACTAAACTCCAATCCTGTAATGAGACTGAAGTCGGTTGGGGTGACCATCATCTCACCCCAAGGAAAGTGGAAAGTGTTGGTGGTGTCCCAGAAGAACTCCACCAGGGCGCGAGCCACGCGGTGACCCCTGTCTGAAGCAATCATGGCCTCTGCAGCCTCGAACAGCGCAGTCAGCCCACAAGACTCCCAGAGAAGTCTCAACTCTCTATCGACACTAATGTACATCCTATACAGGTCACACAGAGTATCGTTCCCCGAACCATGGCAACGCGTCCTACCATCTATAATCCCACGACGCACTCTCTCAGAAATGTGGTGGTCGGGGGAGAAGTAAAAATTCCGCTCATTGACAGGCTAGAGTCGTATCACCAAATAAAAAATAATTCCTAAACCACTAACTAAAATAAATAGGGAAGTAGGGTCGAATCCACAGGGAAACGAGTCTTTCTATTCCTAATTAATTCAGGCAATCTAAATTATAAAGTAACCAATGTATTAATATGAATATAAAACTAAACTACGGAGATTAAGAGTAAAGAGAAAACAATGAATAAAAGGCCTAGGGCATAGGTTCACCAATAAATAATATTCCAGGTTAAAATATAATAATCAATCATTAATGCATAAATTAATCCGATCATAAAGGGCTTTCGCTACTGTAGGCGTCGCTCAAAGTGCGCCTATGTAAAAGCATGTGTGAATATGCTTGGCACTCAAAGGAAGTGGGAATTGACATTAAAGATTAGGGACAATGATTAGGGACAAAGCAAAGTAGGGAGCCGCCAACAAGTTTTTAAGGAACTTGTAAACCGTTCACGGATCATAAAAAGGCAACCACGAATAAGGGACAACGAAGGCAACAACGATTGACCCGTGAAAGTTACACCCCATTCATAATCCATGAGATTACTAACTCCATATGGTTCGGAACCACGAAAGGAGGATCGGGGATGATGGTACGAAGTGAGTCATGGAGTCACATTCGCCCGTATTGGCCTTTACTCAATTCTTATAGTGAAAAGTGATTCCTGCGATCTCAAAGGCATACAAACAAAGATTCAATTTGCTCCAAACTATTATTAAGCTAAATTGGTTGAATATTAATGCAACATATAATTCTAAAATATTTGTGATCACTTTAATTATGCAACAAGATTAAAAAGGAACCTAAACCGGTTGTCCAAATTATCTTATTAGGCGTGATTTTCAATTACATATTCCCTTTAACATGCAATATGGTGATCAATAAATATAATAGAATAACATCAATATTGGAAGCAATTTAAAAATAAATTGTTAGTCAAATCAAATATAAATAAACTAATCATGATACTAGCAATATAAAAATAAAATAAGAGTAATTAAATTAATTAATTACTCACATTTTGCGCGTTCTTTTAAATTGCTACATCATGAATAAACTGTTAGTAACTTCAATAAAAATATAAATCAAATTGAAATAATTAAATTAAAAGTAGAGTTGATTTGGTCCAAACCCTCAGTTAATTATACCTTTCACGCCTTGGTTTAAGTACAGAATTTCAGGTATTGTATGGACTCCTTGGAGTGCTTAATTAGGGGAAGTATTTTGAGAGAATAGGGTGTCTAGTATTTAGGCTAAAAATGGAGAAGATAATTATTTTATGATCAAGCTTGTTGATGTTTGAAAAAAGGGGTGATATGATCTCTATTTATATAGAACAAAGAAAGTTCGAAAAAACAAGATAAGATCCGAATTAAATCGGAATAAAACTCGATAGACATCAATTTTTGCGGTTTTTGTTTTTATCATATCTTTTGATCCAGAAATCGAAATAAGATGAATAAGATATCGTTGGAAAGATCTTGAAGTCTAATTTCTAAACCTAGAATCAGATTAAAATATTTTGTAGAACAAAAGATATAGTCGAAATAGTGAGACGGTGTCAGTTTTGGATAGAGTTTGACATTTTATTCATATCTTCTCCGTTATAGCTCGGAATTGATATTATAATATATCATTGGAAAGATAATTTCAAGGGAAATCCAACCATATAAAATTCAGATAAAAAAATATGAGGCACGAAATTCTTATCTGTCTATCTTTGAACGTCTTTCAATTCGGATAGAATTAGGACTATAAAAAAAAGGAGTTTTATTCAATTTCAAACTCTTTAATCTTATCTTTTCAAAACAGATAATTAAGATCTTTTAGAAACTTATAGAAGATTCTAATTAATTCTAATTGGTTTAGGAATGGGATTAAATAATTTGGACCCTCCAAATGATCATTGGGTCATAGGTAAGGTGGGCTTAGGTTCGGTTTGGGCTCAGTTTAATATTTTGGCCATAACTTATTCGTTATAACTCGAATTTAGGCTTATAATATATTGTTGGAAATATCTTTTAAAGCTCCATCCAACTATTAAATCATTGGACTCATATTATGGACCAAAATAAAATGTATCAAACGTTTAATGAATGATTTTAAAGGAAACGAAATGAATTATTTTAAGTTTAAAGGCACGAAAAGAGGAAAATAAGTTATGGTTTGGGGAAATGGGCTAGGAATTGGTTGGTTTATGAAATGGAAATATGGCTTTAAGCACTCCAAAAATTAAATACTCAACCCGACCAATAATGGCGGTGAAAGGTTGTTCATCATCGGGTTTGGTTTTGGGGAGACATTTTTAGGTGTCTACAGAAGCCCCCACTTTGACTGATTTTGTAGAAACGTCAGTTTCGAAAACGATAGTTGTAGACATCTAAAAATGTCTCCCCAAAACCAAACCCGATGATGAACAACCTTTCACCGCCACTATTGGTCGGGTTTAGAATTTAATCCCGATAGTGCTTAAAAAATCGTATTTTATTAAATTCATATTTTTGAACAGTCCATGGATTAGTCTTGATGTTTGGTAAAAGCATAGTTTTAATTTCAGCCCAAACTTATTAATTAATTTTTAGCCCAAGCCTTTTTATTTTATTGTTTTATTATTTATTTTTGGCCCAAACCCCTTTATTTATTTTTATTTAATTATTTTCTTATTTTAGCCCGAATAATAAAAAGTCAGAAAAGGCCCGAAATTATCAATCGGAACTTAAAATGCCGAAGGAAATTAGGGTTAAAAATGTATTTAGACGGAAAAACAGGCTGGAATTTCTCGTGCCACGGCAGGTACCTACCGTGTCACGGGAATCCTTCCCGTCTGACGGTTGGATTTCCCGTGACACGGGAGGTCTACCGTGACACGGGACATTCCGTGTCTTTTCCGCGTAAACCCTTAACGCGTTTTTTATCCCGTTTTCTGAAAATTTCCCGCGTCACACCAAAAATGTACCGTGTCACGGGAAAGTGTACCGTGTGGCGGTGGGACTTCCCGTGTCACGGTACAGTTTGACCGTGTCACAGGATACTTTTTTAGGGTTTTTATCATTTTAGGGTTCCGTGTGCTCCCTCAGTACATTTTCCCTATAAATACCCCCTCATTTCTGATGTACGGGGCACCGAGTAATTCTCTCATTTTATTTTCTCTCTTCTATGCTTTAGTCTAAACACTAGCCTACCCTTTTCACTTCAAAATTCCTTCTTCAAGTACTCAAAGGAATCCATACTTTACTCGTGGTTTTATCCTTAAGCCAAGGCGTGAAAGGTAGAATTGTTTGAGGGTTTGGCCTCAAAATCAACTATACTTTATTTAATTTAATTTAATTATTGTTTATTTGTTTCCTTGAAGTTACTAACTCGTTTATTATTTTGTAGTTGCAAACAAACAGAATCAAAGTAAGGATCATGCTCCTTTTATTTTTATTATTCTAACGATTTTATGTTGTTGGAATTGTGATTAATTTGGTTTTAATATTAATGTTGTTCTACTATTTTTATTATGATAACCATATTGCATGTTTAAGGGAATATGTAATTGAAAATCACGCCTAATAAGATAATTTGGACAACCGGTTTAGGGTCCTTTTAATCTTATTATTAATTGAAGTGATCACCAATATTTTAGAATCATGTGTGCATTAATATTAAACCAATTTAGTTAAATAATAGTTTGGAGCGAATTGAATTATTGTTTGTATGCTTTTGAGATCACAGGAATGCTTTTCACTATAAGAATCGAGTAGAGGCCAATTCTGGCGAATGTGACTCCATGACTCACTTCGTACCATCATCCCCGATCCTCCTTTCGTGGTTCCGAACCATTTGGAGTTAGTAATCTCATGGATTATGAATGGGGTGTAACCTTCACGGGTCAATCGTTGTTGCCTATCGTTGTCCCTTATTCGTGGTTGTCTTTTATGATCCGTGAACGGTTTACAAGTTCCTTAAAAACTTGTTGGCGGCTTCCTACTTTCCTTGTCCCTAATCGTATACGTCAATTCCTACTTCCTATGAGTGCCAAGCATATTCACAACATGCTTTAACGTAGGCGCACCTCGAGCGACGCCTACAATTTGGCGACTCCACTAGGGAGGATTCTTAATTATTTATCGATTTGAGTGATCGGTATTTAATTAAGATGAGTGGATGAGACTTGAAAGATTCTTGAAAAAATATTCCTGTGATTAATTTGGCATTTTTGCATCTGCATAGACGTTTTAACGTTGCATTCAGGTCTGTCTCGTAAGAAAAATTGGATAACTTGGTTGCGCGCGAAGGAAAACAGGGCACCAATCAGATCTTCTGACTGCCGTGCCACGGCAGAATCTACCGTGTCACGGCAGTCCTAAAATCAGTCCGGTGGCTTATTTTCTTTCCTCACAGTCGACTTCCTTCGATTTTTCTGAAAAAACGTATGTGTTCTACATGCGTCTTAGCCCCGGGGGATTTAAGCTCTATCGACCCAAAAACGCTCATGGCAATAAGGGTTCATCCGAGTTATTAAATCCACCCAAACCATGGAGTCGAGTTCGATTTCATCACGAACTCGCGGAGCCGCCCATTGGCATACACCCTCAAGGGAGGCTGCCTTGCTAACGCGTCCAAACTCTTAACTATGGTGCCCTTTTGACACCCAAAGCTTGACCAATAGTTGAACGTAGATCTTGACTCTAGGTTGCGAACTTTTTTACATCATCGTGCCTAAATGCTATGTGGTTGTTTGGTGCTAACCTTCATGTGTTTGCTCTTTTGTTTAACCCATGACCGAGGGTTTTTATTCTCACATAGTAATTAGTACAGATCTAAAATCGGTTAAAATCTGGAAAATTCACAAAACTGACCTGGAAAAGCGCACCGTGTCACGGCATGTTCTGCCGCGCCACGGTGAACAGTTCCGTGACACGGGGCTATCTACCGTCTGACGGCAGAATGCACTGTGTCACGACAGTCTGTACCGTGACACGGTGCCCAGAAAAGTGTCCTGTCAATCCTTTTTTCGATTTTTGTGCGAATGTTGTGTCCAGTTTTGTGTCGTGTCTAGTTATACGGTCAAAACACGCGTCCATAACCTCACTTAATCACTCACATGTCGTGTTCGCACACTTTTTTGCTTTAAGTCGTGCACCACTTTTTTGACCGTATTTTAGGGAAGTCTTGTTTTTGTGTCGTTTTTTTTTCGGATTAAGTCGGATGGTATCCTCCCTTTAAGAATAAACAATTAGAATTTCAAAATTATAGATTTTTTTAATAAAAAAAAAAAATCCCATGCCACGTCAACATCCACCGTGGCACGGGAATGGTTGCCACGACACGGGACTGTCCACCATGTCACGGCACAGTCCACCGTGGCACGGTGGACCTGCAAAAAAAATAAAATTCCAGTGCCACATCCACCGTGGCACGGGAATGGTTGTCGTGACACGGGACTGTCCGCCGTGTCACGGCACAGTCCACCGTGGCACGGTGGACCTGCAAAAAAAAAAAAAAAAAATCCCGTGCCACGTCAGATGGTTGCCGCTACACGGGACTGTCCACCGTGTCACGGCACGGTCCATCGTGGCACGGTGGACCTGCAAAATAGAAAAAAAAAGGGGCTGCCGCGCCACGGGAAACTCTACCTTGTCACGGCAAATTTCCACCGTGACACGGTGGAATTTCCAAAAAAAAAAAAAACGAAAGCGTCAGTCAAGTCTTTTGTGTTAATTTGGTCCTCTCGTCAGTCATTTTGGTTATTGTTCTCATGTCTAGCCATACGATCATACCACGAGTCTTATAACATCACTTAGTCATTCACGAGTCAAGTATAGTCCACACACTTTCTTTATGTTCCGACTCGAGTCGTGCACCAGGTCGTTTATGATCGTATATTAGGTTCATGCACCCTTTTTTCGTCATAATAAAAAATGAGTGGAGTTTTCTCACCTGTTTTCAAATGTCTATTTTGTTCCTTCCTTTCCTATCTTGAGCAATAAGTCAAACAATTAAGTGAATTATTTTATTTCACAGTACTTGGTCAAGGAACAGGGATAGATCAATACGGTTCGAGCCATTACCGCAACAATCTCTCAGATCTAATAGGCGTTCAAAGAGAACTTTGTCATCTCCGTTACTCAACACCTTTCAATGGCCACTAAAGAAGACATTGAGAACATCAACAAATCCATTGAGGCACTGTCTTCCATGATGCAAACCCTTACCACTAGGGTCACTACCATGGAACAAAACAAGGTCACTATTTCCACCCTTGACAAACTGAAGGAACAAATGAGTAAGATCTCTGAGGATTTCACTTATGTGGAACGGCCTCCCACTCCTTTGGATGTGAAGGATAGACTTCCTAAAAAGTTCTACACTGCTGATATTCCAAAGTCAAGCCTACTAACAATCCAATATTCCATTTGAAGGCGTTCTCTGCAACCATGGCTCTTAAGGGATTGGACGTAACACTCTTCCCTACGGTGTTCCCTCTCTCCTTAGAACATGCTTGCCAACAATGGTTTTATTCCTTAGATGCCAAGCATACTGCGACTTGCCAAGATGTCACCGAAAGTTTTATGAATCGTTACAAGTGTAACATTCAAACCAAAACTTCTGAACGTGAACTCTCCATTCTCAAACAGAAAGAGAATGAAGGCTTCACCGCTTACCTGAACAGGTGGAGGGAAACAACTTCACTCTTGGTAGATCCCCCCAAAGAAAGAGAGATGGTTTGCCTCTTTATTCAAAATCTGACTCATAAATATAGGGAACATCTCAAATTTCTTCCACTGAACACTTTTGAAGCTGTATACGACATCGGCATCAATATCGAGGATGAGCTAATAAAGGCTGTTGGTAGTAACAATAATAACACATGGAAAAACAAGAAGAATGACCATCCATCTTCTTCGTCTTCTAAGCACGAAAATACTACCAACAATATAAACCAAGTTGATCTCAATGAAGTGTTAGCTCTTGATACTCCGTTGCCCAAGAAGAAAAGAACTTACACTCCTTTAGGAATGACTTATGATGCGGCCTTTGATCGCCTTTACAGTTAAGGCTTGATCACACCTATTGGGCCATTTCCAGAGCCAAAACCTGAAGAAAGGAGCGCCAAATGCAATCCCAATGCCCATTGCAAGTACCATCAAGGAAGGGGCCACACTAGGGAGCAATGTTGGAATTTGAAGGACGTCATTCAAGACTTGATGGATGCAAATAAACTTTATGTCCCTCCAGGCGGCAAGAAGTAATGAATACAAGGCACACAGATCCTTCGTACAAGATTTCATGCTTTTTTTTATTCTTTTGTTTCAACCCTCTCCCCCAATAAGTCTAGCATAGGTTCCCGTTATCCATGTGTACTGTCTATGTGTCATATTTCTTACCTTTTCCATCAATGAGCATTCCTTTCCTTTGCAATCGATCATCGAATTCATTTGCAAAATAAAAATAAAAATCATAAAAAAAAATAAAAAAAATCAATTACCGAACTAAACCCAAGGTACACCAATGACTTGAGGCACCTTTGCAACCATGTCATTCCCTGTTAATCGTTCAATCACATTCCATTTCTTCATCAACCATTTTGAGCCTTGTCTAACGTTTGGCCTTCATTTCTTCAACCCACATTCACTTAACCCTGTGATTGGAAGATGTGTAATTGTATAACATTCAAAAAGCAAGTAAAAAAAAGAAAGCACCAAAGAAACAATAAAACAATGTCTAAAGGCAAGTGTTCCAATGTCTTTAATATGAACACGTCTCAAATTGCGTCTCTCATCGAGTGCTCGGTACCGTGCCTGAGAAACATGAATGCTAAGTGAGTGATGGACCGCATGATCTGAGATTGCCTACATTGATTCAAAACAATGAAAAAAAAAGAGTTGAAAATAAACTTGCAAAATTCAAAATTTTCAAATTCAAAATTACACATCTTGGGGATTCTCTCGGGTCTTGAGCCTTTTACCCCTTTCTTACTTAAACCATCAACTTAACCACATTACAACCCTTGAAAGACCTCTTTGAAGTGTACATACACTTGTGCAAAGTTTGGTTAGAGCTACGTTCGGCCTGATTCCTAACGGATACGTAGGCAACCTCACATCGAGGTGCGGCCACATTCATATTCATATCCATGCATGATCGAGTCAAAGAATATCCAATGCTTATCCCTACCCATTTAGAGCTAGACTTGGAGGCTTGAACCCAAATCACATTAGCTTACCCAGCCTGAAGAGTCATCATCTTTAACTCTTCTCTTTCCACCGCTATAACCCTTGCAGCCAGCCTTAGTATCACATTCACACACTTCACTCACACATCCATATCCATATCAATCATCCTTCTCTTTAAGAGCCCTTTATCATGAAATCTTGTTTCAACACTGTGCATGTTTCATCATATTTAAAGACAACATTCAGTAGAAGAAACATTGTATACTTGCTTAGCTTCCTGACCTGAGCAATGTTCATTGTTTCGCATAATGTGCTAAGAAACATTTATATATCAATGATTTTTAATCATACAAAGCGTATCGTGCTTAGCTCCTTGACCTAAGCAACGTTCATTATGCAATAATCACTATACGTGCTTAGCTTCCAGACCTAAGTGACGTTCAAAATCGCTTCTTTACACCATATATGATGCTTAGCTCCATGACTTAAGTTCATTCATCTATCGTGTCACATGATGTAATTGTCCTTAGCCTCCTGGCCTAAGAACATGCATCATGCATACATTATTTTCAGGACAAACAATTCAATCCATACGATTCATTTCGTCTTGCTCAAGGAGGAAGTTCAAAACTTCTCTCCCTTTTCATTATTTTATTTTGGGGAAGTTCAAAAAACTTTTTCCAATTTTTCATCGAAGGAAGTTCGAAAATAAAAGTTCAGATTTCACATCTTTCTTTTTCGGGAGAAAGTAAGTACCCTCCACTCATGAAAAAAATTGACGGAAAATTTTTGCTTTTTCATCTTCGTTTGCTTGTGTCTGCACACACACATATACACACACACACACTCACAAGTCATACACATGTCATGTCACATCAAGTCAAACTTGGTCAAGTTAGTGGTCAAGTCAATCACAGTATATACGAGTCCATTGGCAAATTTATTTTTGCAGGTCTTATCTACAACCCACGTCCGGGGATAAGCGGACCATCTACATCCCACGTCCGGGGACAAGCGGACCACCATCATTTCATGATGCAAGATTCTCGATACACAGAGACTTGCAATCTCATCATCTTTCGACTTTACTCAAGCATGGAAAGTATAATCCGGTGGATTTTTCTTCAAGTATAGAAAACCGCCAAATCGGCTTTCCTCAAGCATGGAAGGCATTATCGGTGGAATTCTTCAAGCATAGAATGACACCATATTCATCAGTTGGCTTTCCTCAGGCTTGGAAAGCGTTATCGGTGGATTTTTCTTCAAGTATAGAAAACCGCCAAGTCGGCTTTCCTCAAGCATGGAAAGCATCATCGGTGGATTTCTTCAAGCATAGAATGACACCAAATTCATACGTCGACTTTCCTCAAGCATGGAAAGTATTATCCGGTAGGTTTCTTCAGGCTTAGAAAACTACCAAACTCCTCAGTCGGCTTTCCTCAGGCATGGAAAGCGTTTCAACAGACGTCATCCGGTGGATTCCTTCAAGCATAGGAAGCTACCAAGCTCATTTGCCACCAATACACTGGTGTTAGATAAGCATTCTACCCCTTTACTCTTTTATCTGTAGAACTAACATTTTTCTGCAGGTATCGGCGTATACAGAATGATTTAGGATCGCAGAACGTCTTTAATCATTCTCCGTCCCTATCGGCTACTTTGACTATCGTTTTCGAAACTGACGTTTCTACAAACTCAGTCAAAGTGGGGGTTTCTGTAGACAACTAAAAATGTCTCCCCAAAACCAAACCCGATGATGAACAACCTTTCACCGCCACTATTGGTCGGGTTTAGTATTTAATCCCGAGAGTGCTTAAAAAATCGTATTTTATTAAATTCATATTTTTGAACAGTCCATGGATTAGTCTTTATATTTGGTAAAAGCATAGTTTTAATTTCAGCCCAAACTTATAAATTAATTTTTAGCCCAAGCCTTTTTATTTTATTATTTATTTTTGGCCCAAACCCCTTTATTAATTTTTATTTAATTATTTTCTTATTTTAGCCCGAATAATAAAAAGTCAGAAAAGGCCCGAAATTATCAATCGGCACTTAAAATGCCGAAGGAAATTAGGGTTAAATATGTATTTAGACGAAAAAACAGGCTGGAATTTCCCGCGCCACGGCAGGTACCTACCGTGTCACGGGTCCTTCCCGTCTGACGGTGGGATTTCCCGTGACACGGGAGGTCTGCCGTGACACGGGACATCCGTGTCTTTTCCGCGTAAACCCTTAACGTGTTTTTTATCCTGTTTTCTGAAAATTTCCCGCGTCACACCAATAATGTACCGTGTCACGGGAAAGTGTACCGTGTGATGGTGGGACTTCCCGTGTCACGGTACAGTTTGACCGTGTCACGGGATACTTTTTTAGGGTTTTTTTCATTTTAGGGTTTCGTGTGCTCCCTCAGCACATTTTCCCTATTAATACCCCTTATTTCTGATGTACGGGGCACCGAGTAATTCTCTCATTTTATTTTCTCTCTTCTATGATTTAGTCTAAACACTAGCCTACCCTTTTCACTTCAAAATTCCTTCTTCAAGTACTCAAAGGAGTCTATACTTTACTCGTGGTTCTATCCTTAAGCCAAGGCGTGAAAGGTAGAATTGTTTGAGGGTTTGGCCTCAAAATCAACTATACTTTATTTAATTTAATTTAATTATTGTTTATTTGTTTCCTTGAAGTTACTAACTCGTTTATTATTTTGTAGTTGCAAACAAATAGAATAAAATTAAGGATCATGCTCCTTTTATTTTTATTATTCTAGCGATTTTATGTTGTTGGAATTGTGATTAATTTGGTTTTAATATTAATGTTGTTCTACTATTTTTATTATGATCACCATATTGCATGTTTAAAGGGAATATGTAATTGAAAATCACGCCTAATAAGATAATTTGGACAACCAGTTTAGGGTCCTTTTAATCTTATTATTAATTGAAGTGATCACCAATATTTTAGAATTATGTGTGCATTAATATTAAACCAATTTAGTTAAATAATAGTTTGGAGCGAATTGAATTATTGTTTGTATGCCTTTGAGATCACATGAATGCTTTTCACTATAAGAATCGAGTAGAGGCCAATACGGGCGAATGTGACTCCATGACTCACTTCGTACCATTATCCTCGATCCTCCTTTCGTGGTTCCGAACCATTATGGAGTTAGTAATCTCATGGATTATGAATGGGGTGTAACCTTCACGGGTCAATCGTTGTTGCCTATCATTGTCCCTTATTCGTGGTTGCCTTTTATGATCCGTGAACGGTTTACAAGTTCCTTAAAAACTTGTTGGCGGCTTCCTACTTTCCTTGTCCCTAATCGTATACGTCAATTCCCACTTCCTATGAGTGCCAAGCATATTCACAACATGCTTTAACGTAGGCGCATCTCGAGCGACGCCTACAATAGTCAAAGTAGTCGATAGGGACGGAGAATGATTTAAGACATTCTGCGATCCTAAATCATTCTGTATACGCCGATAACTGCAGAAAAATGTTAGTTCTACAGATAAAAGAGTAAAGGGATAGAATTCTTATCTAACACCAGTGTATTGGTGGAAAATGAGCTTGGTAGCTTCCTATGCTTGAAGGAATCCACCGGATGCCGTATGTTGAAATGCTTTGCATGCTTGAGGAAAGCCGACAGATGAGTTTAGTAGCTTTCTAAGCCTGAAGAAACCTACCGGATGACACTTTCCATGCTTGAGGAAAGTCGACGTATGAATTTGGTGTCATTATATGCTTGAAGAATTCCACCGATAATGTCTTCCATGCTTGAGGAAAGCCGACTACTTGGCGGTTTTCTATACTTGAAGAAAAATCCACCGATAACGCTTTCCATGCTTGAGGAAAGCCGACTTGGCGGTTTTCTATACTTGAAGAAAAATCCACCGATAACGCTTTTCATGCTTGAGGAAAGCCGACTTGGTGGTTTTCTATGCTTGATGAAATCAGCCGAATAATACTTTCCATGCTTGAGGAAAGTCGACAGATGATGAGATTGCAAATCTATGTGTATCGAGAACCTTGCGTCATGAAATGATGGTGGTTCGATTGTCCCCGAACGTGGGCTTTAGATGGTCCGCTTGTCCCCGGACGTGGGCTGTAGATGGTCCGCTTGTCCCCGGACGTGTTGTAGTTGGTCCTCTTGTCCCCGGGCGTGGGCTGTAGATGGTCCGCTTGTCCTCGGACGTGGGCTGTAGATGGTCCGCTTGTCCCCGGACGTGGGATGTAGATGGTCCGCTTATCCCCGGACGTGGGCTGTAGATGGTTTGCTTGTCCCCGAACGTGGGCTATAGATGGTCCGCTTGTCCCCGGACGTGGGCTATAGATGGTCCGCTTGTCCCCGGACGTGGGTTGTAGATGGTCCGCTTGTCCCCGGACGTGGATTGTATTTGGTTCGCTTGTCCCCAAACGTGGGCCGTAGATGGGCTGCTTGTCCCCGGACGTGGGTTGTAGTTGGTTCGCTTGTCCCCGAACGTGGGCTATAGATGAGACCTGCAAAAATAAATTTGTCAATGGACTCGTATATACTGTGATTGACTTGACTAACTGACTTGACCAAGTTTTACTTGACATGACATGACATGTGTATGACTTGTGATTGTGTGTGTCTTGAGTGAGTGTGTGCACTGACACAAGCAATTAAAAATGCAAAAGCAAAAGACTTGACCAAGTTTGACTTGACATGACATGACATGTGTATAACTTGTGATTGGGTGTGTCTTGAGTGAGTGTGTGCACTGACACAAACAATTAAAAATGCAAAAGAAAAAATTTTCCGTCATTTTTGTCATGAGACGAGTGGAGGGTACCGACTTTCTCCCGAAAAAGAAAGACGTGAAAACTGAAGTTTTGTTTTTAAACTTCCCTAAAATAAAAGTCATGATAAAAAAGGGAAGAAGTTTTGAACTTCCTTGTTGAGCAAGACGAAATGAATCACATGGATTTTCTTCTTGTCATATTGAAATGCTAGTTTTGTGTATAATGTATGCATGATGCTTGTTCTTAGGCTGGGAGGCTAAGGGAAATTACGTCATGTGACACGATAGGTGAATGAACTTTGGTCATGGAGCTAAGCATCATATATGGTGTAGAGAAACGATCTTGAACGTCACTTAGGTCTTGAAGCTAAGCACGTATATAGATGAAGTGATTATTTCATAATGAACGTTTCTTAGGTCAAGGAGCTAAGAAAGATATGCTTTGTATGATTACAAATGATTGATATAGAAATGTTACTCAGCACATTATGCGATGCATGAAACAATGAACATTGCTCAGGTCAGGAAGCTAAGCAAGTATACAACGTTTCTTCTAATGAATGTTGTCTTGAAAATGATGAAGCATGCATGGTATGGAAACAAGATTTCATGATAAAAGGTTCCTAAGGGAAAGCTAATATGGCTATGTATGTGTGAAAGACGTGTGTGAAAGTGATACTAGGTGAGGTTGCAATGGCTATGGTGAGGGAAATAGATGTGAGAAGAGTCGAGATGGTGACTCTTTAGGATAGGTAGGCTAAACGATGTGGGTTCAAGCCCCCAAGTCTAGCTCTAGATGGATAGGGTCATAGGATTAAGCATTGGATATTCTTTGACTCGATCATGCATGGATATGAATATGAATGTGGATATTAATGTGAATGTGGCCGCACCTCGATGTGAGGTTGCCTACGTATCCGTTAGGAATCAGGCCAACGTAGCTCTAACCAAACTTTGCACAAGTTTTTTTACACCTCAAAGAGGTCTTTCAAGGGTTGTAATGTGGTTAAGCTCATGGTTTAAGCAAGAAAGGTGTAAAAGGCTCAAGACCCGAGAGAAGCCCCCAAGATGTGTAATTGTGTATTTTAAAGTTTAGACTTTACAATTTTTTTTTTATTCTTTTGAATCAATGTAGGCAATCTCAGATCATGCGGTCCATCACTCACTTGGCATTCATGTTTCTCAGGCACGGTACCAAGCACTCGATGAGAGACGCAATTTGAGACGTGTTCATATCAAATACATTGGAACACTTGCCTTTATAAATTGTTTTATTGTTGCTTTGCTGCTGTTTTTACTTGCTTTTTGAATGTTATACAATTACACACCTTCCAATCCCAGGGTTAAGTGAATGTGGGTTGAATAAAAAAAAGTCAATCATTAGACGAGGCTCAAAGTGGTTGATGAAGAAATGGATTTGTGATTGAGTGGTTAATTGGGAATGAATGGGTTGCAAAGGTACCTCAAATCATTGGTTTACCTTGTGTTCGGTACGACAATTTTTTTTTTTTTTTTTTTTTTTTTGCGCATGACATGATCGAAAGCAAAGGAAAGATATGCGCATTGATGGAACATGGCATATAGACATAAGGATAAGGAGAACCTATGCTAGACTTATTAGGGGGAAGTGTATGAAACAAAAGAAGAAGAAAACATGAAATCTTGGTGAGAAGCTTGCATCGTGCTTTGTCTTCATGGCTGTTTATGAGTTACTTCTAGCTGTCTGCTGAGGAAAATAGTTTCTTGTTGTTGATGCTTTGATTGGAAGGAAAGAAGGACGAAGTGACGTTCCCCTTATTCTTCCAACTATTGCCTAGTGATTTTATACTCAAGTACTGTGTAAGGATGAACTCACTTAATGCATTCACTCAATACTCGGATTGGAAAGGAAGAGTGTATGAAACAATTTTGAAATCTGATGGAAAATACTCCACTTATGTCTATTACGGCAGAAAACGACGCATGCATGGTCCTAGTATACGATCATAAACAATATAGTGCATTACTCGAAGACAAAGTGTGTGCAATGACTCAACATGTGTGATTAGGTGAGTTTATTAAGACTCGTAGTGTGATCGCATGACTAGACATGAGGACGTTGTGAAAAACAAAGGACCAAATGACCAAATAGCACGGAAGACTAAAAGACAAACTAACTTGATTAATTTTGTCCAATTTTAATGTTTATGCTATTTACTAGGTGAAAACGGTCTATTGGCAATCGTTAGTCATAAATAAGTTCAACCACAATCAAAGACGAAAAACACATATTAAGGTTAGTGCAAAAATTGATCACAAGAAAGTAGGAAAAGGACTAGAATTCAAGAAGAGTTAGGACTCATGGGTATAAAAAATAAATAAATAAATAAATAAATAAATAAGAAAATTGACGCTAAAAAGACACCTAAACTGGATAGGCTGTAGTATATCGGTTATAGATTTTGATCTGTTACTCTGATTGGAACGAAACTAATTCCAAATGAAAGATAAAACTCGGGGATACAGATCCATAGGTTGCACGACACGTAACTCTTTCTAGAACTCCGGATATGACCAAAACAAGTTTACTCTTGTGCAGGATACGGGAATAAAAATCCGCGTGACTCAAAAATTTAAAAAAAATCTATGACTCGACTCTAATAATAAAAAAAAAGGGTTTGATAAGAGAAAAAAATAAATAAATAAATAAAAAGTCAAAAAATGCACATATAAACACATTGTCACGAATGATGCAATGAAGTTCGCAACCTAAAGTCAAGTTCTATGTTCGACTATGCTCAAGCTTAAAAAGGTGTCAAAGTGTACCATGGTTAAGAGTTTGGACGCGTTAGCAAGGCAGCCTCCCTTGAGGGTGTATGCCAACGAGCGGCTCCGCGAGTTCGTGATGAAATCGAACTCTACTCCATGGTTTGGGTGGATTTAAAAACTTGGATGAACCCTTATTGTCATGAACTTTTTCGGGTTGATAGAGCTTAAATCCCCCGAGCTAGCCACATATGTAGAATACGTACTATTGTGGAAAAATAGGTGACCTAAAATTGCATATGCATATGACAATGCCAATTAAATCGCAGGAATGCAATTCAAAAAACTTTCAAGTCTCATCCACTCATCTTAATTAAATACCGATCACTCAAATCGATAAATAACCAAGAATCCTCCCCAGTGGAGTCGCCAATTTGTAGGCGTCGCTCAAAGTGCGCCTACGTAAAAGCATGTGTAAATATGCTTGGCACTCATAGGAAGTGGGAATCGACATTACGATTAGGGACAACGATTAGGGACAAAGCAAAGTAGGGAGCCGCCAACAAGTTTTTAAGAAACTTGTAAACCCTTCACGGATCATAAAAAGGCAACCACGAATAAGGGACAACGAAGGCAACAACGATTGACCCGTGAAAGTTACACCCCATTCATAATCCATGAGATTACTAACTCCATAGGGTTCGGAACCACGAAAGGAGGATCGGCGATGATGGTACGAAGTGAGTCATGGAGTCACATTCGCCCATATTGGCCTCTACTCGATTCTTATAGTGAAAAATGATTCTTGCGATCTCAAAGGCATACAAACAAAGATTCAATTTGCTCCAAACTATTATTAAGCTAAATTGGTTGAATATTAATGCAACATATAATTCTAAAATATTTGTAATCACTTTAATTATGCAACAAGATTAAAAAGGAACCTTAACCGGTTGTCCAAATTATCTTATTAGGCGTGATTTTCAATTACATATTCCCTTTAACATGCAATATGGTGATCAATAAATATAATAGAATAACATCAATATTGGAAGCAGTTTAAAAATAAATTGTTAGTCAAATAAAATATAAATAAACTAATCATGATACTAGCAATGTAAAAATAAAATAAGAGTAATTAAATTAATTAATTACTCACATTCTGCGCGTTCTTTTAAATTGCTACATCATGAATAAACTGTTAGTAACTTCAATAAAAATATAAATCAAATTGAAATAATTAAATTAAAAGTAGATTTAATTTGGTCCAAACCCTCATTTAATTATACCTTTCACGCCTTGATTTAAGTATAGAACTTCAGGTATTGTATGGACTCCTTGGAGTGCTTAATTAGGGGAAGTATTTTGAGAGAATAGGGTGTCTAGTATTTAGGCTAAAAATGGAGAAGATAATTATTTTATGATCAAGCTTGTTAATTTTTGAAAAAAGGGGTGATATGACCTCTATTTATAGAGAACAAAGAAGGGTCAGAAAAACAAGATAAGATCCGAATCAAATCTGAATAAAACTCGATAGACATCAATTTTTGCGGTTTTTGTTTTTATCATATCTTTTGTTCCAGAAATCGGAATAAGATGAATAAGATATCGTTGGAAAGATATTGAAGTCTACTTTCTAACCCAATTAAAATCAGATTAAAATATTTTGTAGAACAAAAGATATAGCCGAAATAATGAGACGGTGTCAACTTTGGATAGAGTTTGACATTTTATTCATATCTTTTCCGTTATAGTCGGAATTGATATTATAATATATCATTGGAAAGATAATTTCAAGGGCTATCCAACCATATAAAATTCAGATAAAAATATGAGGCACGAAATTCATATCTGTCTATCTTTGAACGTCTTTCAATTCGGATAGAATTAGGACTTTAAAAAAAAGGAGTTTTATTCAATTTCAAACTCTTTAATCTTATTTTTTCAAAACGGATAATTAAGATCTTTTAGAAACTTATAGAAGCTTCTAATTAATCCTAATTGGTTTAGGAATGGGATTAAATAATTTGGACCCTCCACATGATCATTGGGTCGTAGGTAAGATGGGCTTAGGTTCGGTTTGGGCTCAGTTTAATATTTTGGCCATAACTTATTCGTTATAACTCGGATTTGGGCTTATAATATATCGTTGGAAAGATCTTTTAAAGCCCCATCCAACTATTAAATCATTGGACCCATATTATGGACCAAAATAAACTGGATCAAACGTTTTTATAAAAAGGACACGAAATGAATGATTTTAAATGACACGAAATGAATTATTTTGGGTTTAAAGGCACAAAAAGAGGAAAATAAGTGAAGGTTTTGGGAAATAGGCTAGGAATTGGGTTGGTTTATGAAATGGAAATATGGATTTAAGCACTCCAAATATTAAATACTCAACCCGACCAATAATGGGGGTGAAAGGTTGTTCATCATCGGGTTTGGTTTTGGGGAGACATTTTTAGGTGTCTACAGCTACGTATTACAATCACACAATTAATTTACCGGTATTAAATCTCATCTCGACTTAACCATTTATAAATTAACCTGTCTATTGAAACTAGACCTAAACATCAATTCTCATCTCTCGAATCTCGAATCAATATTGTCAAACTCATGCATAAAATATCAGGCCTAATCTAGTCACTGAGCATTAAATCAATCAATAGGAAATTAATCTAGTATTGATAATCAACAACAATAAATTATCCCTTCATATTATTTATGGATTCCCATAAACCCAAGAAATAAAACTACTCACACATAATTAAATCTAAACTAATCAAAGCAATAAAATAAGACATGATGAAAGAATTAAAGAAAATAACTGAAATTAAAAGAGAAGAAATTGTTACCAAAAGTAATCTGAATTAAGGAATGGAATTACGAACAAAGTTTAGAGAATTTTAGAGAGAGAAAATATTTTAAGTAGAGAGAGAAAGTCTAGAATAGAAGGTCATAAAAATTACGTACAAAAATCGTACTTAAACATCCCTAAAACAAATCGTAATTGAAAACTAAGATCTCGGCAATCAGGTGCCTCCAAAAACACGCGCCCGATCGGGCGAAGGGCCGCCGATTGGGCCCGCCTTTTTCTTCAAGGTTCTCCTGGGCAGCCGCGCCCAATCAAGCTTACGCTCACCTGATCGGGCGCGCCTTTTGCTGGTGTCTTCTTCTGCGCGCACGCCCGATCGGGCGCAAGCTTGCCCGATCGGGCCCGGTATCTTCCTCGAGGCTTGGACTTTGATTGGGCTTGATTCTTCGGCCCAGTTTGGATTTCCTCTTCGGTTCTTGAATACTTGGTCCAAATGCCCCGGTATCACACACCGAGCCCTTAATCACCAGCTCTAACCGGTCCTGGGCTTCAACGATGGTCGTGTCCTCTTAATGTTCTTAGTTGCTCCATGAAAAACCCGGAAAACGCTTCAAATGTGCAATTTCCTACAAAACTCAAGCAAAACTACAAAAAAACTAGAAAACACCAATTAGTAATAAAAGTGGCTCTAAAGAGCCAAAAACGCTACTAATTATGACCAAGGGACGGGGGTAAAACACTATATAAATTAGACACATCAAACTCCCCCAAGCCAAACCTTTGTTTGTCCTTAAGCAAAGAGATCATCAATGAACATATAAAACATGCTTCATCCCAAATAAACAAAATCAAGCAGAAACGATCCAAGGCAAATCTAATGAACATGCTTCAATGTCAATCAATCTCATTCATCTAATCATTCTTCCTCCCCAACAATTGTCAAGTAGAGCAAACCACATGAGCATATAGAATTCAAGACTAGTGCTCACACACTCAACTCTCATTTATGTGGCGAGTAAAAGATGTACTCGATCGCTCTCCAACCAACCCCTTTATATGTGAACCAATGCCCTCCCAACTCACACTCTCGTGTGTTTAAAAAGATGTACACTCAACCTACTAGTCGACTCGAAATATGTCAAATCATAACTTGTATTGATAAACAACACTTTCACATTTATACAACTTTATGCACAAAGGTCAGAAGGTCTTTAAAGCTTGTAATGTAAGGCTAGGGTAAAGGGTAGGAATCATTTGGGAACAAGTGAGAGAAAAGCTATGCTTAAGGGAGCAAATCCTAGTAAAACCCATGATCAAAATAAATAATGATCAACATCTCCTACATAACGAACTCTAACAAAAATCCACCAAATATACTCCAATCATAAACAACAATCCCAACACTTACAAAATCACTCATAAGATATAATAATGAAGAACTGGAGTGAATAAGCAAATTTATTTTCCAAACTTGAATTTTTCCATTGAAGCTCAATTTTTTTCTTCCTTTGATTAACCTCCAACTAGAACATTTGAACATTGAACAATTTTTTTCCTTTTGAAGTTCACATATTTTTTTCTTTGAACTTTTTTTTTCATAACATCATACTTTATTTTTCAAGAAAATATAACTTTCAAGCTAATCAAAAATAAACATGATCAAGAACAAAATAACTTCTCAAACCCACCCAAATTGTGCAAATAATAAGCACACTACAAACTCCCTCACCTCACTCACTAATAGCTCCCCCAAGCCAAGCTTGGGACTAGTAACCAATTGGGCAAAATAGGCTTGTAATGTGGCTAATAAACAACAAAAAGTCAAGGCAACAACATGAGTAGCAAGAAGGGAACAAATGTATCTACAATCGTCTAAAGGCTACCTAAAAGAACAAATGCCTTCGTCCTCCACAATATGCATAATAATGAGTCATATAAACATTACTTATAGTTGAAAACCAATACTCAAATTCATTGACATACCAGGAACTATCACACATTGCTAACCAAATCAACTAGTCAAGCACTATATTCACAAGCAGTTGGAAAAAATTGACGCATGTTAAGACATCTAAGCAATCAAAATTCAAATCATGATCAACTAATCCACAATTATTATCATCATATATCAAGAATCAAAACAATAATTTCCAAGTATGGGGCACGGGGAAGCATGATTTACAATTCATTAGAACGTAATTTTTGTTTTTTTTTCAAATTTTTTTTTTGACAGGCTAGAGTCGTATCACCTAATCAAAAGTAATTCCTAAACCACTAACTAAAATAGATAGGGAAGTAGGGTCTAATCCACAGGGAAACGAGTCTTTCTATTCCTAATTAATTCAGGCAATCTAAATTATAAAGTAACCAATGTATTAATATGAATATAAAACTAAACTACGGAGATTAAGAGTAAAGAGAAAACAATGAATAAAAGGCCTAAGGCAAAGGTTCACCAATAAATAATATTCCAGGGTAAAACATAATACTCAATCATCAATGCATAAATTAATCAGATCATAAAGGGTTTTCGCTACGTATTACAATCACACAATTAATTTACCAGTATTAAATCTCATCTCTTGAATCTTGACTTAACCATTTATAAATTAACCTTCCTATTGAAACTAGACCTAAACATCAATTCTCATCTCTCGAATCTCGAATCAATATTGTCAAACTCATGCATAAAAGATCAGGCCTAATCTAGTCACAGAGCATTAAATTAATCAATAGGAAATTAATATAGCATTGATAATCAACAACAATAAATTACCCCTTCATATTATTTATGGATCCCCATAAACCCTAGAAATAAAACTACTCACACATAATTAAATCTAAACTAATCAAAGAAATAAAATAAGACATGATGAAAGAATTAAAGAAAATAACTGAAATTAAAAGAGAAGAAATTGTTACCAAAAGTAATCTGAATTAAGGAATGGAATTAAGAACAAAGTTGAGAGAATTTTAGAGAGAGAAAATATTCTAAGTAGAGAGAGAAAGTCTAGAAGAGAAGGTCATCAAAATTACATACAAAAATCGTACTTAAACATCCCTAAAACAAATCGTAATTGAAAACTAAGATCTCGGCAATCAGGTGCCTCCAAAAACACGCGCCCAATCGGGCGAAGAAGGGCCGCCGATCGGGCCCGCCTTTTTCTTCAAGGTTCTCCTGGGCAGCCGTGCCCGATCGAGCTAACGCTCACCCCATCGGGCGCGCCTTTTGCTGGTGTCTTCTTCTGCGCGCCCACCCGATCGGGCGCAAGCTTTCCTGATCGGGCCCGGTCTCTTCCTTGAGGCTTGGACTTCGATTGGGCTTGATTCTTCGGCCCAATCCGGATTTCCTCTTCGGGTCTTGAATACTTGGTCCAAATGCCCCGATATCACACACCGAGCCCTTAATCACCGGCTCTAACTGGTCCTGGGCTTTAACGATGGTCGTGTCCTCTTAATGTTCGTAGTTGCTCCATGAAAAACCCGAAAAATGCTCCAAAAGTGCAATTTCCTACAAAACTTAAGCAAAACTATAAAAACACCAGAAAACACCAATTAGTAATAAAAGTGGCTCTAAAGAGCCAAAAACACTACTAATTATGACCAAGGGACGGGGGTAAAACACTATATAAATTAGAAACATCACTCATCCCAATCCGGGAGGGGACCGAGAGAAGTGGACGGGTCGGCGTCCTCCTCTACGGGCTCAGGCTCCCGTCGTGTGTCTAGGGACCGTGAACCCGAACCTCGCTGTCTAGCCATACTTCATTGTGCAAAATCAACATAAATTAAGGTTCTATAGTCTCTAAGGTTCGCCAAGCCGCATGATACTATGTTCGCAAAAAAAGAGTACGTAGTACTAAAATAGAGCACAATTTCAAAGTGAGCATATACGGAATTTTTCAAGCATCCAAACAATTTCTTGCAATGCTATGGCAATTATTGTGACAAATTGGACAAGAATTGCTAGCAAAAACATCAAGAACAATCCACATTGTCTTCCCGACCTTAAGAGGTCCAACAATGGTGATTTGTTCGTTTCTTCACAAAATTGAGTCAAACAAGTCTCAAAATACTCCCAAGACAAGATATAAACATAATCAAGCAATTTTATGGCATAAAATTTGACAAACAAATCAAATTAAACAATTTTAGGTTTGAATTTTCCCAAAATTTGTTAACAAAGAATGTCAAATTCATCAAAAACCGAAGTGAGTTTGAAGAAAACTTACATAGATTGTGAAAGTAGATGAAAGAAGCTTCGATTTGCTGCAAATTTGAGCAAATTTGGTTGAGAAACGAGCAAGAACGACCAAGTTGAAGTTTCGCGGCAATTTTCGAAGAAGAAGCAGCAACAGCGACGAAATGAGGAAGAAAGGGGATATACACGGAATTACCGACTCTAGTGCCAAACGACAGCTTTGGCGCCAGATGCCCGTGTTTAGCGCCTGGCGCTAGATCCAGCGTCTGGCGCCAGATCAAATTCGTAGCGCCAGTAACTTTTCTGCGATGACAGAATGTTCAGCTATTCAGAACAGTTATTTGGGTTCCTTGGTACGCCATTTAGCCCCTGTAAGCAATTTGACAAGATTTAGTAACCGGCTCGATTACAATTGCATTAAGTGATCGACCTGATGAATGATCGTCTCACTTAGCTTAAATCGCCTAAGCATTGGCTTATCGGAGGCACCGACATAATGGTTCATAAACAGCAGAAGCACCGACATACTGGTTCACAATTCAAAGCAGCAAAAGCGCTGACGTACATGCATAGCAAAAGCAAAGGATCGACAGGCGTTGGTCTTCAGTAATTTTCCTCGGAATATTATCGCAACAAATGAGGATAACTTCAGGCGAGGATATCTTTAACAGCGTTCCCTAGCTTGCGGAGGGTTGTCACAAACAACTGGAGGTGATTTCAGGCAAAGTTATCTTTGATCGTGTTCCCTGGCTTGCGGAAGACGGTCACAAAGCGCTAGAAGGTCGTTTCAGGCGAAGCAATCTTCGATGGGGTTCTCTAGCTTGCAGAAGTCTATCACGGCGGAATTGGAGGCAGTTACAGGCGTAGCAGTCTTCAGGCGGTGTTCTCTAGCTTGCAGAAGATCGTCAAAACAAACAGCAGGACGGCATTCCCTAGCTTGCGGAAGGTTGTCAAAACAACAACAAAGCAACAAATCAGTTACCTCTAGAGACGTGTGCTCGACGGTGCAAGATACGCGTTTCTTAACTCTCTTATTTGTTTAACTAACGCTAGTTTGCAGGTATCGGCGTTACAAGGATGATTTAGGATCGCAGAACGTTCTGAATCATTCTCCGTCCCTATCGCTACTTTAACTTTTGTTTTCAAAACTCGCGTTTCTCCAAACTCAGTCAAAGTGGGGGCCTCTGTAGACACCCATTTGTGTCTGCCCAAAACCAAACCCAGTGATGAGTACCTTTCACGTCAAATCATAATAGAATGAAGTGAAAGTGTGGAAAGTCCAGTGTTGCGGTTAGTTTTTATTTCTTTTCTTTCTCTCTATTTTTGAAAACCTATTTTAAGAAAACAGTCAATCCAGTTTGGTTTGGTCCATGGCAAGGGTCCAATAATAGTGACTTTGGGACGGGTTTGAAAAGAGCTTTTCAACGATATATTATAAGCCCAATTCCGATGAATAATGAGGAAGTTATGGCCAAATTACTAAACTGGGCCCGGTTTGATATTTATATGCGGCCTAATGATCATTAGGAGGGCCTAATATTGATTTATCATTCCTAATGCAATTAGAATTGATTATAGTCTTCTAGATTCTTCTAGAAGGTTCATTTCATTCCTAACTTAATTAGCATTGATAAATTGACTTTAGTTGACTTTTTAGAGTTTTAATCAGAATAAAAGAAGTGTTTTTGAGGAAAATACAATTTTGCCCCTCCTGTACGACTAAATTTTATCCAATTAAGAAAACGCGTGAAAACTGGTTCCTAGCGTCTGACGACAGTATTAGCGCCTGGCGCTAGGTCTGGCGTCTGGCGCTAGCCTTGGCGTCTGGCACTAATGTCTGGTGTCGGGCGCTAATTCGTTTTATTCTCTTCGAAACTCTGATTCATTTTTTATCCATCCGGCTGATTTTCTATAAATATCCTCCTAAAATCTCAGTTTTCAATCATCAACAACAATTAATTCTCAATTTTTTCTCTCTCTTCAAGATTCTCTTGATTATTCTCTCTATCTTTTCTAAACTAGCTTTTGCATACAAAATTCCGCATTCACAAGATCTAGAAACACCTATAATTGTTCGAAGTTGCCTTCGCCCTAGACGTGAAAGGTTTTAATTTCTTAGGGTTTGGTCCCAAATCTCTTTTTCAATTATTTAATTTAATTGTTTAATTTATTATTATTTTCCTTGAAGTTACTAACGTGTGTATTTTGTTATTAGAAAGAGGTACGAGGCATCCAAGTAAATACTTTAATTGATTTATTGATATTATGATATATAAATCATGTCTAGGTTGTTATTATGATTCCTAGTGTCATGTGAGGGTGTTTTGATCTTCCTAGTATCATGTTTAGGATAATAACTATAATTTCTAATATCAAATATGACCATTGTGTTTCCTGCGATGCTTCCTATTCTTTCCTAATATTTATGATTGTTATTATCATGTTAGGGTCATATCTTTGATCTTAATTGTTTAGTGACATGCTAGGGTTTGTTATTAATCTTGTTAGTAGCATACATAGGATCTTGCTATTAATATTATTATGCTTTAATATGGTTATGATTATTTTAATTATTATTATTATTATGATGATTATAATTATTATTGTTTAGGATCATGTTTCTTGATATATATTTATTGTTATTGCTTGATCACACCTTTTATGCATGTTTAAAGGGAATTTGTACTTATAATCACGCTTAATAAGATAATTAATAATCTTGTTTAGGGTTAATATGATTATAATTCAAGTGATCGCCAATAATAGTTTTTTTGTGCATTATATTCAACCAACATAGATAAACAGGTTTAGGGTTAATCCTATTGATTGCATGTTAATCAGAAAGCGCACATGAATACGATCAGAATAAAGTAGAGGCCTATTATTAGGGCAGGTTCAATCTATTTTAGGTTGGATTTGTACCTTCATCCCCAAACTACCAGTCTTGGTTCCAGACCTATTGGAGTTAACGATCTTCTGGATCATTAAGGGGTGTAAAATTCACCCTGTGAACGGTTTACAAGATCCTAAAACTTGTTGGCGACTCTTTTGCTCTATCTTCCTTCCCTTTGGACGCCACCGTACTTTAGTGTATGATCACATTGGGGTTCAAGTTTGGGGTAATGCTTGAAATATTCCCTACAACGTTAAATGTGCATTTTTAAATGGATTTCTTCATGAGGAAGTCTATGTGGAATAGCCTCTTGGATTTAAGAATCCAGAGTTCTCAAACCATGTCTACAAGCTTGACAAAGATCTTTATGGGTTGAAGCAAGCTCCGGGAGCATGGTATGAAAGATTATCTAAGTTCCTTTTGAAAAATGGTTTTAAACTTGGTAAAATTGATAAAAATTTGTTTTTAAAATCAAATGGAACTGATATCTTAGTTGTAAAGATTTATGTTGATGATATTTTATTTAGTGCAACTAATGAATCTTTGTGCAAGTATTTTGCTGACCTAATGAGTGGAGAATTTGAAATGAGTCTGATGGGGGAGTTAAACTTCTTCCTTGGTTTGCAAATCAAACAATTTGAAGAAGGAATCATGATCCAACAATAAAAAATATATCAAGGAACTGATCAAGAAATACAAGATTGACAATGCAAAAACCAACAAGACTCTTATGAGTATTGGAACCAGGTTGGATGAAGATCCAGCTGGAACTTACATAGATCAAACTATGTATAGAGGTATGATTGGCTTTATACTTTACTTAACATCTATTAGATCTAACACATCTTTTAGTGTAGGTCTATATGCCAGGTTCCAAGCAAACCCAAAGGAATCCCACTTGATAGCAATAAAAAGAATCCTTCGATACTTGAAAGGAACTGATGACTTGAGTCTCTTTTACCCTAGAAGTGATTCTTTTGATTTAAATGGCTTTACTGATGCTGACTATGCAGGTGACTTGGTTAATAGTAAAATCACTTCAGGTATGGTACAATTTTTAGGTCCATGTTTAGTTTCTTGGGGTTCCAAGAAGCAAAACACAGTTGCATTATCCACAGCTGAAGCTGAATATGTGGCTGCAGTAGCATGTTGTTCACAAATCCTATGGATAAAGCAACAGGCTAGATATTTTGGTATTATATTTGAATGCGTTCCTATTTACTGTGATAATACTAGTGCTATATGTATTTCAAAGGATCCAGTTCAACACTCAAAGGTAAAACATATCCACATTAGGCATCACTTCCTAAAAGATAATGTGAGCAAGGGAATATTAAGTTAGAATTTTGTCAAACTGAAAATTAAAGTGCAGATATTCTGACCAAGCCCTAGAACAGTGAAAGATTTGAGAAATTGAGATTGGAACTTAGGATGATTAAGCTTAATTGATTGCTTCTGAAGTTCCAAGATATGGCAAAGTCAAAAATTAATGTAAATAGAGCAAAAAGAGCATTTAGCACAATTCTGGTGGCTAAACATTGCTAAAGTGTCACCGTTGAAGAGCTTCAAGAGGTTAGTTCACAAAACACTTGATTAATTATATTAGTAGAACTGTACACTGTATATGTGTTGAAAGCGTGTTCCAAATAAGTGATTTTATGAAAAAGCGTGTTTTGGAAAATACATAGAATTTGGATATAAAAGGAATTTGGAAAAATTCATCCAGCCTATTTTTGTTAAATTATTTAGATAAATTTGTTCAATTAATGACTACACATTAACCCGTTCATATCCTTTACACCGCTTCAATTATTATAAAAGCATTTCTCACCTAACTTTCTACCGCATTATCAAATCAATTAAAATCAGATCAGTAAAAACCCATTAAACTCCCTAAAACCTTCTAAACCCTTATCAATGGAAATTCAATCAATCCAAAACTCCTCTAACAACTACAAAACCCCAGATCACTCCGGGCTTGAAGAAACCTCTCCTTTAGCCATGGTAAACTACAAAGCACCAACAAAGGCAGTCGAGATAACTGAAGAAGTTCTTGTAACAAACAAACCAACCTCATCAACCACTTACAAAAACCCTAAAGACAAAGATCAAATTGAAGAAGAAGAATCGTCTGCATCAGCTCTTCTATGGATATTAAAAGAGTGGAAAGAGAGTAAGGCAAAGTAGAAATTACTAGAAGAGAACATCAAAGAGGAGGAGGATTTTGCTGAGGGGGAACTTCATAATTCAAACGAGGAACATGAGAACATGGGATCGATGATGATCAAAAATCACTGGAGAAGATATCAGGAAAGTATGTAGTTGGTTACAGGCTTGATTTAACTTGGATTAAGAAGTCTAGGTTAATGGAATTTCTTGATTTAATTGGGAAGACTTGTTGGTTAATGTATCGAATAATCTTATGTATCTAGCTGGAATAAATGAATTTTGTTCTTAATTTACTATGAAACAAGGAATAATCTTGAGTTTAGTCAATGATATAAAAATTGAATTTGAGGTTGAAACCCTAGGAACAATTCTGAAAGTTCCAATTGTGGGTAATGACATGTATGTGAAAGGGAAGTCAGTAGTGAAGGTGGGTAACTTTCTAGGGGGAGATATAGTGGAGTTTCTAGGAGGTAAAAGAGGAAAGAACACAATGAACAACAATGATTTAAGTCATAATTCAGACGAGGAACATGAGAACATGGAGATCGATGATGATCAGAAATCGCTGGAAAAGATATCAGGAAGGTATGTAGTTGGTTACAGGATTGATTTAACTTGGATTAAGAAGTCTAGGTTAATGGAATTTCTTGATTTAATTCGTTTTCAAGGGTGGGAAGACTTGTTGGTTAATGCATCGAATAATCTTATGTATCCAGCTGCAATGAATGAATTTTGTTCTGAATTTACTGTGAAACAAGGAATAATCTCGAGTTTAGTCAATGATATAAAAATTGAATTTGATTTTGAAACCCTAGGAACAATTTTTGAAAGTTCCAACTGGGGGTTATGACATGTATGTAAAAGGGAAGTCAGTAGTGAAGGTGGGTAACTTTCTAGGGGGAGATATAGTGGAGTTTCAAGGAGGTAAAAGAGGAATGAACACAATGAACCACAATGATTTAAGTCCTTTGAACAAGTTGCTGTTTAATTTGGTAAAGAAAGAAATTCTTGCTAGAACTCAAAAAAAAGATGAAGCATGCTTGATGGATATGGCAGTAATTTTCTGTTTGGCTAGAAAAATTAAGATTACTTTTCCTTCTTTAATTTATCAACACTTGGCTCATTGTGTTCATGGTAAAAATAAAGTTGGATATGGTGCTTTGTTGTATACTATGTTTGAAGCTTTGGGAGTGAAACTCAAAGGGGTTTATGGAGGACTCCAAGATAAACCAAAGAATGTGATTAATGAGAAAACTTTGCAAGGACTGAGCTTGTGTGTTGTTGGAGGGAAAATTCAGAAATTATAAGAGAAAAAGAGTGAGCCAAGTGGGAAAGGGGGGGATGAGATCTTGTCTGGAGGTCCTGAGAGGAAGAGTAGAGGAATTTCTGCTAGTACTTTTCCTGAAACTAGTATTGAGAAACCTCTGGAACTTGATGCTGAGGATAACAATCACACTAAAATTCGGTCATATTACGACTTTTTTCTTACGACGGGCTTAAAAGCGGTCGCAATTAGTATTATTTACGACCGTTTCATAGCCTGTCGTAATTTTAATTAATTGCGACCGTTTTTTAATAAATTGCGTCCGTTATAACGGTAGTTAAAATTATTAGAATTAATTTTTTAAAAAAATTACGACCGGTCTAACCGGTCGTAGAGCCGGTCGTAAGGGTTAAATCATAAATTAAAACAAAATCAGGATTCATTATTTTGAGAAGGGGAAAAGAAAGGTTGAAGCAGAGAAGAAGGAGGAAGAGGGAGAACAGCAAGGACGGTCGCTGCTCCGCCATTGTTCCCACCGACGACCTGTCTCCGGCCAGCGACGCTACACACAGGTATGTCATTCTATTTTTTTTGTTTTTGATTTTATTAATTTAGTTAATTTGTTCGAAAACCCTAACTTTGGGTCTCAATTCAACCCCCACACAGACCACCGTCGCCGGATTCCCCTTCAGGTCGTCTCTCCTTTTCTTTTCGACGATTGTATCAAGGTAAGTCGATGGTATTATTATTTTGTTTTGAATTTTTGTTAATTTGGGCGAAAACCCTAATATTGGGTCACAAATCAACGTTTGCAGGGCGTACGTCGCCGGTTTCCTCCTTCTATCTTAGCCTCCTCCGTCTTCCGTCGAGTGTAATCAGGTAAGTCATGCAATTTGGGTTTTTTTTATTTTATTTTTTAAAAATTTATTTGACATCAACACGTTTTTTTACTTTGTTTCTATAACTTCACGACTAATATCAATTTTTTTATATAATTATGCCATATGAGCAGGTGATTCAAGAAAAGCCAAATGATGAAATATTGTTTGCTTTGGCTAAGGGCCCATCTAAGCGAGTGCGTACTTGGAGCCAATTCTATGTGAATGGATACAATTCCAAACTTATGGCCATGGAAAACATAAGTCAACAATGAATTATGGAGTAAGCGTATCCAATGAAGATGGTGGTGATTATTTTGGTTTTCTAGAGGATATCATCGAGTTGGAGTTCACTGGTGCCCTATGGACTTATAAGACTGTTCTTTTCAAGTGCAGTTGGATGGATTCCACTAGGGGTATGAACATTGATCAATACAAGCTTGTAGAAGTCAATCATACCAAAAAATACCCCAAGTACGATCCATTTGTGCTTTCTTACCAAGCAAACCAAGTCTACTATGCACCTTACCCAAGTCTGAAAAGAGACAAGGCTCAACGGTGGGCAGTGTTCAAGACAAAGGCGAGGTATGTTGTTGATGCACCAGTTGACGAAGACTTTCTACAAGAAACCAGTGCTGACATTCCAACTCTTTGTGCTCCGGATGACATTCTGGACTATGAAGGTGATGAAGATGGATTTGGTGATTCGGATACTGAAAATGAAGTGTTGCCCAATGCCCCTCCAAACGAGTCCAGTTTCGAATCTACTGATAGTGAGGACGAGGATGAGGATGACGGATTTTGGGATGACGATACCGATGATGATCTTAGTGCTGATGGGGAGGATGATTCAACTGAGATTTAGGAGATTGATTGTAACCTTGTTTTGACTTTTTAATTATGTAATCTTAATGAATTTCAATTTATTTTAAAAGACCATCCTAGTTTCAATGTGATATACTTGTGTAAATATGTTATTATTTATATTTTGCAAAGCCAAGGTTATGTGTGACAGTAGCTTATAGATCGTGATATAACATGGCGATATGATTTTTACCGATGTTCATAATGTTTTTCTTATTGTAGGTTGTCATGGCCGGTGGTGGTCGTCGGAAGCTGGGACATGCCACCCCGAGAGAATTGTTTCCGTCGACAAGCCATGCAAATACGAAAACTTCTCCGGAAGTTACCCCATCCCCTGAGCCATGTGTAGGGGGTTCTGGGACATCTACTCAGGTTCCTGAGATGCAAGATGGTAACTCTCCCATGGGTGAGGTTCCTACCCCCGTTGCGAGAAGGACTTTGCACCCGACGGGGTTATGGTAAGTTACTCATGGTTATCTTAATTTGCATTCCAACTTGAACAATCTTGGTTAGATTTGTATGTAATGACTTCATTTGTTTGATTATTGGTACAAAGGTTCGATGATAACACCGTGAGCACCTCCATTACAAATATTTTTCAAGCACATTGGCGCAAACCATGGCTTAACTATGAAATAGTTGACAAGGTTACTAAGACCCACTGGTGGAACTCGTTTACGGTATTATAAAACCCCCAAGTTTAGTTTACTCATCTAACTTTGTTGTTTTCTGGTTACTTATTACAATAAATTATTATACATTTTATTTTTCTTGTTTGCAGAAACAATACCTTTGGAATTCTGATCTTGATGCCCTCGTGAAGAAGGAGTATGAAAAGAAGGCACATAAGAGGCTGAAAGAGATTACATACAATGTTTCGGTCAGAAACAAGTCAGTTCCCAGATGGATGGGAGAGTGTATGTTTGAGCGAATTATGGAGAAAAGATAGGATCCGGTTTTTCTGGAGAGGTCAAAAAAAGCGAAGAAGAACAGGAGGGACGGCTCCCTGTCTAATCCAATTGTGCCGTCACACTTCCAAGGTTCTATCTCTGCATCAAAGCATGCAAAGAAAATGGTAATACTTAATGGTATATAATGATACTCATAAATTTTAGTAGTTACATACACTAAGCATTTATGGAGTTATTTGATTTGTGCAGGCTCAGAAAGCCGGTGGAGTGCTTCCAACTTCCCCTGAGGTGTTCCTAAAGACACATTTCAAGGAATTTCCAGGAAAAGGAAAAGTTGCGGCTAACAAGAGGGCACAACAAATCTCGGTAACACATCTAACTTTGGAAACTAATGAAATTATTTATTAAGGAAGCAAGCAAAACATAGGCACTTATACTTGTGATTTGAAATTTGAGGCACCTAAATTTGGAAACTAATGTTTTGTTTGAATGACAAAGTCTTTTAATGTATCAAAAACAAAGAAAATGGGTAAGTTAGAAGGCCATTTAAGCCATTTTAGCCAAGTTGTGAACCTATAGCCTTGTAAATGCTCGAAAATGTCTATGATTAACCAATTTGAACCCATAAACATGTTTTATATGCTAAATATGAGTTGTTTGAATGACAAAGTCTTAGAATATATCAAAAACAAAGAAAATGGGTAAGTTAGAAGGCCATTTAAGCCATTTTAGCCAAGTTGTGAACCTATAGCCTTGTAAATGCTTGAAAATGTCTATGATTAACCAATGTGAACCTATAAACATGTTTTGTATGCTAAATATGAGTTTTTTGAATGACAAAGTCTTAGAATATATCAAAAACAAAGAAAATGGGTAAGTTAGAAGGCCATTTAAGCCATTTTAGCCAAGTTGTGAACCTATAGCCTTGTAAATGCTTGAAAATGTCTATGAATAACTAATTTGAACCTATAAACATGTTTTGTATACTAAATATGAGTTTTTTGAATGACAAAATCTTAGAATATATCAAAAACAAAGAAAATGGGTAAGTTAGAAGGCCATTTAAGCCATTTTAGCCAAGTTGTGAACCTATAGCCTTGTAAATGCTTGAAAATGTCTATGATTAACCAATTTGAACCAATAAACATGTTTTGTTTGCTAAATATGAGTTTTTTGAATGACAAAGTCTTAGAATATATCAGAAACAATGAAAATGGGTAAGTTAGAAGGCCATTTTAGCCATTTTAGCCAAGTTGTGAACCTATAGCCTTGTAAATGCTTGAAAATATTTATGATTAACCAATTTGAACCTATATACATGTTTTGTATGCTAAATATGAGTTTTTTGAATGACAAAGTCTTAGAATATATCAAAAACAAAGAAAATGGGTAAGTTAGAAGGCCATTTAAGCTATTTTAGCCAAGTTGTGAACCTATAGCCTTGTAAATGCTTGAAAATGTCTATGAATAACTAATTTGAACCTATAAACATGTTTTGTATGCTAAATATGAGTTTTTTGAATGACAAAGTCTTATAATATATCAAAAACAAAGAAAATGGGTAAGTTAGAAGGTCATTTAAGCCATTTTAGCCAAGTTGTGAACCTATAGCCTTGTAAATGCTTGAAAATGTCTATGATTAACCAATGTGAACCTATAAACATGTTATGTATGCTAAATATGAGTTGTTTCAATGACAGTCTTAGAATATATCAAAAACAAAGAAAATGGGTAACTTAGAAGGGCATTTAAGCCATTTTAGCCAAGTTGTGAACCTATAGCCTTGTAAATGCTTGAAAATGTCTATGAATAACTAATTTGAACCTATAAACATGTTTTGTATACTAAATATGAGTTTTTTAAATGACAAAATCTTAGAATATATCAAAAACAAAGAAAATGGGTAAGTTAGAAGACCATTTAAGCCATTTTAGCCAAGTTGTGAACCTATAGCCTTGTAAATGCTTGAAAATGTCTATGATTAACCAATTTGAACCAATAAACATGTTTTGTTTGCTAAATATGAGTTTTTTGAATGACAAAGTCTTAGAATATATCAGAAACAATGAAAATGGGTAAGTTAGAAGGCCATTTTAGCCATTTTAGCCAAGTTGTGAACCTATAGCCTTGTAAATGCTTGAAAATATTTATGATTAACCAATTTGAACCTATATACATGTTTTGTATGCTAAATATGAGTTTTTTGAATGACAAAGTCTTAGAATATATCAAAAACAAAGAAAATGGGTAAGTTAGAAGGCCATTTAAGCTATTTTAGCCAAGTTGTGAACCTATAGCCTTGTGAATGCTTGAAAATGTCTATGAATAACTAATTTGAACCGATAAACATGTTTTGTATGCTAAATATGAGTTTTTTGAATGACAAAGTCTTATAATATATCAAAAACAAAGAAAATGGGTAAGTTAGAAGGTCATTTAAGCCATTTTAGCCAAGTTGTGAACCTATAGCCTTGTAAATGCTTGAAATTGTCTATGATTAACCAATTTGAACCTATAAACATGTTATGTATGCTAAATATGAGTTGTTTCAATGACAGTCTTAGAATATATCAAAAACAAAGAAAATGGGTAACTTAGAAGGGCATTTAAGCCATTTTAGCCAAGTTGTGAACCTATAGCCTTGTAAATGCTTGAAAATGTCTATGAATAACTAATTTGAACCTATAAACATGTTTTTTATGCTAAATATGTGTTGTTTGAATGACAAAGTCTTAGAATATATCAAAAACAAAGAAAATGTGTAAGTTAGAAGGTCATTTAAGCCATTTTAGCTAAGTTGTGAACCTATAGCCTTGTAAATGCTTGAAATTGTCTATGATTAACCAATTTGAACCTATAAACATGTTTTGTATGCTAAATATGAGTTGTTTGAATGACGAAGTCTTAGAATATATCAAAAACAAAGAAAATGGGTAAGTTAGAAGGCCATTTAAACCATTTTAGCCAAGTTGTGAACCTATAGCCTTTTAAATGCTTGAAAATGTCTATGATTAACCAATTTGAACCTATAAACATGTTTTTTATGCTAAATATGAGTTTTTTGAATGACAAAGTCTTAGAATATATTAAAAACAAAGAAAATGGGTAAGGTAGAAGGCCATTTTAGCCAAGTTGTGAACCTACAGCCTTGTAAATGCTTGAAAATGTCTATGATTAACCAATTTGAACCTATAAACATGTTTTGTATGCTAAATATTAGTTGTTTGATTGAAAAAATCTTAAAATATAGTAAAAACAAAGAAAATGGCTAAGTTAGAATGCCATTTATGCCTAGTCATGAACCTATAGCCATGAATATGCATGAAAATGTGGAAGTTTTTGCAATTTGAACCTATACATATGTTTAATATGCTAAATATGAGTTGTTTGATTGATAAAATCTTAGAATATAGCATGAACAAAGAAAATGGGTAAGTTAGAAAGTCATTTAAGCCATTTTATCCTAGTCATGAACCTTTAGCCTTGAATATGCATGAAAATCTCTATGATTAACCAATTTGAACCTATAAACATTTTTTTATGCTAAATATGAGTTGTTTGAATGACAAAGTCTTAGAATATATCGAAAACAAAGAAAATGGGTAAGTTAGAAGGCCATTTAAGCCATTTTAGCGAAGCTGTAAACCTATAGCCTTGTAAATGCCTGAAAATGTGTATGTTTTCGCAATTTGAACCTATAAACATGTTTAATATGCAAAATTTGTTTTGTTTGATTTCAGGAAGCCCACCAAAAGAAGCTTGACGAGTCTTCCACTCAAGAAGGGTCACAACCGGACCCTAACCAGCTAAATTGGGAGGTCGTTGGTGGTAGGAAAAAGGGTGTAGTGAAGGGCCTAGGTGCAAGTGCTAGTTTGTTTTACAGCCCCTCTTCCGAGAAAGTCTCGCAATCGTACAATCCTTCTATAGCTTCACAGTTGGAGGAACGTGTGCAAGCCGAGGTTGCCGAGCAAATAGAGGAGGCAAAAGTGCAAATGCAAGCATAGTTTGCTATGCAATTGCAGGAGGCATTGAAGAAGGAGCGGGAGGAGGCAGCAATTGAGAGTAAGCGAATGATGGAGACAATGTTGCAGAACTTGTTCTCTAACTGTTCAGGTGGTCCTCCATTTCAGTTTCGTAGGGAAGATGACCCGGACATGACTAGTGGTGGGCTTGATCACCAGACTCCGGTGTCGTAGTTTTTGTTCATAAAGCTCTTACATTAGTATTGTTGATATAGGCCTTAGTATTTTTTTGGGGGAATATTGGCCTTAGGTTTTTTTTTGGGAATATAGGCCTTAGGTTTTTTTTGGGGGGGGATATAGGCCATTTCGTTATTTATTTGGAGAATATAGGCCTGAAATTGGTATTATATTGTCACATGTTGGCCTTATCTATTTTTTGAAGGAACATATGCCATTACTTATTCATATAGACCTAACTTAGTTTTAAAGTTAAGCTTAGAAAACTATTACTAACTAATTACTATTATTATTAACTTGAACATTGTTATTGTATGTATTGTTCGAAGTTGGAATTTTTAATTATTAATATTATTATCTATATGAATTATGCATTTTATTTTTATTTTATATTAATTTTAAAATTAATTCACATGATAACAGGTTATAGGTTCAGGTTAGGATGGCATCGATAATGCAAATTGTAATTATATGAAAATTGCATTATAATAATATCATATTTGCGACCGTCTATACCTGTCGCAGATTTAATAAATCGCGACCGTCAGTACCCTGTTGCAAATCTCTGAGGAATTGCGACCGTTTACCTACCTGTCGTAATATTCTAAATATTGCGACCGCCAGTACCCTGTCGCAGATCCCCTGATTTTGCGACCAACAGGTCCTGTCGCAGATCACAGGAAATTGCGACCATCTTAGGAGGTCGTTGGCGCTGCTCAGATTACAGGATTTTGTGACCGTCTTAGGCAGTCGTAATTTTCAACAGTTGCGACCGCATAGCCTGTCACAAATAACCAATTACGTCAGTTTAAAAATCGGTCGCAATTTGATCTGCGACCGCCAAGTGGCCGCAATTTTTTTTTTTTGTGACCAGTTAAATAACGATTGTGCCTTTGCGACCGGTGACGGTCGCAATTTTAAATAGCGACCGTTTTCCTCATAATTTGCGACCGGCGCTGGCGGTCGCAATTCACTGGTTTTTTAGTAGTGAATGTGGGGGCAGGACAAATATCTTAACTGACTGATAAGGCTGATATTGTAGAGAAGTAGCTGAAGGAGCAGTCAGTGAAGGTTGAGCAATTAAAAAGAATAGTGCAGGGATTAGAAAAGGGTCTTAAGGAACAGAAAGTGGAGTTCCAATAGAAGATCAAGGAGATAGAGGTCATGTTTGAAGCGTTCACTGAGCAGCAGCAGGAAGATAACAAGAAAATTCTTGAATTGCTTCAGAATTGATCCAGTCTTCTTCTAATTAACCTGCATCCTTCCTTACCTCAACCTTAGCCTACCTTATCTCAGTTTACCTACTTACTGTTGTAGTCATGAACAATTTTAATTTTGTTTTGTGTTGAAAAATATTTTGGTTTGTAATAATTTTGAACAAGTTTGGCAGGATGATATTTTGTTTTGTTAAATGCATATTTGGAACTTAACCTATACATGTGTATTGTTGTATGTTATGATTTGAGTATGTATGCAGGAAAGTGGAACTAACTAAAGGGAACTAGTCAGCGCTACCTTTAGTTTCCCACACTCGATGAATTGCTTGGGGCTGTGGCTAGATGCTTAATACCTTAAAAACAGGACTTTTTTTATAATGCCAAAAGGGGGAAAAGAAGAAGCAAACTTGGAGGCTGAAGTTGTTCTGGGTTCTAGTTGAGAAAGTATCAGAAATTTCATCTGATATGATGCCAGTAGTTTAGTTTATTTTATGTTCTGTTTATCTTATACTTTTTCTTTGTTTTGTCTTTTACTTTCAGTTGTGTGTTTACTTTGTGTCAATAAAATAAAAAATGCAAAAATACGACCTCCTATTTGTTTTAACTCTATAGAGTTTTCTTAAGTTTGTTATCATCAAAAAGGGGGAAATTGTTGAAGCTTAAGAGTTTTGATGATGATAGACTTAAACTAAAGCAAACTCAATTACTAAGGGTTTATAAGTATTTGATTAGCACAGGTGAAGTAGACCATGGTGGTGGAAGAGTAACCCAAGCTAAGAAGACATGAAGAAACCTTTGATAAAAAGTTAATCAAAATAGAAGAAGAGTTCTCTAACAAGTTGAAGACAGTAACAGTAAATTCTAGAAAGAACTTAGCCTGTGAAGTTCCAAATGAGAGCTGGAGTACTAGTGACAGCAGGAACTCAGTCCTGGTCTGCGTGAAGCCGAAGAAATACATCATTACAAAATTGCGGCACAGAGATATCAATTTAGTTAAGATTTTATCTTCTAGATTTGTTGTTAAATATGTTAAGTAGGATATGCATGAAATCTATTAGAAGCGTGACAAAATTGCTTGGCAAATAATTTTAAAACGGAAAAGATAAAAGGATAGATTTTAAGAAAAGATTTTCTAAATGTACATTTCTTAAAATCAGTTTATCGAAAAGATATTGTTCTTTTTGATGTATCTTTCTTTATCTTATTTTCCAAGAAGAATTTCTCTTAAATGATTTACTTAAAATCCGTGTTTTGAGATTTGGATAATTAACATTTTTATCTTTTGAAAACCCTACTTGCTATACAAGTTAATCTTGTATAAATAATAGAGATCTCAATTCACAAGTTTTCTGTGAGTTTATGCGTGAAGAATTCTTTGTGCTTAATTTGTGTAAGTTTGCCAAGCTTATAACTTTGTCATATTAGTTTCGGGTTTCATGCATAGCTTGCCTATCATATACTAGGTGTCTTATATTTTGTATTGGTTGGGTTATTGGGTGTGTGTGTGTGTGAAACTTATATTGCATACAGTAGTGTAAGCTTTGAGTGTGAAGCTGTGAGGTAGTACCGTGGTAGTACAAGTGAATCTAAGTGTGGAATTTAGATTGGGTAGATAGTCCTACTGTGTAGCAAGTTCAGTCTGGAACTCGTGAGTAAAAGTCTATTTATAATAAGCTGTAACGTGGTGTTTGCCCTATTATAGTGAAGTGGTTTGGTTTGGAAATTCTTTAGAAGGGTCGAGGTTTTACTTCCAGTTGGGCCCTGAAAGGTTTCCTCATAAAATCCTGTGTGCATTATTGCAAGTTCCTTTATATTCTATTTTATATTCTGCAAAAGTAGTCACTAGGAACTCACATAAAATTCACCTCCCACCCCCCCCCCCTCTTGTAGTGTTCGTCTCAACTAACAACTTCCATCAGAAAGCCAATATAGGATCCTATTGGATATTTTCTTACCTGTGTTATGAAAAGCCGAGAAACTTTTTTTTTATTTTTTGCAGTGTCTAACGCCCAAACCATATGGTTCTAGTTCGTATGGAGGAAGTATATGTCAATTAGCCAATTCTTCAAAATGTGAAAATAAATTCAAAGCTATTTACATATTAATAATGCATGCTTAATTCTTAAGATACTCTTTAGCTATTGACCAAATCTTGAGCATTTATCCAGTGAACAACAATATTTTTGCAGTGATATATTCAAAGGTATAATGTCACAAGACTCGCAACAATGTAAAGATCAGAAACTAATGTTGTTCTATTCAACACAATGAGGTAGTCAGAGACAAGGACATAAACAAGTTCCGAACAGCGAGTAGTTGAGAAAGAGGCGAGGCCAAGAGGGAGTCAAAGAAAATGACATGAACTTAAAACAATACTTCGTATTTTTTTTATTTTTTAATTTTTATTTTTTTTACGAGAATATATACTTCGTATGTTTTAGTCAAATTCTAATGGTTTGAGGATTAAATAAACCGCTATTTCATCAAATGCCACTGAGCAATTTAAAAATTCACCAAATGCCATCGGACTTTTCATAATTCACCAAATGCCACCCAGTTTTTAAAAAATTCACCTGGTGCCATTAATGACCAACGACCGTTAACTCCGTTAGTAATTAGGGGTTAATCATGACACGTGTCATAATATAATTGGACCATTTATCTTAATTTATTAAAATTAAAAAAAAACCCCAAAATTTTCCCAGCCACCCCCACCACCGCCAAACCCTAGCCCCTCCCCTCATTTCGCCGGAAAACGGTCGGCCACCACCTTAACCACCAACAATCGGCTGTCCGACCTTTTAGCTCCCCACCTGACCCATCCCCGACCCCCAAAACCACCCACGCTGCTCGGCCCGACCCCAAAAACCACCCACACATCCGCCCCAACCCCAAAAACCACCGATAAAAAGCCCCTCCTCCCTTTCCCCACCCTCGAAATTGGTCGTTTCGACGGTGGGAGAAGGGAGGAGGGGCTTTTTACGAGTGGTTTATGGGTCGGGGCAGCTGTGTGGGTGGTTTTTTCGGAAATTTATTATGAAAACAGCAACTTCTATGTGCGACTGGTCACACCGTGTGACGAGGTGACAGTCTGACACACATCAAATAACCCCTAACTAACGAGTAACCCCTGACCAACCAAATAACCCCTGACCAACTTAGTAACCCCTGACCGAGTGAGTAATTTTTGACCGATTTAGTAACCCATGACCGATTTAGTAACTCCAAACTGACTTACTAACCCCAGACCGAGTGAGTAACCCTTATAGCACTAACAAATTAACCCCATAATGATTGACCATACAGTGTGGTCAGCCACATATAAAAGTTTATGTTTGAAAAAATATATTTTGAATATTCAAAAAATTAATATCCGGAAAAAAAAAAAAAAAAAGATTTTAAGAAAGATGAAAAAGCATTTTTAAGAAATTTGACCCAAACAAAATAAAAAATCGATCAATGAAAATTATGTATACAAGTAGAAATTTATGTAAAATTTATCATCATTTTATATGAGAAAAAAAATATATAGTTTTTTAAGTATAAGTCTTATGTTCCTTAGTTTGAATAAGAGACAAACTTTAATTAGCATGATTCTTTATATATACCCTAAAAAACACTTAAGTTTCTCCTATGAGTGTAACAATGGAGGTTAAATTTGGGGTTAGTGTACTGTTGGTAGTTATATTAGTAGCTAGTATGTTATCAACGACGGAACCTCAGCCAATAGACATGCTCTTTCCACCAATGGAGCCCATACCACCCGCTCAAACAAGACCTCGTCCACCTCCGGCGCCTATGAGAGCACCTCCAAGGACGTTCAACGCCCCATCACCCTCAATTATGCCGCATCCGCCAAGCCAACAGCCGCTCCTTGGCAATAATGCTCCGCATTCAATCTATGGTAATGGTTGACTATTAGGTGGTGGTTTCACTTCATCTTGATGTTTTGGCTGTTGTTGCCTCCTATCTTTGTGCATCTTCATGATTCTGCTTGTTTCTTTTCCCCCTAGTATATTGTATACCTAAATAAGTTTACCTGTAATACTATTCCAACCAAAAATGTTGCATATTTATATGATGGTATGTAATTATGTATAGTAAGATAATGGTGCTTTTTTGAGAGAAAAAAGATAAGGGTGATTTATACTATGTTATTTAGATGAAAAGGTACCATGGAACTTGCTAGTCATTTTTGCGCAAGTATATAAATTGTGCAAGAGAGTTCTTACAAGAAAAACAAACTACTAATAGGAAGCGAAAAACCCTTGAATCCAAGAGATTTTTGCTCAACTTTCCACTAAAATAGGCCAACAAATTTGTTACTCCCTCCGCCCCTATTTATGGTTCCCATTTGGACTATGCATGTTTGCCAATGCAACACTTTGACCGTATATATCGTTACTTGCTTAAAAGTAACCCAACATAGATATTACATCTTACCACCTCCGTTTTTAAATAATTTCTCCATGCACGGAGTTTTAGGAGAAAATAGATAAAGTAATAAAATAAGGAGATAGTGGGATAGGCAGAAGAATAAAAAATTATAAAAAGTAAAAATAGTTGAGAGAATTAGAGGAGAGAAAATATAAAATTAATAAAATATGATTTATGTTGGGTCCACTAGTTGAAAAAAAAAATGAATTAAATATTGTAAAAGCTTTATAAGTAAGAAATTGAGCAAGTATTTAAAAACAGCCGGAAAAGGAAAGTGAAACAAGTATTTAAAAACAGAGGGAATATATATTAAGAGTAATTTAGAATATTCTCTCATATTATGAATAGTGTCAAAATTACAAATGAGAACTATAAAAAAGGAGGAGAGAGTAAAACTTATAAGGAACTCGAGTCTCTACTAATTCCTCAACGAACTCATGAACACAACAACTATTCCCTCTAATAGTTGCAACTCTAAAACTCCCCTCAAAGCTAAAACTCATGCTCTTAAAAAACCTCCAAATTTTTTATTTTTTTTTAGCTTTCACTAGTACATAACTAACCTTAAGTAACACCAAAAAAGTGTTACATATAGTGGTAAAAGTGTTATTGTAAACAATAGGTAACACTTTAGTGGGTGATACATCCACCCATGTTACCTAAGGTCTTATGTAACACTTTGAGTAATGTATGGTAACACTTTTAAAAGTGTTACTGTAAACCTTATTATGTAACACTTTATAATAATATTAGTATCACTTTTAAAGTGTTAATTTTTATTTCTTAGATAACACTTACTTGTATTAAGTAACACATTTCGATTATATAGTAACACTTTATCCGACATAGTGTATCACTTTTTCGAACTAATATGTAACACCTTTTTATTATTAGGCAACATTTATAATAATAATAATAATTATTATTATTATTATTATTATTATTATTATTATTATTATGAACGGCTCAATTTTATAATTATTATTATAAATGTTTAATATTTTATATTTATTATTATTAATAAACTCAGACAAATATATGACATTGATACATAAATAAATATATGATTATGAATAAAAATACATAATTTCTTTGAAACAAAAAAAATATTTAAAATCTTACATGTGCATTACTTTATTGTCTAAATACCTACGATACAAAGTTCAATATAATTTAAGGGACAAAATTATAAGTTACTCTAGTACAAAAAATAAATGAACATGAAGGTGGCAGTGAGAATGTAAGGTTCACTAAAACTTCATTCGCCACATAGTTATAAGAAAGCATATGTAACCAAGGATTATCTATCTCAAAGGCATAAATAAATATGTTCATAAACAATATGAAGTTAACATTGTTAATTTTTACAAGTACAGAAGATTAACCCAAAAGAGACAAACATATATATGAGAAGGGTACTTAACAAAAAATATGTATTCATCCGATCCTTTCATCGCATCATCTTACACTTCCACTAAAAAAATGTTGGATTGTGCTCTGAACCTAGTCAATATGCATACATAATTTTAGACTGCTACTCAATCATTATTGTAGACACTTAAAAATGTCTCCCCAAAACCAAACCCAATGATGAACAACCTTTCACCGCCACTATTGATCGGGTTCAGTATTTTTTCCCGAGAGTGCTTAAAATATCGTATTTAATTAAATTCAATTTTGGAATAGTCCATGGATCAGTCTTGATGTTTGGTCAAAGCATAGTTTTAATTTCAGCCCAAACTTATTATTTAATTTTAGCCCAAACCTTTTTTTATTGTTTTATTATTTTAGCCCAAACTTTTTATTTTTTTTAGCCCAAATAATAATAAAATCAGAAAATAGCCCGAAATTATCAATCGGCACTTAATGCTGAACGAAATTAGGGTTAACAATGAATTTAGACGGAAAAGCGGACTGAAAATTCCCGCGTCACGGCAACAGTCCACTATGTCACGGGAAACTTTCCCGTCTGACGATGGGGTTTCCCGTGACACGGGACACCTGCTGTGACACGGGGGTTTCCGTGTCCTTTCCGCATAAACCCTTAACGCGTTTTCTCTCCCTTTCAGCAAATATTTCCCGCGTCACACAAAAGTGCACCGTGTCACGGGAATGTTTCCCGTCTGACAGTGGGATTCCCCGTGTCACGGTACGCTTTGCCGTGTCGCAGGATACTTTTTTAGGGTTTTTATCATTTTAGGGTTCCGTGTGTTCCCTCAGCACATTTTCTCAATAAATACCCCATCATTTCTGATGTACGAGGCATCAATTAGTTCTCTAGTTTTTTCTCTCTTCTATGCTCTAGCCAAAACACTAACCTACCCTTATTCTTTCAAAATTCCTTCTTCCAGCACTCCCAGGAGTCCATACTTTACTCGTGGTTCAGTCCTTAAGCCAAGGCGTAAAAGGTATAACTGTTTGAGGGTTTGGCCCCAAATCAATTCTATTTAATTTAATTTAATTATTGTTTTATTATTATTTTCTTGAAATTACTAACTCGTTTATTATTTTGTAGTTGCAAACAAACAGAATCAAAGTAAGAATTATATTCCTTTTATTTCTATTATTTTTCTAACGATTTTGTATTGTTAGAATTATTGTTAAATTGCTTCTAATATTAATGTTTATTCCATTATTGTTATGATCACCATATTGCATATTAAAGGGAATATGTAATTGAAAATCACGCCTAATAAGATAATTTGGACAACCGGTTTAAGTTCCTTTTTAAACTTGTTATTAAATCAAGTGATCACTAATTTTTTAGAATTATATGTTGCATTAATATTCAACCAATTTAGCTTAATAATAGTTTGGAGCAATTTGAATATTTTATTTGCATGCCTTTGAGATCGCAAGAATCACTTTTCACTATAAGAATCGAGTAGAGGCCAATACGGGCGAATGTGACTCCATGACTCACTTTGTACCATCATCCCCGATCTTCCTTTCGTGGTTCCGAACCATATGGAGTTAGTAATCTCATGGATTATGAATGGGGTGTAACCTTCACGGGTCAATCGTTGTTGCCTTTTATGATCCGTGAACGGTTTACAAGTTCCTTAAAAACTTGTTGGCTGCTCCCTACTTTCCTTGTCCCTAATCGTATATATCAATTCCCACTTCCTATGAGTGCCAAGCATATATTCACAACATGCTTTAACGTAGGCGCACTTCAAACGACGCCCACAATTTGGCGACTCCACTGGGGAGGATTCTTGGATATTTATCGATTTGAGTGATCGTTATTTAATTAAGATGAGCGTATGAGACTTGAAAGATTCTTGAAAAATATTCCTGTGATTAATTTGACATTGTTTCATAAGCATAGACGTTTTAACGTCGCAGTTAGGTATGTCCCGTAGGGAAAATTGAATAAATTGATTGAGTACGAAGGAAAACAGGGCACCAGTCAGATTTTCTGACTGCCATGCCACGGCAGAATCTGCCGTGTCCCTGTGCAGTGCACCGTCTGCAGTACCGTGGCACGGGAATCTCTGCCGTGTCACGGCAATCCTAAAATCAGTCTGGTGGCTTGTTTTCTTTTCTTACAGTCAACTTCCTTCGATTTTTCTGAAAAAAACGTGTGTGTTCTACATGCGTCTTAGCCCCGGGGGATTTAAGCTCTATCAACCCAAAAACGCTCATGGCAATAAGGGTTCATCCGAGTTATTAAATCCACCCAAACCATGGAGTTGATTCCGATTTCATCACGAACTCGCGGAGCCGCCCGTTGGCATACACCCTCAAGGGAGGCTGCCTTGCTAACGCGTCCAAACTCTACCCCATGGTACTCTATTGACACCAAATAAACTTGACCATAGTCGAACATAGAACTTAACCATAGGTTGTGAACTATTCTTTGCATCATTGTGCCTACGTGATTAATGCTTGGTCATTTTGATTCTAACCTTAACGATCTTTATTTGTCTATAGTGGATTATTTTATGACTGACGATTGCCAATGAACCATACACATTTAGTAATTAGTGCAAACAAAAAAAAAAGGGGGGGTTTTCGGGCCACGGGAAAATCTACCGTGTCACGGCAAATTTCCACCGTGGCACGATGGACTTGCAAAAAAAAAAAAAAAATTCCCGTGCCACGTCAGCATTCACCATGGCACGGGAAAGTTCACTGTGTCACGGTGGATTTCCCAAAAAAAAAAAAAAAACCCGTGCCACGGGAAAGTTCACCTTTTCACGGTGGATTTCCAAAAAAAAAAAAAAAAAAATCCCGTGCCACATCAGCATCCACCGTGGCACGGGAAAGTTCACCGTATCACGGCAATTTCCACCGTGGCACGGTGGATTTCCAAAAAAAAAAAAAACCACCGCGTCACGGCAGCTTGTACCGTGACACGGTATAGTTTTCCGTGTCACGATGCCCTTGAAATAAGTCCAGTCAGCTTTTTTTAAGTCTTCCGTGTTAATTTGGTCCTCGTGTCAGTCGTTTTTGTTAATGTTCACATGTCTAGCCTTACGATCATAACACGAGTGTTATAACATCATTTAGTCACTCACGAGCCAAGTATAGTCCATACACTTTCTTTATGTTCCGAATCGAGTCGTGCACCAGGTCGTTTATGATCGTATATTAGGTTCATGCACCCTTTTTTCGTCATAATAAAAAAATGGGTGGAGTTTTCTCACCTGTTTTCAAATGTCTATTTTTTCCTTCCTTTCCTATCTTAGAGCAATGAGTCAAACAATTAAGTGAATTATTTTATTTCACGGTACTTGGTCAAGGAACAGGGATAGATTAATACGGTTCGAGTCATTACCGCAACAATCTCTCAAATCTAATAGGCGTTCAAAGAGAACTTTGCCATCTCCATTACTCATCACCTTTCAATGGCCATTAAAGAAGATATTGAGAACATCAACAAATCCATCGAGGCACTGTGTGCCATGATGCAAACCCTTACCACTAGGGTCACTACCATGGAACAAAACAAGGTCATTATTTCCACCCTTGACAAACTAAACGAAGGAACAAATGAGTAAGATTTCTAAGGATTTCACCTATGTGGAACGGCCTCCCACTCCTTTGGATGTGAAGGACACTCCCTGAAAAGTTCTCCACTACTGATATTCCAAAGTGCAAGCCTACTGACAATCCAATATTCCATTTAAAGGCGTTCTCTGCAACCATGTCTCTTAAGGGATTAGACGTAACACTCTTCCCTACGGTGTTCCCTCTCTCCTTAGAACATGCTTGCCAACAATGGTTTTATTCCTTAGATGCCAAGCATACTAAGACTTGGCAAGATGTCACCGACAGTTTCATGAATCGTTATAAGTGTAACATTCAAACTAAAACTTCTGAACGTGAACTCTCCATTCTCAAACAGAAAGAGAATGAAGGCTTCACTGCTTACCTGAGCAGGTGGAGGGAAACAGCTTCACTCTTGGTAGATCCTCCCTAAGAAAGAGAGATGGTTCGCCTCTTTATTCAAAATCTGACTCATTAATATAGGGAACATCTCAAATTTCTTCCATTGAACACTTTCGAAGCTGTATACAACATCGGCATCAATATCGAGGATGAGCTAATAAAGACTGTTGGTAGTAACAATAATAACACTTGGAAAAATAAGAAGAACGACCATCCTTCTTCTTCGTCTTCTAAGCACGAAAATATTACCAACAATATAAGCAAAGTTGATCTCAATGAAGTGTTAGCTCTTGATACTCCATTGCCCAAGAAGAAAAGAACTTACACTCCTTTAGAAATGACTTATGATGCGGCCTTTGATCGCCTTTACAGTTAAGGCTTGATCACACCTATTGGGCCATTTCCAGAGCCAAAACCTGAAGAAAGGAGCGCCAAATGGAATCCCAATGCCCATTGCAAGTACCATCAAGGAAGGGGTCACACTACGGAGCAATGTTGGAATTTGAAGGACATCATTCAAGACTTGGTGGATGCAAACAAACTTCCTGTCCCTCCAGGCGGCAAGAAGTAATGAACACAAGGCGCACAGCAGATCCTTCGTGCAAGATTTCATGATTTCTTTCTTTATCATTCATCTCCATTCCCCCATCCATTTCTAGTAAGAATTTTCCATTTTGAATTTTTATATGTTTCATATGTTTTGTTCACCTTTTCCATTAATAAAATAGGCAAATTTCCTTTACATCTCGATCATAGAATTTTTCATTCATTCATTCATTTTCAAAAAATAAAAATAAAAAAACAATTGCCGAACTAAACACAAGGTACACTAATGATTTGAGGCGCCTTTGCAACCCTGTCATTTCCTGTTACCCGTTCAATCACATTTCATTTCTTTATCAACCACTTTGAGCCTCGTCTAACGTTTGGCCTTCATTTCTTCAACCCACATTCACTTAACCCTAGGATTGGAAGATGTGTAATTGTATAACATTCAAAAAGCAAGTAAAAAAAAAAAAGCAGCAAAGCAACAATAAAACAATGTCTAAAGGCAAGTGTTCCAATGTCTTTGATATGGACATGTCTCACATTGCATCTCTCATCGAGTGCTTGGTACCGTGACTGAGAAACATGAATGCTAAGTGAGTGATGGACCGCATGATCTGAGATTGCCTACATTGATTCAAAAGAATGAAAAAAATAAAAAAAAAAAATGTTAAAAATAAACTTGCAAAATTCAAAATTTTCAAATTCAAAATTTCACATATTGGGGATTCTCTCGGGTCTTGAGCCTTTTATCCTTCTCTTCCTTAAACCATCAACTTAACCACATTAAAACTCATGAAAGACCTCTTTGAGGTGTACATACACTTGTGCAAAGTTCGGTTAGAGCTACGTTCGGCCTGATTCCTAACGGATACGTAGGCAACTTCACATTGAGGTGCGGCCACATTCATATTCATATCTATGCATGATCAAGTCAAAGAATATCCAATGTTTATCTCTATATCCCTACCCATTTAGAGCTAGACTTGGAGGCTTGAACCCAAATCACGTTAACTTACCCAGCCTAGAGAGTCATCATCTTTGACTCTTCATGCATATATTTCCATCACCATAACCTTTGAAGCCTCACCTTATTATCACTTTCACACACTTCTTTCACACATACATATCCATATCATCTTTCCCTTAGGAACCCTTTATCATGAAATCTTGTTTCCCTACCGCGCATGCTTCATCATCTTTTAAGACAACATTCATAAGAAGAAACGTTGTATACTTGCTTAGCTTCTTGACCTGAGCAATGTTCATTGTTTCATGCATCGCATAATGTGCTGAGTAACATTTCAATGATTTGTAATAATACAAAGCATATCGTTCTCAGCTCCTTGACCTAAGCAACGTTCATAATTACTTCATCTATATACGTGCTTAGCTTCCAGACCTAAGTGACGTTCAAGATCGCTTCTTTACACCATATATGATGCTTAGCTCCATGACTTAAGTTCATTCATCTATCGTGCCACATGATGTAATTGTCCTTAGCCTCCTGACCTAAGAACATGCATCATGCATACATTATTTTCAGGATAAGCAATTCAATCCATACAATTCATTTCGTCTTGCTCAAGGGGGAAGTTCAAAACTTCTTCCCTTTTTCGTTATTTTATTTTGGGGAAATTCAAAAACTTTTTCAAAATTTTTATCGAGGAAAGTTTAAAAATAAAACTTCATTTTTCACGTCTTTCTTTTTCGGGAGAAAGTCAGTACCTTCTACTCGTCTCATGACAAAAATGATGGAAAATTTTTGTTTTTGCATTTTTGGTTGCTTGTGTCTGCACACACACACTCAAACTATACACACACAATCACAAGTCATACTCATGTCATGTCATGTCATGTCGTGTCAAGTCAAACTTGGTCAAGTCAGTTGGTCAAGTCAATCATAGTCTATACTAGTCCCTTGGAAAATTTTATTTTGCAGGTCTCAATTACAGCCCACGTCCGAGGACAAGCAGACCATCTACAGCCCACGTACGGGGAAAAGCGGACCATTTACAGCCCATGTCCGGGGACAAGCGGACCATTTTGAACCACCCCACGTCCGGGGACAAGCGGACCATCTATAACCCACGTCCGGGGACAAGCAGACCATTTACAGCCCACGTCCGGGGACAAGCAAACCATCTACAGCCCACGTTCGGGAACAAGCAAACCAACTACAACCCACGTTCGGGGACAATCGAACCACCATCATTTCACGGCACAAGGTTCTCAATACACAGAGACTTGCACTCTCATCATCTATCGACTTTCCTCAGGCATGGAATGTATCATCTGCTAGATTTCTTCAGGTTTAGAAAGCTACCAAATTCCTCAGTCGGCTTTCCTCAACTATGGAAAGCGTTTCAACGAACATTATATGGTGGATTCCTTCAAGCATGGGAAGCTGTCAAACTCATTTGTCCCCAACACACTGGTGCCAGATACGTATTCTATCCTTTTACTCTTTTATCTGTAGAATTAACATTTTTCTACAGGTATCGGCGTATATAGAGTGATTTAGGATCGCAGAACGTCTTAAATCATTCTCCATCCCTATCGGCTACTTTGACTATCGTTTTCGAAACTAACGTTTCTACAAACTCAGTCAAAGTGGGGGCTTCTGTAGACACCTAAAAATGTCTCCCCAAAACCAAACCCGATGATGAACTAACTTTCACCCCCACTATTAGTCGGGTTCAGTATTTAATCCCGAGAGTGCTTAAAATATCCTATTTAATTAAATTCAATTTTTGAATAGTCCATGGATCAGTCTTGATGTTAGGTCAAAGCATAGTTTTAATTTCAACCCAAACTTATTATTTAATTTTAGCCCAAACCTTTTTTTATTGTTTTATTATTTTAGCCTAAACTTTTTATTTATTTCAGCCCAAATAATAATAAAACCAAAAAATAGCCCGAAATTATCAATCGGCACTTAAAATGTTGAACGAAATTAGGGTTAAAAATGAATTTAGACGGAAAAGCGGACTGGAAATTCCCATGTCACGGCAACAGTCCACCGTGTCATGAGAAACTTTCCCGTCTGACGATGAGGTTCCCCGTGACACGGGACACCTGCTGTGACACGGGGGTTTCCGTGTTCTTTCCGCGTAAACCCTTAACGCGTTTTCTCTCCCGTTCAACAAATATTTCCCGCGTCACACAAAAGTGCACCGTGTCACGGGAATGTTTCTCGTCTGACGGTGGGATTTCCCGTGTCACGGTACACTTTGCCGTGTCGCAGGATACTTTTTTAGGGTTTTTATCATTTTAGGGTTCCGTGTGTTCCCTCAGCACATTTTCTCTATAAATACCCCCTTATTTCTGATGTATGTGGCATCAATTAATTCTCTAATTTTTTCTCTCTTCTATGCTCTAGCCTAAACACTAGTCTACCCTTATTCTTTCAAAATTCCTTCTTCTAGCACTCCCAGGAGTCCATACTTTACTCGTGGTTCTGTCCTTAAGCCAAGACGTGAAAGGTAGAACTGTTTGAGGGTTTAGCGCTAAATCAATTCTATTTAATTTAATTTAATTATTGTTTTATTATTATTTCCTTGAAGTTACTAACTCGTTTATTATTTTGTAGTTGCAAACAAACAGAATCAAAGTAAGAATTATATTCCTTTTATTTCTATTATTTTTCTAACAATTTTGTATTGTTAGAATTATTGTTAAATTGCTTCCAATAATAATGTTTATTCTATTATTGTTATGATCATCATATTGCATATTAAAAGGAATATGTAATTGAAAATCACGCCTAATAAGATAATTTAGACAACCGGTTTAAGTTCCTTTTTAATCTTGTTATTAAATCAAGTGATCACTAAATTTTTACAATTATATGTTGCATTAATATTCAACCAATTTAGCTTAATAATAGTTTGGAGCAATTTGAATGTTTTATTTTCATGCCTTTGAGATCGCAGGAATCACTTTTCACTATAAGAATCGAGTAGAGGCCAATACGGGCGAATGTGACTCCATGACTAACTTCGTACCATCATCCCCGATCCTCCTTTCGTAGTTCCGAACCATATTGTAGGCGTCGTTTGAAGTGCGCCTACGTAAAAAGGATGTTGTGAATATGCTTGACACTCATAGGAAGTCGGAATTGACATACGATTAGGGAAACGAGGGACAAGGAAAGTAGGGAGCCGCCAATAAGTTTTTTAAGGAACTTGTAAACCGTTCACGGATCATTAAAGGCAACCACAATAATGGGACAACGAAAGGCAACAACGATGACCCGTGAAGGTTACACCCCATTCATAATCCATGAGATTACTAACTCCATATGGTTCGGAACCACGAAAGGAGGATCGGAGATGATGGTACGAAGTGAGTCATTGAGTCACATTTTGCCGTATTGGCCTCTACTCGATTCTTATATTGGAAATGGATTCCTGCGATCTCAAAGGCATACAAACAAAATATTCAATTTGCTCCAAACTATTATTAGGCTAAATTGGTTGAATAGTAATGCAACATATAATTCTAAAATATTTGTGATCACTTGAATTAAGCAACAAGATTACAAAAGGAACCTAAGCAGGTTGTCCAAATTATCTTAATAGGCGTGATTTTCAATTACATATTCTCTTTAAACATGCAATATAGTGATCATAAAAACAATAGAATAAACATTAATATTGGAAGCAATTTAACAATAATAGCGTTAGTCAAATCAAATAATAAAATAACCTAATCATGATACTAGCAATATTAAAATAAGATAAGAGTAATTAAATTAATTAATTACTCACATTCTGCGCGTTCCTTTAAATTGCTACATCATGAATAAATTGTTAGTAACTTCAATAAAAATATCAATGAAATGAAAATTAAATTAAATAGAGTTGATTTGGTCCAAAACCTCAGTTAGTTATACCTTTCACGCCTTGGTTTAACTATAGAACTTTGGGTATTGTATGGACTCCTTGGAGTGCTTAAGGAAGAAATGATAGAATAGGGAGGCTAGTTGTAGACACCTTTCACCGCCATTATTGGTCGAGTTGAGTATTTAATCTTTGGAATGCTTAAATCTATGTTCTATCCAATATATTTCATGAACCAATCCAATTTCTAGCTCATTTCCCTAAACCATAACCTATTTTCCACTTTTTGTGTCCACATCGCAAAACTGAGAGAAACTAATTTTATGACTATCCAATTTTGATCCAATTATTATTTTTTTGGATAGGCCTTTAAATAAGCTTTCCAACCATATAACGAAAAAGATATGAGGAAAACACTAAACTCGGCCTAAAACCGACACCCTTCCACTAAAATGGCCATATCGTAAAATTTACATATAGTTTTGACTTGATTCTAATTGGGTCGGAAAGTAGACTTGATAAGCTTTCCAATGATATATTACATTCCTTATTCCAAGTTACGGATCAAAATTTATGGTTATTTTAAAAACGGGTAAAAAAACTGAAATTACCGCGCAACAGCAAAAATGCCGCGACGCGGCAAAAGCTGACGTGTCACGGGGCTTATTCCCGTGTCACGGTGCCCATTTTTGTAATTCTGCACAATTTTCTCCCGTGTCACGGGATTTTGCACCGTGTCATGGTGCAATTTCCCGTGTCACGGTGCCCATTCCGTGACACGGGAATATTCCGTGTAATTTCCGCGTACTTTTTACACCGTGACACGGCATACTGCACTGTGCCACTGTGGACATGTCGTGTCACGGAATTTCTTCCCGTGTCACGGTGCACATCCCGTGCCACGAGATTGCTCCGTGTTTTCTCTGCGTAATCCCTAAACGCGTTTTCACTTTTCGTAACCTAATTATTTCCCGCGTCACTCAGTTTTTCCCCGTGTCACGGGATCTTCCCCCTGACGGCGCCTGTCACTGTGTCACGGTGCTCTTTGCCGTGACACGGTATTATTTTTTAGGGTTTTTATCTTTTTAGGGTTTCGCGTGTTCTCTCTGCTCATTTTCCCTATAAATAGGACCCCCCCTTTCTGCAGTTTGGGGCACCAATAATCATTCTCTCTCACCTTACACCAAAAGTCATTCTCTTCTCCCTCTTTAATCTAATTTCTAGCCTCCTTATTCTTCCATAATAATTCCCCTAAGCACTCCAAGTAGTCTATACTTAACCCGAGGTTCCGTCCTTAAACCAAGGCGTGAAAGGTACAAATAACTGAGGGTTTGGACCAAATCAACTCTATTTTTTATTTAATTTAATTTTCATTTACTTTATATTTTTTTTATTGAAGTTAATAACAGTTTATTCATGATGTAACAATTTAAAAGAACATGCTGAATGTAAGTAATTAATTAAATTAATTACTCTTATTTTATTTTATATTGTTAGTATCATGATTAGGTTATTTTATATTTGATTTGACTAACACTATTATTGTTAAATTGCTACCAATATTGATGTTATTCTAATATTATTTTGATCACCATATTGCATGTTTAAAGGGAATATGTAATTGAAAATAACGACTAATAAGATAATTTGGACAACCGGTTTAGGTTCCTTTTTAATCTTATTGTTTAATCAAGTGATCACGAGATTTTAGAATTATGTGTTGCATTAATATTCAACCAATTTATCTTAATAATAGTTTGGAACAAATTGAATCTTTGTTTATATGCCTTTGAGATCACAGGAATCACTTTTCATTATAAGAATCGAATAGAGGCCAATACTGGCGAATGTGACTCCATGACTCACTTCGTACCATTATCCTCGATCCTCCTTTCGTGGTTCCGAACCATATGGAGTTAATAATCTCATAGATTATGAATGGGGTGTAACCTTCACGGGTCAATCGTTGTTGCCTTTATTGTCCCTTATTCGTGGTTGCCTTTTTATGATCCGTGAACGGTTTACAAGTTCCTTAAAAACTTGTTGGCGGCTCTATACTTTATTTGTCCCTAATCATATTATATCAATTCCCACTTCCTAAGAGTGTCAAACATATTCACACATACTTTTACGTAAGCGCACTTCGAGCGACGCGTACACTAGTGTTTAGGATAAAGAGGGAGAAAAGAATTATTTGATGATCAAACTTGTTGATGATTGAAAAAGGGGAGATATGACCTCTATTTATAGAGAAAAAAGAAGGGTCGAAAAAACAAGATAAGATCCGAATTAAATCGGAATAAAACTCGATAGACTGCAGTTTTTGCGATTTTTGTTTTTATCATATCTTTTGATCCAGAAATCGGAATAAGATGAATAAGATATCGTTGGAAAGCTCTTGAAATCTACTTTCTAACCCAATTAAAACCAGATTAAAATGTTTTGTAGAATAAAAGATATAGCCGAAATAGTGAGACGGTGTCAGTTTTGGATAGAGTTTTTTATTTAATTCATATCTTTTTCGTTATATCTCGAAATTGATATTATAATATATCATTGGAAAGATAAGTTCAAGGGCTATCCAACCATATAAAATTTGGATAAAAAATATGAGGCACGAAAATAATATATGTCTATCTTTGAACGTCTTTCAATTCGGATATAAATAGGATTTTCAAAAAAAGGAGTTTTATTCAAATATCAAACTATTTAATCTTATCTTTTCAAAAAGGATAATTAAGATCTTTTAGAAACTTATAGAAGCTTCCAATTAATCCTAATTGGTTTAGGAATGGGATTAAATAATTTAGACCCTCCACATGATCATTAGGTCGTAGGTAAGGTGGGCTTAGGTTTGGTTTGGGCTCGGTTTAATATTTTGACCATAACTTATTCGTTATAACTCGGATTTGGGCTTATAATATATAGTTGAAAAGCTCTTTTAAAGCCCCATCCAACTATTAAATCATTGGACCTAGATTATGGACCAAAATAAACTGGATTAAATGTTTTATAAAAAGGACACGAAATGAATGATTTTAAAGGATACGAAATGAATTATTTTGGGTTTAAAGGCACGAAAAGAGGAAAATAAGTAAAGGTTTGGGGAAATGGGCTAGGAATTGGGTTGGTTTATGAAATGAAAATATGGATTTGAATATGGATTTAAACACTCCAAAAATTAAATACTCAACCCGACCAATAATGGCAATGAAAGGTTGTTAATCATCGGGTTTGGTTTTGGGGAGACATTTTTGGGTGTCTACACATATGGAGTTAGTAATCTCATGGATTATGAATGGGGTGTAACCTTCACGGGTCAATCGTTGTTGCCTATCGTTGTCCCTTTATTGTGATTGCCTTTTATGATCCGTGAACGGTTTACAAGTTCCTTAAAAACTTGTTGGGGCTCCCTACTTTCCTTGTCTCTAATCGTATATGTCAATTCCCACTTCCTATGAGTGTCCAGCATATTCACAACATGCTTTAACGTAGGCGCACTTCAAACTGACGCCTACAATTATGTCATTAGAAACAGGTTGTAAATTTCTCCAAACTTGATTAAAATGTCATTGAAAACTAAAAGAAGGAAGTTGCCACATTAATTTCACCACAAAGGCAGGAAATATTACCATTTTTAAAACTATAAGTAAATACCATACTACATTGAGCCAACAAGTATTATAATATGCAAAGATCAGCTTACTGATCTAATATAATGTACCAATCATGAATCACATGTAAATCAATTGCATTCTGCAGGTTTGATTAAAATTTGTGAGAAAAATAAACATACTCATCAAATCATAAGACATATACAGGGGGGAAATATTATAGCTTTACATCCAAAAAAATCGATCTCTATGCTTGTGTACCATAGGATATGTAGTGATCAATTTGCTACTCCAAAAAAACAGGCTAGAATTTTACTCCCCAATAACCATGGTTAGTGGGGTTTAGAGAATTTAACAAAAAATTTGATATGAGAATTAGCAATTCTTAATAGATACCACGAAGAAATACCCAAAAAGAAATAAAAAAAAAAAACTTATTACTTTGCTAACTCACAATGAGAATAATAAAATAGCAATGGTAGAGCTAGCAAGTAGTGTTAATTTTATTCAAATTCAATCCAAAACTCACTAAATCGTTTAAATCTAATGCAAATGCAATTTCGTAATCCATCCTACCTTAATATGCCAAAGATTTAAAACTTCTCTGTTTCACATTTCAAGGTTTCTAACTCGCCAGAATCAACCGGCCACCAGTCCGTCAATAACAATAGCAGCAACAAGGCCCCATTTCAGCCCCAACACAATTAAATGCAAGCAATTAACAAGCAAGATTCCTACTTTTAGACAACATCAATCACAACCTAAAAAAAGGAAGTACGTTAAAGAAATGAATTTTGGAGAAAGGCATACCAGATGATTGGTTTTGGGTGGCGAAAGTCGTTGTTCAATGAGGCCAAACCCTAGGCGACGAAATCACAAACCCTAGACAATGAACAACAACAACAATTGTGAGGAACCACAAATCTCTTCGCAAATTCGAATACCAACAAAACAAATCATCAATTGAATCACAACCACTAAAACCCCCCAAAATCAGAATTAATTCCGTATCAAGATTATGTTATGCAATCTCTACAAAAAATCAATTCACGAAAAAAAAATCAACAGATCTTGTGTGAACAGAGAATCAAAATTAGCAGATTATAGAGGAAGAGATTGGAAAATTGGTGGGATTCTAGGCCTCGAAATTGGAGCCTTTTGATTTAGAGAAACATAGAAGAGGGCGAAGAACGATGGAGGAGGGAGAAGCTAAGGAAAGAACGAGTGTAAATAAAACAAGCAGCACTTACTATTGAAAAAATAAAAAATAAAAGAATAAAAAAATAATTAAAAAAAATTGTGTTACTATGCAATGTTACCTATTTTAAAAGTGTTACTTTGTAATGTTATTTATGTCAAAAGTGTTACATTAAGTGTTACATTGTACAAAAATGTTACAAAAGTGTTACTTATAAATTTAATAATTTTGCATATTAAAAAGTGTTACCAAAACGTGTTACATATACTCAATTATGTACTAGTGTTTTCAAGAAGCCTTATACTTCTTATAAACGTACAAAAATTATTACAAACTTTTTGATTTGTCTATGAAAAGAAAATATACGTTGAAAAACAAACTGAAAATTTAATGATAAGAAATTAAAAAAACTCGCAAACTATAAATTTAGAAGCAAGAAGTAAATGTAAGGAAAAACGAAAAAGAATAATCTCACCCTTACTTATTCTTTCGAAAACAACCCCACCTTCGATTATTCTAGAAATAATCTCACCTTTGACATAAATTTTCTTTTAACAGACCTTGACTGGTTGGTAACTTGTTGTCTTAGGTTATTTGCCACGTGTTAACTTTTGATTGGGTTATTTTAATTTTTATTACAAAATAAATAACTAAAAATATAATAATAAAGGAAAATTGAAAACTAATAATCTCACCTTTACTTTTTCTGCTCAAAGCAACTTCACCTTTTCGAATTCCCGGTATAATCCCACCTTTAACCCTCATCTGCTCAAAATGCGCCTTTTAACCTATAAGTTGTTTAGCTGGTTAATTTTTTTTTTTTTTACTTTTTAATTTTTTTTAATCGCTCATCTCTCACCTTAGCTACCCACCATAACCACCACCACCCTTCCATAACAACCACCACAGATTACCACTTAACCCCACCACCTTCTTTCTCTTTCCTAACCTCAACCACCCCACCACGACCCTAGAACCCCTAAAACCCGACGGCCCGACCACCCTTATCCACCCACAAAACCCCCCTAACACCAACCACCCTAACCCTAAGTCAGCAACTAGCCTACCACCGGCCACCCTAACCCCTCCTGCCTGTAGCTAATCTTCAGCCGTCAGCACCCCCTGTCCCACCAAAATCGGCTAAAAATAGCCACACCACCACCCGCAAAACCGGCGATTGGACCCCTTCCCCCATTCTCCCTCCCCGAAACCTTCTTTCAACCACTCAAAATTTGAAACCTGCCGCGAAATCCACCGCCCTATAAATTCGCCGCCTAAAACGACACCATCATACGATCGCAACATCACCGAAATTGACCGTTCTAGGGCTTCCATGGTCGATTTTGGCCGTTTTGTTGTGAGGGTATGGGTGCTCGAAGGGGTTAGGCCAGTAAGGGGAGGTGATGGATCGGTAAGGATTCACGTATGCAACAAAGATGGTCAATTGTTGTTGTTGTTGGCGAGAGAGGAGCTCTGGCAGGGGGGAAGTGATCAGGTGGGCTGCAAGTCCGGCAAAGGGAGGTGGTCAATTGGGTTTGAGGGAGATGGAAGTGGGAAGGTGTAGACACCCATTTATGTCTCCCCAAAACCAAACCCAGTGATGAGTACCTTTCACGTCGAATCATAATCGAATGAAGTGAAAGTGTGGAAAGTTTAGTGTTGCGGATAGTTTTAATTTCTTTTCTCTTCTCTCTGTTTTTGAAAACTTATTTTAAGAGAACAACCAATCCAGTTTGGTTGGTCCATGATATGGGTCCAATAGTAGTGTATTTGGATGGGGCTTGACAAGAGCTTTCCAACGATATATTATAAGCCCAATTCCGATGAATATTAAGGAAGTAATGGCCAAATTACTGAACTGGGCCCGGTTTGAGCCTTATATGCGGCCCAATGATCTAGGGGAGGGCCTAATATAGATTTATCATTCCTAATGCAATTAGGAATGGTTTTAGTCTTCTAGATTCTTCTAAAAGGTTCTGTTCATTCCTAATTCAATTAGCATTGATAAATTGACTTTTGTTGACTTTTCAGAGTTTTAATTAAAATCAAAGAACATTTTTTGAGGAAAATACGATTTTATCCTCCTGTACGGCAATTTTTATCTAATTTTAAGAAAACGCGTGAATTTCTGAATCAGCGCCAAACGCCAACTGTAGCGCTTGGCGCTAGCATTGGTGTCTGGCGCTAATGTTGGCGTCTGGCGCCAATAGCCAGCGTTGGCGCTAATCCAATTTTATTTGCGTCAGAACTCTGTTTTGATATTTTATCTTTTCGGCTGTTTTTCTTTATAAATAACGTCGTAAAAACTCCGTTTTCATTCATCCACAATCACCTACAATCACCAACTCTCATCAAGTTTTCTTTATTTCTCTCTCTTTTCTAAACTAGCTTCTCTCAAATACAAAATTCCGCATTCATTAGATCTAGATACACCTAGCCATATTCGAAGTTGCCTTCGCCCTAGACGTGAAAGGTTTTAATTTCTGAGGGTTTGGTCCCAAATCTCTCTTTTAATTAGTTAATTTAATTGCTGTTTTGATTATTGTTTTCCTTGAAGTTACTAAAGTGTGTATTTTGTTATTAGAAAGAGGTACGAGGCATCCAAGTAAGTACTTTAGTGGTTTTTATTGATGTTATTATATAGATATCATGCTTAGATTGTTATTATGATTCCTAGTATCATGTTAGGATGTTTTCCTTAATTTGATGTTTAGGGTGACAACAATAAATTCCTAGTATCATGTTTAGGGTAATTTTAATATCAAGTATGATTCAAAGTATGATGCCTTTTATGTTCTTCCTAATATTTATGATTGTTAGTATAATGTTAGGGTTAAACCTTTGATTTTTATTGTTTTGTGACATGCTAGGGTTTGTTATTAATCTTGTTAGTATCATGCCTAGGATCTTGCTAATATTATGCTTTAACATGATTATTATAATTATGATTATTATAATTATTATTATGATGATTATTGTTTTGATTATTATTATGATTATTTTGATTATAATTTATTCTGATTATTATGTTGCTTGATATATATTTGTATTGCTTGATCACACCTTTTATGCACGTTTAAAGGGAATTTGGTATTTGTAATCACGCTTAATAAGATAATTAATAATCTTGTTTAGGGTTAATATGATTATAATTCAAGTGATCGCTAATAATAGTTTTATTTGTGCATTAAATTCAACCAACATAGATTAAACATGTTTAGGGTAATCCTATTGATTGTGTGTTAGTCAGAAAGCGCACATGAATACGATCAGAATTAAGTAGAGGCCTATTATTAGGGCAGGTTCAATCTCTTTTAGGTTGGATTTGTACCTTCATCCCCGAACCCTACTTTGTTCAAGACCTTATGGAGTTGACGATCTCTTGGATCGTTAAGGGGTGTAACCTTCACCTCGTGAACGGTTTACAAGTTCCTAAAACTTGTTGGCGACTCTTTTGCTCTATCTTCTTTCCCTTTCGACGCCACCGTACTTTAGTGTATGATCACAGTGGGGTTTAAGCTAGGGGATTAACGCTTGAAATATTCCCTACAGTTTTTTGGCGACTCCACTGAAAAGGATTTCTATTTTAATTCCTGAATTTGTTTCAACAATGATTTAGAATGAGTGGATGAGACTCGAAACGTTCTAAGTATTTCATGTGCGTAATTTTGATTAACATTATTGTCATATGCGTAAAAAAGTTCTCATTGGAAAGACCATCCGTAATGAGTTAAAACATAGGATTTTACACGTAGGAAATTTGAGAAATATCTTTCACAACTAGGACCGAAATAACACTGCGCGAAACTGGAAAATTTTATCGAGCACAGAAAGCTACTAAGGCATGTAGGAATTAGCGTCAGCGAATAGAAGCTGGCGCCAGACATTTAACCGTAGCGCCAGACGACAGCCATGTCGTCAGGCGCTACAGCTAAATCCTGGCGCTAACCTCTGTTTGCTGGCGCCAAATTCTTCCAATACCGAGCCAGAAATATGCATTCTAATTTCAACCAGTTTTTCGCATTGTTTGCTCGATCCTACTTCCTAATTGAGTTTTTCTCACTTTTCTGAAACCCATATGTGTTCTACATATGGACATAACCCTCTGGGAATTCATGCTCCATCTACCTGATTGAACGCTCTGAGCAACAAAGGGTACATCCGAGAATGTTGAATTCACCAAACCATGGAAGCGAGTTTTTCTAAACTCGCGGTGTCCCATCCACTCACGCCAACCCTTCACGGTTAGGATTCCGCGCGGTGCATCCGGACAATTAACCATGGACCCTCTATTGACTATACCATATCCCAAACTTTAGAGAACTAGAGCCATGTTGCAAACTCATTGCATCATATTGTTCCTACTTAACTAATTGTGCATTATTTGTTGTGCATATATATGTTTTCTTAATCGTTTGTTTGACTTGTGTTGAGATTTAATAAATTAATGGCTTAAAGAACTTTGCCTAATTAATTAATTGATTAATTAATTTGAGTAAATAAAGTCTAGTATTTTAATCAGAATTGACCAAGCACGACTTTAGGCATGCCCCTGTTGATTAATAACACCGAAAACAGTCTCAGATTGAAGCTCTAGCATTGGCGCCAAAATATGAGCTGTAGCGCCACTTTGTGTAGTGTGGCGCCTGGCGACAGCTCTATCGTCTGGCGCTACACTACACAGTGCGACGCCAGTCCTGTCGTTTTGACGACAGTTCGGATTATTGATCGAGTCATCACCTAGTGTCTAATTAACCAGTTTGCTAAATAATTCGGTTAATTTTTACTGTCAATCATACCTTGTTAAGTCATTAATTGAGTCTAGACACTAAGTCACATAGTCTAGCCACATGGTCATGATACGAGTCTTAACATATCACCTACGCTCACTAGTCTTAGCACACACTTCGAGTATATGTCACCATGACCATGTCTTAGGTTCATGCATGAGTCGGTCTTTTCCGTCATTTGAGTTGGGGGTACATTCTATTCCTAATTCTTCATATCCCTCCATCTACATCATTTTTCTTCACATTCTATTCCAATCTTTCTTCACTTCCTCCATCCATTGCATGTTGAATAAAGTTTGAGTCAAATAATTAACAATGAATATCCCCAAATTCCTTTTCCACAGTACTTGGTCGAGGAGAGAAGGACGATTAATCAAGGACAACACCTTTGTTCAGGCCTTGCTTTTTGATAAACCAATTCGTCAAAAGAGGAAGGCTAAAAAGATAATGGCAAGTCAAGAAGAGGTCAATGAACTTAGGAATCAATTGAATGACGTGACTGAGGTGTCAAAGGCTTTAACCCTCAAAATTGATGACCCTGTGAAGCAACAACAAATGAACCTCATGCAAGAAAGTTTGAGAAAGCTATCTAGTGATTATAAATTTCAGGGCATGAGTTCGCAAGGGGTCTCGCTAGACAAGGAACTTCTTTTGCATATGTTCAACGCCACTGACATCCCTAAATTCAAGGCAACAGATAACCCTTACTTTCATCTAAGAGCTTTCGAAACTATAATTAACATTAAGGGTATCGATAAGAAGGTTTTCCCCTCTCTGTTCTCACTATCTCTTGAGACCATTTGCCAGCAATGGTTCTTTTCTCTCGAGAAAGAGAAAACCTCTTCTTGGGAGTCGATAACAAACCCTTTCATAGATAGATATAAGTGCAACATCCAAGACGAAACAGACCACAGACAACTTGAGATGTTAAAACAAAAAGAAAACGAAGGGTTCACTTCTTTCTTTAACAAATGGAGGGAAACTTCTGCTAATATGGTCAAAACTCCCACTGAAAAGGAATCTGTGAGGATGTTTATCAAGAATATCCAAGGGAAGTATTCAAAGCACTTAAAATACCAACACAACTTGAATACTTTCAAGGCTGTGTATAACATAGGCATTGACATTGAAGATGACCTTCTGAAAGATAATAGTGCGAGAGGAAAGAAGAACGACCATCGTTCTTCTTCCTCTCCCATTAATGAGGTACATGCTACGAACACCTCTAAATCACGAATCCAAAGGTCAAAAAGGGTGCTCACTCCACTTGGTATGAGTTATGGAACAACTTTCAAGAAGCTACACCACAAAGGACTAGTCATGCCCATAGGGCCCATAAAAGATCCAGTTCCAGAAGCCAGGCCACCCAAGTGGGATCCTAATAAGCACTGCAAATATCACCAAGGAAAGGGTCACGACACCGAGGAGTGTTAGAAACTCAAAGAATCTATTCAAGATCTGATCGATGACAATAAAACTTTCGAGGTTCTAGCGATCGAAGAAAATCAAACATCCTTCGATCCATCACTTCTTATCACACCTGTAGGAGAACCCATGATCGAGACAGCTTATATAACCTCTCTTGATGAAGTGTCCATAATTGAGGAGGATGAAAGTCTCTTCTTAGATTATACCCGGGAAGACTCGTCAAGTCTAAAAGAGGACGTCCGAAAACTGCAAGATGTCGATGCCATGCTCTTAAATGTGGTAGAAGGATTAGCCAATCGGGTGATGGCCATCGAACAAAATTCTCGCCAAGAGTTTAATGAAGAACTCAATGCTCCTAAGCCACGGGCAAAACGGACCATTGAAGAATATACACCAATAAGAATGACTTATAATGAAGCTTTTGTCTGCCTTCGTGATCAAGGTCATATTCACTCCATTGGTCCCAATCAAGACCCTCCATCTGAAAAACGTTTTCTCAATTGGGATCTAAATTCCTATTGTCGATACCATAGAGGTCGCGGTCACACTACTGAAAAGTGTCTCGCCCTCAAGAATCTTGTTCAAGACTTCATTGATTCAAATCTCCTTCATGTTCCTCCGCGCGAAAAGAAAGCCAAGATTAGTAACAATGGTAACAGTGGTTGTAAAGGGAAGAAGAACGACTATCCTTCTCCTTCTGAAAACACCTACTCTAGCAATAGTGTTGGTCCTTTCGACCTTAATGAGATCTTAGGATTTAGAAAGCAACAAAAAAGGGATTTTACCCCTTTTGAAATTAGCTACGATGATGATTTCGATCGACTCCATGCCAAGGGACTCATTACTCCTATTGGACCTCTTCAAGATCCCCCCCTTGAGAAAAGATTGCCTAGTTGGAATCCAAATGTGCACTGCAAGTACCATCAAGGTAGGGGTCATGCTACTGAGAGTTGTTGGAAGCTAAAAGAGGTTATCCAACATTTGATTGATAATAACAAGCTTCCCATATCTCCAGTTAACAAGAAGAGCGAGTGATGATAAAGCAAACAATACAAGACATAAGGCAACCTTTAAATGACGAGATTTCATGACATCTTTTTTCTTTTTCTTTATTTATCCTTTCCCCAAGATTAATTTTGTAGATTCTTTATTTTTTCCCTTTTTAATAAAATGACCATTTATTCTCTTACATATGATCATTTCATTATATTGCATTAAAAAAAATTAAGAAATCCATGTCGAACTAAATACAAGGTATACCAATGATTTGAGTCACCCCTTGTAGCCACATCATATTGCCTTTCACCTTTCTAATTTACAATCCTTTCTTCATAAACCTCTTTGAGCCTCGTCTAATGACAGACCTTTCAGTTTTTCAACCCTTATCTACCTAACCTTGGGATGGGATGGTGTGCAACTTATGCAATTTCAAAAGCTTGAGTGATTTCAAAAAATAAAAAAAAAATAGTAAAAAAAGCAATAAATAAGTAAAAAAAAATAAAAAAATAAACAAAAGTGTACAAAAGGGTAACTGTTCCAATGTCTTTGATATGAAAATGTCTTTGATAAGAACACGTCTCAGATTGCGTCTCTTATCGAGTGCTCGGTACCGTGCCTGAGAAACATGAATGCCAAGTGAGTGATAGACCGCATGATCGGGATTGCCCACACTTATTAAAATAAAATAAATGCTAAAGCAAAAAAATATAAAGCAAAAAAAGAGAAGCAAGCCTCAAGCATAAAAATATAAAGACTCAAAAGCAAGGTTGCACACCTTGGGGGCTTATCTAGGGTCTTGAGCCTTTTTATCCCCTTCTTCTATAACCTTTAGCCTAACCACGTTACAACCCTTAAAAAGACCTTTTTGAGGTATACACACACTTGTGCGAGGTTCAGCTAGAGCTACGTTTGGCCTGATTCCTAACGGATACGTAGGCAACCTCACATCGAGGTGCGACCGTAATAAACATGCATTCATATTCACATTCACATTCACACACCATGATCATATCAAGGGATCTCCAATGCTCATCCCTATTTATTTAGAGCTAGACTTGGGGGCTTGGTCCCTACATCATTAGCTTACCTAGCCTAAGAGTCACCACCATTTGACTCTTTTCAATATATTTTCCCACACACTTAGCCTTTGCGGCCTAACTTTAGTGTCACTTTCACACACCGCACAGATACATGACCAAATATACTTTCCCTTAGGAACCCTTTGTCATGGAATCTTAACACACCGCTAAAGAATGCCTTGTCATATCAACATCACTCATCAATCATAATTTTCATTGCATCACGAAGTATGAAGTGCTTAGCCTCCGTGCCTAAGTTATCCAAATGCTTTCATCATTGAGTCAACAGTTGAGATAGCCTAGGATGAATTAATCCTTGAACCTTGAGAGATAGTATCAAACAACATTTAACTAAGCTCATTCAACATGCACCTTCAAAACTTCGATTCTTTTTTCGCGTCTTTCTTTTTCGGGAGAAAGTCGGTACCCTCCACAAAAATGACGGAAATTTTTTGCTTTTTTGCATTTTCGAGTCGCACGATCACATTACAATGCACACACGAGTCATGTACGCATTGAGTCATGTCGGGTCATGTCACTTTGATTTGAGTCTAACACATGTGTCAAAAACACTTTGAGTCGAGTCAACCTCGAGTCAATCACAGTGAGTCAAGTTTATGCCTTGAGTTGTGTCAAGTCAATGAGTCAAGCAATGTTAAACCTTAGGTCAACCCTAAGATGATTAAAGAGATTAGCAAAGTTCTATAGTAAAAAATAAATACAGGTGCAGCAGAATAGGGAAGACCCTACTCCAGCGCCAGACGAAAACATCTAGCGTTTGGCAATAGTTTTTAGCGCCTAGCGCTAGGTCACAGTGTCTGGCGACAGAGTCAATTCTTGGCGCCAGAGATATTTCAGCAGCGACAGAGCTCGAAGCCTCTCAAAAAGGTATGAGGCATGATATTTATTGTTATTCCTTGAAGTTACTAACTCGTGTATTTTGTTATTAGAAAGAGGTATGAGGCATCAAAGTAAGTATTTTGATGGTTTTAATTGATGTTATGATGTAGGAATCATGCTTAGGTTGTTTTTATGATATTCCTAGTATCATGTCAAGGGTAACTTTAATATTAAGTATGATTGTTATGATGCCTTTTATGTTCTTCCTAATATTTATTCATGTTAGTATCATGTTAGGGTTAAATATATAATTTTTATTGTTTAGTGACATGCTAGGGTTTGTTATTAATCTTGTTAGTATCATGCCTAGGATCTTGCTAATATTATGCTTTAACATGATTATTATAATTATGATTATTATAATTATTATTATGATGATTATTGTTTTGATTATTATTATGATTATTTTGATTATAATTTATTCTGATTATTATGTTGCTTGATATTTATTTTTATTGCTTGATCACACCTTTTATGCACGTTTAAAGGGAATTTGGTATTTGTAATCACGTTTAATAAGATAATTAATAATCTTGTTTAGGGTTAATATGATTATAATTCAAGTGATCGCTAATAATAGTTTTATTTGTGCATTAAATTTAACCAACATAGATTAAACGGGTTTGGGGTAATCCTATTGATTGTGTGTTAGTAAGAAAGCGCACATGAATACGATCAGAATAAAGTAGAGGCCTATTATTAGGGCAGGTTCAATCTCTTTTAGGTTGGATTTGTACCTTCATCCCCGAACCCTATTTGGTTCAAGACCTTATGGATTTGACGATCTCTTGGATCGTTAAGGGGTGTAACCTTCACCTCGTGAACGGTTTACAAATTTCTAAAACTTGTTGGAGACTCTTTTGCTCTATCTTCTTTCCCTTTGAACGCCACCGTACTTTAGTGTATGATCACAGTGGGGTTCAAGCTAGGGGATTAACGCTTGAAATATTCCCTACAGAAGGGGTTTTTAATTTTTTTTTAATTATCCTTTTTTTTAAAAAAATATTTTAAAAAAGAAAGCCAATAAGAAGGTGACACATGTTAAGTCACTAAATAGGTTACTAATTTGACAAACCAGTAAAAGGCTCATTTTAAGCAGATGAGGGTCAAAGGTTGGATTATTCTAACAATTCGAAAAGGTGGGATTGCTTTGAGCAGAAAAAGATAAAAGAGAGATTATTAGTTTCTAATTTTTCAATAATAAACTGGAACAAAAAAATCCATCTAACCACATCCTGGAAGCCCTGTCCCTAGCTACCCTACCCCTTCTTTGCCCCGCCTTTCTTATCCCTGGATCCCCACCAAGAAAATCTCCACAGCATATTGCCAATCGAAATCCCATAAAACCCTAACTGTTTCCTCTACCATTTTATGGGTTCACTTTGGATTTTGGCTTTCATTTTTTTTACTTTATTTAGCTAAAATTTATCTTTTATTTCTTGCTCTTCCATGTGATTTTCTTCAACTACATGCAAATCATGGAAGATAATGTGTTAAGCTTTGGTGAGGCTCATTGATGCAATTTTGTCAATAGATTTATCCAACAGTCCAATGAGCTTGGTAAGATAGTAACAAATTTGATATTGGTAAGTGTCACATTTAATTTTTCGCTAACTATGATGGCGTTAGATTCACTAACCAGCCAAACTTCTCACACTTACTTTTATGAGAACGCACTATATAGAAAAAATAGAACACTTTAGGATTTCTCACAAGGCATACTTTTATTAATATCATAAGTAATGTATTTACACAATAGTTTCTGGATGCCTTGGACAAGCCCCCAAGGTCATCTATTTATAGGCAAAGGAGGACAACCCCCTCCAATGCGAATAGACACTTATCATGCATGTGTTCCAAGTGGCACCCATGCACTAACTAATCATTAATACAAGTCAGCAATCCAAACCCAAACATAATGGATCACCACCATTATATTTCGTGTCTCTTTGCTTTGCCTTGATCCACATACCGTCATCCTAATGTGAAGGGTTGCATCGCTTCAAAAGAGTGTCCATCCCATAGGCCACGTAACGGTTCACTAATTGTCGTCTTGCACCAACCAACGCCTCTATCCAAAGCACCCCTTCGCCCAGATACCCCTTCGCATCAGATGCCACTTCGCACATTGGTGCTGATCCGCACCAAGCAACATAACGCTTCGCATTGCATCGCACCAATGCGCTGCTCTGCTAGCACCATGTCAACGACCAAGCAACGCGTCACTTCGCTGCACCGCACCACGGCCAAGCATCACGTTGCTTCGGTGTCCCGTGCCATAGCCCATGCGTCACATCGCTTCGAAGCAACGCAACTTCTCCAAGCATTGCGTCACTCTAATGCTCCATATCGTAGCCTAACCGACGCATTGCTTCGCACCCAAGGTTAAGCACGCACCAGAAAAGGCTCGCCACGAGCCTTCGCTCAAAACCCCAAGTCATTAAGCCCACTTATGTAATCAAGACAACCTTGTGCTTAAGGTCTAGGTATCCCACGCCACACTAGGACCATGCATCATGGCCTTAGCCAATGATGCACCCATGGCCGCACCAAGCCATGAGTAACACTGCTCCCCCTAAAGAGCTTTTTATTGACATAGGCTTGAAATACTAGTGAACACGCCAATGACAGTAACACAATAATAGGTTGTTGACCCCAACCCTTGGATCTACGCCCATCCAATAGACCTTAGCTTACTCAAGCTACTTATAGAGGCAACCATGCCCTTATTTACTTTATCAACCACTCTATAGGGTCGTATAGTACTATGTACAAGGCCTAGCACCATAGCCAAGCCGTAGTGTGCCTTTGTCTAGGCACACCATGCCGCGCATGGCTCAATAGGGGTCTTAGAGTAAGATAGTTACAAATTTTATGTCAATTAAGGAATCACACAAGCAGCTCAGGTGGGAGAGGGGGTTTTTGGGGTGAGGGTGGTTGTCTAAGTGGGAGGGGTGGGGTTTGGGGTTGTTTAGGCGGCAGGGGGTGGAGGTGAGGTTGCAATTCAGGTGGCAAGGGTTTATGGGGTGGTGGTTATGGTGGTTGCTATAAGATGGGAGGAGAGGGAATTTAGAATTTTCACAAAAAAAATTATAATAAAAAAAATACGATTTAATAGATTGTAGGTCAAATTGCCTGTTTAAAGAAGATGGTAGTCAAAGGTGAGATTATTTCTAGAATAATAAATGAAGTTGAGATTGTTTTTAGAAGATCATACAAAGGTGTGATTATTCTTTCCCATTTTTCTTAAATAGAATAATGATGGAGAAGAAGAAACGGTGAAACTATAAATAAAGAAATGTAAATATGTGATTGGGTAACTGTATTGGTGAAAAAGAAGTATAGTCGAAAACGTAGAGGATAACATGAGTGAGAAAAAGGATAACAAGAAGTGGATCATGAATGTGCTTTCAAATGAATATGTGCGCGACCCATTGTGTGAACGGATTTATGGTGAGTTTGTTCTACACAATACTTTTTAATTAGATAAACATAAGAACTATTGTAAAAACAACATCCATATCAAATTAAAAAAGCAAGTAATGATATTTAATTAGACTATTTCTTTTTCATTGCTTTATGTGTCTAATTAATCTTTCAAATCATATACTCATTTAATCCCTGAAAATTCTACTGGCTTTGTTGATGACTCTTGTTTTTAATAATGGAAAAATAAATGAGTGCATATAAGAAGAATAAAGTAAGAAAGATGGAAAAGAAGGCCCAATTCTACAATAATCGTCTTTAAAATGACTACCACTATACTTAATTTTCATTGGTAGAGTTTTTATTTATTTTTTTTGTTAGTCAAACTTCTTAAAAATGATTTTTCTTTTTAAAAAATTCATTTTTTTTTACAAAAATAATTTGTTCTTTCAAAATTATGTTTTTGAAGGAAATTCAAAATTGATGTTATAAAAGTTCCTAAATATTTTTGGAAGAGAAAAAAATTTGTAGAAAGTTTGACCAACAAAAAATCAAAAATTGGCTAATGAAATTTAAAATAGTGGTAGTCGTTTTAAGGATAAAACAAGGATAAAGAAAAAAAATGGATTTAGGAATGGATGGTGTATATATCTCACTGTTTTTGTATATCTATTTTTTTAAAGTATATAATAATTTTTTTTATTTTTTCTATCCTCGTTTTAATACCTCTATACAAGCCCAACCTCATATAAGGTGCTACTTTGCAAAAACGAATTAGAAGCAGGAAAACCCGTTTTAAAAAGTGAAATATAACAAAGTTTCCAAATAATTATATTGGAGAAAATCCAATTTTTATCTGTGAAAAACATGGTAAATTTATCTAAGGGCAAAAACGTCATTTCAGATTATAAATAAGGGTCTTTTGGTATTTTAGGACAATTTACTCTATTGAGAGGTTGAAAATGGAAAAGCTTCAAAACAGCTCCATGGAAGTCGGACAACTTGTGTTTTTCACGAGCTCAGTCAATGGTATGTAAACTTCAATAGAGAAGGAAAATTACACAACCAAACAACAATCACCTACCCTTTAGGGTTAACCATTCCCTAAATTCTATATTTTTACTTAGGGCTTTTGTTAGATTTGGCGGCAAAGCCGCCGAAAATGGTGATGTCAAGGTTTGTTGGTCTCCATTGAAGTAGCTTTAAGAAGAAGATGAAGTGATTAGCTGTGTCGGAAATAAACAAAGGTGGAAGAGACCATGGAGGTGGGTAGTGAGCAAGAAGATGATGATTCTTTTTTTCCTTTTTTTTTATTTATTATTTAAGATGTAAAAATATTTATAATTTTGCCACCAAGATAAATGAATTTATTTATCTTGCATATAAATATCTGGGATCCCTCATTAAGTCATTATATTGGCTACAATATTTTTGTAGCGATTGATAAATAACCCAGTAAAATGCAAAATCTACATTTCTCCTAAGAAGCCTAGTTTAACCTTTCAAATTTTGTTTATTGAATGGCTAAATCGTAAATAAATTAAAAATTTGTGTGGTGAGCATGATAATTTTGTAATTAAATAAACTATAGATCCCATATTTGACACAAAGTTGTTTTATCTATATTTTTTCCATTTGATAAATATAACTAGTTTAATGCGCGGCGATGTCTTGGATTTTGTTTACAAGAAATGAATTACCTTAAGTTTTAATAATATGTTGAAAAAATTATTTTAAGTTTAAATAAAAAGTAGAAAAAAAAATCGAAAGAGAGATGTAGTAGTATATGTTTTACAATTAAGTAGGGAATTACATTGCTTAAAAAAAAGTAGGGAACTGCATAATAATTTTATAGAGTAAAAAAGAATTTATTCACGGGAAATCAAGGTGGTCTAAATACAATAATGGTCATAAAAAATGGACATTCCAAGGGTTGTGAGGGGATTAAATATGGTCTAAAATCCTCTAAATATGTATATGTGGTGTCATGTCATCATCCATGTGATGCTATGTAATAAATCTCATTATGACATGGAGGGACACATGTCATCAACACGTTATTTTCATGAGATTTAATAATATTATGGTCATAAAAATTAGACATTTCAATGGTTGTGACTTGTGAGGGGATTAAATATGGGCAAGGGTTGTGAGGGGATTAAATATGTTCTAAATATGTATATGTGTTGTCATGTTATCATCCATGTGATCCTATGAAATAAATCGCATTACGACATGGAGTGACACGTGTCGTGAACATGTTATTTTCATGATATTTAATAATGGTCATAAAAATTGGACATTTCAAAGGTTGTGAGGGGATTAAATATGGTCTAAATAAGTATATGTGGCGTCATGTCATCATCCATGTCATGTTATGTAATAAATCTCATTGTGACATGGAGTCACACATGTCGTCAACACGTTATTTTCGTGAGATTTAATAATATTATAGATTATAGATTTATTTATAAAGCAGATTATGTTGTATTTTCTCAGCTCTCCAATCTTTTTCAAAAAGACAGATAATAACTTCGTATGCTTTACATTCTCCCATTCGAATCATAGTACTTTAGTACTCATCAAAACTTCATAAATTGCTTACGAAAGTATTAAATTACTTGCATGGCTTGGACAGGCAAAGAATACGACTAAAAGAAGGAAAGAAAGTAGAAAAAGTAAAGCAAAAAATGTTATTCTAAACATAGTATAAACAAGGTATCTCCCTTCTCCAATGCATTCTTTTCAGGAGATTCTTACTAAGGAATAATGTTCTTGCCCTATCCAATACCTTTGACGTAATTGTAAGGATTTGTGTTTCTCGTCCAACCGTGTACTCGTCTTAGACCACCTTCTAAAACTATATATACCCGGATATCGGGCATCAACTTCACAAATCATAGCCAAAGATAAGAAAAATCATTTCCCCCTCCCCTAAGATACTCGAAAAAAAATCGAGTAATATAGTTTACAGAAGTTAGACATCATGGCTGCTTCACCGGCATTGATGAAATCCGACTCAATAGCTGATAACATGCCAGAAGCATTGAGGGAAAGAAGATACCTAATGAAAAAGTGTTTTTCTAGGTATTTACAACAGGGGAAACGGTTGATGAAGCTTCATCATCTTATGGACGAGCTTGAGAAATCCATTGATGATCCTGCTGACAGAACTCAAGTCTTAGAAGGCACACTAGGCTATATTTTGTGCTCGACTCAGGTATATTACATTGGAAAAATACATGATTTGATGACCAAACCAAACACATCTTTTTGTTTCCCTTCATTTTTCTCATCCTTTTAAGAGGGTGAAAGGTAACTTACAGGTATCTAAAAGTTTCTCTTGTCTGAAAATCCACAGGAGGCAGCTGTTGTTCCGCCCCATGTTGCCTTCGCAGTTAGACCAAATCCTGGCTATTGGGAATACGTTAAAGTAAATGCCAACGATCTCACAGTCGAAGGCATCAATGCAACTGAGTATCTGAAATTCAAAGAGACCATATATGATGAGAAATGGTAGTTTTATCATTGATATATTAGCAGAATTCCATTTCTTCAAAAATGGTGCTTACAACAGAATGTTTTGTGTGAACATTACAGGGCCAAGGATGATAATGCACTAGAGGTGGACTTTGGGGCACTCGAATATTCTACCCCACGCCTTGCTTTGTCTTCTTCAATAGGAAAAGGAATGAATTTTATATCAAAGTTCTTGAGTTCAAAGCTCTGGGGAGAGAAGGAGGCTGCAAAGCCTCTTGTGGAACACCTGCTGTCAATGAAGCAACACGATGATGTAAGAACCCAAACTAACATAATTGCGTGCATTTATTTAGAAATTATTGCTCATGTATTGAATTTAATCTTGGCAGAACCTAATGATCAATGAGACACTGAACACACCAGCAAAGCTGCAGGCCGCACTGGTTGTGGCTGAGGTGTTCCTTTCATCATTTCCTGCTGATACACCATTTCAGACCTTCGAGTTGAGGTACACCATTATGACTTAACACATCAGAAAAGGAATTATTTCAGTTTTTTCAAAAATAAAATAGAAGACTTAATACCAATATTTTTAACAGACTGAAGGAGTGGGGTTTTGAGAAAGGATGGGGTGATACTGCAGCAAGAGTCAAAGAGACTATGCGTTTTCTCTCCGAGGTGCTCCAGGCACCAGACCCAGTGAACGTGGAGAATTTCTTCGGCAGGCTTCCAACAATTTTCAATATTGTGATATTCTCAATACATGGTTACTTTGGTCAAGCAAATGTTCTTGGCTTGCCAGATACTGGGGGCCAGGTATGTGTCTGGTAGCTAAAACAGCCTGCAAAAGAAGCACTAAGTACATGAATAAGATTATTGTTAATGCCTTTGCAGGTGGTTTATATTTTGGATCAAGTCAGAGCATTAGAAGAGGAATTACTCATCAGAATCAAGAATCAAGGGCTTACTGTGAAGCCTCAAATTCTAGTGGTGAGTACAATCTCAAATGAAATCATAATTTCATTGAAAATTATGAAACTCGAAAGTACAGCTGATTGGTGATGTGACACACAGGTCACCAGACTAATACCAGATTCTCAAGGAACCAAGTGCAATCAGGAACTCGAATCAATTGAGGGCACCAAGTACTCTAACATTCTTCGCGTCCCATTTAGGACAGAGAATGGAATCCTCCGCCAATGGGTTTCTCGTTTTGACATATATCCATACCTAGAGAAGTTTACACAGGCATGTAGCCATTAAATTATATATTGACTTACCACTTGAGATCATTATAAATCACTCTGATTGTTAAGTACTTCTCTTTCATATGACACCAGGATGCCACAACCAAAATCCTTGAGCTTATGGAAGGAAAGCCTGACCTTATAATTGGAAATTACACTGATGGAAACCTGGTTGCGTCTCTCATGGCAAACAAACTTGGAGTAACACTGGTAAATAGCATCAAATAATACATAGTAAGAATCATATCTCTGTTTTGTTATTCATCATTTATCTTGAAAATAGGCCACCATAGCACACGCCTTAGAAAAGACGAAATATGAAGATTCAGATGTTGGCTGGAGAAAAAAGGATTCCAAGTACCACTTTTCATGTCAATTCACAGCAGATATAATAGCAATGAATTCAGCAGATTTCATCATCACGAGCACATTTCAAGAAATTGCAGGAAGGTCAGACACTGAGACTTTATACTTCATACTTAAAGTTTTGAAATTCCCAAAATATGAATTTATTTGCATTTTCCGGAGCATAAAGCAAGTTTATAAGATCTATACATAGATAGTAATCTATCTTCAATCCAAAGCTTTGTTTATAAGATTTAATCACAATTTCTGACTGTTAGCCTTAGGACAATAAATTTGAAAAATTTCTGACCAAGAAATACTATATGGAGTTGATCTTTTGCAGCAAAGAAAGACCTGGTCAGTATGAAAGCCATGCAGCATACACTCTCCCAGGACTATACAGGGTGGCTTCGGGCATCAATGTCTTTGACCCCAAATTCAATATTGCTGCACCTGGAGCAGACCAAACTGTCTACTTTCCCTCCACAGAAGCACAGAGACGATTCACACACTTCCATCCAGCGATTCAAGAATTACTGTACAATAATAAGGATAATGATGAACACATGTAAGTACAAAAGGATACAAAACCTGCATCTAAGTATCATACTTTTAAGATAACGTTCTGCTGGGACCTGGATCAGAACAGAGCACACACCGAGCCAAACACAGAAAAGAACAGAGACAGAAATGGGGTATGTTGTATTGATAATCAGAGAAATTAATCAATACAGCTCTCCTTCTTTCGAGAGGAAGGAATCTCTCCAACAAACTAACTCAATCAATATATTTTGCATGCCTTCTCTATTACAAAACTCCTATATATAATCAGATACTCAGCATCTAGCCTCTTCTACAGCTAAGAATAACAAACTTATTCCCATAATTACTAAAGTACCCTGAAACCCATAACAAACTTCCTAACAGAATTTCCCACCCATCATCAAGTTGCTAGAATCTTCTTCTTGGGCTTCCTTCGAGCATATATGATTAAGGGCCTAGGCTGACCCCTTGCAATACCCCCTTCCCAAACATGCACCTTGTCCTCAAGGTGGAAGGAGGGGAACCTGTCATCTATCTTTCCAATTTTCAGCAACTAAGTATATTTTTTCTAACAGGGGATTCCTAGAAGACAAGAAGAAACCCATCATTTTCTCCATGGCAAGGCTGGATACAGTGAAAAATATTACTGGACTGGTTGAGTGGTATGCGAGGAATGAAAGACTCAGGAGTCTGGTCAACCTTGTTGTTGTGGCAGGTTTCTTTGATCCCTCAAAATCCAAAGATAGAGAAGAAATGGCTGAAATTAAGAAGATGCACTCATTGATAGAGAATTACAAATTGAATGGCCAATTTAGATGGATTGCTGCCCAGACTGATAAGTACAGAAACGGGGAGCTGTACCGTTTCATTGCTGATACACGAGGTGCTTTTGTGCAACCTGCTTTATATGAAGCTTTTGGTCTCACAGTCATTGAAGCAATGAATTGTGGATTGCCCACTTTTGCTACAAATCAAGGGGGGCCAGCAGAGATTATCGTTGATGGTGTCTCTGGCTTTCATATTGATCCCCACAATGGAGATGTGACAAGCAACAAAATTGCTGACTTTTTCCAGAAATGTATGAATGATGATGAATACTGGAATAAGATCTCAGCAGCCAGTTTACAGAGAATCTATGAATGGTAATAGCAATATATATATATATATATATATATATATATATATATATATATATATATATATATATATATATATATATATCAAAGAAAATTTAATCCAACCAACAGAGCTATTAGTCAAATGAATCATACTTGTATGTCGCTGGTCACCGTAATCCTTTGAGACAGGGCATTTATTGTTGTTTCCTTTTCTTGTACTCTTGTGCAGCTACACATGGAAGATATATGCGAACAAACTGCTAAACATGGGATGCATGTATACCTTCTGGAAAATTCTGAACAATCAAGAGAAGCAAGCCAAGCAAAGATACATCCAAATGTTCTACAATCTTGAATACAGGAATCTGGTATGTTTCATTTCCATTAAAAATAGGTCATATCAGCTCCATACAAGATACACTTCATTAAGGTTATTTTACTAATAAAAACCTGTTGCAGGTGAAAACTGTGCCTATCCCAAGCTATGAAGTTCCAAAGCCAGCACCAAAGCCAATAGTAAGGCCGCAGCCACCCAAAAGGCATGCTGTTATTCTCTCCATATATAGTCTTTCCTTCATGCAGTAAAACGTTATTGTTCCTACATTATAATGATGGGAAGCCTAATTTTAGAACTAAAGTAATTTTCTCATCAAACTAAGTATGGAATGCCATTTTTTACAAACCTCATGTTTTTACTGTAATTACTATACTTTTCCCTCTGTTTTTCCTTTAATCATTCCAAATTTGTAACTTATGGACATAGAACTTCCCAATAATCTAGATATAACCAGACTTAATGTGTTTGGCTCATTCAGAGTAAAACCGGATAGCAGGAATGTGTGTCCTAATTCTTCTCTTTCTATTTCCAATAAAATTACCATTGACTAACACAATCTCTCATTTCCTGCACCAGGCGGCCGACAACTCGGATACAGAGGTAAACAGGGGCATAGAAATCAATGACTTGAAATACTGTTTTTTCAATTTTATACTTGACATAATGCAGTGTTATTTATGACTTTCAGGTGGTTCGGAGCTTAACTCAGCACATGGCACAGTTTGAAACTTCCCCAAGAAACACGTATGCAGCTGTATACAAAGTCATTTCGAAGCTACTCTTTATCATTGTCCTACTGCTCCTCTTTCTAATTTGTTGGACTCATTTCTCAACTTACCAAAGTCAAAAGGCATTGCCTTTCTGAATAAAGCTACCTCAATGCTATTGTAATTAAACTTTAAACATATTCAAGAATTGGATGCTTCCCGACTACAGAATCAAGCATACATGTTGTATACTAAAGAAACTAAATGTAAACATCAGAGAGATATACTTCAACTACAAATTGGAATATGAAATACTCTTTTATCTTCATATTTCTGTTAGAAAAATCTGTACATCTTTTATTTTGTATCTAATTTTCTTTTTGGCCACTCCCCTCCCATCCAAAAGCCAAAAAAGGGAAAAGAAAGAAAATTTCGCAGGGTGGGGAGTTATGGTAGAAGTAAGGTGGCTAAAATGACTATCACAAAGAAAACTGAAGTCTAAGGGAGAAATACCAAGGGCTACTTTATCAGCCTGATCCTATATTTCCACAGAATAAGAACCCTTATGCCAATACCATAAAGATACGATAATTTTACATGACTAGACAAATAAAAATACAGATAACAATCACCTGTCATTTAAACAAACGAATGAATAAATCACCCCCCCCCCCATTGATAAATTGATAAGTACACAGTTTTTTCCAAAAAAATTCTTAAAAGTAGCATACTCATAGCTTGAAGGAGTGGGATGGTCTAGAGCACAAAGGAAGTTAAATCACAACTACTCTTAAATGCAACAACTGTCATTAATAAAGAGTAGAATAATTAATGAAACGTGAGAACTAAAACGCAATCTCATACAAGAGGTATCTCCGTCCCAAATCTTCTTATGCACTATTTAAGTCAACACCAATAAATGCATGATACATATACAGGATCGCCTTGGTTTAAGTTATTCCTACCAACTTTGTTCGTAAATTGACAATTAGATCTGCAAGCATTTGGTAAGCTTTTAAAGCAAGTTAAAGAATCTCTAACTATTCTCCACTCTTAAGAGATCTTAACAAGCTAATCAATATTTAGGATAATTTATTTTAATAATTTGGGATAGAATTCATAGCATAGCATTTCCACTCACCTTCAGGTTGTATCGCTGTAATACCTTCCAAACATAGCTATAATCAGAATTAAATTTTATATAAACTGAGTTACAAGGTTGAAGAGTTTTCACACCAGCTGGATTATGTTCTTGAATATTTTGACATAAATATGAAAATTAAACACTTAACAATAACTGCTTGAAGATGAAAATCTATTTGAAACTAACTCCTCTATTGTACACGGAAATAAAACTTGCAGCCAAAAGCAGTAAAATATTTTATCTTAATCAAAGCTTTATAGATATTCTAGGCACAGCCTTGTATTTACTTTGGGCACGATATAGGATTAATAGGAACTTGTTTCAACAAATCAGTGGACAGTGACAAATAGTGAATTAGCTCATGGATTTGTGTGAAATTTTGCAAGGAAGGTTCCATACCATTGTCAACATGCAACTCCAGCCCAAAATACGTGATATTCTTTATAAATCTTCAAAACCAATTTGAGACGGAGTTACATTAACATGAACTTTGGCATGTGACTTTCCTTCCAATACTACACGAACCATTTACCATCATTGACTACCAAATGTTTCATCATGAGAAATAATCGCATTATCATCATCCTAGACTTTGTAGCATTATCTTCCACGTTTGCTCTAGTCAAATATCCACCATGGAACATTTATATTCATACTTGTCATCATATTCCCAAACTTGAAGCCAAAATTTCATCGATAAATATTTGTAACAAGATAAATGATCATTTGAAGGTTCTACAAAGTTACATTCGGACTATTTGTACTTGAGCACCCATTAAACTAATACAAAGTATTAAAGCAGGCGGCATCAGACAACATGGAAACAGACAATATGGAAATTAATTACATTCTAATATAAAAGTTGTTGTGCCAGTTAGGTTACCTAGCCAAGCAGGCTGCTAAAATCTTCAGGGATTGTACCAATACCAAAGTTAGAAATCCATCCATGAACTTTTGCATCTTCCTGCATGTACATAACAAAAAAATTCAGGTCATCAAAGAAGTGTGAGTCATCTAGCAACCACAAGCAACAATGTGTTTCTCTTACATTGAGATCAGAAATGGTTTCCAAGCAAAGGATAACATCAATAGTTGCCTCATCTGGACTACAGCCTCCCATATAGTGCCTACAGTAACACAAAGAAGCTCTACTTACCGCATTATAAAAGAAATTCCTCACCAAGTGGTATTAAAACTTTAAGAGTCATACATTATTTTAGATTAGTACTACCATATTAGTATTTCTTTTAACATGCAGTATTGAAGATAAGGTCAAACTCTGCTTGAGCTCCTGCAATCTGCCCACATTCATATAGTTCTACTTAGTTGACATATTCTTTATGCACAAGCCATAGATATATACTGACCTTGACTTAAATAAAGCTTGTCTACATCATTGCTCCAGATTATTCCAAAACCATTCTGATATGAATAGTAATATAATGAAAGGATGACCAGCAAAAATCAGAACTTCAAACCTACAGCAGAAATGTAAAGATGACACTCAAGTTTACCAACAAACATCAATGGGATTGTCATTCTTTAGAAATATTGACTCTTCACTTCAGCTCTAGCAACATTTTCATTGAATAATGTGTTATATTCAACTACAAAGCAATCCGTGCTTTAAATTAAACTTTTCAATAGTTCTGCACAAAACGATAGTATGAAGATTTTGCTCAGAAACTTGACAATATGACTCTTGAATAAATAAATCCCAAGTTGTAACCTTAAGCAATAAGATGATATAAATGCACTAGATGCCCACATATCCTCACCAGCATTCACAGAAACTTCAATCATCAGTTCTCTCTAACAGCGGAATAACCCAGTCTCCATCTTTTGTCCCTTCCACAATCTTATCAGTTTCTGCACATCTCTTCTCCTCATAAGTTGCTTTGTCAGCCTTTAACTCATTAGTATTGCGCCTACCGAGCAACATGAGGTCCATCATTTTTCTTCGGACATTATAGAACGGGTTAGATTCAATCAATTCACCTTTGCTATATGCCTCTCTAAGATAAACTGTCTGAGTGTCACCTTTAGTAGAGATATAGAATATCCCAGGGTGCTTTAACAAGAGTTCGCGAAAATTAACTTCAATCCCCAAATCCTTCCGGAAATGTACAAATCTTTCAACATCCATCATTTTCTCAACAGTCAAGCTCAGAAACTCATGTAAAATTCCCACAACTCTTTTCTCAAAACGCTCAATCCCAGCTTTAGTATGACTCCGTTTAACCTCTTTTTCATAAGGTTTCACATAAGACAATCTTTGCCAATTCTTTAGCTTGTCTTTAAAACCTTTCTCTATAACATAACCTGTAGGAAAATTTATAGGGAATGCATACTTAGTCTCAAATTCACTCAACCATTTCTCCTTGTACTCCTTTTCCCTCCACTTTTCGACACCCCCAACTCCCGAACTTTCATCCCTCTCAACTAAAGCCACAACCTCAAGATCAACCAACTTAAAATCATCGGTATACTTTCCTAGTATCGACTCTCTAAAATCCACTGGCAACCCCAACTCTCGCCTCACCAATCGTAAGGCATGTAAATGAAGCATTCCCTCTTTCGACATCATCAAAAGCTTCTTAACCCGCTTAACATTATCCAATTCACACTCCTCCATCACAACCCTCTCTTCCTCAATCAAAGCCATCATCTTTCTTGTAACACTACAACACACATTCTTCCTAACAGGGTGCGTAAAAACATCAAAAACATGCGGGTAATTACCAAGAAAATCACCCATACTAAGATTAAGACCAACTACATTATTCCAACGAGACATAATTTGAACAGAAACATAATGGCGTCTTCTCTGAGACATTAAGTCGAACAGGTGGAGTGCAATATTGAGTTTCCTGATTTGGGATGTCAGTAAATCAAGTTTAAGGTCCCGGGTTCGACTTTCTAACCGCGTTTGAGCAGTATTCGCGGGTTTTTTCCATCTTCTTTGAATGAAGTGATTAAATGGGCCAAATTGGATTGGCGATTCAGGTAATTGGTGTAAATAAACTGGGTTTTTTCGAAGATATTTGAAGAGTAATGCTCTCATGGCGTAAGAGAAGAGAGAATTAAGGAAGTGGGTGTAAGGTGGTGGTGGTGGTGGTCGCCAGCATAGGGGGAAGTTGCTGATGGACTTGCTGTAGATGCTGGCAAGGGTGGCAATAATCTATATCAATTATATTTCAACCCCGCGCTTTTAAGTTTATTTCCGATTAAAACTTATTTTTATAAATTAAGGGTCTGTTCACGTTTAAACTGAATTGATCGGAGCTGAACTAAAATGAACCGATTGGAGTTAAACTGAACTGAGCTGAACTGAACTAAAATGAATGTTTTATGAGAGAGGAAAATTAGGAATTCAACTGAACTGAACTGATTGGAGTTGAACTGAATTGAACTGAAATGATTGAAGCTGAACTGAACTGAAATTAAGTAAATGTGAACAGGCCCTAACAAACTGTTAGTTGAGACGAACACTACAAGAGGGGGGGTGAATTGTAGGTGAGTTCCTAGTGACTACTTTTTAAATATAAAACAGAATAAAATAGGAACTTCAATGCACACAAGATTTTACGAGGAAACCTTCTAGTGCCCAACTAGAAGTAAAACCTTGACCCTACCTTAGGGATTTCGAACACAAACAATTTCACTATAATAAGGCAAACACCAAGTTACAACCTATTATAATCAACAAACTTGCTACAGAATAGGACTCTATTCTACCCAGTCTAAGTCCCACACTTAGACTCTCCCTCGTACTCCCTAAGTACGGGCTTTCCAACTTCTCAACAGAAGCTCTCTCTCTCTGTATGCAAAGATAAAAAAATCACTCACACCCAAATAACCCAAACCAATTACAAGTACAAACACCTAGTATATGATAGGCAAGCTATGCATGAAACCCGAAACTAATATGACAAGATGATAAGCTTGGCAAACTTACACATTTATAGCTCTGTAAATTCTTCACGCATAAACTCACAAAAAAAAAACCTAAACTCCTTTTCTTCTCTACTATTTATACAAGTATTACTTGTATAGAAAGTAGGTTTTCTTAAAGATAAATAAGTTAAACTTAACTTATCTTTTCACACGGTTTTTATGTAAATCATTAGAAGAAAATCTTTTCCAAAAAAAATAAGATAGAAAGATTGAGTTAAAAAGCATAATATCTTTTTAACAAACTGATTTTAAGAAATAATAATTTAAAGAAAATCTTTTTCGAATTCTATCTTTTATCTTTTCCGATTTTAATTTATTTGCCAAGCTAACTTGCCACGCTCCTAATAGACTTCATGCATATCCTACTTAACATATTTAACAATGAATTTAGGAGATAAAATCTTAACTAAGACATTGCTGCGTTGTGCTCTTGTACTGGTAGGATTACTTGCGCTCCACGCTTACTAAGTTCCACCAAAGATCTTAGCCAGCCATCTTCAAGTTCCTGTGAAGGAACGTTCCTGTTAGGGAACTCAGTTCCTGTGAGGGAATCTTCTTCTGTTTCGAATAACCTTCTTAAATAAAGAACTTCTTCAAGTCTTCTTAGTTTCAGTTACTTCTTCCATCTCCAAGATCAATTTCACCTAAACTAAACAAACACTTGAAAAACATTTATTAAATGAGTTTGTTGTAGTTTAAGTTCTTCATCATCAAAACCTTTAAACATCAACAATTTCCCCCTTTTTGACGATGACAAATTTAAGCAAACTCTTAGAGAAGATTAAAACAAAATAGAAGGACGTATTTTTGTATTTTTGATTTATAAAGAAAAAGTAAACACGCAACTGAATTAAAAACAAAAACTAAAAGCAAAAATAGACAAAAATAACTAAGATAGAAGTAAACTAATCTAACAGCATCATATCAGAAGAAAGTTCTGATACTTTATCAACTGGAACCCAGAACAACTTCAGCCTCCATGTTTGCTTCTTCTTTTCCCCCTTTCGGCATTATCAAAAAGTCATGCTTTTTCAAGTTTATTAAGCATCTACCTACGGCCCCACAAGCAATTCATCGAGTGTGGGAAACTAAAGGCAGCGCTGCTAAACAACCTCAAGTAAGTTCTACCCTACAACATAAGTGTTCAAAATACACATAAACACACAAGTATAAGCAGAGTTCCAACTTTTCATTAAAAACCAAAAGATTTATCATCCGGTTGAACAATTTAGAAAAATTTACAACCAAAATTAATTGTTCAAATACTTAAAGACAAAAATTAAAATTGTTCATGACTGAAACAGAGAAAATAGGCTAGGCTGAATATGAAATAGGGCAGGCTAGGTTTCAAGGAACTCTAGAATTTTCTTGAAGTCCTCCTTTGTCTGATGTGAAGAGGCCTCCAACCTTTCTTCAATACCCTTGAGTTTCACCAGGAACTCCTCCTTCTGTTCCTGTAGAGCCTTGTTCAGTGCGTGCTCTTGAAACTCCTTTTGCTCTTAAAGTTCCTTGTTCTGTTTTAGCACCATCTTCTTGAAATCCTTTAACTCCTTCCCCTGCTCCTGTACCAACTTTTCCAGAGTCAGCACATGAAGCTTTCCAGCAGAATCCTTCATTTGACTCTCAACCCTTTCCATTCTGTCAACCAGTTCAGCAACTTGCCCATTGAGGATATTTTCCTCAACATCCAACTCTAGTGGCTGTTCCATACTAGTTTGAGGAACACCATTGGCAGAAATCCTCCTGCTCTTTCTCACAGGCTGCTCAGACACAGCCTTTTCTTTCCTCTTCCCTGTCACTTTCTCTTTCTTTTTCTCTCCCTTCTCTAATTTTTGAATTTTTCCTTGTACCACTTCCAAACTTAACCCAGCCAAAGTTTCCTCATTAATCACATTTTCTGGCTTTTCATCCAGAGCCCCATATTTACCCTTCAGAACTACTCCAGCATTTTCAAATATAGTGGACAAAATGGCACCATACCCTACTTTTGTCCTACTAGGAACACAGTGTGCTAAGTGCTGGTACATTAAAGAAGGAAAATTGACCTTGATTTTCTTAGAAATACAGAAAATCACTGCCATATCCAGCAAACATGCTTCCCCCTTTTTAGCAGTTCTGGGCAGAATAGTCTTCTTTACCAAATTAAACAACAGCTTGTTTAAGGGGCTAAGATCATTATGACTCATGACCTTCTTCCCTCTATGACCACCTAACGCCTCAACAATATCACCAGTCAAATAGCTACCTACATTGACACTTCCCTTTCCCTTAATATAGGTGTCATACCCTTCAGTAGGAGTTTTCAGAATTTTACCTAGGGTTTCAATGTTCAATTCGATTTTTACCCCATTGACAACACTTGAAATTGTCCCTAATTTTGCTTGAAAATTTTGGCAAAATTCAGTCATAGCTACAGGGTACATATAGTTTGCTGAAACTCTTGACAACAGAAATTCCCAACCTTGGAACTTCATTAAATCAAGAAATTCTAGAAATCTTGCTTTCCTACACCAAACAACATCAATGCGATGACCAACTACATACCTTCCAGCCTGTGACTCAAGTTCCGTTTGATCAGTCACTTCCTCTTCTTATTCTTCCTTTTCAGATTCTTCCTTTTCTGAATTGTTTTCCTCCTCTTTATCTTCTTCCTCTCCCTCACTCATCTCTTCTTCTTCTTTGTTCTCCTCTGTTGTCTCTTCTGGGTTTTTCCCTTGAGCAAACTCGTCGACTTCCTCAATTTGCTCTTCAAGAGACTTTTCACTTTGTTTTTTTTCTTTCCACTCTTTTAGTTGTTGAAGAACGTTTGAGACAGAGGAATCCCCTTGATCGCTTTTACTTTATACTTCTTTTGGTTTTGGGGGAGATTTTCTAGGGTTTTCAGACGATTTGTATGAGGTGGAGGATGATTTGTAGTTTACCATGGCTAAGGGAGATGTTTCTTCTTGAATTGTGTTTTCAGAGTGTTGTGATTCTTCTGAGGAGATAAATTCAGCAATGATCACCATTGATGCTTTAGGAAAGATTTTAAAAAGATTTAAAAAAATTTACTGGAAAGGGATTAATTTGATGTGACAGTGAGGTGAAAGAAGTGGGTGAAATTAGCTTTTATAATAAATGAAGCGGTGTAAGGGAATTTAGGAAGTTTCACTGTTCAGTCATTAATTGAACAAATTCAATTAATTTTTCAAATTTTAAAAACTAGATGAATCTTTCAAAAACTTAACTTTCCAAATTCAATGAAGTTTCTATAAAACACAATTGGAACACGCTTTCTAAATATGTGCAATGTGCAAATTTAATAGCTTATACCATTGAGCAATTTAATGAACCTTTGGTAGTTAACAACGGTGACACTTTAGCTATGTTTATCACACCAAGGTTGTGGTAGAAGCTCTTTTTGCTTTATTTACATTATTTTTGACTTTGCCATATCTTGGAACTTCAGAGGCTAGTACTTCAGCTTGATCATCCCAAGTTCCAGTCTCAATTTCTCAAATCTTTCTCTATTCAAGGGCTTGGTTAGAATATCTGCAATTTGATTTTCAGTTTGACAAAATTCTAACTTTATATTCCCTTGCTCCACATTATCTTTTAGAAAGTGATGCCTAATGTGGATGTGTTTTACCTTTGAGTGTTGAACTGGATCCTTAGAAATACATATAGCACTAGTATTATCACAGTAAATAGGTACACATTCAAAAATAATACCAAAATCTCTGACCTGTTGTTTTATCCATAGAACTTGAGAGCAACATGCTGCTGCTGCCACATATTCAGCTTCTGCTGTAGATAAAGCAACTGTGTTTTTCTTCTTGGAACCCCAAGAAACTAAACAAGGACCTAAAAATTGTACCACACCTCAAGTGCTTTTTCTATTAACCAGATCACCTGCATAGTCAGCATCAGTAAAACTATTTAAATCAAAAGAATCACTTCTGGGATTGAAGAGACTCAAATCATTAGTTCCTTTCAAGTATCTTAGAATTCTTTTTACTGTTGTCAGGTGAGACTCCTTTGGATTTGCTTGGAACCTTGCACACAGACCTACACTAAAAGATATGTCAGGTCTACTAGCTGTTAAGTAAAGTAGTGATCCTATCATACCTCGATACATAGATTGATCAATGCAAGTTACAGATGAATCTTCATCTAATCTAGTAGAAATTCCCATAGGAGTATTATTTGTTTTGGCATTTTCCAACTTGTATTTCTTGATCAGTTCCTGAATATATTTTTGCTGATGAATCATGATTCCCTCTTCAGTTTGCTTGATTTGCAAACCCATGAAGAAATTTAATTCTCCAATCATGCTCATTTCAAATTCTCCACTCATGAGGTCAGCAAAATACTTGCATAGAGATTCGTTAGTTGCACCAAATAAAATATCATCAACATAAATTAGTACAACTAAGATATCAGTTCCATTTGATTTTAAAAACAATGTTTTATCAATTTTACCACGTTTAAAACCATTTGCCAAAAGGAACTTAGATAATCTTTCATACCATGCTATAGGAGCTTGCTTTAACCCATATAGAGCTTTATCAAGCTTATAGACATGGTTTGGGAACTCTGGATTTTCAAATCCAGGAGGCTGTTCCACATAGACTTCCTCATTTAAATATCCATTTAAGAAAGCACATTTGACATCCATCTGGTACAACCTAAATCCCATATAAGCAGCAAAAGCAATAAGTAAACGAATAGCCTCTAACCTGGCTACTGGTGCAAATGTCTCTTCATAGTCTATTCCTTCCTGCTTGTTAAAACCTTGTACAACTAGTCTTGCTTTGTTCCTGACAATAATACCATGTTCATCTAGTTTGTTTATGAATACCCATTTTAGTCTAATGGACTTCTTGTCTTTTGGTCTAGGTTCCAGATGCCAAACTTTATTTCTTTCAAATTCATTTAATTCAGCTTGCATGGCATTAATCCAGTCAGCGTCAGTTAAAGCTTCAACATAATTCTTAGGTTTCATGGAGGAAAGGAATGCATTGAATGCACAGAAGTTCCTAAGCTGAGACCTGGTTTGAGTTCCTTTTGTGATATCACTCATGATTGCATCAACTGGATGTGATTTATGATGTTTCCAGGGCCTTGGAGTGAAATCCTTGATTGGATACAATCTTTCTTCATTATTGTTGACTGGTTCTTCTGTAGGAACTTGTTCCTGGAACTCAGTTTGAACTTCTTCAGGAGTTTCCACATTCTGGTCTTCATTATGTATATTAGTCTATTCTTGAAGTGGAGTTCCTGGTGCATTCTCCATCTCAGGTTCAGCATTTGCTTCAGGATTCGTTACTTTAGCAATTTCAACTTGCTGCTTCTGCTCTGATGCTGGTTCCTCATCTGGATTCTGCTTTCGCACAAGTCCAATTTCGAAATCATCATCACAATCCTGTACATCAACCAAATGTTCAGTTTCATCAAATATAATATGTACAGACTCCTCAACACACATAGTCCTTTTATTATAGACTCTATAAGCTTTACTATTTGAGGCATATCCTAGGAATACTGCCTCATCACTACGTTCATCAAATTTACCCAAGTTCCTTTTACCATTATTGTGAACAAAGAATTTGCATCCAAAAGATCTAAAGTAGGAAATATTAGGCTTTCTCCCTTTCACAAGTTCATAGGGAGTTTTATTGGTGATGGCCCTAACATATACTCTGTTAAGTATATAACATGTTGTGTTTACTGCTTCAGCCCAGAAGTTCCTAGGCAGCCTGCTTGATATCAGCATTGTCCTTGCCATGTCTTCAAGGCTCCTATTCTTGCGTTCCACCACTCCATTTTGTTGTGGAGTTCTTGGGGCAGAGAAGTTGTGATCCATACCATACTCAGTACAGAATTCATCAAATTTTGAATTCTCGAATTCTGTTCCATGATCTGATCTAAGATGTATCAATTGATTGCCTGTTCTTCTCTGTTCTTCATCAAACGTTTCATCCTTGCTTACAAGAAAGAAAACCCAAGTGAACCTTGAAAAATCATCAACAATAACCATTACATATTTCTTACCACTTCTACTTTTGATTCTCATTGGACCACAGAGATCCATATGAATGAGTTCCAAAGGCCTTTTGGTACTTACCATCCTTTTGGACTTGAAGGAAATTCGGGTCTGTTTTCCTCTAGCACAAGCTTCACACACTTTGTCATACAGGAACTTAATGCAAGGAAGTCCTTCCACTAAGTTCTTGGATCTTATTTTATCAAGTAAAGAAAAGCTTGCATGGCCAAACCTTTTGTGCCATAAAAGAGGATCATCCTCAATAACACTAAGACATGTTAAACTGCTATTAGGAACCTCATTAAGATCCACAACATATGTGTTCCCTTTACGAGTTCCTTCTAAAATAATGTTCCCAGTGTCATTGTGGATGATTCTACACTTATTAGAAGTAAAGCTAACAGAATTACCTTTGTCACAAAACTTTGAAATACTTAACAAATTGTGTTTGAGACCCTCGACTAAAAATACATTATCAATGGCATGGGAACGTGACCTTCCTATCTTTCCAATAGCAATTATATCGCCTTTCATATTATCACCAAAAGTCACTGTTCCACCATAGTAGGCATCCAGTGAGAGAAATCTAGATTTATCTCCAGTCATGTGCTTAGAACAACCAATGTCGAGGTACCAAGTGTTGTTCCCCCTCACTGGAACCTGCAAGAAGAATTAAGCGTTAGAGTCAGGAACCCAGGTTTCCTTGGGTTCCTGTGTAACAAGGGTTGATTCATTTTTGTTGACCCAGATTTGTTCTACATGTTTGACATTCTTCTGAGTGCTTTGTTCTTTCTTAGGACACTTAGCCTGCTTATGTCCTGTATTGCCACAAAAATAACAAACAATGCTACTAGGCAAGTTAACATACTTCTTTTCTTTCTGGAACTTCTTTTTAAAACCTAAACCTTCAGTTTTCTTGGTTTGAGCCTTAGTAATCCAATCAGGAACTCTATACTCAATTGGTTGCTTACCTTTCCTAGCTCTCTCAAGTTCCCCATCAAGACGTGCCTTATCCATTTTTAAATCTTCCAAATCATGTTTTAATTTTTCAAAATTCAGATAATCAGTAGGTGGAGGAACTTCAGAGTTAGGAGTATCAACACTAAGTTTTAACAAAGACAATACCACATTCAAGAGTATGTTATCTTGTTTCAGGTTCTCAATAGTCTCTTTTAAATTTTTATTATCATCAAACAGACTAAAGAACCTGTATTAAATGTCAAACTTCATGTTATCAACCCATTCACTGTTCTCTTTGTAAGTTACTAAAGCTTTATCACTTTGCTGTTTGGATTTATGTAATTCCTTTAAATCTTCTTGAATTTCCAAAACAGTATTTATTAGATTTTCTTTAGACAGATGTTTTAATTGATTGTAAGAAAACCATACCTCAGACTCAAGCTCCTTTAGTTTGGCAGCTTCATCAGTTTTTGCCATTAGACATAAATGAGCGGTTTCTTCTGATGGTTGGTCCTCCTCTTCTTCTGAATCTGTATCTCCCCAGGCAGCTAGCATGGCTTTCTTCACATTGTCCTTAGTGAAGTAAGGTTTATAGACTTTTGACTCTTTGGCTTGCTCCTTGCCTTTTGTCATTCCTTTCTCTCCAACTTATACTGGACAATCCTTGATGAAGTGATCTTTCGACCCACACTTGAAGCACGTTGTGTTTCTGGAACTTGTATATTTCTTGTTCCTGTCGAACTTCTTGTTATTCATCATCCTTTTAAATTTCCTCACTAGCATAGCCATCTCCTCCTCATCAACTTCCGATTCTTCTGAGTCTTGAGCCTTGAGTGCAAGGCTTTTACTTCTGGAACTTTCAGTGTTGGAACTCAGATGAAGTTCATGCGTCATCAATGATCCAGCTAGTTGTTCCATATTGAACTTGGTGAAGTCCTTGGCTTCCTGCATAGCGGTAACCTTGGATCTCCAGCGTTCATCTTGTGGTAGGCTTCTTAAGATCTTCCTAGCCTGTTCATCAATAGGAATATGCCTACCAAGGGAGTTAAGTTCATTAATAATATCATTGAATCTAGTAAACATCTCTTCTATGGTTTCTTTAGATTGCATTTCAAACCTTTCATACCTAGACATCAGTAAATCTATTTTAGAACGTTTTACCTTGTTAGTACCTTCGTGAGTTACCTGTAGCAAATCCCAAATCTGTTTGGCTGACTTGCATCCCATGATACGGTTATGTTCATGGGGTCCAAGTCCACAGTGCAAATACTTTATTGCTAAAGCATTCAGCTCAAGTTTCTGATAATCTTCTTCGTCATAATCAGAAATAGATTTAGGAACTACCTCATGTTTGTCATTGGTTGCAGTTATTTCAAAATCACCAGTTTCAATAACACGCCAAACCTGGTAATTTTCAGCCTTGATGAAGATCTCCATCCTGTTCTTCCAGTAGGCATAGAACTTACCGTTGAACATAGGTGGACGTTGGGTTGAGTACCCTTCTTCAAGTTTCTCCTTGTAATTCATCTCTCCAGGAACTTACTCAGCAAAGTTATCTTCTTGCACATGAGAACCGTGCTATGATACCAAATGTTAGTTGAGACGAACACTACAAGAGAGGGGTTAATTGTAGGTGAGTTCCTAGTGACTACTTTTTGAATATAAAACAGAATAAAATAGGAACTTCAATGCACACAGGATTTTACGAGGAAACCTTCTAGTGCCCAACTAGAAGTAAAACCTCGACCCTACCTTAGGGATTTCGAACACAAACAATTTCACTATAATAGGGCAAACACCAAGTTACAACCTATTATAATCAAACCTCTACTCACAAGTTCCTGAACAAACTTGCTACAGAATAGGACTCTATTCTACCCAGTCTAAGTCCCACACTTAGACTCTCCCTCGTACTCCCTAAGTACAGGCTTTCCAACTTCTCAATAGAAGCTCTCTCTCTCTGTATGCAAAGATAACAAAATCACTCACACCCAAATAACCCAAACCAATTACAAGTACAAACACCTAGTATATGATAGGCAAGCTATGCATGAAAACCGAAACTAATATGACAAGATGATAAGCTTGGCAAACTTACACATTTATAGCTCTGTAAATTATTCACGCATAAACTCACAAAAAAAACCTAAACTCCTTTTCTTCTCTACTATTTATACAAGTATTACTTGTATAGAAAGTAGGTTTTCTTAAAGATAAATAAGTTAAACTTAACTTATCTTTTCACACGGTTTTTATGTAAATCATTAGAAGAAAATCTTTTCCAAAAAAAATAAGATAGAAAGATTGAGTTAAAAAGCATAATATCTTTTTAACAAACTGATTTTAAGAAATAATAATTTAAAGAAAATCTTTTTCGAATTCTATCTTTTATCTTTTCCGATTTTAATTTATTTGCCAAGCTAACTTGCCACGCTCCTAATAGACTTCATGCATATCCTACTTAACATATTTAACAATGAATTTAGGAGATAAAATCTTAACTAAGACATTGCTGCGTTGTGCTCTTGTACTGGTAGGATTACTTGCGCTCCACGCTTACTAAGTTCCACCAAAGATCTTAGCCAGCCATCTTCAAGTTCCTGTGAAGGAACGTTCCTGTTAGGGAACTCAGTTCCTGTGAGGGAACTCTTCTTCAGTTTCGAATAACCTTCTTAAATAAAGAACTTCAAGTCTTCTTAGTTTCAGTTACTTCTTCCATCTCCAAGATCAATTTCACCTAAACTAAACAAACACTTGAAAAACCTTTATTAAATGAGTTTGCTGTAGTTTAAGTTCCTCATCATCAAAACCTTTAAACAACAACACAAACTTATTTTTTTACTAAATTAAACTTATTTTTATATAACCGAACATATTTTATTGAATGGAAATTATTTTTAAATAAGGTGATGACATTAGTGCCTAACTAGTTCTTTGCCCGAGCAACGCTCGAATGTTTACAGGAAAAAAATTATATTTATATAAGCTTGTATTTATTGTAGATTTTATATACATTTAGGGCATGTTCTCTTACGTTGAAATTCAGTTCAGTTCAGTTCAGCTCAGTTCAGTTCATTTCATTTCAGTTCAGTTCAGCTCCTAATTTCCTTCTCTTATAAAATATTCATTTCAGTTCAGTTCAGCTCAGTTCAGTCAATGAGAACAGACCCTTGATATTTAATATACTCCCTCCGTTTCATATTACTCGCAACAATTACTAAATATGGGTGTTTCACATTACTCGCAACAAGTTTTTTTTTCTTTTTTTAGTATGTTTTTAGGGGGAAATGTCTATATTGCCCTTACTTATTTTGTTTAATTTGTTTTAACAAAAATTAAACACATTCAGTTAATCCTAAATCTAAACAATTAAGTGTAACCATTCCCACCAAAATTAATCCCCCCTCTACTTATTTCATCAGAGATCATTCATCTCCCCAACTAACTCATTCATTGCTTCTCATTCAATTCGTCTTGATTATGCTGCCCAGTTTGAACAAATTGGATGGAATTCTCTAGAATTCCTTTATAAACCCTAGATCTACCTTCACAGTTCATCTTCTCTCTCCTCTACACTCTTTCATCTCTCCGTCGTTCTCTCTCTGAAACCCTAAAAAAATTCCCAAATGAGTTCCTCTTCAAATGAGAACGATTCTCCTGCCCAGAAGAAGGAGGATATTGACCCTCCCTTCTCACTGTACACAGCGCGGCGAGGAACTGGAGAAATTAAACCAGTTCGTCGCTGCTCTCTGGTGTTCACCAGGTATCTTCGACGGCATTTTGGGGCTAAAATTGGCCCCAATACTGGATGTGAGGACGAAGATGATGCTGTCGAGGTAAATCTACCAAAACCTAAGGTTGTTGAGGCTGAACCGTCTTCAGTTGTTAGTGCTGGTGGTCCTTGTTGAGGGTAAAAATACCCCGTACACGTGGACCAGTCCCGTAGTGACACGTGGCCCAGTTATAGGGTGACACGTGTCACCACGGGAAGATGCCACGCGTTCAGCTTAAGAGCGCCCAAAGTTTCAGGCCAAACTCGTGGTGACACGTGGCCCAGTTAGAGGGAGACACGTGTTGTCACGAGAAGATGTCACGTATTTAGGGCATGTGTACCCCTTTTATCAGCACGCAAAAGAGGCCTAACAACGTTAGGGCCCAAATCCCGAGAAATATCAATGAAAGCCACAAAGCGGCGCCCCTAAAGTAACACGTGGCATCCACTGATTGCGCAGCCAATCACATCACGCAATTCTAGGGTACAAACCCTGGAATGGGGCACGAGTCCCACCCCTATAAATACCCCAATCAGTTATGATGGGGGGGTGGATGGAGACATTTACAAAAAACAGAGCATTAATAGCTCCAACTTCTCTCTACTTTCTCTCTCTAGCCTTTCCCGTTCCGATCACTAACTTGATCGTCGGAGGCGAATATTCCGTCAACCGGAATATTCGTTGTTTTGCAGGTTGGACCGTCTCGTTGCCAGGAGAGCGTGACCAGTATCCGAGGAAATCCAAAAAACACCCGAAACATTTGGCGTCGTCTGTGAGGATACTCGTACGTTATGGCGATAGACGGTCAGACACTTAATCCAGGGGAGGATGGACATGTAGAGCATATAATCCCTACAATCCGTACCAGCAATCCGCTGATAGCCACATTTCAAGAAGCTGATGACCCTCATGTTACCGCAACCTCTCTTAAGGCCGCGCTTAACAAACTCAGGAAGGAGATTGAGAGAAATGGAGCCTCTACCTCTAGGCAGCCGCCCAGGAGAGAGGAACAGAGGGCTCCAAAGAAGACACACTGCAAAGCGGTCCATGCAACGGACGCTGGAAACACTCCCTTTCGAAGGCCGACTAGAAGGTCCCCAAGGGTACCACGGACAAATTTCTCTGATTTGTTGGCGAAAACACATTCGGCTGGGGGGAGGGGTAGGCAGCCTCGAAGAGAAGAGCCTGAGCCGTCTAGACGATGGAAGGACGCAAGAGATTACCTCCAGCATAAGCAGCGGGAACGTGCCGCCTACTCGGACACGGCCTCAACCCCAACTATGCTGGATGATTTTTTACACCATTCTCTCTCCCAACATACCAACACGGCCATCTCCAGCAGAAGTCAGGTGGTCTGCACCCCAACTCCTATTCCAATTGTCCATACTCCAACTCCTTCTAGCGCAATCACTCCAATATCAACCTTCTCAGGGGTTCAATGGCTTGATGCAGCCGAACCCCCAAGCCTACGGACAATATGGGCCATACGGGCAGGTGTACGGACAGGCTCCCTACCTGGCTGGACCGTCCGTGCAGCCACAACCCGTCGATTGGCAGATGCGCCTACTCACTCTGGGAGATAAGTCGCCTCCATTTTCGCAGGAAATTTTAACTGCCCTTCAGCCGCCAAAGGTAAAGAGTGTACTTGTGGGAGCCTATGATGGCACGAGCAACCCAGAAGAACACATCACCTCGTACAGGAATCTGATGTACTTGCAAAGTGTAGATGATGCTACGTGGTGCAAATGATTTCCTGCCACTTTAAAAGGTGTGGCGCAAGATTGGTTCAACAGTTTGCCGGCCAGATGTATCAATTGTTTTATTACTCTTAGTCTGCTTTTTGTGGGAAATTTTTCATACAACATACCGCCTCGAAAGACTAGCCTTAACTTGGCGACAATCGTCCAAGGGAAGAATGAGGGCCTACGCTCATACGTCCAACGATTTAACCAAGAAAAAGCCCAAATTCATAATCTGCCGGATGAAATGGCTTACTCTGAATTTCTCCGGGGATTAAGGCACAATGGTTTTAAATTTGACCTCGTGAGAAAAAAGATTCGGACATATGCAGGTGTCTTGCGATAAGCCGAAGCTTATATTGAAGCTGCGGACTTTTTTTTGCTCACGAAATCAGAAGCGCTGGCCAAGGGGGCTGAGAAAAAAATTTCCAAGAAAGACTCGGCCGACCAAAAGAAAGAAGGAAAAAAGAGAAAGGAAGTCTGGGTGGCTGATGCTCAGCCACAGAAGTCCAAGAAGGTTAAGACGTACGAGCCTCAGTTTGAATTCAACAAGGATTGTTATTTTATCTTGATGGAAATCAAGGATAAGTTTGAATTTGAAAAGCCACAGCCGTTGAGAGGCCCGGCTCAGTACAAGAACAAGAACAAGTATTGTCATTACCACAAGGACGTGGGACAAGACACAAACGATTGTATCAACTTGAAGAGATTGCTGGACAAGCTAGCCGAGAAGGGCATGCTGAATTCTTATGTGATGAAGTCCAAATTCACTTACACACGGACAAACAACACGTCCGAACAAAGACATAAGAATGATAAGAATAAGGACAAGGAAGATGATGGGAATAGCACTGATACAGGCTTTGTGGCCGTAATATAAGGGGGATTTGCCTCAGGCGGCCCAACTATGAAGGGGATCAAGCAGGACGCCCGGAACTTGGGAAAGGTGATGCAAATGGACTCAGTAAAGGCCGAACCCTTCCCCGAAGTAATCATCAGTGAGGCCGATCGGGGGGAGGTCAAAGCCCTGCACAATGATCTCATGGTATTCATTATGAAGATAGCCAATTTGAAGGTCGGACGAATATTGATTGACACGGGTAGCGCGGCTGATATCATCAGTCTGGCCGCCTTGAAGAATCTAAGCTTCCCAGAGGATGCTCTCCAGGACATCACTCACCCGTTGGTCAGATTTGGGGGGAATGTCATCCACCCGGTGGGGCGGATAGATTTACCCGTCCGCTTTGGGAAAAAAGGGGAAGGAAGAGATATGGTTGTCCGCTTCTTGGTTGTGAAAGAGCTGACTGGATATAATATCATACTCGGTCGTCCTACATTGAATGCAGACAAAGCAATCATTGTACCTCACCTAATGCTGCTAAAGTTTGAGAGGACGAACGGGAAAATAGGGACAATCCAAGGAAGTCAGAAGATGGAAAAGGAATGTAATCAGTTGGCGGTTAAGCCTACAGCACGCGGACCAAAGGCGTCCGAGCCAAAAGAAGAAGGAACCTCACTTCCAACACACCAGGTCGGCCAGAAGCGTAAGGCGGCCAAGATGGAACAAGCATAGCAGCTAATGAATGTCGGTCGGCCAGAAGAGTTACGACCCCAGTCGGCCGGCAGTCACCAAGATATAGTGCTTGACCCCGATCAACCAGGTCGGACGGTTAGTGTGGGCACTATAGCTTTGGGTGTGCTTGGGGAAGAGTTAATTCAATTGCTGAGAGAGTTCAAAGATGTATTTGCATTTGATGTTGGTGAGATGCCAGGAATAAGCCCTGACCTGGCCGTGCATAAGCTGGCTGTAAATCAAGCCATTAAGCCTGTACGCCAGAAGAAGAGGAATCATGGGGAAGAGAGGAATCAGGCGGCCGCAGCTGAAGTAAAAAAGCTGCTGGACGCCGGTTTCATTCGGCAATGTTCTTACCCAGACTGGGTAGCAAATGTGGTTCTTGTGAAGAAGCCGAATGGAACTTGGAGAATGTGTGTGGATTAGACCGAACTGAACAAGGCATGCCCTAAGGATAGCTTTCCCTTGCCCAAAATCGACCGCCTGGTTGATTCAACGGTCGGGCATGCCCTGATGAGTTTTATGGACGCATACTCCGGATTTCATCAAATTCCATTATGGGAAGAGGATCAAGAGAAAACAGCGTTCGTAACTGAGCAGGGGTTGTACTGTTACAAAGTTATGCCATTCGGCCTTAAGAATGCCCCAGCTACCTTTCAACGACTCGTTAATACAGTCTTCAGAGATCAGCTTGGCCAGAATATGGAGGCGTACATTGATGACATGATTGTCAAGTCAAAAGAGCCGGCCGACCATCTGAAGGATCTACGAGAAACTTTTACCGAACTCAGGCGGCATAAGATGATGTTAAATCCAAAGAAATGTGTCTTTGGTGTTGAGTCCGGTAAATTTCTCGGATTTTTAATTGATCAGCGTGGAATTGAGGCCAACCCTGAAAAGATCCAAGCCGTCAGGGACATGAAGTCACCAAGGACAATTAAAGAAGTACAAAGATTGACCGGCTGTTTAGCAGCACTTGGTAGATTTCTGTCAAGATCAGGGGATAAGTTCCATTATTTCTTTCAAACCATAAAAAAGAAAGTTATGTTTGAGTGGACAGAGGAGGCCGAGGAAGCATTCGTACAACTAAATGGCCACCTTCATACATTGCCTCGGCTTGTCAGTCCACTCAAGAGTGAGAAGCTATTTATCTATCTTTCCATCTCTGAACACTCTCTAAGTGTCGTCCTGCTTGCTGAATGGGACGGCCACCAGATCCTAGTCTACTTTATCAGCCATGTACTTCACAACGCTGAGCTGAAATATCCCCCTATTGAAAAATTTGGCTTGGCATTATACATGGCATCGAAAAAGCTGCGGCCATACTTCTTGGCACATTCAATTGTGGTCTACACAGACCAACCTCTGAAGAAGCCATTTACAACTCTAAAGGCAAGTGGCCGTATGCTTAAATGGGCCTTGGAAATGAGAGGCTTTAACATTGCATTTGAGCCAAGAAAAGCAATCAAGGGACAAGCCTTTGCTGATTTTTTAGCTGAGATGACTCGACGGATCTTCAGCCGGCCGGAGACCAGATCTGGAAGGTGTTCGTGGATGGTAGTGCAACAGCTACTAGTTGTGGCGCAGGTGTCATATGTCAGTCTCCTGAGGGAGATAAGTTTGAGTACGCTCTGAGATTCCAGTTTCAAGCCTCTAATAATGAGGCCGAGTACGAAGCCCTCCTGGCCGGACTTAGAATGTGTAAGGCGGCAGGAGCAACAAAAATTGATGTAAGCTCGGACTCCCTACTTGTAGTCGGCCAGGTGAATGGAGACTTCGAGGCAAGGGAGCCGGCTATGATGAAATACTTGAAGATTGTAAAGGAGGAGGCTAAGGGCCTAGATCATTTTACTCTACAACAGGTTCCTCGTTCGTCCAATCATCAGGCGGATGCCCTCTCTAAATTAGCATCCTCAGCCTCATGTGATACCCCCAGGTCGGTATTTTGGGAGGTAAAAGAAAGGAGGAGTATTGATGCTGAGCCGGTACATATCATTGATAGAAGCTCCACTTGGATGGACGGGATCATATCTTACCTAAAAGATGGACTACTCCCGTCCGATCCTAAAGAGACCTGGCTGATGAAAAAGAGAGCGGCCTGGTTTGAAATGAAGCAAGGAGAGTTGTTTAAAAAGGCATTTGTGAAGCCGTACCTGAAGTGTATCACTCCTGAGAAAGGCATGATGTCCTGGACGATCTTCACCAGGGGCAGTGCGGCTCTCATATTGGAGGACGAGCCTTGGCTGAAAAGGCTGCTCATCTGGGCTACTACTGGCCGAGTTTAAAGTCGGACGCCAAGAAAATGGTAAAGAAGTGTGACAAGTGCCAGAGATTTGCAACCTTGATCCACCGACCTGCCAACAGTCTTTCGGCCATCAGTAGTCCGCTCCCCTTTGCCAAATGGGGGATGGATATTTTAGGACCGTAAACACCAGCATCCGGTCAAAGGCGTTATGTGTTTGTAACAGTAGACTACTTCACAAAGTGGGTGGAGGCCGAGGCTGTACGGGGCATCAAGTGGACGGATGTTTCAGCCTTCATATGGAAGAGTATCATTACACGCTTTGGCGTTCCTCAGTCTATGGTGTTCGACAATGGACCCCAGTTCGAAACGCCTCAACTCAAAGAATGGTTGGAGGACCAGGGCATAGCTCATTGCTTTGCTTCAGTCGGCCGACCACAAGCCAACGGTCAGGTAGAGGCATACAACAAGTTGATCTCCAATGGAATTAAGCGCAAGCTTGAAAGGGCGGGTGGCTTATGGGCTGATGAGTTGGTTAATGTGATATGGTCCACACGAACCACGGCCAAGAGTTCCACAGGAGAAACCCGATTCTTCCTGGTCTATGGCGCCGAGGTTATCCTCCCAATTGAGATGTATGAGCCCACCCTTAGGGTGATGCTATATGATGAAGCGGCTAATTGGGAAGCCATGAAGACCGCTCTAGACTTCCTTCCTGAAGCTAGGGGCAACGCGGCACTTAGACACGAAATCTATCGTCTAAGGATGACAAGGGCATACAATCGCCGAGTGTCAAAGCGGCCGATTAAATTGGGATATCTGGTCCTAAGGAAGATGGAGGCTATGGGACGAGCAAATGAAGATGGAAAGCTAACCCCAAACTGGGAAGGGCCGTATCGAGTTAGGGAAGAAGTCTGAGATGGGACTTACCGTCTTGAAGCCATGAACGGCCGACCTATTCCACGTACATGGAACACTAACAATTTGAAGAAATATTATGTTTAAGTTTAAGTTCTTAGCCTAAAGTTGTATATACAGCTAGGTCTGTTGACCGAGCAATATAAGCCGTACGGCCACAACAATGTAATTTTGACAAATTAATGAAAAGTCAAACATTGTTATATTATTTTCCATTCTATTTATGCTTATTTGCACGGTCATAGTCTACACAGAAATGCCGCGTGAAATTTGTGATTAGGTTGCTTGCAACACAGCAACCCGGTCACAGAATAAAGTAAAATAAATAAAATAAAAACGAGCGACTTGACCCTGAGTAGCATGTATACGTCCGTCCCTCACTGAGGCGAACGGAAAAGGTAAGATACCCTATCAAACCCATCTAATGGGGCAAGGGCATACCTAGGCATTCTAGCCCAGCAAAACTTAGAAATATTAAGTTGAGATCATACTTGAAATTTTTTTAGCGCGTCCGAACGATAGTTTCTACGGACAAACTCGCATAAAGCCAATCTAACGGCCAAATAATGTGTTGATTCGGCGTACCACCTACTCCAAGGGCAATCATTACTATGATTTGATTGACTCGCTAGTAGTCATACCCCTTAAGGTATAAATTCTACCAAGTCAATCAAACCACTTAAAATATGGACTAGGCGAACGCCAAATAAAGGGGCATACCCCCCCCCCCCCCCCCAATTGTACGAATGTACAAAAACATAAAAAAAAGTACGCGTACGAAAAAGAAAAAACTTGTCAAGTGTAAAATTTGCCAAGTATGAAGCATAATAGAAAAACTTGGTTTAATAAAAAGACCGCTCAAAGGGCGGCAAAGTATTTTACATTAAACCGCACGAAAAGGCGACAGATAAAGAAAATAACAATTAACAAAAAAAACAAGGCAGAAAGAGCTGAAATGAAGGGGCGGCTGGGGTAGAAGCTGGACTCTGGCCTAGGCCAGGCTCTTGAACGGCGGCAAGGGACGCGTCCTCAGCAGGCGTCTCCTTGCTCTCAGCCTCACCATCTTTGCTGGCCGCCACTTCATCGTGTTCCTCCTCTTCTGAGGTAGTTGGCGTGACGTCCAGCTCAGGAGAAGGCTGCCCGGCCTTCTTAGCCTCTTCTCTGAGGCAAACAAAGTTAAGACATTTGGTGAAGCGTTCTTGATAAAAGGTTGCATCGCCCTCGTCCACCATAAGCTCAAAAGCCTCAAAGAAGTGGCTCTTCAGCCTATCCTCAGCATTCTGTTCAATGCGGACGACCTCATCCGCACTAGGGGCCCGAGGTGTTTGCAGCTGGAGAGTTAAGTCCTCAACGGACTTCTTTAAACTTTCCACCTCGGCCTTGAGAGCGTCCGCCTCGTCCAAGGCCTCCTTCAAGTGTTTTTGGGCCAAGGCCACATCACTTCTGAGCTTCTCGGAGGCCTCGAATTCTTCCCTCCAGCGCTGGCCGTCCAGGAGGGCATGATCCCTCTCCTGTCTCATGGCATCTCTGGCCACAGACTCTTGCTGAAGGGCCTCGCCTAGCTTCACCAAATCTTCAGCCTGCCGCGCCGCCTTGTCGGACAGGGCGTTGATTTGGGTTTCGAAATACCGGCGCCGGACGGCCGTTTCCCCAGTAATGGCATCCTGGATCTTCTGAATCTGGGCCCAGGCATGCTTCAGTCTCTCATTCTCCTTGTCCTTACATTCAAGGAAAGCATTCAACCGCAGGAAGAGCTGCGTACAGGGAAAACGTGTTAACTAAATAAGAATGAAAATTTGACTAAGTGTGCATTTGAGAGAGAAATTACCTCGGCACTGCAGTTGATCATTGGGCCAAGCAAGCCCTCGTGGATCCCCCGCAGCTTGTCTCACTGCTCAGCAGGGACCGCCCTGACCATGGCCTCCCTCATGGCCTTCCTGTCCGCGCCCGTGAGAGATTGGTCGGGCAGCTTCATGTGCAGCTCCTCTGCAATGTCTGTGTAAGGGCGCAAAAAATAAAAGTTTAGCTCAGGTTTAATTGGACTTGAAAAAAGCGGAGTAGAGAATTCAAAGTTACTCGGACTGACCGTCAGAGAAGCTTGGAGGGGTAGGAAGATTGAAAGTGAATGACGGGGGCAGCGCAGGCTCGTCACCCTCCTCCCCCGTCCGGCCAGGCTGATCGCCAGCCGACTGAGAGGCGTCGAGCCAATCAGATTCGTTGACTCTTTGTACGGGAGGAGTCACTTCTGGCCCGGTCGGTTTTGCCGAGGTCGACTTACCTCTATCGTCCGATTTCTCAGACTTGTCATGATCCGGCATGGCGGCCGAATCTATGGACTTGGAGGCCCCGCTATCACTCAGCCGGGGTTTTTCTCCTTTGGACTGCTTAGAGGCAGTCCGCCACGTGGTCTTGGCCGCAGTAGTGGAAGTGGTCTTGGATGCGACCGTCTCCTTTGCTTGGACGCCCTACCGTCTTTGTCCGTCTTGGATGCAGGGGACGACTGCTTCCGTTTGGACCTAGGGGTCGGAGTTGACAGCTGAAGAGGCAAAAGTTAGCGAAAAGAGATCAAGATAATACAATTTATTGGTCGTGTCTAGTTAGGAAGAAGATCTCTTCCGTAATGCCTACATGGACGAAAAGAAGAAGGCCGTGTCTAGTAAGGAAGAAGATCTCTTCCGTAATGCCTACACGGACGAAAAGAAGAAATGGAGATGGGTATACTTACACCTTTAGATTGCTCGTACAGCTTTTGACGAGCCTTGTAGCGAGCCAAGTCAATCTCCGACATGTTTACATCCCCTTTCTGCTCTAGGTCAAGCATCTTGTATGCCTCAGTTGAAAAAGAAAAGGAAAAAGTGTTAGAAAATTCTTCAAAATTCAAATAACCTACGTATGTGTAAGAATATGTGTCCATGTGTCCACCTTGGGGAAAGTTCTTGTACAGGCCGTAGGCGGACATAAAAGTAGGATCCCGAAGCCAGCTGAATAAAGGGACCCAGTTACTTAGAACGCGCTCAGTTTTGTCGTTCCTTTTCACCCTCTTGACCTTGAAATATTCAAGCTGGTACTCTTAGCTTGGGTGGACGGGTGGTTTATCAGGCTTGAGGTCCCCGCGTCCAAGCTGAATTGGTTCAGCATTGAACCGATTCATCCGCAAGTTAAATTCAACATCTTTGGTCTTGATGCGGTAGAATCGGTGCTTCCAATCGCGCCATTTTGAGACGCGGTCAACCACCATCATGTAGTCTCTGGTGGAGCTCAGAATGAACCAGCCGTCCGCATCTACGTCCAGCTTGGTTAGTGAGTGCATCTCACATAAGACTGTAAAGTCTGGCTTGAAGCCTTTGCAGATGCACGTCACCAAATACCCGAAAATGTTCAACCAGCTGTTCGGCATCATCTTGAAGAGGGCTATGTCGTATTCGTCTAGGATGGTGCGGACGAAAGGGTGGAGGGGGAAGCGCAGTCCGACATCTAGGGCCGCCCTATAGACGCTAAAGGACCTTTGGTGCGACCTCTCTTCCTCCCAAGCAGCCAAAGCGCGTGACTTCCTTAGAGGCTGAATCTCGAATCCCTCCGCAAGGTGGAGGAATGCCTTGTACGCCTCAAATTTGTAGTTCAGGTAGCCCAAGGCTGTGCTACCCACTGTGCAGGCAAACGGATCCTTGAAGTTGTCAATATTGGCAACATCCTGCTCGGCCGCCTCTTCGCCCTCAGCGGCCGCCGTTTCACCTTCGGTCGTTTTCTCGACCTCATCCTCCTCTTGATGAGGAACACTCCCAAACTCAGAGGACAACACTCTATCCAGATCGGCTGCCTCTGCTAAGCTGCGGCTCCTAGAACTACGGCCGCCCCGGGAAGAGGGGGTGTCCTCTTGAATTAGGGGCCTTTGGTCCTTGTCCTTGGCCCCGGCCGCCTGACTTCCGGTAGGAGGAGCTCGGCGAGGAGGCAGGTCGGACGGTTCGTTAATTAAGACCCCAGTCCTTGGCCTGTCCGACCTGCCATATCGGAGATAGAGTTCTGAAGGAGTGGGGACGGACGGGTCAGCGTCCGCCCGAGAAGAGGAAGGAGGTCCTTTATAGAGTAGCAACTCGGCCCCATCCATGACCGAGTTGGCATATTGGGGGAACATTAATCCCGGAGTTTGCCCGGACGTTCCCCCCGCAGCAGAAGCGCCCTGAGTTCTTTGGTGCTCCTCAAAAGAAGAAGTCACTTCCACGGCCGAGCAGTAAGTGCCCGTGGAAGCGGTCGTAGGAGTACTAGAAGGCGTTTCCAAGTTAGGGTTGTTAGGGTCATAAGGAGGCCTAGGGTTCACCAGACTACCGTCTGGATTTCTGGCCGCATGACGATCGTACTTCTACATTGTTCTTGCCATGTTCGACTGCAGGGACAGAGAAGAATGGGTGGAAGTGAGTTGGTACGCACTAGAAATGGACCCACTCTACGAAGGAGACAACTCGTCTCCGTCCACTCTAGACTCCTCAGTCCCAGGCGAACGGCCGGCCTCATGAGGAGAAACGGACGAAGCCGAATGTTGAGCCAGATTTTAAATGAAGAATAAAGAAGTAAAAAATACAAGGAAAAGAAAACAAGCGGCCTACCTCTGTACGTGTAGAAAACTTGAAAGTCTTGAAGGTTGACCGGAAAACTCAAAGAATGTGCTCGGAAAACTCAAACGCGCGGCAGAGCTCTTGAAGATTCAAAGAAAATGGAACTTTCTCTCTCTAGAAGCTCTGACTTCTCTCTAGAAAATGCAAAGTTCCAAAGTGTGAAAATGAGGTCAAACCTCTTGTATATATAGGCCAAATTTATGGGGGTAGGACGGTAAATTCATCTTTCCCACCTAACAAAATTGAACGGTTATAATTTAAAATTTTAACCTAGAATTTGAAGGGGCAAAGAGCAACGCCGTTAGAATAGGCGGAAAAGAAGACGACCTAATAAACGGCACGTCCAAAAATAAGCTGATGGAGCTAAAGCTCCATCCGCAATGGCAAGACGGCCGCAACTCCCAAAAGCGAGACGGCCTACCGTTGTCCGCGCCATTCGTATGGATAGGAGTTCACTCTAAATTAGCAGGCGGATAGAAATCTGTTAAAACCCTAATACACTTGTATGCCCCAAGGCTACTTGAGGTCAGAGGAGTCGGCCTGTATGCGTACGAGCCACCCCCTCTAAGGGGAAAATGTTGAGGGTAAAAATACCCCGTATACGTGGACCAGTCCCGTAGTGACACGTGGCCCAGTTATAGGGTGACACGTGTCACCACGGGAAGATGCCACGCGTTCAGCTTAAGAGCACCCAAAGTTTCAGGCCAAACTCGTGGCGACACGTGGCCCAGTTAGAGGGAGACACGTGTCGTCACGAGAAGATGCCAGGTGTTTAGGGCATGTGTTCCCCTTTTATCAGCACGTAAAAGAGGCCTAATAACGTCAGGGCCCAAATCCCGAGAAATATCAATGAAAGCCGTAAAGCGGCGCCCCCAAAGTAACAAGTGGCATCCACTGATTGCGCAGCCAATCACGTCACGCAATTCTAGGGTACAAACCCTAGGATGGGGCACGAGTTCCACCCCTATAAATACCCCAATCATTTATGATGGGGGGTGGATGGAGACATTTACAAAAAACAGAGCATTAAATAGCTCCAACTTCTCTCTACTTTCTCTCTCTAGCCTTTCCCGTTCCGATCACTAACTTGATCGTCGGAGGCGAATATTCCGTTAACCGGAATATTCGTTGTTTTGCAGGTTGGACCGTCTCGTTGCCAGGAGAGCGTGACCAATATCCGAGGAAATCCAAAAAACACCCGAAACAGTCCTTTAGCTTTGACAGAAGACAAAAGTGAGGACCCTGATCTGGTGGTGGAGGCTAGTAGTGACCCTGTTCTTGCTGTGGCTGAGGTCCCTGAGTCCCCTGAACCCGTAGTCGTTGTTATTCCCGAGCATTTGAAGGCTACCGTTGCTTCTAGGTCTTCCAGAGGCAAGAAAAGGGTCCGATCTGTCTTCACGGAGGACTGCAGCGACTGGGATCCTGAGTTTATGGCTTATTTGAGGGAGAAGTATCCTCATGACTTCCCTCCCAGTAACTAACCTTGCAGCGTAACGATTCTTATCTAAATATTGTTTATATTTTACTAATTTACCTATGTTTCTGTGAAAATGGTTTTGGTTTGATAGATATGTTCAAAATTCTTGTTGAATCTGTGAGTATGTTGTATTTCGCTGGAATTTGGGTTAAAGTTGCTTGTGTTTTGCTGTATGGTGGTTCAATTTGCTTCCTTTCATGTTAGTGTTGGTGCTTGCACTTTAATTGTCCTCTGTGTTGATAGTGACTAACCATATACTTGTAAGTTGCTATTGTTGGTGTTGTATGGTATGATTGACACGTTTTGGTGTTGTGCTGGTATAGTATCATGTTGAATACATGTTGGTTGCCCTGTCATGGATTAATGAGTCCCTCGGCCCTTGTGTTTTGGTTGTCTAGTCTTGGTGCATAGAGTCCCTCTTAACACATGCATCATAACACATGTACTGTCCAAATGATGAAGGGACTCATCTGATAGCACTTCCTATCAAGGGATGGCTCCAACTCCTTGAATTTTCAAGGTTGTTGTTGAGGAACCCTTGGTAGGGAGGAAGCCATGTTTAACACACCCTATCTGATGGACATTCCTCCCTAATTAGTTAGTTATTGTTACATGCTTGTGTGTTAATAAGGTTGTGTTAATAGGATTGTGTTAAGACAGATACAAGCATTTGAGTTAATATGGTTGTTTCTTATTCAAAATATGCACAATGTACATCAGTCCTATGTCATATACTTTACACATCAATGACTGCCCTAATAATATTGCTAACCTATTTACCAAAAGACACATAACCAATACAAAAACAAGGCAAAAAAAAATAAGTTGAAGTGTTACTGGTTATGTGTGGCAGTCAATGGAGTTGTGTAGGTGGTACTTGCTGCATCTTTGAAACCAAAAATATATGTTCCGCTTCACTTAATCAAAAAATTGCTTGTTCATATTCATCTTTAACTTCAAAATGTTGTGTACATCAGACTGTCTCTCTCTTTAATCTGCATCCACTTCCATCTCATTTGGTTGTTCTTCAATTTCAGTTGTAGGAATGAAAAGAGTGTTGAGGTAGTTCACAGTCTTTGTGATTAGCTCCCTGTCTACTTGTAGTATTTCCTGGAGAGTCCCATCTCTGTCTTGTCTTTGTTTTGCCATATGTGGGGGGTTTAAATTATTGCCTCCTCTTTTTTCCAATATCTTTATCATGCATGACTGAAGAGTTATCCATGTGTACTTGTTGAGTGTTGGATCAAACATCAAATGCCTCTGCAACCTTTTCTAAAAGTTCATCCAAATTCTTTGGGAATGATTGATACTGTATTGATTGTATTGCCCTGAAAAGACTAAGATCCAATACATTTAGGTCAGGGGATTCGGCAGGTTGAAACACAAATTGGATATTAAATCCATTTTCTTGTGTTGCAGCAAGAAATTCCTCATCCCTGGGAATCTGATGAGGCCTAGCATTGTCCCACTGTATGATTATGTTCTTAGATAATTGGGCTGGCCATTGTGCATGGATTGTTGGAATGATGTGCTGCAATATCATGTCTCCTATTGCTTCTCTGTTGAGACTTTGTATTGCTTTTGTTTCCATTGTTCCTGCATCTCTGTTTTTTCTTTTCTTCTTGGCCATCTCATACTTAACAAATGGGAATAGCCCATATTTCCCTGAGTGAATCAATGTGCCATTCTCATCATACAGTGGCTTACCAATCATCCCCATAAACATGGCCTTTATCTTGAATCTTTTTTACTGTGCTCTGTTATGGTGTTTCTTCATTTGGTGTTAGGTAGAATGTCCTAGTCTCTGGATTCATATAAAACCACTTCTCATCAATGTGGATGTAATGCTGCAAATCCCTAAAACTAGGGTCACCTTCACTAGGCAGGGGGTTCACATGGTTAAGGACCCATTTCAACCTTGCCACTTTGTGGTTATCACTAAGTGCAGGGTGATTTGTTGTTGTCACAGCCCTGAGTCTTCCCTTTTTTTTTTAACCTATGTATGAGAACATGTGGAACCTTCAATGTTGCAGCATAACTCCTATTTGTGGTTCTCTTGTACATTGGGACATACATAAGCCACTCATCTGAGTATTGTTTAGGCTTGGGTCCTGTCTTCCCTAACTTCTTACTCCTTACATCCACTATGTTGCCTAACTGAATCTGTTTTTTTTATTTCTTTGAACCACCTGCTTGTGGTTGATCTGTGTACTTGGTGCTTGATTGCCAATGATGTAAGCATCCCTCTTGGAAGTGAGTCCCCTTCCATATTCAGCAAAATGTCATCTACTATTTGCCTTTTTTCTTCTATGTTGAGTTCTCTGCTCTGCCTGCCATTCATTGCATGCTCCTGGTCATCTTCTGATTCTGACTGTGATTCCCCAACATCACTGCCTTCATTGTTGTGTTGATGATTTGATTCGTTTGAATCTGACCCTGATACTGTGTTGTTGTACTGTGATGCCTCTCTGTCTTGCTCCATCAACAGTTGGTTGATATCGAAAAAATCATCAAAGATTTCTTCCATGAGTCCCCTATTTTTTTTCAGATCTGGTGGTAGGTGATGAATTGGAGGTGCCTAGTTTTTTTTTTGGAAGCTTTCAGTGGAGCCTAATTCTGTACAAAGATCAAATGCTGCAACTAACTCAGCATTTAGGAATTAGGATTAATTTAGGTTGATGAAGGATTTTGTAATTTTGGAAACAGTTTGTTTTGGATTTATGTAATTAATGGTGGATTTCAATTTCCCTCCCCTCCCCCCCCCCCCCTATTCCCAAACATTTGTTATGAATGAATAGGGAGAATGAATCAGATTTGTGCCTTTTATATGGGGCTTTTGGTTGAAAATTGGCATGTTTCAAAATTTGTTAAAGTTCAAAACTTTTTTAAAAATTTCATGAAAAGTTTGGAGGGAAAATTTTTTAATCCCTTAAGTGGCTGTCCAATTTTATTCAGCCACCAAAGTCAGGAAAAAAAAGGGAGGGAACATTATTCCCTTTTTGCAAATAATCACATGTTCCCACTTCTTTTTTGAGGACCACTAACTTTCCCTCCACTTTCTCTCTCTTTAATTACAAAGACCTTCCTTTAATTAATCCTCCTCCAATCTTTTGCCTAGGAGTCCGCACTCCCTCCGTTTGTTGCGAGTAATATGAAACGGAGGGAGTATTATGTATGCTTTATATTTTTTTTTTATTAATTATCTTATTATTTTTTAAGGAAAAAAAAAAGTTTTTGGCGTGAAAATTTTTAATATAATTGCGACACATGTACTTCTAGATTAATCTTGGTGATTACTTACTTTATTATATAGTATAGATAGATTGTTTGATATTTATCTCTTTTATTTTTCAATTTGTACTAGGGATTCCAAAGCGCGCGATACAGCTAGCCCTTTGAGAAGAATTATTATTATTGATGTCCTTTATGTCCTATGCCGGTTTGTGTATAATATTTTATCAAAGTTATTTGCATATAAACGATAAATGTGTTAGATGTTGTGTAGTTGTGTAATTTTCTAAACTTTAGTTGAGCTACTTTAAAATAACGCCCACATAAAGCAACAACCTTTCATTGTTTAGTGACTAATAATGTTAATCCATTCTCTATTTAATTTCTGATTAAGGCCCTGTTCACTTCACCTTAAAAAAATAATATTAAGTAAAAATAAGTTCAGTTCAGTAAAATTAATTTCATTTCAGTAAAAATAAGTTCAGTTCGCTAAAAATAAGTTCAGTTCAGTAAAATTCAGTTTTCTTAAAGAAGAATTATGATAGAAAATCAACAAAAATAATTTTATTTCAGTAAAATTAATTTAAGTTCAGTAAAAATAATTTAAGTTCAGCATATATAATTTTGTTTCAGTAAAAATAATTTCAGTTCAACAAAAATAAGGTGAAGTGACTGGGGTCTAATTGATGGATTTTAAGAAAAATTGCAAAATTAATTACACATGGGATAAAAAGGTAAACAAGCATTTTGAATGGTATAATGGTCCATGCACTATTCATAAGAGCAATCTCCTACTTTTTATAAGGTAGGAAAATGTTCACATTTTAATTACTACCTCCGTTAAATGTTATGTGCAAGTTTGAAATATTTTATATCTCACAAATAATACCCCAAAGTTGTACATAGCATTTAACAGAGGTAGTATTAAAATTATATGTACATTTATTTAAGAAAAAGTGGTACATTCAGTTTAAAATAATATGCACTTTTTGTTCAAAAATTGCACACATAAAATCGTACATTCTCATTTAAGTTAAACGTAGTATATATATAGAATTAATTTATCTATCGCTAAATGTTCAATTAATATATACACATTATAGCATTTCAAATTAAAGTTTTAAATGAAACAAAAAATATTTGTTTAAAGATACCTATTACATTTTCGATAGCAAATTAGAGTGTTTTTTTTTTTTTTTGTGAAAATAGCAAATTAGAGTTCTAATGTCTCTTGTTTTCCTGCTTTTATAAATCTGTGCATTTGTACGAGGAATTTATAGTTTTTAATACCAGAGAAGCGTAGAACGGACTCACGTGAGACCGGGCTCAGCAACAAAAAGGCTCGGTTATGAGAAACCCAATCAAGCCCGCGCACCAACATTTTATAAATTCTATAATATTATATATCTTATTCCTGATACAAATTATCTTATTCTTGACTAAAATAGTCTTATTCGTGATAAAATTATCTTATTCCTGACTAAAATCATCCTAACTCTGACTAAAATTTTCTAATTCCTGACAAATATTAAACCAATTAATACTAAACCTAACAGTAAACATTTAAGGAAACTGACAATATAATGTAATTGATAATCGACTGTTTAAGAAAATAGTCACCTCAAAGTCGCTTCAATAATGAAGGAAACCAATTTGACATTTTTTTCATCCTCCATTAACCTAAAATCGAAAAATTATATTGCCCAAACATAATATGAAATTCATGAGAAGTGAGTGGAAGGGAGGAAATCAGATTCCTTTATCCATTAAGGTTTTGGAAGAGGCTTGTTCTTCGTCCCAACTTCGACAGAATACTCTTCGTTTCGCTACTATCAGATGAACTCATCTAGGGTTGGAGATTCTAGGGTTTTGGATTGAGGTTCGAGAGGAGAGAGAGTAGATTTAGGGGGAGTTGGAGGAGATCCTTCATCGCCAACAAGTTGAAAGGTGCAGGAGAAGAGGCGGAGAGTGCTGGAGGATCTGGTCGCCATTGATGGGCGGGAGAAGAAAGAAAGGAGAAGAAATAGAATGAAGATGGTGGACTTATGTGAGTCCGTCTCACCCAAAAATTTACCATTTATAAGTAATTAACATAAATTCATGAGTTGACAAATGCGGAAATCAATATGATAGATATAAACATATACAATTAAAAAGAGGTGAGGTGTTTATTTTAATTTTATCCTTTTATCGAATTCGACCCTTTTGTTTCTGTTAATCACAGCACTACTTATTTTTTGTTGAATTCTAATTAATTGTTAGATTTTTTGTATTAAGAAAAGTTTCATGATTACTAGATTGTTGAATTGTTCTACTAATTTCTCTTCTACGAGTATAAAATCTCACTATTGTTCTAGCAAGACACAATAATAAAATCTCAATTCATGGTACACAATTTATTTTTCTTAAAATATGTGTAATATTTTATTTTTTTTTGACGGGAAATATGTGTAATAATTAGTGTTGCAATAAATTTGACATAGATGGAGCTTATAAAAGCCACATAAGGACAATAATGTGCTAGTGCTAGATATGAGAAAATTTGGCTCGATTTACTAACCCTAGCCGAATCTTACTCAAAAATAGCGAATTTGCAACTCAAAATTAACCTTATAGCTTGATTAGTTTATAATATTAAAATTATATCTAAATATGATATTGAAAAATGTGTCTAAGGGCTAAACATAATGACTTGAAAAATAAAAATCATGCATAAAATATATGTATGGCAATTTGACATAACTAATTTTAATATCAATGTAGTACTAAGAAAAAAAAAAGGGTTAAATAATACCTCATTTAATAAATAGGTTTTTTTTAACGAAATAAATAGGTTAGATTATAGATTAAATTTCAACACATTTAACAAATGGGTTAGATTTGTGTTTATAATAATTTCAACATATTCATTATCGACTCGAACACAAACCCAATTCAACTTGATCTATTATCCATCCGAGCTAGATTCAACTAAATTTAACCCTAATTATTACATTGAAAATAATTTTTATTATACAACTTATTGTAGCATAAATTTGACTGTACACGTAACTGGTTGTATGACTATACTTGTTTAATTCCTCATTGGGTAACTAGGCCATAAGTAATTGACAACAAGTCCTAAACGAGCACCCTAAAAGAGCAAATCTATCCACCAACATAAAATATTTGTAAAATGAGGCAATTGATTATGTTGCAATAAACCTGTTGGTAATGCTAAATTTGTAATAATGCAATGTTAATCAGCCAAGCTTTCCAAATATGAACAGTATGGCCCACATAGTCACAAAGTGGAATGCAAGAAATCCCACCAACAAAATGTAGACGCATAAGCACATGGTTGTGCGTTGTTTAACAAACTAGAGCCACAAATATGACGCAATGTCGAATTCCATAGATTGCTGCTTCTGGAGGTCACAAGTAGACAGATCATTTTGTCAGAGCTTTACTGGTTTCTGATTTTCTGTCTCTCTTTCGTATCCACATAATCACTATGCCTAAATCAGGCACATCCTATAACACCAAACATATAATCACCGCGGTATCTCTAATCTTCACTGTATAATGAGACGGTAGTTATTAGAGTTAGGGCGTTAGGCATGGGCCGGACTACCATGAAGGTCGATCAAGTACGACATGAAAATGATCCGAGTCATCTGACATAGCATGAATCCGCCACAAGTCTTACCAAAGTTACTAGTCCATCGATAGTGTATGGACATCATTTTTAAAAGTTGACACAAGGTTGGCACAAACATGACCCAACTCCAAATTAATTTTTCTTCACTTGTTTCAAGCACTGCCTTGTGACCCTTGTCTGCCTACTTGAACACGAGATATGCTAGCGCATGGACATATATGCGTATCTCATATCCACCATTAGAAGTTGTAGACTTGCAGTTCCCCAAACCTTGTATAGGATCTAGTATAACTCACTAAATTGCTCTTTTTTGTGATTCTCAAGCACTGAACAAAAACTCTTGCCAAAATACTAATCATAATAATTCACAAATTATAAACCCCAAACAAGGGGAAGGAAAGAGAAAAAAAAAAAAATTTTGAACTGAGACCCTAGTATACAAGACCTAGAAACCAAATCTCCCAAAGAAAAAAAATTAGAAATCAGAAACTGAGGGAAACCTGAAAGCTAGAAGAAACAGTACAAAGGTCAAAGATCCAGCAAAGTTTGAAATTTTTTCTATAAAGGACTGAGCAGAACACCCCCTCAATTTCACTTTCTGAGGAGCCTTTATTTGCCGCGCCATCAACTTCCATCCACCATATATTGCCTCTCACCTTGGAGGACGGTTATACGATCAGACTTCATATATAGACATATAATCATATCGCGACCAAAATTGCTACTTGTATGACTGTACTGGTTCCTTGTGAATACTGAATTGGATATTTCAGTCTGGATAGTTATAAATGATGTGCTATCTAAATAAGGAAATCTCGCTAGGATATATTACTACAAGCAAAGTCGGATTCTTTGACTTTCTCTTTCTTCATTAGGTATCGTCGATGATTGCATGTCTCTCTCCGACAGACATCTTTTATACGGAACAAAGCCCTTTCTACCCTTGTCAACACATCTCTTCTCGATCAAAGTGAGTTCTTTCGGAGTACATGAATCCTCTACAGACTTGCTTTCTTTGTCAGACTGTAGACCGCATTGGCCAGACCCCGTCTCCATTTCCCAATTCTTATCTGGATTCTCTCCTTCATTCACTGAACCGCTATCTGAATCTGCAGAAGATCCATCTCGCTGATTTTCCTTCTCTTGGGGATCTTTAAAGGGAGGTACTGACATCCCTTTGAAGAAAACCCACCATGGAAGAGGAATCGGTTTCTCTACCTGGTATGTATTACTATGCTCACAATTAAATTTCACATGGTCCTGTGCTTCTCTGCAATTATCAGGCTTACAATCTTCTTGATATGCCTGTACGACTCCTTCCCCCATATCTGATGAGGGTGACTTGCTCAAGCAAGTAAATGATTCAGAGTTTCCTGAGACTACTACATCTTTTCCGAATAATTTAAGGACCTTTGTAGAACCTGATTCTTCCTTGTCAGATGACTCCTTATCTGAGAAAAGCTCCAATTTCTGCACATCCAAATCAATTACGTTAATATGACACACTTAAAAACAGTAGTAAAACAAAGTTTTCGATACAAACAAGTAGTTAATTAAGTACCACTGAAGCTGGAGCAACTGATCCTGATTTGGACTCATGCACTTCCCCTTGAGAAGCGTTATCTTCTGAACGCAACCTTGCAACTTCATTGCCAAAATTGCCTGAAGATACCGGGGATGGACTGTTACTTTTGGTGGCAGCTGAATCCGCAGATGCTAACATATCTGAGGCCACAGCAGACAAAACTGAAGTAGGAGACTGATTATCTTGCTCAGAGAGCGAGGAGTTTGGAGACACAGATCTTGCTCCCTGTTCCATAGGCATATCTTTTCTAGATGGAAGCACAAGTTTGCGAGGGTATGGGTGTGACGGCTTTCTCTTAGGACGGGGTGGTGGTATCTCAATTGGCTCAACCGAGCTTGCATTGCTGTTACTTGTTTCCCTAACAACCTGAACATACAAATACAGACACGGATCAGAAACATGAGCCACTTAAATTTGACCTTTTAAAGAACTTTCACAACGCCTTCAAGGTCACGGTCAGTACAACTTACTTCAAACAAAAGGTAAAAAGTGTGCAAAGGACCTTTGAAAAGAATTTCTGGGCATGACTGCGGATTTGGACAGCCGTCTTAGATCCAACGTGCTCTGAACACAAAAACAAGTAATTTAGCATCTTCGCAAGCAGATTATATTTTCAAATTCGTGTATAACCATCAAAGTTAATTCTCAAAACTTACCCTCAATCTTTCTCCATGCTCGGCCATACAGCTTTAAAGCTTCAAGAAATCTATTATGCTCTTCTTCCGTCCATCTTTCCCTTTGCTTTGTTATAGTATACGGCTTTCGAATCTGTTTTTAATTAAGGAGAAAGAGGACAGAAGAAGAGTAAGGTACACTGAACAACGCAGTTTTGAAATCAAAGATTTGCCACTTAATAGGCAAAGAAATGATCAACACCTTAGGAACTTGGCCTTCTCCCACTGCTGACTGCACTCCGGCAGCTGGCGAATTCTTATTGCCTGAACTAGATTGAGCAGCACTAGTCTCCTCCTGATATAGTTAAACAAAGTTCAATATCAGTATCCAACTCCAACAACTCCAGTCACAATCGTATCGAATCAAAACAAACGAAATCGGAATCATGTAGTTGAAAATGCAACATTGAATTACCCAATCCAACAACAACTCCGGTCATAATTGCAGTTAATAGACTTGTCAATCTGTATGTATGATTCAGAATTAATCAAATTCTCAATCATATAAACAGAAACACAATACAAACATACCGAAATCGAGTATTTTGGACTAATTTACCAAAAATAACCATACACAACATAATTAAACACAGTTATACACTTATACAGCATCAAATCCTAAAAAAATCACAAAATACCAAAATTAGCTATTGAATTTATAATTAAATTAATAATTATGCACAACAAAAGTAGGTTAACCACTAAATATCACAAGCAACACCTAAATAACTGTTCAAATTAACAAAATTATCTAACAAAAAATAACAATAATTAATCCACCAAAATCATACTTCATTTTCCTAAGCTAATTAACTCTTGAGTAATTCATCTTCCTATCAACTAAACAAAATTCTTAGATTCTAAGTAATCATATGAAATCAACCAATTATCATCAAATTAACAATTTCAAACAAATTAATAAAATTCACCTAATTAATCTTATCCTCCTGAATTAAAATTGATTATTTTTTTCCAAACTACAGTATACATTAATTCATCAATCGAAAGTCATACAACATCTAATCAATTCAATTACAAAAATATCCAAAAACATAAATCTTCTCAACAGAAAAAATCACAAAACAATTTACAAATCTAAACGAAAACTTACTTGAGCAGCCATATTAGACGAAGACGAAAGCATCGAATCAAAATCCAATCTTCTTCGATCTTAAATTTTTCCAGAAACTTGAAATATTCAGCTAAATTCAATTGAATACAAATTAACAGTAAGAGATTAACAAGAGAAACAGCAGATAAATTTTTGAGAGAGATTGCCACGTAAGAGAGAGAAAGTAGAAGAAGAAGAAGAGAAGACAGTTTATTGTTAAGAGAAGAAAAAAATGAGGAAGAAAGGGGGGTTTATGTGGGAGGATTTTTTGGAGGATAAAATGGGAATTATGATATTTGTTAAGGGTAGATTTTGGTAGAATTCTCCAGAACTTTGTGGATTCTTGTGGCTCACGTTCAAAGTTCGCCTCTAACACGTGGCAATCCTTTGTCTTTTTTTCTACTCCTTCGTTTTTTTTTTTTTTTTTTATCGGATAAGATTTTTTATTTTAATAATAATTAATTTAATATTTTTAAGTTTGCTCTTTATGAAGAAAATTGGTGGGATGTGAGTGTTTATTTAGTTATACTCGCGCGCGTGAGATGGACAAGTATACTTGCCATAATATTTCTTACACGTGGATACTATTTGCGGCTCCCACTTTTTTGTGCTTTTTTCCTTTTTTTTATTTTTTATTTTTTATGTGTTTAGTTTATTTACGCTTTTTTTTTTTTTTTTTTTTTTTGTTGAGAGGAGTTGTGTGTTTACGCTTTTTCTCAAGACTTCTTAACGTTGTTAGATCCGTATTTGCTAATTTCACGTGGTTTTGCTTTTATGACCTAAAATTCCCCCTTCCTTTTACGACTTATTTCCCCTTTTTAACATACTTATGAAGATTCTAATTAACGATATGAATTCTTCATTTAAATTAATTTCACTTTAGTAAAAAATGGTTTAGTTCCTATTCAAAAAAAAAAAAAATTATTTAGTTCAGCAAAAATAATTTAAATTTAGTAAAAATAATTTAAATTCAGTAAAAATCAATAAACTTAAAAGAAAAAATATAATAGAACATTAGTAATAATAATTTTAGTACAGTAAAATTAATTTATGTTCACAAAAATAATTTCAATTCCGCAAAAAAAAATAAGATGAAGTGAATGGGGCCTAAAATTAACTTTTTGTGCACGATTTTGTATGGTAAAGAGATTTTTAGAAAGATTTTAACTTGTTGAAATCTATTACAGTAGATGTTAGACCATTTTAAAATAGAATTTCTGTATATAGGCCTCGTTCACTTCACCTTATATTTGCTGAACTGAAATTATTTTTACTGAAACAAAGTTAGGTCCTGTTCCAATAGACTGAAATCAGCTGAACTAAACTGAACTAAATTGAAATGAAATGAATATTTTATAAGAGAAGGAAATTAGGATCTGAACTGAACTGAAAATAAACGTATGAGAACAGGCCCTTACATTTGCTGAACTTAAATTATTTTTACTGAACTTAAATTATTTTTATTGAACTTAAATTATTTTTACTGAACTGAAATTATCTTTGCTGAACTGAAATTATTTTTACTGATTTTTAATTAAATTTCTTCTTTAACATAACTGAATTTAACTGAACTGAACTGAACTTATATGTACTGAACTGAACTTATTATTACTGAATTGAAATTATTATTACTTAATATTATTTTTTTTTGTTGAAGTGAACATGCCATAGTGTGATCAAATTTATACATTAATATTGAGATATATGTAAATATCTATTGTGATATGATATGATATTATCATATGAGATTTATTGTAATATTAGTATATAATGTGCTAAGATTTATACATTAATATTGTGATATATAAATGTCAATTGCTATATAATATTATCATATGTGATTTTATTGTAATACTAGTAGATATGATATTATCATATGAGATTTTTGTAATTCTAGTAGTCTAGTATTATAAGGGCCTGTTTTGATTTATAGAATTGAGCTGAACTGAACATAACTGAACATATTGGAACTGAACCAAACTGAATTGAATATTTTATGAGAGAAGGAAATTAAGAATTGAACTGAATTTATTGGAACTGAACTGAAAATAAATTGAAAAGAACACGCCCTAAGACATAGGATGAAATATAAAGATATTATATATTAACACCATTGTTATAAGTATGATTATAAAATTTTATTTCATTAACTTATTATATTGCAAAATAAAAATGATATGACCAATCCATAATACTCCTTCCGTTCTGTTTCGGGGTTTTCTGATGTCCTGCGGGAGAGTTACAATTCCGAGACTGGAACCGGACGCCTGTACCTGCAAAACAAACGGATGCTCCGGATGATTGGAGATCCGCCTCCGACGGTCAAGTTAGTACTTGATTAAGGAGTAATTAATGCGGAAATTAAAGTGATTGGGTCTCTCTAGGTGAGAGTGTTTAATGTGTGTAATCTGCGTTTTTAGCGTAATCTCCCTTAATGAGGATTAAGGGAGGTATTTATAACCTCGGGAAACGTGTCAATCTAGGTTTAGGTTAACCTTGGGCTGATTGGGCTTCCCTCGGAAGTTGGGCCTAGGTGACCGGTTATCCCAGGTGTCATGGGAAGGACACGTGTCGTGTCGTAATTGGTCCATAGTGGACGGATCATTGCTTGACACGTGGCAGGCTCCTATTGGCCCATGTGACGGACACATGGCGGAACCTGATTGGTCCACTTGTCAGATGGTGATTGGTGGGGAAAAATCCCCTAATCATTTGCCCCTCACAGGTGGCACGTGACTGGTCACGTTTTACCTGTGACAGGTATCGCCCTGTAACAGGCGACGGCCTGCTACAGGTGTCACTCGGCGAGAGGCCGAGAGATTCTCCTGCCAAAATTTTGAATTCTGGAAGTGACCCTTCGCCTTCTCACTTCGCCTATATAAAGGAGTGTTGACTTCGGTCATTTTCACACTTGAAAACTTTGTGAGAGAACATTCGGACCCCTGAACTTGCTCTGACATTTTGGACCCTTTCTGCCCACCGCCTGCTCTGACAAGCCGACTGCAAAGGATTTTCAGAACTTCATCAATCGTCACTCGTTCAGGTAACCGTCGGTTCTCTTACTCTTAATTTTCTCTTTACTTTATTCTTTTTTGAAATGGCACCACGGAAGCACACGACACGACCTAGGTTAGTGATCAGCCGGTCACCGGGGACGGCTGAATCTAGGACTAGGAGTGCCGCCTGCCCTTTTCTGGACCCATCTTTGCCCTTTATACAAAGTCCGACTGTATCTGTGTCTATGCAGAGCATGATGGCCAGAACAAAAAAGACTGCCAGGATCTCAAACTCAGACGGCTCCTCCCACAGGGTGCCGATTAGTGAAACATCTGACCAGGCGCCAGATGTGGAAGTGAAACAAAGCGGCTTGAAAGCCGGCAGTTCTGAGGGAGGAGTCAAAGTGACCCCTTCCCATTTTACAGTTGACAATTCTACATTCTCTCCTGCTCCTTTTAAAGGAGAGGAGGCGGGCCCCTCCGGGAGAGGGGAAGAGTCGTCCTCTTCGGACTCGTCAGAGGACGATTCCGAATCTAGCTCTTCTGGCCATGCTTCCCTGGACACAGAAGAGAAAAACAGTCGCCTACAAGAGGCGAGGCTTTCTCACGCAGTTGAGAAGGGGGACGATTGGGCGGAGCCATCCGCCTCTCACCGAGAGCAAAATACCCCCTACTACTGCACGGTACCTCGGGGCCGGATCACGGCCATGCAAGAGAAAGTGGAGAGCTTTATCGCAAACCACACAATGGGCCCTGGCTTTTTAGTGTTCGTGCCGGATCCAGAAGACACAGTCGTATGGCCGGCTGGTACCAGTTATGATGGCGCCTGCTTTGGCTGCTACGAGGCGGCCATCAAGGCCGGGCTACGCTTCCCACTACATCCAGTTGTTCAGCGGATCTTGGATGGGTATGAGTTGGGGTTATGGCAGTTAGCCCCGAACTCCTGGGTCAACGTACTCGGCTATGTGGCCGGGTGCGAACTGCACGGGGTGGAGCCGAGCTTCGAGGCTTTCGCCCACATGAACTACCTCAGCCGGACCCCTAAGGCAGGCGGTACCGGCTGGTATCAATTGACGAGCCACAGGGGCTACCTCATGACGAGAGGTAAAGCAAACAAATGGAAGGACTGGCGGAGCACCTTCCTCATCATTGAGAGTTCAGACACAGAGCTGAACAAGCGCTTCAACAGGTGGAACAGGAATCCGCCCCTTCTTGCAGGCGGCCGCAGCATGCCGCCTGTTCCCCCCAAGGCTAAGAAAGAGATCCTAGATAAAGGACTCTTCAAAGTAGAGTCGAAGGTGAACTCTACTTCAGGGGTACGAGAGCAAGTACCCCTGCACTGCGTCCCGAGCTTCAAATGGCTCTACGACGAGTACTTTTTGGCCGGCTGTGGCCTCAGCAGTCGGTGCTCAAGAGGTAGCCGGCCTGTCGAATACTCTGCTGTTCCGTGCATTTCTTGTTATGACTTTTATTAACTTTGCTATTTGTTTTTGCAGCTGACGCCATGAGCAAAATTACCGCCTCCAAGACTGCGGCGGCCATGTTGCGGGCCTCCATCATGCAACAGTCTTCAACCGACTCCCCCAACAAGGGGGCACCCTTGGTGGGCTTCGAACCTTTCACCCTCTTTTTGGAGTTGTGTTTATGCATATACTGACTCTTTTCTTCTTTTTTAGACGGGCGCTCCAAGAGCTTCTTCTTCCCAACAGCCGGACCCCAAGGCCCGGAGGACGACTGTTGCGAGCTCTCCTGGTTCTGCCAGGAAACATGCGGCGGTTGAGAAACAGCCGGCCACTTCTTCTAAAACTCCAGCTGGGCCACCTAGAAGTATGAAATTGTCCTTGTAAATTTTAGACTTGCTCCCTTCTTTACTAGGTCTAATCCGTTTGTTTATGCTTGATGCAGCCGGCCCTCAGGAGCCTGACTTGGTCGAGGTGGCCAAGTCTATGATCAAGGTCGTTCCTCCAGCTGAAAGGGAGGCGGTCAGGGGTGTCGGCACCCTTGACCTAGACGGGATTGCAGGGGTCCTTGCTGAGGTATACTTAGCATATTTTTGAGTATTTGAATTCCAGGACGCCTGTTTTCTTTTTGTTTGGAAACTGACGCTTGTTCCCCTTCTTACTTAGGCCCTGCTCCGAGTGAACGGCCTTCGCAAGCCGCTTGACCGGAAGAACAAAGAGGTAAAGGCTGCAAAAGCTATGGCCGCCTCTGACTGTGATAAGGCAATGTTTCAAATTGCCCAAAATGAAGTTCTGACCATTGATATTCTTTATTATCAGGCGCAGGCTACCGCCGCTATCCGGGCTCATGTAGAGGCGGCCCAGAAGAGGAATAGCGAGCTGGAGGCGACCATCAACAACCTCAAGGCCGAGCTGAGACCTCTTCGCCAAAAGATGTCCTCATACGAAACCTTGGAGAAATCCTTGGCGAGCGTAAAGGAACGCCTGGTAACCCAGGAGAAGAGTCTTACTCAAGAGCTCTCGGAAAAGGCCGAGCAAGAAAAGAAAGAGCTGGTCCGGGAGATGATGGAAGACTCTGCTCAAATCCAGCGCATGACTTGGGGCCGCCTCTTCCCCAATGCCGACTTTGCCTCATGGGAAAAAACGTACCGCCAGTGTTCTGATAGATATAATCAAGAGATCCTGGCGGCTGCTGAGGAAGAGGCGTTGGAGGAGGAGGAGCATCCGGTAGTGGCGCTTGTGCCGCTTGGGGGTAATGCATCAAAGAAGGATGCAGCTGAAGCCGAGTCCAGCAAGAAGAGTGCTGACCAGGCGGCAGCTGCTGATATTGAAGATCTGCCCCCTTCTTAAGCTTTATGTCTTCTTCCCACGGCCTGCGTGCCGTTTGTTTGTATTTACCCGGCAGGGGGCCGGGGCTCTGAATATTTTGCCGGTCTTTAATGACCGGCTTCCTTTTAATGAATATTTTTGTTTTGCTTCAAACTTGTTCAAGTATTGAATATTCTGATATCCAATTGTACACTATACCGACTGTTTTACATGGCCGATAGTTGCAGACAGGTACAGATAGTTAGTCACGCCGCCTATGCCCCTGGACGACTGGTCGTCTGTTTCCAGGCTAGACGATCAGTCGGCCATTTATCCAATCGGTATTCGAACCATTTTAAAGACTGGATCCCCTTTAGGTAGGCGGTTCTGTCATATAAAATTAACCAAGTAGGAAAGTGGTTTCCTACTTGTCATGTTTTTAGGCTAGAGACTTTAGGCCGTCTAGGCCGACTGTTCCCCGCCATATTTAATCTAGTGTCAGCCGGTGCTGTATGAACACCTTTTTAGTTTCATACTAAATTTTTAAGGAGTGACCAAGTAAACATGATTGTTACCTAGTCGCCAAGTAACTGAGTAGTAGAGGTATCAAGCGGTGGGTACCGGTTGTTCCCCTTTATTCGCCAATGTTTGTTGGCTTTTAACTCATAGGTTGTTAACCTAGCAGGAGTAGTGGTTGACAGCCCCTGTTTGCTAAAAACAGGCGGACGACTCATACCTTTTAGGCTCCATACTAAGTTTGAGAGAGTGACTATGAGTTAACTTTGGTGTTACTCAGTCGCCGTCATTCCTGCTTGAATAGTAAAGGTACCAAGCGGCGGAGGCCGGCTGAACCTTTTGATTCGCCAATGTTTGTTGGCTATTAACTCAAGAGGTACCCCCTGCATTTATCCCAAGTAATACAGGCGGTCATCTGACTCAGATGTCAACTGTTACCACTGGTTTGGTTAGTGATAGAGTTATCCTTGTCTCAAAAACGGCTACGTGGTTGCCCTTGGGGACAGTCGTATAGGTGCCGTGTAATTAGTTTATAGAGCAATGTTCCACCCAAAAGGGAGCTGCTCTCTGCGACGAATTTCATCCGGAGGGATGCCGCCGGACGCCTGCTATGATGTTGGGACAGGTCGTATTAGTTTTGAAGATTGGATCATTTGGCTTGGCGCCTGGTCTGATCATTCGGCCTATGGCCTTGGTTAGTTCTTGGTGAACGTAGGTGCTAAGTAAAAGGAGGGTAGCCGCCTGTTTAGGCACAGGGTCGGCCAGGCCCTGATCATTTTTAGTTAAGTATAAGGGGGGTGGCTGTGTGTTTGGAACCAGTCGGCCCTCTTCTATGGAGAGTAGCCGACTATATGTCCAGACGGCATGCCCCTATGGTGATAGAGTAAAATATTCAATGGAGAGTAGCCGACTGTAAAGGTACAGGCGGCATGCCCCTCTGAAGATAGAGTAAAATACTCAATGGAGAGTAGCCGACTGTAAAGGTACAGACGGCATGCCCCTCTGAAGATAGAGTAAAATACTCAATGGAGAGTAGCCGACTGTAAATGTATAGGCGGCCTGCCCCTCTTAAGTAAGAATAAAAATTAAACATGGAGAGTAGCCGACTGTTTGTTAGTAGGCGTGCCCCTCTTAGTACAAAATTGAATATTAAGTATGCAAACTTTTATTAAGTAGCCCTTGACTATTTACATCATTCAAAAGAAATATTTCTTAAGATTATCTACATTCCAAGTTCGAGGCAACGGTTGTCCGTCTGGTGTTCCCAGACGGTAGGTACCGTCCCTGACCTCTTCACAGATTCGGTAGGGTCCTTCCCAGTTGGGAGTTAGTTTGCCAGACTCATTAGCCCTACCTACTGCTTCCATTTTTCTAAGTACAGAGTCCCCCACTTTGAGTGGACGCCTGTGTACTTTTTTGTTGTATGATCTAGTCATTCTCAGGCGGTAAATTTCATGGCACAAGACAGCATTGCCCCTCCTTTCAGGAAGTGAGTCTAATGCCAGGCGCATGGCTTCCCAGTTTGCCTCTTCGTCATATAGCATTACTCGAAGAGTCGGCTCGTAGTGTTCTATTGGAAGAACAGCTTCTGCACCATAAGTTAGGAGGAATGGAGTTTCTCCAGTCGCCCCTTTTTCAGTCGTCCTAATGGCCCAGAGAACATGTGGTAATTCATCCGCCCATAGGCCGCCTGCTCGTTCAATCTTTTTCTTGAGACCGTCTGAGATGATTTTATTAAAGGCTTCTACCTGGCCGTTTGCTTGTGGACGGCCGACAGATGCAAAGTAGTGTGCAATTCCTTGGTCACCCAACCAGCTTTTGAGAACAGACGTCTTAAATTGGGGACCATTATCAAAAACCATAGACATGGGAACCCGAACCGAGTGATGACATTTTTCCAAATGAATGAAATTACATCCTTCGTCTTGATTCCCTTTACAGCCTCCGCCTCTACCCATTTAGTGAAGTAGTCGACGACAACAAGTATGTACCTCCTTCCGCCTGTAGCAGGCGTATATGGACCCAGAATATCCATGCCCCACTTAGCAAACGGTAGTGGGCTATGAATGGTAGTGAGGTCAGTAGCCGGACGGTGAATTAGTTTGCCAAACCTTTGGCACTTGTCACATTTTTTCACCATCACCATCGCATCTGCTTCTAAAGTAGGCCAAAAGTAGCCCTGCCGCCTTGCCCGTTGAGCAAGTGTCCTACCGCCTATATGGGAAGCACAGTAACCATAGTGAAGATCGTCCAGTATCTCTCGCCCCTTTTCTGGAGTAACACACTTTAAGAAGGGTTGAAGGTACCCCCTTTTGTGAAGTTCTCCCTTTATTATTTCAAAACTGGTTGCTCGTTTTTTCAGTGCTGCCGCCTGTTGATGATCATCCGGCAGGGTACCATTTGTCAGATATGCCCTGATTGGATCCATCCAGGTTGAGCTTCTGTCTAAGATTCCAATAGGTTCTTCCTCAATGCTTCTCCTCTCCATTACTTCCCAAAAAACAGTTCGAGGAGTATCACAGGAGGCGGATGATGCTAATTTTGAAAGTGCATCCTCCTGGTTGTTTTCTGATCTCGGCACTTGGGTCAGATGGAAATCCTCAAGGGAGCCGACTGCTTGTCGGACCGCCTGTAAATACTTGATCATGGCCGGATGGGTTGCTTCGTATTCGCCATTGTACTGACTCACTATCAATTGTGAATCGGAACAGGCGTCTATTTTTCTTGCTCCTGCCGCCTTGCACATGCGGATTCCGGCTAGCAAAGCTTCATATTCTGCCTCATTGTTTGAGGCCTGAAAACTGAAGCGTAAAGCATACTCGTACCTGTCGCCCTCTGGCGACTGACATATGACTCCTGCTCCACAACCATTTGAAGTAGAGCTTCCATCCACATATACCTTCCAGACTTGGTCTATAACTTGAGAGTCCGGAGGACGAGTCATCTCAACAATAAAGTCAGCAAAGGCTTGCCCCTTCACTGCTTTTCTAGGCTCGAAAGTAACTTCGAGGCTCTGTATTTCTATGGCCCATTTGATCATTCGGCCTGACGACTCCATGATGGTCAGTGGCCGCTTGATAGGTTGGTCTGTATACACGACGACTGCATGTGCCAAAAAGTAGGGCTTCAATTTTTTAACAGCCATGAAGAGTGCAAGACCAAATTTCTCCACTAAGGGATACCTCAACTCGGCATTTTTCAGTACATGACTGACAAAGTAGACCGGGAGCTGACAGCCGTCTCTTTCAGCAAGGAGAACAGCGCTTAACACATGATCAGAGACGGCCAGGTACATGTAGAGTACTTCTTTGGGCAAAGGGCTGACCAGCCTCGACAAGGAATGCAAGTGAACTTTCAATTTCTGGAAGGCCGCCTCAGCATCCGGCCCCCATTCAAACCTTGCCTTTTTCTTAATTGCCTGGAAAAAGTATAGGCATTTGTCGCCTGATCGGCTTAGAAATCTTCCCAAGGCCGCCAGACAACCTGTTAACTTCTGAACCTCTCGGATGGTACGAGGCGACTACATGTCAATGACCGCCTGCACCTTCTCAGGGTTCGCCTCTATTCCTCTCTGATTGATAAGGAATCCGAGAAATTTCCCAGACTCAACTCCAAAGACACATTTCTTGGGATTGAGCATGACATGGTGCCGCCTGAGTGTGGCGAAAGTTTCTCGGAGGTCCGACAGATGATCTTTCTGAAGTTTAGACTTGACAATCATATCATCAATATATGCCTCGACATTTCTCCCAATTTGATCAAAGAACACAGTGTTTATCATTCGCTGGAAAGTGGCCGGGGCATTCTTAAGACCAAACGGCATGACCGTGTAACAGTATAACCCCTGATCAGTGACGAAGGCCGTCTTCTCCTGATCTTTCTTCCATAAAGGAATTTGATGGAAACCAGAGTAGGCGTCCATAAAGCTCATCAAAGCATGGCCGGCTGTTGAGTCGACCAGGTTATCAATTTTAGGCAGAGGGTAACTGTCTTTGGGGCACGCCTTGTTTAAGTCTGTGTAGTCTACACACATTCGCCAGGTGCCATTCGGCTTTTTAACAAGCACCACATTTGCAACCCAGTCCGGGAAGTAACATTGCCGAATGAACCCTGCATCAAGTAATTTTTTAACTTCGGCGGCTGCCGCCTGACTTCTTTCTTCGCTATGGTTCCGCTTCTTCTGCCGTACCGGCTTCTTTTTCGGATCCACGGCCAGTTTATGTACCGCTAGATCAGGACTAATGCGTGGCATTTCATGGACTTCGAATGCAAAGAAGTCCTTGTATTCTTTCAATAGTTTGTGAAAGTCGTCACCTAGGTCCCTTAGAGAAGTCGTCCCAACCTTGATTGTTCTGTCAGGACGCGAGTCATCTAACATCAGGTCCGTATGCTCACCAGCTGGCTGAGGGCGGAATTCATCCGACCGCTCCTCTGCTAATGATTGCTATTTTCTGTCTTTTCTTGCGGCCCCTGTCTGGGATGCCTTTCTCTTCTTGCCGCCTGCTTCTTGAACAGGCGCACTCTCCTTGACATTGTCAAGGTCTATTTTTCCACCACTCGACCCAGTGGCCATAACAGTGGGCTTGACATCCGAGAGATAGCACTCTCGGGCCATCCTCTGATCTCCCCTTAGGGACCCGACTGTTCCATTATCCCTCTCAAACTTGAGCAACATAAGAGATGGGATTATAACAACCTTGGAATTATTTAGGGTTGGTCGTCCCAGAATCATGTTGTAGGCCGAGAGTTCTTCTACTACCAGGAACCGGACTACCATGTGTCGTTCCCCTTTTTCGCCCAGGCGGATGGGTAAATCCACTTGTCCCACTGGGTGGACGACTCCTCCTCCAAACCCTACTAAAGGGTGGGATGCCGGATGTATGCAATCAGTCTGATATTTTAGTTTCGACAGACATTTGCTACTGATGAGATCTGAGGAGCTTCCGGTATCTATGAGGATTCGGCCAACTCTCTAGTTGGCCACTTTACATTCAATAACGATAGGGTCGTCATGCGGCCCTCTTACCCCTCCTAGATCTTCTTCAGTGATGACAATCTCAGGAAATGAATATTTGGAGGGCCGTTCTTGGTGAACGGAATTTACATCTAACCGTCTGATATTGTCTTTGTTGCCCCTAATAGTGGGGCCGCCTCCTGAGGAGCCGCCTGCAATGGTGTAGACGACTGCATCATCTGTATCGGAGCTGTCGGCCTGTTAATTCTTTTTGGTCGACTGCTTTTTTGAGGAAGTGTTCCCCGTAGATTTCTTGACATAAGTGTCAAGATCACCTTGCTCAGCCAGGCGGTCCAGATACCGCATGAGACTGATGCATTCATTGGTGTGATGACCAACATCTTCATGATAATCACAGAATTTTTCTTAGTTCCGATTGTTTGCAGAACCCTTCATGGGGACCGGCTTCTCAATTGAGATCCGTCCCTTGATTTCCTTTAGGATAAATTGGCTATCCTTGTTAAACACATACTTTGGGGAGTATGGTTTGAATTCTTTTTTCTTCTTCTGGGACGGCTGTTTAGAGGAATCAGTTGCCCAGACCTCTTTTCTCTTCTCGTCTTTGTTTGACGACTGCTTCTGTCGTCCTTCTCTTTTGTCGGACCTTTTCCCGTCTGACTATTTTACCGTACTACAAAGATCAGTCGCCTGTATATAGGCTTCCGCTTCAATCAAGGCCTCTTGAAGAGTCGCCACCCTCTTTCGGACCAAATCAAATTTGAAGGTCGACCCGTCTTTGAGACCTCTGAAAAAGTCAGTATAGGCTACTTCATCCGGTAACCCTTGAATCTGTATTCTCATCAGGTTAAACCGCCTGATGTAAGAACGAAGCCCCTCCTTCTCGCCCTGCTGAATTGTTCCTAAATCAAGGGTCGTCTTCTTCGCAGGGATGTTCATGGCGAAGTTGGAGGTGAATAAGTAAGCAAGCGTCTTGAAGTTATTTACACAACCAGTCGGCAGGTTGCCGAACCATTGTTGTGCGATTCCTTTGAGAGTCGCTGGGAAACACTTGCACCAAGTGGGATCATCCAACCCTTATCAGGTTGGTGAATGCCATCAGATGGTCTTCTGGTTAGTAGTGTCGTCATAGGCGCCTACTAATACATTTTTCACTTTGGCCGGCTGAGCGGCTTCAGTAATTTCCTTGGAGAAGGCCGACGGCTGTTCACCAAGTCTAAGCAACCGTAGCTGCCAGTCCATAGGTTGGACATTTTTTGCTGCATGTCCACCAAACGGAGGTGGCTGTAAAAAATACTGTTGTTGCGGTACAAACGGTAAGTTTGGTACCGCCTGGTCGCTATGAAAGCCGGACTGACGGGAGGTGCCGCCTGACTGACTCTCATGATACGACTGAGTATGCCTCATCGAGGTATTTCGCAGACTGTCTTGGAAGTTTGAAGTAGAGGCCGACTCTGACAATCGGTCACTCTTCTTCTGTTCTAGCAGTAGCCGAGCGTCTGTGTATGTTTTCCTCGATCCGTCCGCCTGAATATGACGAACAGGTTTCCTATTTCCTGGAGTAGGAAAACGGTATTTTGTGAAATCAAGGGCAGGTGGCTCCCACTTCCTAGATTTAGGATGAGGGGTCGCCTCTCGCCCTTGATTTGGCTTCCTCTTCCGTGAAGTGGAGGGTTTCTTAGCCGACTGCTCCTTGTCCAGAGCAGGCGGCTTCTTGTTGATCAACTCTTGAATTTCTCCCTTGAAGTCCCTCATGAAGGTCATGAGTTCGTTCCTTGTGATGGGAGCAGACCCATCAGTCGGCTGCTGCCGAACAGGCAGTGCGCCTGCTGGCTCGCTTCCAGTTTGAAGATGTTCCCGTTCCCTCCTTTCGGTATGACGGGTACTTCGGGCCCTTAGGGTCCCATCTGAAGCTGTGTGAGCTTCAACTTCAAATTCATTCTCAGTATCGTGGTCCGACTGAACTAGAGGGTCGTCCAGGGGACGTCTCTCTTCAGGAGCCGGTACAAACGTGGATTCCATCTCAGAAGTACTCTCCCCACAGACGGCGCCAAGATGTTTCGGGGTTTTCTGATGTCCTGCGGGAGAGTTACAATTCCGAGACTGGAACCGGACGCCTGTACCTGCAAAACAAACGGATGCTCCGGATGATTGGAGATCCGCCTCCGACGGTCAAGTTAGTACTTGATTAAGGAGTAATTAATGCGGAAATTAAAGTGATTGGGTCTCTCTAGGTGAGAGTGTTTAATGTGTGTAATCTGCGTTTTTAGCGTAATCTCCCTTAATGAGGATTAAGGGAGGTATTTATAACCTCGGGAAACGTGTCAATCTAGGTTTAGGTTAACCTTGGGCTGATTGGGCTTCCCTCGGAAGTTGGGCCTAGGTGACCGGTTATCCCAGGTGTCATGGGAAGGACACGTGTCGTGTCGTAATTGGTCCATAGTGGACGGATCATTGCTTGACACGTGGCAGGCTCCTATTGGCCCATGTGACGGACACATGGCGGAACCTGATTGGTCCACTTGTCAGATGGTGATTGGTGGGGAAAAATCCCCTAATCACGTTCCATATTGATGTTCCTATTTGGAATATTTAACTTTTAAAGATTAAGAGAGAATCTTCTAAATTTCTCTTAATCTATAAGAACAAGTATAGTCATGTGGGATCTAGTTTGATTCGTCTTGATAAGTACATTATTAATATCTAATTTTATAATTTTTGCTAGTGTGAGATTTAAGATATTTGCGATCAAAGGTGGGTAAAAATTTACATCGATTTACGTAAACAAAAACATCATTGTGGAACGGAGGTAATACCTTCTTTTATAGAATTAAGCTTGAAACTTTCAATTCATATAAGTTATCTCTTTCTTGATTGGTATAAAATCAATTTAAACAATAACACTACATATGTGTAAATGATTGATTAAATAGCTAATTAACTAATTATTCTTCAATAAAAAATTAACTAGCTAATTACTCAACATATAAAAGGCTAATATCATCAGTTAAATTTGCTCAATAGAAATCACTAAATATATACCTTGCTTTATTTTCACTTATTTTAGTAAAGAAATATTTAGATAAGCAAGGGTTAATAATATAATTCAAATTAGTTTGCGAAACATAATTTTATATATGAGGTAAGTTTTAGTTGTTTTTTTTTTTTAAATAAATATATGAGGTAAGTTCTTATAAATAATATTAATAATGATTACACAATAAGTTCAACTTACAACTTTAATAAGTTATAATAAATGAAAAACTTTTGTATACACTCGGTTTACTCTAATATTAATGTATGTCGAGCAGTATAAGGGTAGCTTTTAGCTAATTTTAGGGTAACTTTTTGCCTTTTTTGGGTAACTTTAAACATCATACAATTTTTATATAAATAGACAACAAGAAAAGTTTTATAAAGGTAATTTAATTACATTCAATCAGTAATATTTGATTTTTAGTCATTTAAAATGTGATTTTCCACTAATAAAGCGTAGATATTTTTTATTTGTATTTGGTTACTTTTATGTATATTGGGGTAACTTTTATTCATTTCAGTGGTAACTTTTGCTCATTTTAGAGTAACTTTATAATGGATGTACAATATTTTTATTGTACATCCGATTTTTTAAAAAGTTTTTATAATAGATTTAGATAAGTTCTAATTAGATTAATAAATTTTGATTGGTTGAATAGAACACATCCTGGTAAAGTATATACTAGATTGTATAAGATTTTAAAAAATAAATATATATTTTTTTTAAATTAAGCCTTCTTCTTTTGGACTTCTTTGTAGTTAATTTCAGTTCAATTTAGTTATTATTATTATTATTATTATTATGAAAATTTGTCAAAAAAATAAGTCCAACTTTCACCCGTTCACTCAAAATAATCCCAACTTTGGATTATTTTTAAATAATCCCAACTTAGGGGATCATTCGCTCAAAATAATGAACCCAAGTGACTAATAACCTGTATAAAGGTTTTTTTTTTTAGTTTTGAGTGACACATGTCAACACATTATAGGTTGGAAAAATTATTTTTTAAAAAAACCAAAAAAAATTCCCACAATTAATACCCACTCAACCTTACCGACCGACCACCACATGCCGACAGCCCCCAACCCCGCCGACGCCCAGACATTCCTCCTCGCGCTGGCATCGACGCCTCACTCCTCCCCCAGCCCCATGAACCACCACCCAAAACGACCGTACGACAACCCTAAACCCCCAAATATGCAACCTGAAACTTAAAAAAACCCTCCTCCACCACTTTAAACCCCAAATTTGGCCCTCTAAAACCCTGGCTGATGAAGTTTAAAGTGGTGGGAGACGACTAGATTTGGGGGTTTAAAGTGGTGGGGGAGGGTTTTTTTAGGGGTTTTGGGTTGGGGATATATGGGTTTCAATTGGTGGGTTGAGTGGGTAGGGACATGAGGTTGCCGGCGTCGGAGCAGGAAGAGGGTGTCAGGGCACCGACGGTGTGTGCGTGGGTCGTGGGGGTTTCCATTAAGGTTGTGGATTGGTGGTGGGGAGGGTGGTCGTGAGTTGGAGGGGCTGTTTTCTTTTCTTTTTTTTTTAAAGAATTTTTCATTTTATTTTTCAACCAATTAAAGGTGACACGTGTCATCTTAACCTGTTATATAACAGGTTAAGTGATCGACTGGGATCATTATGAGCAAATGACCCTCAAAGTTGGGATCATTTACTACTACTACTACTACTACTACTACTACTACTACTACTACTACTACTACTACTACTACTACTACTACTACTACTACTACTACTACTACTACTACTACTACTACTACGAGTGATCTCCCTATTGAGCTTTCCATAATGTTGATTGTCAAGGAGATTATTATTATTATTATTATTATTATAAAAAACTATTATTATATTAATTATTATTCTTTACTATTATGAATATTATTAATTTAGTTCGATTTACTTCAAGTCTTTTCAGTTCATTTTAATTTAGTTTAGTTCCGTTCAAATTATTTCTATTCGGTTTAAGACATTTTCGTTGTTTTAGTTTTGTTTTAGTTCATTTTAGTTCCGCTTAAAAAACTGGGGCTTATATATTATGTTTAATGATTAAGCTCTTTTGTTGTATTCCTTGAAGATGAGATTTAAGGATTTGAGAATAAGACATCTCATAGTAAGCCAGGAAGGCAAAGCCTGTCAAATATTATTTTCCAGAATTATTCTAAATTACTTTGTATGACATGCATACAATTCAAACTGAAGATTGATGTCCATGAGTTCGTTTGTTAATTCCTCTTTTAAGAAGTAATGTGAAGGAGTTGATTAGTACTCTGTAGGGAATATTTCACGCCATCTCACACTTGAGTCCCACTGTGATCATACACTTAAGCACGGTGACGTCCAAAGGGAAGAAAGTTAGAGTAAAAGAGTCGCCAACAAGTTTTAGGAACTTATAAACCGTTCACAGGGTGAAGGTTACACCCCTTAACGATCCAGGAGATCGTTAACTCCAATAGGCTTGGAACCATGACTGAAAGTTCGGGGATGAAGGTACAAATCCAACCTAAAAGAGATTGAACATGCCCTAAAAATAGGCCTCTACTTTATTCTTCTCGTATTCATGCGCGCTTTTTTACTAACATACAGTAATTAGGTTTACCCTAAACCTGTTTATCTATGTTGGTTGAGTATTAATGCACAAATAAATCTATTATTGGCGATCACTTGAATTATAACCAAATTAGCCTAAGCAAGATTATTAATTATCTTATTAAGCGTGATTACAAGTACAAATTCCCTTTAAACATGCATAAAAGGCGTGATCAAGCAATAACAACAATAAATATATATCAAGCAACATAATAAATAATAATCATGTTAAAGCATAATATTATTAGCAAGATCCTAGGTGATTAGGGGATTTTTATCCACCAATCACCGTTTGACAAGTGGACCAACCAGGTTCCGCCACGTGTCCTTCACGAAGGCCAACAGGAGCCTGCCACGTGTCAATCACAGATACGTCCTCTACGGACCAATTTAGACACGCCACGTGTCCACCCATGCCAAATGGGAAAACCGGCCATCAAGGCCCAATCCAGTCTAGAGGCCCGATCAGCCCTAGGTTTACCTTAAACCTAGAGAGTGGCACGCTTCTCAAGGCTATAAATACTTAATTAATCCTCATTAGTTAGGTAATCAAAGAATCAAAGAATCAAAGAATCAAAGAATTGAAGAATCAAGAAATCAAGCAGAGAAGAACAGAAATATTACGGAACACCAACAACCGGCTAATCTCGCTAACGACGCAGATTACCAACACTAAGCACTCTCACCTAGAGAGATCTTATTACTTTAATTTCCGTATTAATTACTCCTTAATCAGGTACTAACTTGACCGTTGGAGGCGGAGCTCTCAGGAGTCTCCGTTATTTTGCAGGTACAGGCGTCCGGTTCCAGTCTCGGAATTGTAACTCTCCCGCAGGACATCAAGAAAACCCCGAAACATTTGGCACCGTCTGTGGGGAGAGTACTTCAGAGATGGCATCCAAGTCTGTACCGACTCCAGAAGAGAGGCGTCCCCTAGACGACCCTCAAGTTCAGTCGGACCATGATACCGAAAGTGAATTTGAAGTTGAAACTCATACAACTCCAGACGGGACCCTAAGGGCCCGACGTACCCGTCATACCGAAAGGAGGGAACGGGAGCATCTTCAAACAGGAAGCGAGCCAGCAGGCGCACCGCTTGCTCGGCAACAGCCGACTGATGGGTCTGCTCCCATCACAAGGAACGAACTCATGACCTTCATGAGGGACTTCAAGGGAGAGATTCAAGAGTTGATCAACAAAAAACCGCCTGCTTCAGTCAAAGAGCAGTCGGCCAAGAAACCTTCCACTTCACTGAAGAGGAAGCCAGTTCAAGGGCGAGAGGCGACTCCCCATCCTAAATCCAAGTAGCGGGAGCCACCTGCTCTTGATTTCACAAAACTCCGTTATCCTACGGGAAACAGGAAACCGGTTCGTCATATTCAGGCGGACGGGTCCAAGCAAACGTTCACAGATGCTCGGCTCCTGCTAGAGCAGAAGAAGAGTGACCGATTATCAGAGTCGGCTTCTACTTCAAATTTTCAAGACAGTTTGCGAAATGCCTCGATGAGGCATACTCAGTCGTACCATGAGAGTCAGTCAGGCGGCACCTCCCGTCAGTCCGGCTTTCATAGTGCCCAGGCGGTACCAAACTTACCATTTGTGCCGCAACAACAGTATTTTATGCAGCCACCTCCATTTGGTGGACCTGCAGCAAAAAACGTCCAACCTATGGACTGGCAGCTACGGCTGCTTAGACTTGGTGAACAGCCGTCGGCCTTCTCCAAGGAAATTACTGAAGCCGCTCAGCCGGCCAAAGTAAAAAATGTTCTAGTAGGCGCCTATGACGGCACTACTAACCCAGAAGACCATCTGATGGCATTCACCAACCTGATGTACCTTCAAGGGTTGGATGATCCCACTTGGTGCAAGTGTTTCCCAGCGACTCTCAAGGGAATCGCACAGCAATGGTTCGGCAACCTGCCGACTGGTTGTGTAAACAGCTTCAGGACGCTTGCTTACTTATTTGCCTCCAACTTCGCTATGAACATCCCTGCGAAGAAAACGACCCTTGATTTGGGAACAATTCAGCAGGGCGAGAAGGAGGGGCTTCGTTCTTACATCAGGCGGTTCAACCTGATGAGAATACAGATTCAAGGGTTACCGGATGAGGTAGCTTATACTGACTTTTTTAGAGGTCTCAAAGACGGGTCTACCTTCAAATTTGATGTAGTTCGAAAAAGGGTGGCGACTCTTCAAGAGGCCTTGATTGAAGCAGAAGCCTATATACAGGCGACTGATCTGTGTACGATAAAACAGTCGGACGGGAAGAGGTTCGACAAAAGAGAGGGACGACAGAAACAGTCGTCCAACAAAGATGAGAAAAGAAAAGAGGTTTGGGCGGCTGATTCCTCTAAACAGCCGGCTCAGAAAAAGAAAAAAGAATTCAAACCATACTCCCCAAAGTATGTGTTTAACAAGGATAACCAGTTTATCCTAAAAGAAATAAAGGGACGGTTCTCAATTGAGAAGCCGCTCCCCATGAAGGGTTCTGCAAGCAACCGGAACCAAGACAAAATCTGTGCTTATCATGATGACGTTGGTCATCACACCAATGACTGCATCAGTCTCATGCGGTACCTAGACCGCTTGGCTGAGCAAGGTGATCTTGACACTTATGTCAGGAAATCTACGGGGAACACTTCCTCAAAAAAGCAGTCGGCCAAAAAGAATCAGCAGGCCGACAGTTCTGATACAGATGATGCAGTCGTCTACACCATTGCAGGCGGCTTCTCAGGAGGCGGCCCCACTATTAGGGGCAACAAAGATAATATAAGGCGGTTAGATGTAAATTCCGTTCACCAAGAACGGCCGTCCAAATATACATTTCCTGAGATTGTCATCACTGAAGAGGATCTAGGAGGAATAAGGGGGCCGCATGACGACCCTCTCGTTATTGAATGTAAAGTGGCCAACCAGAGAGTTGGCCGAATCCTCATAGATACCGGGAGCTCCTCAGATCTCATCAGCAGCAAATGTCTGTCAAAACTGAAATATCAGACGGACTGCATACATCCGGCCTCCCACCCTTTAATAGGGTTTGGAGGAGGAGTCGTCCACCCACTGGGACGAGTAGATCTACCCATATGCCTGGGCGAAAAAGGGGAAGGACGACACATGGTAGTCCGGTTCCTAGTAGTAGAGGAACTCTCGGCCTACAACATGATTCTGGGTCGACCAACCCTGAATAATTCCAAGGCTGTTATAATCCCGTCACTTATGCTGCTTAAGTTTGAAAGGGATAATGGAACAGTCGGCTCCCTAAGGGGAGATCAGAGGATGGCCCGAGAGTGCTATCTCTCGGATGTCAAGCCCACTGTTATGGCCACTGGGTCAAGTGGAGAAAAAACAGACCTTGACAATGTCAAGGAGAGTGCGCCTGTTCAAGAAACAGGCGACAAAAAGAGAAAGGCGTCCCAGACAGAGTCCGCAAGAAAAGCAAGAAAATAGCAATCATTGGCAGAGGAGCGGCCGGATGAGTTCCGCCCTCAGCCGGCTGGTGAGCATGCGGACCTGATATTAGACGACTCCCGTCCTGACCGAACAGTCAAAGTTGGGACGACTGCTCTGAGAAACCTTGGTGACGACTTTCACAACCTGTTGAAAGAATACAAGGACATCTTTGCATTTGAAGTCCATGAAATGCCAGGCATTAGTCCTGATCTGGCAGTACACAAACTCGCTGTGGATCCAAAAAAGAAGCCGGTACGGCAAAAGAAGCGGAACCATGGTGAAGAAAGAGGTCAGGCGGCAGCCGCCGAAGTCAAAAAATTACTTGATGCAGGGTTCATTCGGCAATGTTACTTCCCAGATTGGGTTGCAAATGTGGTGCTTGTTAAAAAGCCGAATGGCACCTGGCGAATGTGTGTAGACTACACAGACTTGAACAAGGCGTGCCCCAAAGACAGTTACCCTCTGCCTAAAATTGATAACCTGGTCGACTCAACAGCCGGCCATGCCTTGATGAGTTTTATGGACGCTTATTCTGGTTTCCATCAAATTCCTTTATGGAAGAAAGATCAGGAGAAGACGGCCTTCGTCACTGATCAGGGGTTATACTGTTACACGGTCATGCCGTTTGGTCTTAAGAATGCCCCGGCTACCTTCCAACGAATGATAAACACAGTGTTCTTTGATCAGATTGGGAGAAACGTCGAGGCATATATTGATGATATGATTGTCAAGACTAAACTTCAGAAAGATCATCTGACGGACCTCCGAGAAACTTTCGCCACACTCAGGCGGCACCATGTCATGCTCAATCCCAAGAAATGTGTATTTGGAGTTGAGTCTGGGAAATTTCTCGGATTCCTTATCAATCAGAGAGGAATAGAGGCGAACCCTGAGAAGGTACAGGCGGTCATTGACATGCAGTCGCCTCGTACCGTCCGAGAGGTTCAGAAGTTAACAGGTTGTCTGGCGGCCTTGGGGAGATTCCTAAGCCGATCAGGCGACAAATGCCTATACTTTTTCCAGGCAATTAAGAAAAAGGCAAGGTTTGAATGGGGGCCGGATGCTGAGGCCGCCTTCCAGAAATTAAAGGTTCACTTGCATTCCTTGCCGAGGCTGGTCAGCCCTTTGCCCAAAGAAGATCTCTACATGTACCTGGCCGTCTCTGATCATGCGTTAAGCGCTGTGCTCCTTGCTGAAAGGGACGGCTGTCAACTCCCGGTCTACTTTGTCAGTCACGTACTGAAAAATGCCGAGTTGAGGTATCCCCTAGTGGAGAAATTTGGTCTTGCACTCTTCATGGCTGTTAAAAAATTGAAGCCCTACTTTTTGGCACATGCAGTCGTCGTGTATACCGACCAACCAATCAAGCGGCCCCTTACCATCATGGAGTCGTCAGGACGAATGATCAAATGGGCCATAGAAATACAGAGCCTCGAAGTTACTTTCGAGCCTAGAAAAGCAGTGAAGGGGCAAGCCTTTGCTGACTTTATTGTAGAGATGACTCGTCCTCCTGACTCTCAAGTTCCAGACCAAGTCTGGAAGGTATATGTGGACGGAAGCTCTACTTCAAATGGTTGTGGAGCAGGCGTCGTATGTCAATCTCCAGAGGGCGACAGGTTCGAGTATGCTCTACGCTTCAGTTTTCAGGCTTCAAACAATGAGGCAGAATATGAAGCTTTACTAGCCGGGATCCGCATGTGCAAGGCGGCAGGGGCAAGAAAAATAGACGCCTGTTCTGATTCACAATTGATAGTGAGTCAGTACAATGGCGAATACGAAGCAACCCATCCGGCCATGATCAAGTATTTATAGGCGGTCCAACAAGCAGTCGGCTCCCTTGAGGATTTCCATCTGATCCAAGTGCCGAGATCAGAAAACAACCAGGCAGATGCACTGTCAAAATTAGCATCATCCGCCTCCTCCGATACTCCTCGAACTGGTTTTTGGGAAGTAATGGAGAAGAGAAGCATCGAGGAAAACCCTATTGGAATCCTAGACAGAAGCTCAACCTGGATGGATTCAATCAGGGCATATCTGACAAACGGTACACTGCCGGATGATCCTCAACAAGCGGCAACACTGAAAAAACGAGCCTCCTGTTTTGAAATGATACAGGGAGAACTTCACAAGAGGGGGTACCTTCAACCCTTCTTAAAGTGTGTTACTCCTGAAAAGGGACGAGAGATACTAGATGATCTTCACTCTGGTTTCTGTGCTTCCCATATAGGTGGTAGGATGCTTGCTCAAAGGGCAAGGCGCCAGGGCTACTTTTGGCCTACTTTGGAAGCAGATGCAATGGAGATGGTGAAAAAATGTGACAAGTGCCAAAGGTTTGGCAAATTAATTCACCGTCCGGCTACTGACCTCACTACCATTCACAGCCCACTGCCGTTTTCTAAGTGGGGCATGGACATTCTGGGTCCATATACGCCTGCTACAGGCGGCAGAAGGTATATACTTGTTGCCGTTGACTACTTCACTAAATGGGTAGAGGCGGAGGCTGTAAAGGGAATCAAGACGAAAGATGTAATTTCATTCATTTGGAAAAACGTCATCACTCGGTTCGGGGTTCCCATGTCTATGGTTTTCGATAATGGTCCCCAATTTGAGACGCCTGTTCTCAAGAGCTGGTTGGGAGACCAAGGAATTGCACATTACTTTGCATCTGTCGGTCGTCCACAAGCAAACGGCCAGGTAGAAGCCTTTAATAAAATCATCTCAGACGGTCTCAAGAAAAAGATTGAACGAGCAGGCGGCCTATGGGCGGATGAACTACCACATGTTCTCTAGGCCATTAGGACGACTGAAAAAGGGGCGACTGGAGAAACTCCATTCCTCCTAACTTATGGTGCGGAAGCTGTTCTTCCAATAGAACACTACGAGCCGACTCTTCGAGTAATGCTATATGAAGAAGAGGCAAACTGGGAGGCCATGCGCCTGGCATTAGACTCACTTCCTGAAAAGAGGGGCAATGCTGTTTTGCGCCATGAGATCTATCGCCTGAGAATGACTAGATCATACAACAAAAAAGTACACAGGCGTCCACTCAAAGTAGGGGACTTTGTACTTAGAAAAATGGAAGCAGTAGGTAGGGCTAATGAGTCTGGCAAACTAACTCCCAACTGGGAAGGACCCTACCGAATCTATGAGGAAGTCAGGGACGGTACCTACCGTCTGGAAACACCAGACGGACAACCGTTGCCTCGAACTTGGAATGTAGATAACCTTAAAAAATATTTCTTCTGAGAGATGTATTTAATTGTATTATGAGGGGCATGCCGTCCGTACCTTCACAGTCGGCTACTCTCCATTGAGTTTTTCACTCTATCATTCAGAGGGGCATGCCGTCTGTACCTTTACAGTCGGCTACTCTCCATTGAGTTTTTCACTCTATCATTCAGAGGGGCATGCCGTCTGTACCTTTACAGTCGGCTACTCTCCATTGAGTTTTTCACTCTATCATTCAGAGGGGCATGCCGTCTGTACCTTTACAGTCGGCTACTCTCCATTGAGTTTTTCATTCTATCATTCAGAGGGGCATGCCGTCTGTACCTTTACAGTCGGCTACTCTCCATTGAGTTTTTCACTCTATCATTCAGAGGGGCATGCCGTCTGTACCTTTACAGTCGGCTACTCTCCATTGAGTTTTTCACTCTATCTTCAGAGGGGCATGCCGTCTGTTCCTTTACAGTCGGCTACTCTCCATTGAGTATTTTACTCAAACACTTGGCTAAAAAGATTAGGGCCTGGCCGACCCTGTGCCTAACAGGCGGCTACCCTTCTTTCACTTAGCACCTACGTTCACCAAGAACTTACCAAGGCCACCGGCCGAATGATCAGACCAGGCACCAAGCCAACTGATCAAATCTACAAAACTAATTCGACCTGTCCCAACATCATAGCAGGCGTCCGACGGCATCCCTCCGGATGAAATTCGTCGCAGAGAGCAGCTCCCTTTTGGGTGGAACATTGTTCTATAAACTAATTACACGGCACCTATACGACTGTCCCCAAGGACAACCACGTAGCCGTTTTTGAGACAAGGATAACTCTATCACTAACCAAACCAGTGGTAGTAGTTGACATCTGAGCCAGATGACCGCCTGTATTACTTGGGATAAATGCAGGGGGTACCTCTTGAGTTAATAGCCAACAAACATTGGCGAATCAAGGGGTCTAGCCGGCCTACGCCGCCTGGTACCTCTACTTCTCAAACAAAAGTGACGGCGACTGAGTAACTCCAACGTTAACTCATAGTCACTCCTTCAAATTTGGTATGGAATCTAAAAAGTTTGAGTCGTCCGCCTGTTTTAAACAAACAAGGGCACTCGAACCCCTATTCCTACTAAGTAACCTATTGAGTTAATAGCCAACCAACATTGGCGAATTAAGGGGTCTAGCCGGCCTACGCCGCCTGGTACCTCTACTACTCAATCTTGATTGTGACGAAGACTAAGTAACTCCTATGTTAACTTAATAGTCACTCAAACTTAGTATGGAGCCTAAAAGGTATGAGTCGTCCACCTGTTTTTTATAAACGAGGGCTCTCAACCAATACTCTTGCTAGGTTAACAAATTACGAGTTAAAAGCCAACATTGGCAATAAAGGGAAACAACCGGTACCCGCCGCTTGTTTTCCTACTTAATTCCTTGGCGACTAGGTAATACTATTTACTTGGTCAGACCGATTGAATAAATAGTTCGAATACCGATTGAATACATGGCCGACTGATCATCTACCCTGGAAACAGACCACCAGTCGTCCAGGGGCATAGGCGGCATACTTACTATTTGTACCTGTCTTAACGTTCGGCCATACACAACAGTCGGTCTAGTGAACAAAGGGATATTAGATATGGAATACTTAGACAAATTTGAACCAAAACAAAAATTTGATTAAAAATAAGCCGGTCATTAAAGACCAGCAGAATATTCAAAACCCCGGCCCCCTGGCCGGGTAATTACAAAGCAAACGGCACGCAGGCCGTGGAAATAATACTTAAAGCTTAAGAAGGGGGCAGTTCAGTATCAGCAGCTGCCGCCTGGTCAGCACTCTTCTTGCTGGACTCGGCCTTAGCTGCACCCTCTCTTGATGCCTTACCCCCAAGTGGCACAAGCGCCACGACCGGCTCTTCCTCCTCCAACGCACCTTCCAATGCCTCTTCTTCAGCAGCCGCCAGGATCTGTTGATTATATGTTTCCGAACACTGGCGGTACGTTCTTTCCCATGAGGCAAAGTCGGCACTGGGGAACAGTCGTTCCCAGGTCATGCGCTGGATTTGAGCGGAGTCTTCCACCATCTCCCGGACGAGCTCTTTTTTCTCTTGCTCGGCCTTTTCCGAGAGCTCTTGGGTAAGACTCTTCTCTTGGTTCATCAGGCGTTCTTTTACGTTGGCCAAAGATTTCTCCATGGCTTCGTAAGAGTGCATTTTTTGGCGAAGAGGTTTCAGCTCGGCCTTAAGGTTGGTGACGGTCGCCTCCAGCTCGTCAACCCTCTTTTGGGCCGCCTCTAACTGAGCCCGAACAGCGGCGGTAGCCTGCGCCTGATAATAAAGAAGATCAATGGTCAGTACTTCATTTTGGGCAATTTGAAACATTGCCTTATCACAGCTGGAGGCGGCCATAGCCTTTGCGGCCTTTACCTCTTTGTTTTTCCGATCAATCGGCTTGCGAAGGCTGTTGACTCGGAGCAGGGCCTAAGTACAAAGAAAAACAGGCGTCAGTTTCCAAACAGAAAAGATAACAGGCGTCCCGGAACTCAAAAGCTCAAAAATATGCTAAGTATACCTCAGCAAGGACCCCTGAAATCCCATCAAGGTCAAGGGTGCCGGCACCCCTGACCGCCTCCCTGTCAGATGGAGGAACTACTTTAACCATAGACTTGGCTACCTCAACCAAGTCAAGCCCCTGGGGGCCGGCTGCATTAAGCGAAAGGAAAAAACAAGTTAGACCTAGTCAAGAAGGAAGCAAGGGTGAGTTTTTACAAGTGATTGTCCATACATCTAGGCGGCCCCACCGGGGTTTTAGAAGAAGTGGCCGGCTGCTTCTCAGCCGCCACTGTTTTCCTGGAAGACCCAGGAGAGCTTGCAACAGTCGTCCTCCGGGCCTTGGGGTCCGGCTGTTGCGAGGAAGAAGCCCTTGGAGTGCCAGACTGAAAACAAAAAGAGTTAGTATATGCATAAGACAACTAAAAGAGGAAGAGTTTTCGAAGCTTACCAAGGGTGCCTCCTTGTTGGGGGAGTCGGCATACGACTGTTTCATGAGCGAGGCCCGCAACATGGCCGCCGCAGTCTTGGATGCTGTTATTTTACTCATGGCGTCAGCTGCAAGAAATAAACAGCAAAGTTAGTAAAAATCCCAAGTAAACAAGGCGTGAAAAAACAGAGTATTTGTCAGGCCGGCTACCTCTAGAGCACCGACTGCTGAGGCCACAGGCGGCCAAAAAGTACTCGTCATAGAGCCACTTGAAGCTCGGGACGCAGTTTAGGGGTACTTGCTCTCGTACCCCTGAAGTAGAGTTCACCCTAGTCTCTACTTTGAAGAGTCCTTTGTCTAGGATCTCTCTTTTAGCCTTTGGGGGAACAGGCGGCATGCTCTCGTCAGCGGATCCCTATTCCACTTGTTAAAGCGTTTGTTCAGCTCCGTGTCTGAACCCTCAATGATAAGGAAGGTGTTCCGCCAATCCTTCCATTTGTTCGCCTTACCTCTCGTCATGAGGTAACCCCTATGGCTTGTTAATTGATACCAGCCGGTACCTCCCGACTTAGGGGTCCGGCTGAGATAGTTCATGTGGGCGAAAGCCTCAAAGCTTGGCTCCACCCCGTACATTTCGCACCCGGCCACATAGCCGAGTACGTTTACCCAAGAGTTGGGGGCTAACTGCCATAACCCCAGATCATACCCATCTAAAATCCGCTGAACAGCCGGATGTAATGGGAAGCGCAGTCCAGCTTTGATGGCCGCCACATAGCAGCCAAAGCAGCCGTCACCGTAGCTAGTACCAGCCGGCCAGACGACAGTGTCTTCTGGATCCGGCACGAACAGTAAAAATTCCGGGCCCATTCTGTGGTTGGCAATAAAGCTCGCCACGTTGTCTTGCATGGTTGCGATCCGGCCCCGGGGTACCATGCAGTAGTAGGGGGCGTTTTCCTCTCTGTAAGAGGCGGACGGCTCCGCCCAATTGTCCCCCTTCTCAACTGCATGAGAAAGTCTCGCCTCTTGTAGGCGGCTATGTCTTTCTTCTGAGCCTGGAGAACTGTGGCCAGAAGAGCTGGACTCGGACTCGTCCTCTGACGAGTCCGAAGAGGACGACTCCTCCCCTCTCCCAGAGGGGCCCGCCTCCTCTCCCTTAGAAGGAGCAGGAGGAAAATTAGACATGTCAACGGTAAGAGGGGAAGGGACCACCTTGGCCCCTCTCTCAGAACTGTCGGCTTGGCAGTCGCCTCGTTTCAATTCTACATCTGGCGCCTGGTCAGATGTTTCACTAAGGAGCACTCTTTGGGAGGAGCCGTTTGAGTTTGATATCATAGCAGTCTGTTTCGTTCTGGCCATCACGTTCTGCATAGACACAGATACAGTCGGACTTTGTATAAAGGGCAAAGATGGGTCCAGAAAAGGGCAGGCGGCACTCCTAGTCCTAGATTCAGCCGTCCCCGGTGACCGGCTGATCACTAACTTAGGTCGTGTCGTGTGCTTCCGTGGTGCCATTTCAAAAAATAAAAATAAAATTAAGGGTAAGAGAACTGAGTTACCTGAACGAGTGATGGTTGATGAAGTCCTGGAAGTCCGGTGCAGTCGGCTTGTCAGAACAGGCGGTAGGCAGAAAAGGTCCGAAATGTCAGAGCAAGTTCAGGGGTCCGAATGTTCTCGCAAAGTTCTCAAATGTGAAAATGACCGAAGTCAGCACTTCCTTTTATAGGCAAAGTGAGAAGGCGAAGGGTCGCTTCCAAATTCAAAATTTGGGCGGGAAAATCTCTCGGCCGTTTGCAAGGTGACACCTGTAGCAGGCCGTCGCCTGTCACCGTGCGACACCTGTCACAGGCGACACGTGACCAGTCACGTGCCACCTGTGAGGGGCAAATGATTAGGGGATTTTTATCCACCAATCACCGTCTGACAAGTGGACCAACCAGGTTCCGCCACGTGTCCTTCACGAAGGCCAACAGGAGCCTGCCACGTGTCAATCACAGATACGTCCTCTACGGACCAATTTAGACACGCCACGTGTCCACCCATGCCAAATGGGAAAACCGGCCATCAAGGCCCAATCCAGTCTAGAGGCCCGATCAGCCCTAGGTTTACCTTAAACCTAGAGAGTGGCACGCTTCTCAAGGCTATAAATACTTAATTAATCCTCATTAGTTAGGTAATCAAAGAATCAAAGAATCAAAGAATCAAAGAATTGAAGAATCAAGAAATCAAGCAGAGAAGAACAGAAATATTACGGAACACCAACAACCGGCTAATCTCGCTAACGACGCAGATTACCAACACTAAGCACTCTCACCTAGAGAGATCTTATTACTTTAATTTCCGTATTAATTACTCCTTAATCAGGTACTAACTTGACCGTTGGAGGCGGAGCTCTCAGGAGTCTCCGTTATTTTGCAGGTACAGGCGTCCGGTTCCAGTCTCGGAATTGTAACTCTCCCGCAGGACATCAAGAAAACCCCGAAACACTAGGCATGATACTAACAAGATTAACAACAAACCCTAGCATGTCACTAGCATATAAAGATCAAAACTTTAGTCCTAACATGATACTTAGGAAAGAAATAGGAAGCATCATAATAATCATACTTGATATTAGAAATTTTAGTTATTACCCTAAACATGATACTAGGAAGCAATATAACATCCTAACATGATACTAAGAATCAATAAAACAATCTAAACATGATTTCTATATCAAAAGATCAATAAAGCAATTAAACAATTAAATTACTTACTTGTATGTCTCGTATCTCTTTCTAATAACAAAATACCCATGTTAGTAACTTTAAGGAAAATAATAATTAATTAAATTAAATAATTGAAATAGAGATTTGGGATCAAACCCTCAGAAATATCAAACCTTTCACGTCTAGGGTGAAGACAACTTTAAACTTGGCTAGCTGTGTTTAGAACTAATGTATGAGGAATTTTGAGAGAGGGAAGGTTTAGAAAAGAATACAGAGAGAGAAAGCTTCTAGCTTTTAGAGAGAGAGATAGAGATGATGGTGATTGTTGATGATAGATGATTTGAAAATAGGGAGATACGACCCCTATTTATAGGGAAAATAACACGGGATCGAAGAAAATCATATTCGGAATAACCCCTATTCGGTGGTTTTTGGGGTCGGGGCGGATGTGTGGGTGGTTTTGGGGGTTGGCGGTGGGTCAGGTGGGGAGCTACAGGGTCGACCGGCCGATTGTTGGTGGTTCCGGTGGTGACCGACCGTTTTCCGGCGAGATGAGGGGAGGGGTCAAGGTTTGGCGGTGGTCGGGGTGGCTGGGAAAATTTGGGTTTTTTTTTTAATTTTTTGTATTCTTTTTCAACTTTTTTTGTTTTTTTTAAATTTTTATGAATTAAGATAAATGGTCCAATTATGTCATGACACGTGTCATGATTAACTCCTAATTACTAACGGAGTTAACGGCTGTTGATCATTAATGGCACCGGGTGAATTTTTTAAAAACTGGATGACATTTGGTGAATTCTGAAAAGTCTGATGGCATTTGGTGAATTTTTAAATTGCTCAGTGTCATTTGGTGAAATTTCTGCTTAATTTATTACTCCCTCCATCCCTAAATTACATTCCTGGTTTCTATTTTAGGTATTTCAAAATTACATTCCTTCTTTTCCCTTTTTAGTAAGTTTTTTTTTTTTTTCCAAATATCCCAAATCAACTCTCTTTTTCTGTTGTATATTTAATGCTTTCTCACTCTTACTATCTTAATCTAGCAACTTACAAAACTTATTTTTAGTACTCCCTCCGTTTTTAAATACTTGCTCCACTTTCCTTTTTCGGCCGTTTTTAAATAGTTGCTCGATTTCCTTATTTGAAAAGTTTTTACAATATTTAATTCATTTCTACCACCTAGTGGACCCAACAAATATCATATTTTATTCATTTCATATTCTGTCACCTCCAATTTCTCCACTACTTTTGCTTTTACAATTTTTTATTCTTCCACCAACCCCACTACCTCCATATTTTATTACTTTCTCCAATTTCTCCTAAAACTCGCGTGGATAAATGGAGCAAGTATTTAATAAAAACAGAGGGAGTAACTTTTAAGAAGTACTGTGAAGAATTTGGTTTAGAGGTGATAAAAAAATAGGGTCGGGGCGGGCCTTAACATGATACCTCATTACCTCGTGTCCAAGTCTACAAAAAAGTAGCGGGCTTTTCGAGCCAAATTCGATCTTTTTAATTAAAAATATATTTTAAACCTTATTCAAACCCGCCCTATTTTCAAGCCGAATCGGGCTGAACTAGAGGTCGGACTAATGTTCATCACCTCTAATTTGGTTAAAAGAGGTTGTACGAACTTTGCAACTTTGCAAGATGGATAAAAGACAATCATCTACAAAATAAAAAAGACAAGGAATTCGTAAGGGCATATTCCAATTATCTTTACATTTTAATAATAAGTAGGCATATAGTAAAAGAAGAGATGGCTAATACAACGTATATATTCTACCAATCTTCAAACGCGTAACCTTTATGCTATGTTTGGATAATAAATTAGAAGGGAAATGGAAGGGAGGGAAATAGAAGGAAGGGAAAGTGGAGGAAATGATGAGCTTCATTTTCCCTCCAAATCTCTCCAATTTTAAAGGGATGATCTTTATTAAAAGAGGAGCTGAGGGAAAATGGATCCCTCCCTCCCCCTCCCCTTCCCTCCCCCCAACATATTATCCAAACAAGGAAGTTTGTCTCCCTCCCTTTCCCTTCCCTTCCTTTCCTTCCATTTTTTGCTATCCAAACATAGCCTTATGGATTATTTCGACTTTCTCAACTAGGTAGTCCAACACTCCAACTTAAGATGTATATTGGCGAATTTGTAAATAATAATGTGTTAAAAAATAAATTAAACGTAATACTTAAAGTTGGATCCAAAAATATAGTAGCAATCAAGAAGTTGTAGTGTTGAAAGTGAGGGATAACTCAAGTAGTTAGAGCTTCCTTACCAATTCTAATATATTTTGAGATCGATTTTCCTCACGTCCACCCTTGTAGCTCACTGAACATATATGAAAAAATAATAAATAAAGGTTTTTATTACGTGTTACAATGGAAAGTAAAAATGCGTAAATACTTGTATCAAGATAACCAAACTGCTTGATGAAAGTGGTGAAAACTGAAAAAACTCACTTTGTAACTTTAATTAAGGTCGTTAGCTCGAGCTCCATTATCTCATTTGTTTGGAAGAAGGAGAAAAATAAATTTTCTAACTTTTCTCATATGGGTAAAGAATTTTTACATACTTCGTATAGTCTTACATGGGCCATATTCCCCTAAAAATCCATCCTATCTCAGTGATATTCTAAGCTACGTACCGATTAATTACATGGAATACTAAGAGACAATTATCTTGATACATCAAAAGGGCGTATAGAAGGGGAAAAAACAGTACAACAAACGTTGTTTAAGAAACCCTTGATAGGTAAGTGCTGTACGAATTGAATTACTGTATTAAAGGAAGAGGATGGTTGTAATAAATTAATCAGAAAATTAACATTTTAATTTAAAGCTCCATGAGAATTTTTATTATACTTCGAATAATTTAATGTACTACCTTTGGTTTTTCTTAGTTGCAAGGGTGTTCCAAAGTTACAACTAAAAAAAATCAGAGATAGTAATAAATTTTATAATCTTGATTTAATTTATTGTTATAATATATCTAAAATATATACTATATTATATTAATAAGTAAGCTACAATACCCTATAGCTTACCTTGCTACATCAAATATTCAAGCTAATATATTAAGAGTATATTTTGTAGCTACAAAGTGTTTCAATGGTTAATTGTAACATATTATAACTTAGAAGAATAAATAAATAAAATAAAATAATTTTTATTATACCAATATCATAATTTAAGTGCGTGGATGATGATATCTTTGAAAAATCAAATAACAGAGCTAGTTTAAACATAGTTGCTTATTCTAGATACATCAATTTTTTTACACTCATACCTACGCATACAAGCTTAATTAATAGGGTACTAGGAGCAGAAGCACATAATCCCTGACCCAAATAAAATTTATTTTTTTGGCATTTTCACCTTATTTTCATTTATATCGGACCTAATAAGTTTAGTTAAGTTAAGATAAATTCAAATTAAGAAAAATAAATTCAATCTAGGAAAAATAAGTTTTCATAAGGATTATCCAAGTTTAAAATATAAATAAATTAAGTTTTAATGAATTCAGATATGTTCTATTCGGTTAATGGTGTAATTTATTCACCTGATTTTTATTTATCTGAACTTATATGATCTTATTTGAACTTATTAATCCTTGTTAGAACTTATTTTAGTTATAAATTGAATTACCCCTGATTAAATATTATCACAACTTATTTGAACTTATTAACTCTTAATTGAACTTATTTTCACTAAAATAAATGAAAATAAGGTGAACAAAATAGGATCTAAATTCAAATAAATTATGATAATTTTAGTTAAATTAGATAAGTAAAAACCAGATGAAAAAAACACCCTAATTTTATTATTATTATTGTTATTATTATTTTTTTTTGTTTGAGGTTAAAGAGGAATATTGCGTAGAAGAAATACGGCTCTAGCGGAGCGCTTAAGGCAAGCATATTAAATCACCTACAATTTTTTATTTAATTTATTTTTAAAAAAATTACAAAATGCTAGCTGTGAGATTTTTCATATGGCTGTCACTTCTCCCACGTGTAACCACTAATCACGCGCGTACCAAACTCTTATTCCACTCGCGCGCGTACCATACCACTAATAATAAATTCCAACAATAGTAAGATAAAATCGCAATAATTAGATGACCCCCCAGAATAAATAAAACGATATTTATCATCACCAAACTAAAAAAATTTTAAAACCACCGGGAAAATATCTATAGCCGCTAAAAATAGACAAAAATTAAATTTAAATAAACAAATAAATAAAGGAAAAAAGGAAAATACTTGGCCAATAGTAAAGAGATGAGGATTGAAAAATTAGGAGAGAGAAAATCCAGGTGGAATTTTAGTGCACTTTTTGGCCACGTCATATTTAATTGCCGTCCTTCTTAATTTACACTGCCACGTTACATTTATAAAAGGGTAAAATTGGAATTTCACTTAAATATCTTATGATATGGTTGATTTGTAGACGTTTCTCGTCCACTTTTTTAATGTATTTTATTTTAAGGTAAGAGGAATATTTAAGAAAAGGGAAATTAGGGGGAAAATTTTGTGGCCATAAGTTTTTGGGAATGGAAAAAGTGGGGCCCTAAAAAAGGGTTGTTGGGGGTTTATGTTTTCACGTTAGTTCTCTAATTAGGTTAGTGTTTAGAGGGGCGGAAATTTTTATTAGTATTTTTTTTGTGTTCTTTTTTATTTTTATATTGTTTAGGTAAAAAATACGAAGTATTCTTAAATTTTTTTAAATGTCATTTTAACTATCGTTTTAGATTTTTTTCCCTTTTGGTCCTACTTTCAACACTTGTACGATTTTATCTAAAGATTTAAAGCTAAAATGTATGCTAATTTATGGGATATATCATTATATCCTATGAAAACTTTATATATATTTATTGGTATATTTAAAATCGTTATACAGTAAAATTTTATAATTACCGCATCTTGTGTGTGACGGACGCACGTTGTGGTCACTTGTAACAAATAATAAAGTAACACTTTTATTCCCGACCGAATAACTCTTATAATACTGACGATTTAATTCCTGTAAGATTAATCGACTAACCCTTATAAGATTAACAAAATAGCCCCTAAAGATGGTTGGCCAGACAGTGTGGGCCGCGTGGCACTGTGACTAACCACATATAAAAATTTATGGATTTTTTAACCATACTTTTACAAGAAAAGTTAAATTGTTTTTATATACAATTTCATATTATTCCAGATAAATTTACATAATGTCGTATTTGATAAATTCTTACTATATGAAACGATATTAATGATTGTACTATTTTAGTTTCCTTTTTTTTTTGACAAAAGCAAAAAATATGTATATAATCAGAGTTTACAACATACCAAATAAGAACTAAGACTTACCACTACCAACTTCGAAATTAAAACAACTTGAGAATTGAAAATCTGGCTTTTAAAACTTAAGCCTTTACAACTTTTGATACTAAAAACAACATTAAATTGGACTTGGCCGGACATATTGCAGATGGGGATTTCCTTATAGAAGCATAAAACACACCCTAAATTAAAGAGAGTAGCGGAGAGAATTGAAACTGTTTGACCATGACTAGCATTTCCTTTCTTGGCGGGATCAACTCACCACCAAGTAAGATCTTCAAACAGGTCACTTGAACTTGTGACCTTTTCTTCAATAGCTTTCCTTGTTGGTAAGAAAGCTTTGACGACGTCGAGGCTTGTGAAACCCCAAAACAAAGTTTGGGCGCCTACTTCGGATAGTAAATTTCAAGAGTAATTATTACAAGAATCATTACAAAGAAGGTAAAAGAAAGACACCAAATACCACTCCAACAAAATACACACTTCACCTTAGCCAAGGCCAACTTCCTACTCATCCCCCCAACAACAACATAACATGTAACTCTCTTAACATTATAGCAAACCCCAGATCCTTAACAAAGGATCCTAACTCCTTCTACACACAACCATCCAAATGACTATAGTCAATGAGAACAGACTCTTATTACTTATTCCTTAATAAATTCAGATCAAATCAGACCAGATGATCAGAAAGATTCAGATTACGCCAGATCAGAACTTTTGATTATCATTTACTTATCGTTAAATATCGTTAATTGTGTATTAATTAATTAATTAATTAATTAATTTATAAAAATTATATATTTAAAAAGTTCATGATGAGACGAATCTAACAAGATCCATTTTGATAGTATTTTTCTTTATAGATTAGTATTGAAATGCAGTCAAAATTTAGTCAAATTGTTAAATCAGATCAAACCAGGCTAGATCAGAAAAATTTAGATCAGACCTTAAAAAGTTATGACCAGATCACTGTTTCAAATGAAGAGAACAAGTCCTCAGCCTTATAACGTGTCAAACTCTCTTTTCTTTTTTCAATGTGGGACACTTACATGTGTTGTTTGGGAAGTTTATACCTCAACAAAAAAATTTGTTCTACTCATATGTACTAGTAGAAAGTGGGTAAGCTAATTCTTATAGTACATTAAAACATACAATTAGAAAATTATTCAAATGAAAATCATAATAATGATGAAAAGGTAAAATTTTATAATTTCACGAACCCCCCTTCCTCTCCCTCGATGAACACCACGAACCCAGTGTGGTGGGTTTTTGGGGTTAGTGAAAGGGCGGTTGTACAGGAATGAAGAATAGGAGGGGTGATTTTTGAGGCGGAGGAAAGAGGCTAGAATTGGGTATGAGGAAGGGGATCGAGGAGGGTTTTGGGTGGGGAAAGTGAGGGGTATGTATCGGAAGGGGGGGAGGGGAATGAAGGTGGTGGATTTCGAGGGTGGAGCTGGGTAGGGGATAGGTTTCGAGGGTGAGGCTGGAGAGGGGGCATTACTGATGGTGGGGATGGGAGAGGGGGCTGTTGGAGTTGTAACAATGGTAGTGTTGTGGGGAGGAGAAAGAAAAGAAAAGGAGTTGAATAATTCTTTTAAGCCAATCAATCATAGAGCAACACGTGGCTTAGTTAACCTGTTTACCAAGTTACACCCACTTTTGACCTATTTAAATTTAGGAAATTTAGTTTTTTACCACCTCACAAAAACACGAAAATCTCTTTTACCACCTCCCAAAAAAACAGTATTACTTTACCACCTCATAAAAAACACGAAAATAGGTTTTATCACCACTTAACTGATTCCGTTTAGGAATCCGTTAACTGGGCCCATAAAGCCACGTGTCGTGTTATTATTGGCCAAAAAAAGAAAAAAAATAAAAAATAAAAAGAAAAAAATTTTAAAAATAAAAAAACCTAAAACTACCCAGCCACCACCACAGCGCCACCGCCCAACCCACGACTGCCCCCTTGAACCTACCACCGGCGGCGCGGTTCCACCCCCTCCCTCTCCCAACCCACCTGAACGCCCCCTTCCCTCTCCCGCAACCGCAATCGACCCAAAACCACCGACCCACAACCTTCAATGACCACGAATCCCCCCAAAACAGCCACGATTCCGGCCACAAATGGCCGAAATCGGCCGGTTAAGGCCACTCAGCCCCAAAACCGGCCGATTTCGGCCATTTGTGGCCGAAATTGTGACCGTATTAGGGAAGGAGGGTTTTGGGTTTGATGGTTTTGGGGGGTGTTTCGGTTGCGGGAAAGGGACGAGGAGGGTTCAGGTGGGTTGGGAATGGTGGTGTGACGCGGGTGGTGATTTCGGGGAGTGTGTGGTGAGTTGGGGGAAGGCGACGGCGGTGGCGCTGTGGTGGTGGCTGGAGTAGTTTTAGGTTTTTTTGTTTTTTTTTTTAATTTCTTTTTTTTTTAACAAATAAAATGCTGACACGTGTTACTGTGGGCCACACTTAACGGAATTTTTGGGTGGAAACCGTTAAGTGGTGGTAAAACCTATATTCGTGTTTTTTATGAGGTGGTAAAGTAATACTTATTTTTTGGGAGGTGGTAAAACAGATTTTCGTGTTTTTGTGAGGTGGTAAAAAACAAAATTTCCTTAAATTTAAGACGCCCCTAAATGTTGTAATATATTAAGAAATACTACCTTCGTTTTTTTAGTTGACACCTTTCTATCATCACGCTTGCTAACGCATGTTTTTAATAATTAATATCTTTAATTATTAATATTGTAAAATTGTAAAAAGTGGATATTAATAAAATATACATCGAGACGATTCAAACAAGATCCCACATACTATGTTTTTTCGTATCTATAAAGCGCAAAAGGGAGTCAAAGTCTAGTGTGTGAATATTGTAAAAGTCAAATGGTGTCAACTAAAAAAATGGAGGAATTAATTTAAAGGTTGTCTTGATGATAGCCGTTTAAGGGATGTACTTTTTTTAGCAATTTTTCCCATTTTTTATTTATCAATAATTAGCAATTATATAAAAAAATATTAAAAAACTATACATTAAGATGATTCTAACAAGCATCAACATGACTATACTTGTGCATAAAGAAAAGTCGAAGATCAAAATGGTCTATGTTAATAGTGCAAAAGTTAAATTATGGATTTTTATAAAGCTAATACTCCCTTCTATCTCTTTAAGTGCATCACTTTCTTATATATTTTGGTGTTAGTTAAAAAGCGAGTGATGAGAATTGATCCCAAGATGATCAGAAGTTGAGAGAAAGCTCTAGCCACCTGAGTTATCCCTCACTTTCAAGCACTACTTTTACAAGACAACTTCTTCTTAGGGCCTATTCTAATTTACTGAACATAGTTGAACTGAACGTAACTAAGTTGAACTGAACTAATTGGAGCTGAACTAAAATGAATTGTTTATGAGAGAAGGAAATAAGGAAATGAAGTGAAGTGAACTGAACTTAAGCTGAGGAGAACATACCCTTAGCTTTTTTCAAAATTATATCTCTATCTTCACATGATTTTCAATTATATTATATATAATATTAAAAAAATGATATTGTACATTGTATACTATGTATTATATATTATCTCAACTCACATTTTTAACTTTTTAATAAACTACGGATGCACTATATCTTCTTCAAAATTTTAATTTCTCAACAAATCTCATTTATACAATAATTTACTCTATTTAATTCATCTTCATATTGCTATGTGCTAGTCAAACCAATACACTTTAAAAAAAACCCAAAGGAGACTTCAATAAGTTAAGCTGAATATAACCTTATACAAAATACAACATTGTCATAAATTATACTTTGAATACAATTATTTTGTCAGAAATTTTCTATTTTTTTTTGAAAAATAATTAATTTAATATTTTATCTACAATAAATTAAAATAAGAAGAAGGCCCCGTTCTTTTCACCTTAATTTTGCTGAACTGAAATTATTTTTACTGAACTGAAATTATTTTTGCTGAACTTAAATTATTTTTACTGAACTTAAATTAATTTTACTGAACTGAAATTATTTTTGCTGAACTGAAATTATTTTTACTGATTTTCTATTATAATTCTTCTTTAAGAAAACTGAATTTTACTGAAGTGAACTGAAATTATTTTATTTACTTAATATTATTTTTGTAAGGTGAAAAGAACAGGGCCGAAATAAATAAGCCTATAACAATTCCTCAAAAAAAAAAAAAAAAAAAAGCCTATAACAAGTGTACAAATAATAATTTTTATTTATACAAGGGGCAATATATATAATGGACCAGAGTAAATTAAATAAATGAAAAAAAAAAACAACAGTAATGATGGGGACTTTCCAAGTGTCTTAAAGTAAAAAGGTCCTAGTCCAACAGGAGCCAAGTATTTAGAGAAATAAAGATCTATCTAAGATATTCTTTTTATTATGTTTTTTTTTTCCCCTTTGTTTGGACCATTTAGCTGTATTCTAGGAATAAAAATGTGGTTAAAATTTGTAAGGCTAATATCTTGATAATATATTAATAACTGTTTATTTAGGATATTGGTAAGTGGGCCCTATTTACCTGGCTGTAAGTCATCACCGTCACGGTGTGATCCAACACCAAGAAGTAGCTAGATAGGCAGATGTCACAATATCATGGCCCAACATAGAAAAAACAAGATAATGTTGATTTTTCAATGTTTGAATACCACATAATTTTGATAAATTTAATTTTATGTGGCACATGAAAATAGAAAAACACAAAAAGTTAACTATTTTAGGGATTGAGTTTTTATAAGTGGTAACAACTATTAAAAGACTAAACAATAGTAATAATTGTGTTGATTAGAGATGTAATGACTATTGACTAATAATGAAAAGTGAGAACTTACTTTTCATGTTGTTCCTCAATTTAATTCAAATTTGTAAGTGTATTGATTTTATTGGATTTTGGATTCTAACAATGAGAGCTCACTTTCAAAATTTGACAATAAGTAGGATATAGATAGAGATAAGTTTAGCTAACACGAGTATGTATATGATTCACATTGTGTATATGTACTAACAAAGATAAATGTAAATATTTACAAGTACATGATGAAGGCGTTAAAAGCTCACATTTTAAATTTTAAGGATACATATTAGATTGATTAAAGAGTCTAGGATGATATCGATAAGGTTTAGGTGACTGGGTTGAACCTTTGTATTTTATTATCATGATCTATACCAGCCCATTACCCACATCAACATACTTCACTAGCCTTGTGGAGACTTGCTTTTGACCACGTGGACACCTACCACCCACTTGACAAGACCGCCACGAGAAACTTGCTTGGAGCTTTCTATAAATACCCCAATATATTCACTTCTAAGTACGAAATTTCTTAACCTACAACCATGTGAATTAGCTTTACAGTCATATCATCTATTTACTAACTTTAGCATAAGAGCATTTATACTCGAAAAAATTTTAAGGGCAGCTAATGTGCATTGACTATTTGACTGTATATGTATCTAGTTAGACGATAAACCATTACAAACCCAAATACAAGTTACCAGAGGTCGCCCGGAACACATTGAAGTCACCAAAGCCGACTTTTAGTATTGATTAAGGGATAGATTTTGAGTTGAAGTCTTACTAGCTAAATGTTAAATTTAATATATGATTAATTGATTTACTGGAGGATAACTTAGGGCCTGTTCTCATACGTTGAAATTCAGTTCAGTTCAGTTCAGTTTAATTAGCTCATAATTTCCTTCTCTTATAAAATATTCATTTCATTTCAATTCAGCTCAGTTCAATTCAGCTGAGTTCAGTCAATGAGAATAGGCCCTTAGTAAGGGTAAAATTTTGCTCAAAAAAGTAAATTAAAGCAAATTTGTTTAACACAAGATTTTAGCGCCTTTTTTTTAAAAGAAAAGTATTTGTTAAAGCCATGGTTACTGTGAGAAATATCTTGTGATATGATTAATTATGTTTATTAATGTCCATCAAATAACAAAATACTAGTGAGTAGCATGAGTGACTTGTCTCGGGTTATTACTATTACTATACTGTACATTGTATTTGTTTATATATATATATATATATATATATATTAGGAAATTGTATTTGTTTACTTAATTAAACAAATTTGACATATTTTTATTTTTAATAGTTATTTTGAAATTTTCTTTAGCTTTATTTAGTTGAATTACTTGAATATTTGGTTCATCTTTTAAAGTAATTTTCTTTTGCATTGTATTTGGTTTGTTTGAAATTTGAAGAATTTGTCTTGTACGTGATAATCAAATTTAAATATGTTCCACAACAATTAAATAAAATTATTTATATGTCATCATATAGAAAAAAAATATGACAGTTTTTCTAAACCTCGAAGTAAAGTTTCTAAGGGTCCGTTTGGTTGGGGGTAATCAGGAAAGGGAATAGGAATTAGCTGGCTCGATTCCCTTTGTTGGTGTTTGTTTAGCACTTTTATTCATTCCCTTTACCCTCTTTATTACCCCAAATCCTTCCAACTCCATTCCCCACCCCCCTAGACTTTCCCATTCTCATTCCCTACCCACCTTCACACCTACCAACACCATCGGAAAACCATCCCAGACCACCGCCGCCCCTGACCACCGCCGAGCCTTCCCCGACCACCGTCGCACCTCCCCCAACCACCGCTGCACCCCTCCCTCGCAAAAACCACCCCTAGCCCCGCAAAATCCTAGCCTCGATCTCCCTCTCCCCCGAAATCGTCGCTTGGCCCTCCTACCACCCTCGAAACCCTAGCCGCTAGGGATGGTTTTTGCGGGGGAGGGGTGGTCGAGGCTCACGCCGCTAGCGGCGACAAAGCGAGGGGATTGAAATATGTTTAGTTTACTAGTGTTTTGGGCTTCTTGGGCATTGATTAAGCTTGGGTCCATCAAATGCCCCTATTTATATTTTAAAATTAATGTAGATATTCCTTCTGTTTTTTAAATACATCAATTTGACTTTTGCATTATTCACATGTCATGTTTGATTTAATTTTTTTTGCTATTATAAAATAAATAAATATTTTTATGTATTACGTAATATATCATTAGATTTGTCACAATGTCTACTTTCATAATATAATTTTGTTACAATTTTACTAATAGACAATTAAAAATATTAATGGTCAAAGTAATGTCTTGACAAATGTGCTGGTCAAACTGATACATTAAAAAAAAAAAAAGGAGTATAATATTTTTGGGATTTTTAATAAACATAAAACTTTAACAAAGTCTAGAGAAAATATTGTAATTACAATTGAGGTTGAAGGCTAAATTGTAAATGTGCTTAGTCAAATCCATGAGAGATGAGAGGCATTGTATGAGCGCTCAGGATTAAAATCAGTTTGAGACTGTTAAGAATTTTGGCAAACTGTAGTGACATAACATTCTCCTCTTATGGGAGTAAGGCTTTGACTGATTGATTGTAGTACATAACATTATATAGATGACTGCTGCTTCTACTTCAGGTCTCCTGTGCTTATCCTCTTAGTAGTCTTAACCATGCCGTGGTTTCATGTTTGAGCAAGGGTGTTGTGCTCAGCAGAAGCATATCCCCTGATGTATTTCAAGGAATCAAGGCCCTGAAGCATGCTTCACATTCAGTTTCACCGGAGGAAGCTATGTTATGTAGCTCGAATTCCAGGTGTAAACTAGAAATGCAAACTACTAAGGTCTATTACCAGATTGTAAACTTGTAATGCAAACTATTAAGCTCGAGTTCCAGGTTGTATTGCAAAGTACTGAGATCGATGTCCAGGTTGTAATACTTAGTGTCGAGCTCGGTTTCCAGGTTGTAATGCAAAGTACTGTATTAAAGGTAAATGAGTAAAGAAGATGGCAATGACCTACCAGCCATAAATTCCATTTACCTCAAAAATGGGGAATAGTGTACATCCATATACAATGATACAGAGATCTAGAATTTATCCTAAGCCTTTGGCTCATTCTTTAGTTTAACCTAACTAATGAAGGTGGTGCAAGAATAGCTTATACAACTGAACTCTAATCCAATAATTTCGTAGTATAAGATCACAAATTGTAGCTCTCTAATCGAATTGTTTTCCTTCAAATGTTTGGCCAGTTTTCCAACTCCTTGGAGCTACATTATATGATTTGAGAATAGCCCCATCACTTGTAGTGACCTCGAATGAAAGAGGCTGCTTTTCCAAATTAGCATTGAGTATCCAGTTCTGTCCCCAATTCCTTGACATCGGAAGCCATCCAGTTTGTGACCCCTTAACTTTTACGGCGGTAACATCACTTGCCCCTGCAACATTGCTGATGAGAACAGACATAAATACTCCAGATGCATCGATGGTAAACCGAATCCCTCCTTCCTTTCTGCATCGGATCCTGCTCATAATCGAAGGACAAACACTTAAACAGGCAGTCGGAAAAAGTAGTTTGCTGCATAGATCTTTCAGAAATTTAAATGTATAACATGGAGAAAAACTGATTTTTTGGTATCTACTGGTTTTAATTAAATGCATCTAATTGCAATTCTCTACATCGAAATATCAAAGTAATTTAATTGTCAAAAAGGGCAAAATTTATTTCTATGTTTGAAGGCAATTGATAATGAATGGGTATGGGACTCCAGTACATGCTGTACATCTGAAGCTATGGAATTGCTAGCTGTTATATGTGAATTAATTTGCTGCAGAGTGAAAAAGATAGACTACATGGAAACACAACAAACTGGTGTGGTTTTGAGGTAAAATACACTCTTAAAGAGGAGTTCTGAAAGAATATAAGCACACCACCAGCAGGTTCCATGCACACATGTAACTCAGTTTGTAACAACATAAAAAGAGACGAGATAACATGGTCATCCAGCTATATTAAGCATGCATGACTCCATATCAAACAGATTAAGAAAACAATACATAGACAGCTAAAGATTTTACCAAAATTGTGAAGTACTTTCATAACCGAAGATGTTATACCGTGTACATTACATAGTTGATAAATTGTTATTTTTTTTCTACTGCATTGATGTCCCAGTAGACGGATAACCAAAAAAAAAAAAAAAGATCTAATGGTCGCTGCTGCCACTCTTAATAATCTTTAGTGGAGTAGTCTGAAAGCAAAAAGGCAATGCTCCTTAAAAGAGTAGTTAATATTGACCATATCTTAGCTTGCAGGTCACTTGGGCTAGCAGGGTGTATCTTGACATTTGGGCAGAACAAATGGAAGCTAGATCATAATGGCCATACATCTTCTAATCAAACCAAGACAATATTAGTCAAATCAAGATCTATAATTCTGAAAGTATGTCTAACTTTAGCATCTACACAGAACACCAGATTACCCTGAATCAAACACTTCCATCACTCCCCTTGGCTTTACAACTCTTCACCAATAATGTTGAAGAGACACGAGCATTCTTCCTCAAAGTTGATAGACAAACAGCCGACAATTGAAGCCTTAAAATCTCAAATATGGGCTCAGGTACATTTTGTACTCGCCAACCATGATCCCCTCAAACATACTCTTCCAAACCCAACTTCTTAATGCCCAATATCTGCATTAGCACCCTCAACAATATAACTGCTCAACTTAATATGAAATGGGCATGGATAGTATATCGCTAAGATTGATTTTCTTAACATGGGCCCAGGCTTTGCTTGCAGGTTATTTGGACTTGCAGGTGTATCTTGGTATTTAGGCACATTTGGACAGAACAAATGCCAGCTAGAACATACTAGCCATACATTTTACTAATCGCTTGATAAATTTTGAACTTAAAGGCAATTTTAGTCCGCCCAAGATTTTTAATTCAGGGGTCTTAAACTCTAAATTTAGCACATTCAGAGAACAACAGATTGTCCTAAATCAAACTTCCATTCGCCAGATTCTTTCCCTCTGCTGTATACCAAAAGTGTTGAAGAAAGAAAAGAGAATTTAGCCTCATAGCTGATAATGTGAGAGAAATTTCATCCTTCCAAGGTTACCTCATTTGTAAGAGTTTTAAATCATCTCCTAGCCACTCCAAGCTCCATTTTAACTTATTTCTTCAAAAATTCGTGAAAGAAGACATAATTATGGAAGTTGTGCTTCCATCAACGATTGGTAAATCCTCCCACGACTACGAGGCTAATACCCTCAATCAATCTTCTCAAAAAATAAAACAACTTATCTACACTTCTGTTAGTTTTACAAGACCTCGTGAAATTAGTTGTTTGGACATTGTTTAGAACTTTTCCTCCTCCCAGTAAAACTATGAAGATAATCCACAAAAGGAGTTCAAGCGTTAGGAAGGGTATCAAATAAGCCACCTAATGAATTTCAATAATAGAATATCATTGGCCATTTGATGGCTAAAATCCATTGCAATGGGTATTTCTCATGAAATTTCCAAGGGAATGCCATTAATAATAGTCTATAAACTCTAAAATTTGAAAATGCATAGCATATGTTACAAAGATCACACTTAGCTCTTACAAACAGGCTATGGAGTACTAAGAGGAGGTGGATCAAATAGAGATTGTCCTTAATACAAGTTTATCTATTTTATCCCCTATAATTAGACAGATAAGTTAAGACATGGTCTTACACTATGTTTGGATAACAATAGTGAAGAGAAAGGGAGGGGAAGGAAAAGGAGGGAAGAGAAAGAGAGGTGAGGGGAGGGAAAGAGTGACCTTCCAAATCTGTCCAACAATGGAGGGATTTTGTTTATGGAAAAGGGAACCTTGCCCTTTATCAAATAAGGGAAATTATATGAATATCCCTCACTTTCCCTCCAAATAATCCTATCCAAACATAGTCTACTCTTTCCGTGTTTTAATAAGTGTTACACTTACCAAATCCGGCCGTGTTTTAATAAGTGTTACACTTCCTTTTTTGGAAAAAAGCCACATTAAAATATTATATCTCTTTCCTTTCATGGTCCCCATCCAAACCTACTACTATTTGTTTTATTATATCTTTCCTCTCACATTCATTACTTTTCAATAAACTATTAACCCCACTATCTTTCTTTTATAATTTTTTAATACTCCAACTACCCCACTTACCTCTTATTTTATTTAAGTCAATTAAATTGCCTAAAACTATATGTAAAAACATGGAGGGAGTATAAGAAAAGCTACTCCAAAGCTTACATGCAGGAAGAATTTAGAATTATTATCAGACTGCATTGAGTGATTTAGGGAATTTTCTAAGATATATTTTCTTAAAACTTCTGTGAACCTTGTATTGAGACCATTAACTCATAAAGTGCCTAAATAGATTACGTGAGCACCAAATCAACTGAATGCAAGGATGTTATCCGACTTATTCCTCTTTGTTTTACTGGATGAACTATTGTACCAAGCATGAACAGAAGAAAGAAGAAAAGTATGAAGAATCATACAGAATTTTGGACCACCGATTTAGGATGAAATGTTATCATATGCTCATAACATTTTAACCCATAATGCTTAATGAGTACTATGACTACAACTCTTCTATGAAGGCTCTGTAAAAGCACCACAATGTGCAATCCATCATATAGTAAATATAGAATACAGGATGAATGTATCTGAATAGAAAGGTAAATTTGTATCAAGCAGTATCAAACTTAGCTCATTGGCTGTGGTACAGCATACTCCATTCATAAGTAAATAGCAGTTGTCCCAATCCCCCACGATTTAGAATTTAAGACAATGTCGGCTCAAAGAGGATATCTCAGTTTCTCGGGAGATCAAATCATGATCTACTCCTATTTTAGGAAATTATAAGCATTTAGGAAATACTACAAAGATCATTATACTCGTATTCCCCTGTCAAGGTTTGTAAGGAGCATGAAATTTTTCACATGCTTAGCATATACAATTAACGATTTTTTAAACTACGAGTGAGCACTAACCTTTTGAAGGCAAAGAAAATTCTTCTCAAATGACAAAATTTAATCTAAAATCTTTGAAGCAAGCTTGTCATTATAGAAGAAGCATCACCCTTCTTCAAGTACGAAAATCTACCTAAACTTTGCAAAATTGACCCGTAGCCAATTCAAATTACCAGAACCACACCCAAATTTACACAAATTCCTGTATTTCACAAGCAATAGGGGGCTAAGAAAAACCAATATGTAAAGAACATAGTCTACAATTAGTCCTTGAAATTGATAATTCGATCAAGGACTAGCTTTGGTATTAATCTCCCTACTTTCTGTACTTCATAATCAGCTAAATTAAGGTAAGCTCAATAGTATCAATTCACAATAAGTTCAAATAAGGAGGTTAAGTGATAGAACATAGCCTAAGAAGTTTCGAACCCAGGTCGAAAAACATGCAACAAACCTACCATCAATTAGCATCTTTATCAAGACAATTACACTATAACACATGCAATTGATGACTGCAACATCTCATAAATTCCCAACAACCATAATCACAAAACCCCCTTTTCAACTGCACCACTTATTTAAAATAATCAAACTTGAGCACCTGAATTAATTCCAATCAAGCTACATCAACTAAACAAAACAAACCCACAAATACCGTCAACTAGCTTAGTTAGTTAAAGTTTTTCATATCCAGTACCTCGGATCAAATCCCGTCTACATTTAAACAACCAAAATACCAAAAGAATAAGCAAATGAAAATAAATATACCCGTATGTCAACTAGCTTAGTTGGTTAAAGTCTCGCGAACTACTCATACCCTAATCCCGTCTACATTTAAACAACCAAAAAACCAAAAGAATAAATATATACCTTCGATATTGAACAGCCATATTGCCAGCTTTCCAAAGAGCGATCTTCTCAAAAGCTTCAATAGGAAGAACAAAATGCTTATTGGGAGGATTGCAGCGACCACCAGCATCAGCAGCAAACCCAAAATTGGGAGCACAAAAATTAGTAGCAGTAACAAGAATAGAAGTACCCGGAATACAATTCCGAAGATCCTCAACACACCTAACTTCAAAACAAGCGCCACAGATCTGACCCTTGTGAAACAAAGCAGTGCTCAACCCAACAGTAGCTTTACCGTAGCCGGCTTTTTCGAGGTTGCCGTAACCACATGCACCACCGACGATGTCGCGGGGGTCTGCCGCGGCGTAGTATGTTGCACTCGCTGACTCCCATTGGGAGAGGAGTGGGGAGGAGGAGGAGGGTGGTGGGTTGTAGTGTGCAATGGAGGGGTGGAGGAGAGAGAGGAGGAGGAGGAGGAGGAGAAGGAGGAGTGATGGAGTGAGTGGGAAGAGGGAGTGTGAATGAAATGGCATTATTATGGACAAGAGAGAGATTTGAGGGGAGTGAGAGAGAAAGGGAAAGGGAGAAGAAATGTTAAAGAAGGATGGTTAGTTGTTTCACTTGTTTGGGTGTTTGTTTGAATGTGTGTTTGTCTTTTTGTAGCTTTTTGAATGAGAAACAAAGTTGAGAGAATGAGAGTGAGTGGTAGATGGTTTCTACTTTAGGAGCACTTTGTATAAAGATCAAAGTTTTGGAATTGATACCTTGTAAATATACTTTATGATTTGGTTGTTTAAATGTAATTTCAACATTTAAAGTTATTAAATTCAGAGAATAACAGTTCAAGGCTTAATAATGGGAGAGAAACAAAGTTCGCTTGAAGTATGGATGCATGTTCACTTGAATACGTAGAAGAAAAATGTACGAAAATCTTGTCTTGAAAGTTCGCGAATTTATGTGTGTCAACCAAACAAGCACTAAGGGTTTGTTCTCTTACGTTGAAATTCAGTTCAGTTCAGTTCAGGTCAGGTTAGTTCAATTCAGTACAGTTCAGCTCCTAATTTCCTTCTCTTATAAAATATTCATTTCAGTTCAGTTCAGTTCAGTTCAGCCGAGTTCAGTCAATGAGAACATGCCCTAAGTATAACTTCACATTTATTAGAGTTAATTTTCACATTCTTTAAAGAACATAAAAACTAAATCTAATGAACATTTCCGTGAACATAAGATAAATAATAGTTGTGATGTTAATTGGTTTTCATAATCTTGGAAATAACTATCACATTCTTTTAAGTAAGGCTTGATATTCAACGGAAATGACCCTTATTGCATACACCTTCACCATTATATTTGGAATGTACAATCCCTCAACTTTGGTATTCGAGTACTTTTAGTCCCCTCAACTTTCTAAGGACCAATTTGCCACACTTTGAAGTTGAGGGACTAAGAGCATCAACAATCAAGAGGATATATATCCTTTTAGCTTGTAATTGCTATAAGGATCTTTTTAATGGGAGGATAATACCCAATTCTTTCCATGGAAAGGAATAGCTCCCTCACCCCACGAGCCAAAATAGGAAGAAATACAGTAAAAAGAGACAAAAAGTAGCGTGAAGCAGAGAAGTCCCAAAATGCAACGATCAAATAGATTTAAAATGATGACACCTATGTTTATTTAAATGGTAGATTTTTTTGTGATTAAAAAATATAAAACGGCTATAATTTATAAATGATAACTTGTTTGAAAAAATAAAAAAACACAGATGATCATAATTTTTTTTTTCCCATAAGCTTATGCATTATGCCTTAACTCATTTTTTTTAAAAGGTATGCATTTAGAGCTTTTCCAATGGTGATAAAATTCGTTACATGAAGAAATAGTTTGGGGAAAATTTTATCCCAATGGTAATTTTTTACCAAAAACTTCATGAACTTTTGTAAAAAAGTTCACACTGTGAACTTATTCACAAAAATATTCACACGGGCCCAGTTTTTGGTATTTTTTTATTGATGGGATCAAAAAAAAATTCCAGAATTTTATTTTTCTTCACAATGCATGCTCTTAATTCATATTATGTGATAAAACCAACCTTTCCCATAAAAAAAAAAAAAAAAGGAAAAAATAGAAAACCAATCTTCTGCTCCTATTGACGAAACTATAAACTCATCCCTTTCATCGTGCTCCCTTCTCCTTAAAGGTAACTTCCCTGCACATTTCTTCACACTCTATTCAATTATGCTCTTAATTTCTCTAAATTTCTTTATCTTTGTGCTTAACTGAACTATCCATTTGCACTTTGGAATTTTGTACAATTGATTTATTCAAAGTATTTTTGATGTTGTGCATTTTTCTTTTAACTTTCCAACACTGCCCAAAATCCAGATTAGAACTGGGTTTTCTTAGTTGTTGATTAGAATTTATGAATGTTTACAACTTCTAATTAAGTAATTTTTTTTTGGCATGAACTTTAATTTGAAGATGTTGCATATGTGTTATGGTGGAAACCCTCTAGAGTTAGCCAAGACTGCAGGCTGCTTAGCTTCCTTTCAACATAATAATTTCACCCTTTTTCCAAAATTTGGATATTCAAATTGGAAATGTTTAAAACCCAGAAATTATAAGACTCAAAATTGGGATTTTAGAATCTTGTTCTTGGAGAAAGGGTGTAAGAAACAGCTGATAACCCGAAATTCGGAGAGCGAATTCGAGGTGTTGGATGATGAGGAGGAGCTTGATGGACCTCAGAAGAGATTTAGGGAAAGAGGAGAAGAGAAAGACTATGACCGGGACCCGGAATTTGCTGAAATTCTTGGTAACTGCCTTGATGATCCGGATACTGCTCAGTCCAAAGTAAGATTGAAATTCCTATGATTCTATGAAGTTCATGGTTATATCTTGTAGTGTATTTCAATATGTATACTTTATTTGGTGAATTTAGTTGATTAATTACTGTTACATTGAGTGATGGATGAGAAGTAGTGTCATGGTTTTTTTTTAATTTTTTTTTTTAATTTTTTTTTTTAATGTGATTTCGAGCTCTTAGTGGTATGAATGATGTTTCAGATGGAGGAAAGGTTGAGGAAAAAAAAGAACAAGATATTGCAAGTTAAAACTGGTTCTGGCTCACCCATGAAAGTTACATTCAACAAGTAAGTTTGGGCTATCGTCTTTGAAATTATATTCACAGCTTCTTTATAGTGACCGTTTGTTGATTATGTTTCAAGTTTTGTTTAATCACAGACTTGTAGTTAAGTAAGGGGAGTTTCTAATGTGTAATTTGTGCAAATTCATTGCACACTATGGCAATATTGTATTTGAGTTGCAAGTCCAAACTTCTAGTCTGCTTAGTCCGTCGTAGTCCAAAATCTGTTGGCTTTTACTTAACCTGGGTTACTTGTAACGGACAATATTGAATAACTTTTGAGTTAGCTTGTATTTAACATGGATTGGATGATTATCCGTTAAGTGGTAACATGTTAGTTTCTTGTGCTGTTAGTCCCATTTTGCTTTTGATTTTCTTGGTAAAGCTAACAGTCTAATGTCTCAAACAGCAATCAAACTTCTTTACATACCTGTAATATTCTTTGCAGTGCTGTTTTGTTTTGTGTAACCCTGAATTAAGTCTGTTTATTCATTTTAATCTTTTTGGTGGTTGGCAGATTTGATTTCACAAATTCATATATATGGTTTGAATTTTACAATTCTCCACTACAAAAAGACGTTTCTTTGATTTGCGATGTAAGTCACTGTTCTTCAAAAGACAGGGTATATGATGCTAAATGAATCTAGTTTAATGGAAGTAGTTTCATATAAATATATAATTATGTTTGCTTATAGGTTATTCGGTCGTGGCACATCATTGGACGTCTTGGTGGTTGCAATTCACTGAATATGCAGGTAATGCTTTTCTTCAGGAGCATGATATTTAGTGTGATGTTGGAGATATGTACTCTTGCCAAAAGTTGATGGTACTTCTGCAATTTCTTAGTTCAATTGTTCTTGGGTGCAGCATTGATGTATATACAAACTAGCTTTGTTTATTATTTAGTTGCATGAATTATCAAATATTCATGCTCCTGATGATTCTATGAATTCTTTGGTTCATGAACATCCTAATAACAAAGTTTTGTTTCGTGCATTAGAAAGGCCACCTCTCTTTTTAGTTTTTATCAACTTAATGCAACTACTAGATACATAGAGAGGAAAAATTATGCCCTTGAAATTTACTTGTAAGTAGGTTACAATTACAGTACTTTCTAATTCAAAAGCTTTCTGTCTCTGATGCAGTTATCACAATCTCCATTAGACAAAAGACTAAGTTATGACGCTATCCAAGGAGCGAATGTTGATCCGACCACCTTTTATAATATAGGGGATCTTGAGATTCAAGACAATGTGGCACGAATATGGTACGGAGTTTAATTCAAATTGAAAGTGATTATGCTTGAGCTTGAATCTTCTTTACGTGTAACAGACTGCAAGGTTCTATAGAATTTGTGGTGTAATTACTTATTTTTTCTTAATATGCTGCCAGGGTTGATATTGGGACAAGTGAATCGCTGCTTCTGGATGTTCTATTGAATGCATTGACACAGATAAGCTCTGAGTAAGGCTTTATACCTTCCCCAGTTCCCCATCTATCTTATTGTTAAAGTCTCAGTCATATCATGGACCTTGTTAATGTATACGTGAGGGATTAGATGAATTTATTTATCAAATTATGTAATCTTATTACTGCAAAATGAAAATCTGATGATGGAAGTGGAATATATAGGATACTTCGTATATATAATGGAAAGGAGTCTAGAGGTTATATGTACATATGTAGTATTGCTATTTTTTTTCTGACAACTTAAAGCCTATGTTTGGCTCTTCAGCTTGTCTTCCTACCCATGTCTAACAATCAACATTCTGACAAGGGTAATGATTCTTATACAACACTTCATGCCCACTCTTACACTTCAATTTTCTTGAACTTCATAATCGTAGAAAAAAAATGTAAAAATAGAATGAAGATAAGAATAAGTGCGATACGTGTTCACAAATCACAAGTAGGTTTCATATAAGTGTTTCAACAAAAATTAAAAATCAAGTCAGCTTAAGATGTGTGCATGTATCTGTATGCTTTAACTCACACAAAGTCTTCTAAACATGAACATGTACTGTATATGTTGTGTGACTCTTGTCCTTGCAACCATGTCCAATTCTAGCTGATAGTGTATCGTGTCTGATTTTTACATTCTTGTGTAACAACCATTTTGATATTTACCTACACCTAATACTCAAACCAGTGTCTGAGTAACATAGCTTGAAGGAATTGCACTACATTGTGCATCACCTACTCTCCTTAATATATACTAGAGGATTTATATAAACTGTTAGATTAACTCTTGTGCTTGGTGTTCCATATGGGAAGTTTTGTTGGCATAAAACAAGTTGTCTTTGGTGGATCTGAATTCGAGAATTGGAAGGAAAGCTTGACCGTAGAAGATCCTGGTTATAGTGTGCACAAGATATGACAAGCCTATCTTGGAGGAGCGTATGGTAACAGTTTGTTATGATGTATGAAGGTATGCCTGTACAAGTCATTTATCGAGATATTTCTGAAAAGCCAAAGCAAATGTCACCTTGTATTTGGAGGCCTTGCCAATATTGGAGTGGATATTTCCATGACACCAGACACCACTTCAAGCATGCTGTGACATTGTGGATCGAAGTAGAATGAGAAGCTTATATGTCATTCAACACGCTTTCTACAATGATGAAGCATTGTACATCAGAGACTGACGTTATGCAGAATTTTAAGTTTCTTTTTGCATAAAGTTGATTGTAGTATCATCCAAGATGTGAAATGAATAGTGTCTAATGGTTTTTTTAGGATGCCCTACAGCAGAAATTTCATATGTGAGATTGACAAGCCACATAAATATCAAGAAGTAACAAAATCAATTTTGCAATATTCCTCCCTTTCTTATTGATATTTTTATTTATGTATAAGAAACCACACTTTGAGTTTGTGCAAGGTCTTGTAAAATTCTCTACCATGTGTAGTTTCAAAATAATACAAGTTAACTTAAATAAATTTAAATATATGTTATTAGTGATATTGATGTTTGAAGATGTGTATTGAAAAGTCTATAAAATAGCAACTAAGAACAACATCAAACAGAAGATGTATGTGAATAAATTACTGCGCTTTATAGTGCAGCTCCTTATTTTTTTTTTTTTTTTTTAAAGGTGAATCAAATTTATTCTAATCCTAAACAACAATAACTCTGTAAGTAGCTATGATCCAAAAAGGTTGGGTTTCACCATAAGATACTCATTTGTAGAATGATGTGATAGTTTAGTTTTAAGCTCAAAGAACTCTAATCATTGTGGTATAAATGAGCACCAAATGAGCTTACTTTAAGCAACTTGAAATTTGATCACTTCTAAGTTGACTAGTTTATTTCTAGGTCCAACAAACAATCCGCCAAAATTTCACAAAGTAAATGAAGACTAAGAATTACATGTGATTCTCTATCCCAAAACTCCCAAATAGCCCTAGGTGGACTAGAGGTGTCAAAAACACACCCGACCCAACTCAATTCGAAACCGGTCTTAAAAATATTCGATTCAGATTTAGATTCGCGTGGACATAACAATTTAGTACGACTTAACTTTAAAAATTGACCCGATCCGATCATTCGAATTGACACCCCTAGGATGGACAATCGAGTGAGGCAACAATGAGCAATGTTACCTTGTCATACTTTCATTCAAACTTTAGCAAATTACAAGCTTTGTCAATATTAAAATCGACTATTTCACCAAATGCCACTGAGTACTTTAAAAATTCACCAAATGCCATCGGACTTTTCAAAATTCACCAAATGCCACTCAGTTTTTAAAAATTCACCGAGTGCCATTAATGACCAACGACCGTTAACTCCGTTAGTCATTAGGGGTTAATGATGACACATGTCATGATATAATTAGTCCATTTATCTTAATTGATAAAAAAAAAAACAGAAATTTTTTTAAAAAAAACAGAAAATTAAAAAAAAAAACCCAAAATTTTCCCAGCCACCCCCACCACCGCGAAACCCTAGCCCCTCCCCTTATCTCACCGGAAAACGCCCGACCACCACCTTAACCACCGAAAATCGGCCGACCGGCCATTTAGCGCCCCACCTGACCCACCCTCGACCCCAAAAACCACCCACACAAACTACCCCAACCCTATAAAACCACAAACACGAGCATCAGCCACCCCAAAAACAACCCACACAGCCGCCCCGACCCCAAAAACCACCAATAAATGCCGGAGTTGGTCAAATCTACCCACTGAAATAGTTCAATCAATCGCTCAATTACTTTTTAAAACCAAGGATTTGCAGAATTCCAAATTGGTGTGCAAGAATTGGCGGCGCTCAACCTTAATCTCCGCCTTCTTACCTCACACCACAGTTCCCGATGTCCTAGAAAAGGTAATCTCCTCCTCCATTTTACTCCTTCGCCCTCATTATTTCCCTCGTTTAACCCCTTTAATAGTTCACGCTGTTGAACCCATCAAAGGGGTAATCAAATTGTTCAACCCTTTCACTCGAACTCTGCTGATGCTCGTGGCAGTTTGTGTGGGTGGTTTTTGGGGTCGACGGTGGGTCAGGTGGGGCAGAATTGCCAGTTGCGACGGCGGCTCCGGTGAAAGGGGAGGCATTTGGATCATGTTGGATGACGGGGATGTTAGGGATAATGTCGAGGTTGCCTTCAAAATCTGACCCACCGTGGTTCTGCCCCGACCCTATATAACAAAATTTGGGATTTTTTTAAAAAATATTTCTATTTTTTTTTTTTTTATGAATTAAGATAAAAGGACCAATTATATCATGACATGTGTCATGATTAACCCTTAATGACTAACAGAGTTAACGACCGTTGGTCATTAATGGCACTCGGTGAATTTTTAAAAAACTGGGTGGCATTTGGTGAATTTTGAAAAGTCCGATGACATTTGGTGAATTTTTAAAGTAATCGGTGGCATTTGGTGAAATAGCCGTTTTAAAATTTTAAATCTCAATTTAATATAAAAACTTTATTTCGAAAATTAGAACTTAATTTTATGTTACAAATATGTTTGTGCTACATTTCTAATTTCTCAACTATGTTACAAACTTACGACTATGTTTGTAAAAATTTGAGCACGAACTTATTGAGCCAAGTTTTGTTGGTTCATACGTCTCATAAATTTCGAGCCTAACTCGAACCATACACGAACTAGCTATGCTCATTAACACCCCCGATATTAACCCGTAGTTGTAAGGTTCCTAATTCCCTGTTTTAAAAGCCTTCTCTCTCTCATACGCTGAAGCGTACTCTGAGTTCTCTTCTTCATTGAAGTGGCTTCTGAGCTTTCTCTCCTCCATTAAAGCAGCTCCTAAGGTAAGACGATGATTTTTTAATTTATTTTTCATCATTGTATACCAATTTCAGCTTGGTCTAATTGCTTTATGGGTTAACAATTATGGCATTAGTTGTTTATTTGGGGCGAATTAGGGTTAACAGGCTTTGATTGTTAATCGGTGTTCACTTAATGTTTGCTTGTTCAATGTCTTAGTAATTGTTAGATTATTAATTAGTCAATTTAGGGTTCTTCTAACTTGGATTTTTGAACTAATTGTTAATATTGTTATAAGTAATCTAGTTCTGAATGATTATAACCAGCGATTTACATTGATACTGATACTATTAAGCGAGAGAACTTTTAGTAAATTTTTGAGCCTTATTTGATAAGACGAGTCGAATTTGGTTCCTAATCCTTCAATGTTAGGATCAAACTATGAAATTGTGACCTTAGAAATGGAATATTGATGAAATGGTCGTGAATCCTTGATTTTGAGGGATTGGGTCAATGTGATTATTTAGGGCATGTTTGTTATTGATGATTTGTAGGTCGTGTCATGTTCGATTACCATTTACAAGTTTACATCTTCTTGATAATTTAGAATGCTTGACTGCAGAATACAATGAATCAAAACTCGAGCATTTTAAATGAACGATTTCCATATTAGTGTTTGATCTTGATACATTCGAAGTATCATGAATTCATGATAAAGAATAGCTGCACTGTAATTTGGCTATCATCTATGTGCTTTCTTTTGAGAGAGATGTACACTGAATTTAGGGATCAAGATGCTTTGAAGAAATGAATTTGACTAGATGGAACTCCGATTATCATTTATATCTGCTGATCTTATTCCTGTCGTGTTAACTGTTAATGATAACTTCTTCAGGAATAAATTCTGTTCTTCTGACAGTGGTAGCTGCCTTTTCTAAAAACAGGCTTGTTCATTCGGTATAATTGTGCTAGAAAGGAGGGGAGCGAGAAGATAATTAACACCAAGAAGGAAAGAAAAAGAAATGGGCTCAGAAGGACTTCATGCTGTGAAAGTTTGTAGGCAACTTCTCAAATCTGTGAAGAAGCACATTGGACAGGAAGACTACAAAAGGCACTTTAGTGATTATATGATGGAAGAGTTTAAGAAGAACCGTCAATTGTCTGATCCATCATCTATACAGAATAAATTGAAGCTGGCAAATGATTATACTTTCTTGCTTGATAGTGTCCATCATCACAAGGTATACAATTCTAGAGCTTTGCATTATGCGAAGTCGAATTTCATTTATAAACAATTAGACATTCATAGAAGAAACCATCACTTGTTTCTTCTGTGTTAGTTTGTAGTATATCTTTATACCTGTGGATATTCTTCTCTCTTCTCTATATCGTGGGTTGTTTTTGTTTTTGTTTCTTCCGTGTTAGTTTGTAGTATATCTTTATACCTGTGAATATTCTTCTCTCTTCTCTATATCGTGGGTTGTTTTTGTTTTGCTGGTTCCTTAAAATCTTAGTTAGAGGGTTGGGTTTTTATATCAGGTAACCTGCATACAAATTGAGTAGACCATTCCATCTAGACAAATGTTGGGGGGGGGGGGGTGGTTAATGACTTCGGAGCCCAGTAAATTGTTCTTTCTGAATAATGCGTAGTTAAAAGAATGCATAAATGAACTGTTGTCCTGATTCAATGTTGCTATGGTATGGGGGAAAGGAAGTGATATCTACAGACTGATTTGATGTTAGATGACTGATTGAAGAACAGTATCTACGAAGTTTGTGACATCGGTTATGCATCTCATCTGAAATCTTATTAATATTGGTGAATATGTTCAGCTCATATTGTTCTAGGACCTATGACTGCTTATGTCCCTTTACACATTATCCATACTGTATAAATTATTGCTTTTTTTTTTCCCTCTTTTTTGCTTCTCTGCTACAAAATCTACACCAATTGGTGCACTGATCTTCTAATTTTATCATGATCTTCTCGTTTTTGTTTTAGGAGCTCCTATTCTCCTACAACATTGCTGTGGACAGATCAGATGAGATGAAAAGGATACTCGGAAAATCAGCTGCCAGTGTAGGGCTTCAGCTTCCTGAGGTTTATCAGTCTTGACACTTGCATATATTATGCACCCTTTCCATTCATTTTTCACTGTCTTCATAATAAGCAGACTAGTACACTGTACACCTATTGAACCTAGAGCAATGTTTACAAGCTGAATACTGGCTTAGCTGTTTGACTGTGGCTCATGTCCGTTTTCAACCACTTGAACTGAACCCTTGTTTGAGGGTAGTGGTAATGTAATTGTACTAAACAATGTATGAGGGAAGCTATGCTTGAGCAAAGTTAGTCAAAGCAGTTTTATTGAAATTAATCGCTTTTGAAGTTTCGTATTTAACTCTATAATATTCAGTACCAAATATGAGTCACGTTGTACAAGAAGTCAGAACAGAACGGTTAGATTTTGATGATCTGTACTAGTGACTGAAATTAGTCTGATAGTCCTCTGGAGGCTATTTGGCTTCTTTCAGTGATGAAGGGATTCACTGGTTCGAGAACTTGTTTGAACTTATCAAACTTAATATTCTACCGTGAATAGTCGAATAGATATTGGATAGCCCCTATCCAAGGCATTACAAATATGATCTGTACAAAAATTGAGTATTTGAGTCAAAAGTATATCTATTCAAATAAATCTCTGCTTAATGCAACCTGTAAAGTGTAAACACATGAGACAATGATCGTCTTGCTTGTCTATTAGTAATTTCTATGTTGGTAATTCTGAGCCATTGCATTAGTCATTTAGTTGAAAAATGATTGAGAACAGCTGTGTTGGTGCTGATTCCACATCACCAAAAAGAGCAAAAAAGGTGCAGCTGTTTAAAAAACCTGTCTAGTGAACCTCTCCTGGCGCACAAATGACTGAAGAAGGGAATTCCCAATGGGATTCTACTCCTTCAGCAGAAGCATAACCTGTACGCTCTACTCTGTGAAACGACAATAAGTGTTCACATTCTGAGCCAAATACGATGTAAACGCGGAATGGATCAACTGAATTTCAGAGTAAAGTTTTATTACAGCTCTGAAAATTCATCGGTCAATTCATGATGAGTATGAAGGACTATTAGCATAACTTCACCCAATGGAAGTTAACTGCACTTCGTCCTTCATATATATATATATATATATTCGTATAAGACTTGGTCCCAAAAGGATTCGGTATTACTACATACCAAACCTTTTATTTTAGTTAGAATAAGGCGATTGTTCATTTTTTAAGTCACTTATTCCTCACCCTCTTTCTTCTTGGAGAGACAAAAAATAAATGCTGGTAAAAATAATTCACATAGCATTTGAAGAGAGTTAAGGTATTAGTGTATTGACAATCTTAAAATCTGCTCATTCACTGCATTATGCAAATTGACACGTTTGATTTCAGCTGCAACATTAGTTTACCTGCTAGCTGTCTAGAGTTAGCAGCTTTTGATATCATGCCTGTGATTGAGAAGCTATTTGAATAAAAGAACCACGGAAGTTAAACTTATCCCATCTGTAAGAAAAATACAAGAAAGCGTATTCTGCCCAAACATCAACTCAGAGGTCTATGGTTCAGGAGCTTTGCTAATATGTAACGACTTCAGAACTGCTTCCCATACAGTAGGAGAAAGAGCTACGTAGCAACATTACCAGAAACATCACATTTGAAAAAGAGATGATCACGCGTTTTCAACTCTTTCGCACACAAAATAATTGTATTCCAGGCTGAGCACAAGAAAAACCAATTTTCAGCATGTTATCACAGGTTGTTAATCTGCCAAGAATGGCTAACCAGGTGATAAACGAACATTTTGGTGGTGCAGGATTGTTACACATCAATTTCTTCCACCCAACCTTCACTGTATCACCTCTAAGCACACAAAAAGAAACAAGAAAGGGAAAAGGAAAAGGAGAAATGGACTTATGTTTTCCTTCCACATCCTTTCAACTCCGGAAATATTTGAAAGGGAAGGGTATACGATACCCCAATCATCTGGCCTTCACTTTGCCATTTCAGATCCAAACAATTAGAATTGAATCCATTACTTTCCCTACCTTTTCTTACTAAGAAATCCATTCATCCAAGCACACTGTAAAAGGATCTTTAAAAAAAATTCTTTTTAAGACTAACAGAGAAAAGAAGGCTTCTGAAAGAATTATATTAGTGTGCTTGGATAGTTCATGCTTTTGAATATCAGATGAAAGAAGACATATTCAACCTTGAGGGCCTGCAATTATGTCTGGGGCATGCTTGGATTGGGGGAGATGTATTACTAGGGTAATAAAAGTCAAACTAAGAAAAATGAATGTGAAAATAGGGAAGAAGGAGATAGTGATGGTGTGATTGTAAGAAAAGTTATATAGTGATGGTATCGTGTGAGGTGAAGAAAGAGGAATCAATACCCTCATTTTGGGGGGTAATAGTTACACTAGGGGGAGGGTGGGTAACTATTACCCTCATTATGAGAGTAATAATTCCTCCATCTCTCTCTTTTCCTCATGGCACAACTACCTTATTCCATTTGTGAGCACCATGTCTTTTACAACACCACCTCTAATTATATGTTTTTTCAAGTTTGACTTTTATTACCCCTTAATGTATCATCCCCTATCCAAGCATGCCCAAAAGTCTCTGATGTAACAGTCACTGTTTTAAACTACCATCACCATCAAGAGAAAGACAAAAATTTCACACAATTAAATTTACCCTCATCGAAAGCTATCATCAACATCCTCATTGGTACTCAGCATAGCAATAAAAGTGCAATATGAGGATAGAGGTCTACAGAATCATATTGCTATTGATCACCAAGGTCAAGCTTCCAAGCAAAGCTGCTTTAGCAAAGACATTCAAAGATGCAATTCAACATGCCATTAGTAGGCCTCTTTCAGCAAAACATTTCCAGTAAGAGGGTTCCTTTTTTTTTTTTTTTTTTTGAAGAAGGGTTCCTGGAACTTGACCATATGTATTATCTTTTTCAAACTAAATTATACAGTACATTTCATATTGTAAATAACATACACATGAAAATCTAAAATGTATGTTTATCCAACAACAAAGGAGTTTTTAGAAGATGCAGAATCAAGTTTAAGGTCTGCCCCTCTGGCCTGGTATAGGCAAAAAACCAACAACAATTAACACCATACCATAAACAAGGTAGGCAGTATCTTTATACTCTTTTTCAGCAACTCATTAAAACGGGGTCACTAATATTTTGGCTCTGATCAAGAAATTGGCCAATAGGTCAGTCTCATTTGCCTTTATTTTGATTGAAAAAAACATATGTCAAGTTCAGCAATAACACAACTCATGATAAGTTTAAATCTGGTTTTTCTGGAATATGTTCATAGACATTTCTGTTAAAACAAAAGAGAAAAAATAGTTATCCATTGCAACGATAGAATACTAGCTACGTATGTGATGTTCTGTTTATATGTCAAGAGGCAAGATACGTGGATGAACATTTACGATAAATATACAAGGACAAATACTATGCAAAATATCCCAAGCTCAGGAGGTCCTCCACAAATAATCATAAAATTTCGTAATTCACATTAGGGATGCATAAAAAATTACACACAGTAAAAAAAAAATTCCACTCTCCTCCTAGGCAATGCTCCTCCTCCTAACCCTTGTAGATTTCATTCATGAAGGAAGGTGTCCTTCACCATCTGTTGTATGTATATTTGCCCTTATTAACCATATTTAGGACAGGACCAAATACATAAAGTAAGGAGAGATTCAATTTTTGATTGAAGGTTTGAGAATTAATTACATCTACAACTTGTCATAAATGTGGGAAATGAATGTGACATTAGAGCAAAAATTAGGGTGTCACAAACTGCATGACTTCCAATTAGATACCAAGGGCTATACTTTTACTGCTAACTTATAGAATTAGCCCAATTTATCTGTCATTACTAGTACACTAGTCATGGAGTTACTCTTAACATCATTCGTTGACATGTTGCTCTAGATCATTGAAACTTTGTTCTAACTTTTGGATGTGCAGGAAATAGTGGAAATTCAGATTGGAAGTAAATGATTAATCATCCTATGCTAATTGAAAGAAAGACAAAAACAATTCTCTCTGCACTTGAATTCCAGTAGAAAATATTAGAACATTCTACAGATGCATCATGTGGATGCACTGTCACACAATTCTGAGTCAATGGAGCTCTTGATTACCAAATTTCTAGTATAATCATATAATTTCAGTGTACTCAACAACCGTTTCATGAAATATCTAACATTTTAATGACATGCATAACCTCCGTTACTAAACTGGCACCATTAAAGCTGAGCAAAAATTAAAAATACAACATACCAGAATGGCTGATGTGATTGATCGCCTTGATGCCACACCATCCTTATATTGCAACCAGAGAAGATATAATGCTCAGTTCCAAGTCACAATTACAAACGACAGATTCCGGCAAGTTCAACGGATAGCAAAATATTTCTGTTACATCATCCAAGACTATTAAATTATTGTAGCAATATCAAGCAGGCTTGCAATGCTAGTGACAGTCATACAGTACCAAAGAACGCCAGAACAGGGAGATCTCCAAGAAGTGAAAAAAGGTTTTAAAAAATCTCTTGATTGTTATTCCATCAGTGCAACCACATACTTATACAGCTTCTAACTCGAATGAATGAAAAACATTAAGGGTTCCCCTTTGCCTATAGCATACAAGTTTTGTAAGTATACCATACTAATACATGTTTGACTAAGCTATAAGAAAAATCAAGCAATTGATCTCTCCACTACGAGAAAATCAAAACTCATGCTAAAAGTTAATCCAAAACGTAGAGAAGTATACATCAGGAATCACCCAAGATACATCAAAGATACAGGGATGAAGCAATCTCTTACAAAGTACCAAAAGCTTACGCTCCATCAAAGATGCTATCTGTGATCAATGTCAGAGAACGGCCAGCTAAATAACAAAACCATCACTACAATTTTTGTTGAGACTGGATAAGTAGAGCATTAAGCATGACATGAACAGCGGCTTCATATACAACCCCATCATAATGCATTCCATCCTCTGTGCATCTTTCCCCACAATTCCCACTCAAAGACTGAATATCCAACAACACAAACGGGCCACTAGGCCGTAAAAGCTTAGCACCACGAACTCCTAAACCATAAGCAAATTGTGTCGCGCTAGTCATTCTCTCTCTCTTCTCTTCAGTATTCAGCATTGAGTGTATCAATGTTGGGATCCCCAACCAAAACAAATGAGGTTGAGATTTACCCACCAACAATGGCATCACAGAACGACTCAGAAGCTGCAACGAAGCATCATAATGAGTCGCGTTATTCACATGAAGCATATGCCAAAGACCAGAACCCATAACCAGAACATCAGGGCAGCTATGATTCCTATTCAACTCCAATGCCAAGTGAGTCAAATTATTAACATAAGGAGCCCATACAAAATCCAACTTCAACCCTACTCTATCAACCACCAAATGATAATCACTATGCCTCTTAAACAACTCCCTCGAACCGCCACCATTTCTTCCTCAACCAACAATAAATCCAACAACGAAAGCACGAATAACCGCGCTTGCGAATCCCCAGCAACCATCACCCAAGACCCATTAAGCAGATCCCCAACATCTTTCCTACCCAACTTCTGAAAATCACAAGCTAACACATTCTCATCTGACAATATCCATTTCCAACTAGAAGACACATTCATATTTCTAGGGTGTTTTTTCCACTGGATCCGATGAAGAAAAGAAATACAAGACTCACGATTCTCAAGAACAACTAATGTCGAAGACGAAGATGATGATGATGATGAAACATCAGAAGACGAAGATGATGATGATGATGAAACATCAGGGAAAAAGTCGGTAAGAGAAGGAAAGTAAGGAGAAAGATGAACAGCAACAGCAAGTGAAATGAATAGAGCACCACTAAAGAACAACACTTTATTGCGGCTCAAATGCCACCCTGCTAACGCCATTGGAACAAGAACTACTATACAAGCCGCCAATACACCTAATTGGACGGCACCTAACATCATATAAACTAACAAGTTTCCATTAAATCCAACAATTAATCCCCCACAAAAGGGGAAATTCTCACAAATTATGATCTGGGTATTCAATAATTTTTCTGGGATTTCGTTATTTTCAGCTGTTAAATCGATTAATTCGTAATTTAACAAAAACCCATTAAGTATTTGGGGAAAAGTGAATGATTTTGATCCGGGTATTGAACAATTGAGAGATTACCTGAAAGCTGAAGGTGCTGCAATGGCGGAAACTGGGTGATGGAAATGGGGTAACGACAAGGGAGGAGAGAGGTAGGGGAAGATGTCAAAGTCAGGAAAAGGTGAAGCAACAAACGACGATTGAGAATTGTGAAGAATCGAGAAGGAAAGGAGGGAAGTTGAGAGGTCATATGTCGACCATGGAAGATGATTGATGATGGTTCTTGGCAATCGGGCGTCGTCAGTCTGAATCAACTGCGGTTCAATAGTTGTTACTGTAGGCTGGAATGAACAAGAGGGGGGTGAATTCTACTGTGGAGGAATTAGGGTAATTTTTTTCGGAATTTATAAAGGAACTCGAATAAAAACTAAAAGTGCAAAGAGTGATTTTACGTGGAAAACTTCTTGGCTCTAATCAAGAAGAAAAACCACGATCACAAGGGATTTTAACTCAACTCTTAATAATAATAGGGCAAACAACCTATTACAAATTAAGACTCTAAACTCAAGTTCCTCTATGAACTTAAGCTCCCTTCAACTTATCCCTCAATCAGTCGAACTCTCAAACTCTCTCTCTTTCTCCTTGCTTCACTCAAAGCAATAAAACACCCTTAGAGTTTCCCCAAATTCTAACCCAATACAACTCAAAGATTAAACTCTAAATTGCTAAGTACAAAAACACTCAAGGACTTAAGTGGATTATGACTCTTTTTTAAAAGCTAAAAGACTGTAATGCTCAAGTGTACTTTTTCCAACTGAAAACCGAGGCTATTTATAAAGAGTTAGGCAATTAAATTGTAGTTGCCTTAATCACCACTTAACCACAACTCCTTTAAAACAAGGAAGTGCAATTCGTGGGTGCTTGGGCAGCAAGCTAAGCACTTTACAAGGAAGTGGTTTACAACTTCCTATTTTCTCTCAACTTCCTTGACCAAGTAAAACAACCGTTTATAAAGAATATTTTCCAAATCAGATTTTCCAAAATAATAGGATGGAATTAGAACAAAAAATCTTTTTAACTAACAAGATATTTTAACTCAAAAGATATTTTTCGAAATTAAATTAAAACAAGTTAAAATATGGAAAATAAAATCTTTATCAAATAAAATTAAATCCACTTAAATCCTATCAATTGTAATGTACTTAACACAAATACAAGTTGCCTAAAGTAAAGATAAAATACATTAGACTCCTTGATACTCTGAGAAGCTTCGACTCTGAAGCTGCAGTTCCTCACTCAAGGAACTTTCCTTTGAAGCTTCAACTCTGGAGCTTCAATTCTCTTCAAGGAACACGACTTGATTGATATCTTTATTCTTCCATATCTAGCTCTGATCTTGTTCCATGCTCCCTTCTCACTCAAGAATTTCATAGCATAAACTTGTCATAAATCAAAGCTAAAAACGAGAGTTAAACTTGTAATAGGTTTGCTTAGGTTCCTTGAGTCATTATCAAAACATATAAGGTCAACAATATTCCCCTTTTTTGATGAATGACAAACCTAAGCAAACTCAGTAAAATAAAGAAGTAACAATCAAGTAAAACAGAACTAAAAATATTTAACTAGAACATATCAAATAACAAGGAACTGAATTTAAATTATATACCTTATATACCTTAGTATGCAGATGGATGGAGAAGCTTGTCAACAATTGAGTTTGCCTTTCTTTTCCCCCTTTTGGCTTTCATAAAAATTAATGCACATATATATCTAAACACAACACCATTGTAATGGTTTGTGTCCAAAGCATAGAACAAAGCACATATAGGTAGAAATAGTATGCAAATAGTCATAAAGCAAGCAAGCAACATCCATAAAAACAAACTGATGTTCCTCTAGAAACATCAAAAACAAAAGAAAATACCCTGTTTAATTGTTTACAAACCAAAAGAAGCAAAATAAAACAAGTTCAATTCGGACCAAGTACAAAGAGATAAAGTTTTAGAGCTAAGACAGAAGGAAAAACATCATGCTTTAGGGGCGGAGGACTGGGTCTCTTCTTCAGCATCATTCTCTGGCACCTCTTCAATGACCAAGTCCTCCAATTTCTTCAAATAAAAGATCATCCTGCCCTTTAGAGAGAGTTGATGTGCTCTGGTGCATTGCTGAGGTGAGCTATGTGGAAGCTTTCACCAAGTCTGACACTACCTTCTCATCAAGAGCTTCAATCCTTTGAACCAAACCTGGTTGGACATCAACTAGCTTTTGCACTGTCTCCTTGAGAGCTTTAAGTTCCAAGGTGGAACTCACTGTGCTGAAGGCAGCAAAACCTGAACCTGTAGGAAATGTTTTTTCAACAGAGGTTTGAGGTATGCCTTGTTCCCCCTGAGAACCAGCTTTCTCTTCAAGGATCCCTTAATCCCCTGGTGCACTGTTTTTCTCCTCACTCAGATCAACAACTGCAGCAGACTCAGCCTTGTCCTTCCCTTTTGGCCTTATTGCCAACCTAGTACTCTTTCTCTTCCCAGAGCTTTGAGTACCCTTTTGGTTTGACATCACAATCACCTCCTTCTTTTTATGTTCACCTTCTTTCTCACTGTCCTCTTCCTCCAACCACTTATCCAATTCTTCATCTTCCTTTTTCTTCAAACTACTCTCATCCTGTTTAGGCTTAGAAAGGGATTTGGAAAGAAATTGAGTAGTTCCCTCAACAACAGTTAGGTTTCGGGCTTCAAGTGTTTTGGGTTGGACATAATGGTTAGTTTTAAGCTTAAGGGATTCATAGTTTGTCATGGAAATTCCACAGCTTTCAAGAAGAGTAATTATCAAATTTGCATACCCAACCTTTAAATGATTGGCAAGACAGTGGGTGAGGTGCTGGATCATCAAAGATGGAAAGTTTATCTGAGTTTTATTCTCAAGGAAATACATAAGCACAACATCAAGGTGATTAGCCTCGTGTCTATGCTGGGTTCTTGGAATGATAGCTAGGTGAACAAAAATAAACAGCAGCTTTTGAATAGGTGAAAACATATTATGGTTGGTTCAAACTTTGGAAGCTTTACCCACAATTGATTCAACAATTTTTTCAATAGGAACACCATCAACACTCAATTCAGTTTCTCCCTTAAAATTTTGGAAAAATTTCTCGGAATAATCCGACCTTTGCCTCATCTGCCGAAAATAATCCTATCTTTCGATTATTTTTGTAATAATCCTACCTTTATACCTCATCCTCTTTAAATGGTCCTAACCGGTCATTTAACCTGTTATTACAAGTTACTAGACATGTGTCATCCTGTGATTGGTCAAATTTAAAAAAAAAATAGAAATGAAATTATAAAAAAAAATTATAAAAAATAAAAAATAAAAAAAAACAAATGAACCCAGATTCCGGCAGTACGTAACCACCGGCCCCCTACCCATTCCGGCACTGTCTTCCTTTCCCACCCCGATTCTGGCCACCAACATCCTTCCCCTTCCCAATTATGTCCATTCCTTCCCTGTTTTTGGCCGACTCGACCCCAGCAACAGCCCGCGAAACCACCGAAATTGCAGCGCTGTCGCTCCTCCTTCTCCTTTGCAATCGCACTACCCACAAATTAGCAACAACATCACAAGCATTCTCATCGCCGTAAACACCAAACGAACCCACCATCACAATAAACCGAGCCACCCACCACAAGTGCATCAACAACCGCCGGAAGACACCACAAACCAACCTCTTCAAACGCCCACAAATTAGCTCTAAAATCGGAACCCATAATAGCAGCCCTTCATATTGGAAAGGGACGGTTTCGGTGGTGGGCGAAAAATGGGTAGAGGAGGTGGATTAAGTAGTTGGGTTGGGTAGGGGAGGTGGTTTTGGTGGTGGGTCTGCCGAGAGGGTTGTAGACACCCATTTGTGTCTCCCCAAAACCAAACCCAGTGATGAGTACCTTTCACGTCGCATCATAATCGAATGAAGCGAAAGTGTGGAAAGTCTAGTGTTGCGGAAAGTTTTAATTTCTTTTTCTCTTCTCTCTGTTTTTGAAAGCTTATTTTTAAGAAAACAGCCAATCCAGTTTGGTTGGTCCATGATATGGATCCAATAGTATTGTAGTTAGATGGGGCTTGCAAAGAGCTTTCCGACGATATATTATAAGCCCAATTCCGATGAATATTGAGGAAGTTATGGCCAATTTTCTAAACTGGGCCCGGTTTGAGCCTTATGTGCGACCCAATGATCTAGGGGAGGGCCTAATATGATTTATCATTCCTAATGCAATTAGGAATGGTTTTATTCTTCTAGATTCTTCTAGAAGGTTCTTTTCATTCCTAATTCAATTAGCATTGATAAATTGACTTTTGTTGACTTTTCAGAGTTTTAATTAAAGTCAAATAGCATTTTCGAGGAAATTATATGATTTTATCCTCCAGTACGGAAAAATTATCTGATTTTCAAAAACGCGTTAAAAACAGGCTTGGCGCCTGACTCCAGGCATTGGCGCCTGGAACCAGGCCTGTCGCTAGCCATTGGCGCCTGGCGCTAGTGTTGGTGCCTGGCGCCAGTTAGCCAGGGTTCGCGCCAGCTCTAATTTTCGTGCATCAGACTCTGTTTTGTTTATTTTATCTTTTTGGCTGATTGTCTCTATAAATAACGTATTAAAAACTCCATTTTCATTCACCAATTCTCACGAATTCTCATCATCAATCAGTTTTCATTCGCAATCTTTAATTCTCTCTTAATTCATTCATCTTTCTTTCTTAAACCTTGTTTTCACATACAAAATTCCGCATTCACAAGACCTAGAAACACCTAGCCATATTCGAAGTTGCCTTCGCCCTAGCTGTGAAAGGTTTAATTTCTGAGGGTTTGGTCCCAAATCTCTCTTTCAATTATTTAATTTAATTGTTTTGTTTATTATTTTACTTGAAGTTACTAACGTGTGTATTTTGTTATTAGAAAGAGGTACGAGGCATCAAAGTAAGTGCTTTAATGGTTTTAATTGATATTATGATGTAGAAATCATGTTTAAATTGTTATTATGATATTCCTAGTATCATGTTTAGGGAAAAAGTTATAATATCAAATATGCTTAATATGATTCCTGCGATGCTTCCTACGTTCTTCCTAATATTTATGATTGTTAGTATCATGTTAGGGTTAAAGCTTTAATTTTTATTGCTTAGTGACATGATAGGGTTTGTTATTAATCTTGTTAGTATCATGCCTAGGATCTTGCTATTATTATTGTGCTTTAATATTGACATGAACATGATTATGATTATGATTGTTATAATTTATGATGATTATGATGATTATCATTATTATTTTGATGATTATTATTTTATTTATGATGATTATTATTATTTTGATGATGATTATAATTTTATTATCATAATTGATTATTATTATGTTGCTTGATTATATTTATTTTTATTGTTTGATCACACCTTTTATGCATGTCTAAAGGGAATTTGTACTTGTAATCACGCTTAATAAGATAATTAATAATCTTGTTTAGGGTTAATGTGATTATAATTCAAGTGATCGCCAATAATAGATTTATTTGTGCATTAATATTCAACCAACATAGATTAAACAGGTTTAGGTTAATCCTATTGATTGCATGTTAATTAAAGAGCGCACATGAATACGATCAGAATAAAGTAGAGGTCTATTATTAAGGCAGGTTCAATCTCTTTTAGGTTGGATTTGTACCTTCATCCCCGAACCCTTATTTGGTTCTAGACCTTATGGAGTTGACGATCTCTTGGATCGTTAAGGGGTGTAACCTTCATCCTATGAACGGTTTACAAGTTCCTAAAACTTGTTAGCGACTCTTTTGCTCTATCTTCTTCCCTTTTGGACGCCACCGTACTTTAGTTTATGATCACAGTGGGGTTCAAGCTAGTGGGATTAAAGCTTTAAAATTATTCCCTACAGTTTTTGGCGACTCTGCTGGGGAGGATTTCTATTTTAATTCCTGAATTTGTTTCGGCAATGATTTAGAATGAGTGGATGAGACTCGAAACATTCTAAGTATTTCATGTGCGTAATTTTGATTAATATTATTGTCATATGCATAAAAAAGTTCTCATTTGAAAGACCATCCGTAATGAGTTAAAAACATAGGATTTTACACGTAGGAAATTTGAGAAATATCTTTCACAACTAGGATTAAAATGACACCGCGCGAAACTGAAAAATTTTATCGAGCACAGAAAGGTGCTGAGGCATGTGGGAAGTAGCGTCAGGGGCCAGAGCTTGGCGCCAACATTTTAGTCGTAGCGCCAGACGCTAGTATTGGCGCAAGGCGCTATAGTTAAAAGCTGGCGCCAGTCTCTGTTTGCTGGCGCTAATTTCCCCCAATACCGAGCCAGAAATATGCGTTCTAATTTCGACCGGTTTTTCGTGTTGTTTGCTCGATCCTACTTCCTGATTGTATTTTTTCTCACTTTTCTGAAACCCATATGTGTTCTACATATGGACATAATCCTCTGGGAATTCATGCTACATCTACCCGATTAAACGCTCCGTGCAACAAAGGGTACATCCGAGATGTTGAATTCACCAAACCATGGAAGCGAGTTTTTTCTAAAACTCGCGGTGTCCCATCCACTCGCGCCAACCCTTCATGGTTAGGCTTCCGCACGGTGCATCCGGACAATTAACCATGGACCCTCTATTGACTAAACCATATCCCGAACTTTAGAGAACTAGAGCCATGGTTAGGTTGCAAACGCGTTGCATCATATTGTGCCTACTTGACTATTTGTGCATTATTTGTTGCGTATATATATTCTATGTTTCTCTTAACCGTTTGTTTGACTTGTGTTGAGATTAAATAAATTAATGACTTAAAGAACTTTGCCGAATTAATTAATTAATTAATTAATGAATTTGAGTCATTAAAGTCTAATATTTTAATCGGAATTGACCTAGTACGACTTTAGGCATACCCCAATTGACTAATAACACCGAAAACAGTCCTAGATCGAAGCTCCAATATTGGCGCCAAGATCTGAGCTGTAGCGCCACACTATGAAGTGTAGCGCCTGACGACAGCTCTGTCGTCTGGCGCCAAGCTCCACGGTGCGACGCCAGTCCTGTCGTCTGGACAACAGTTCGGATTATTGGTCGAGTCATCACCTAGAGTCTAATTAATCAGTTTGCTAATTAATTCGGTTAAATTTTGCTGTCAATAGTACTGATTTGAGTCGATGATCGAGTTTAGGCACTAAGTCCCATGGTCTTACACAAGAGTTCAAGCATGTCACTTACACTCAACGCACACACCAATACATATACTTTGACCATGCTTAAGAGAGTCTTGTGTGCGCGTTTTTTCTGTCATTTTTTTAAGGGGGTAAGTCGGATATTAATCCTCCAATAAAAAAAAATTATACTTAGTTCCCTAAAAATATGTACATTATTTTTGCCAAAAATATGCACCCTTTTTTCTCTTTTTCTCCTTAAAATAAACCGTAAAGTCAAGTTGATTCGAGTCAAGTAATTAAAACGCAAAATGGTTTAATTTACAGCGCGTGGTCAAGAAAGGAAGGACGGCTAATCAAAGACAACCTGTAGGGAATATTTTTCAAGCTTTAAATCCCACTAACTTGAACCCCACTGTGATAATACACTAAAGTACGGTGGCGTCCAAAAGGGAAGAAGATAGAGCAAAAAAGTCGCCAACAAGTTTTAGGAACTTGTAAACCGTTCACAGGGTGAAGGTTACACCCCTCTTAACGATCCAAGAGATCGTCAACTCCATAAGGTCTAGAACCAAATAAGGGTTCGGGGATGAAGGTACAAATCCAACCTAAAAGAGATTGAACCTGCCCTAATAATAGGCCTCTACTTTATTCTGATCGTATTCATGTGCGCTTTTTAATTAACATGCAATCAATAGGATTAACCTAAACCTGTTTATCTATGTTGGTTGAATATTAATGCACAAATAAAACTATTATTGGCGATCACTTGAAATTATAATCAAATTAACCCTAACAAGATTATTAATTATCTTATTAAGCGTGGTTACAAGTACCAATTCCCTTTAATCATGCATAAAAGGCGTGATCAAGCAATAAAAATAAAATATATCAAACAACATGATAAATAATCAATATCATGAATAATAATTATAATAATCATACTAATCATAATATCATCATAAAAAAATAATCATCATCAAAATAATAATAATAATAATATTCATAATCATCATAAATTTTAACAATTATAATCATAATCATGTTCATGTTAATATTAAAGCATAATAATAGCAAGATCCTAGGCATGATACTAACAAGATTAATAACAAACCCTAGCATGTCACTAAACAATAAAAATCAAATCTTTATCCCTAACATGATACTAACAATCATAAATATTAGGCTGAACATAAGAAACATCGTAACAATCATAATAAGCATATTTAATATTATAACCTTTTCCCTAAACATGATACTAGGAATATCATAATAACAATATAAACATGATTTCTACATCATAATATCAATTAAAACCATTAAAGTACTTACTTTGATGCCTCGTACCTCTTTCTAATTACAAAATACACACGTTAGTAACTTCAAGGAAAATAATAAAAAAACAATTAAATCAAATAATTGAAATAGAGATTTGAGACCAAACTCTCAGAAATTAAACCTTTCACGTCTAGGGCGAAGGAAACTTCGAATATGGCTAGGTGTTTCAAGATCTAATGAATGCGGAACTTTGTATGTGAAAAGCAAGGTTTAGAAAAAGAGAAAGAAAGAATTGATGAATGAATGAAAAGAGAATTGATGATGAATGAAAACTGATTGTAGGTAAATATTTGTGAGAATTGGTGAATGAAACGGAGTTTTTAATACGTTATTTATAGAGAAAATCAGCCAAAAAGATAAAATAAACAAAAACAAAGTCTGACGCACAAAAAACAGAGCTAGCGCAAGCCCTGGCTAACTGGCGCCAGGCACCAACACTAGCGCTAGGCGCCAATGGCTAGCGCCAGGCGCCATACCTGGTTCCAGGCGCCAATGCATTGGGTCAGGCGCCAAGCCTGATTTTAACGCATTTTCGAAAATCAGATAAGTCTGCCGTACTGGAGGATAAAATCATATAATTTCCTCGAAAATGCTATTTGATTTTGATTAAAACTCTGAAAAGTCAACAAAAGTCAATTTATAATGCTAATTGAATTAGGAATGAAAAGAACCTTCTAGAAGAATCTAGAAGACTAAAACCATTCCTAATTGCATTAGGAATGATAAATCATATTAGGCCCTCCCCTAGATCATTGGCCGCATATAAAGCTCAAATCGGGCCCAGTTTGGTAAATTGGCCATAACTTCCTCAATATTCATCGGAATTGGGCTTATAATATATCGTTGGAAAGGTCTTTGCAAGACCCATCCAACTACACCATTATTGGACCCATATCATGGTCCAACCAAACTGGATTGACTGTTTTCTTAAAATAAGTTTTCAAAAATAGAGAGAAGAGAAAATAAATTAAAACTATCTGCAACACTAAACTTTCCACACTTTCGCTTCATTCGATTATGATTCGACGTGAAAGGTACTAATCATCGGGTTTGATTTTGGGGAGACACAAATGGGTGTCTACACAACCTCTTCGTACAAGTCCAACTTTTCAACAAACCCATAGGTCGTAAGAGAAAAGCTAAGACTATAATGGCAACACAAGAAGAAGTCAATGATCTTAAGAACCAACTGGCTACCGTGACTGAGACACTGAAGCTTCTCGCACTCAAGATCGATGATCCCGTGAAGCAACAACAGATGGACCTCATGCAAGAGAGCCTAAGCAAGTTGTCTAGCGACTACAAATTTCAAGAACTTACATCACAAGGGGTCTCGGTGGACAAAGATCTTCTTCCGCAGAAGTTCAATGCCAACGACATCCCAAAATTCAGAGCAACTGACAACCCTTACTTTCATTTAAGAGCATTCGAAACAATAATGAGTATTAAGGGTATTGATAAGAAGGTTTTACCTTCTCTGTTCTCACTATCTCTCGAGACCGTTTGCCAACAATGGTTCTTTTCTCTCGAGAAAGAAAAGACCTCTACCTGAGAGTCCATAGAAAACGCTTTCGTTGATAGGTACAAGTGCAACATTCAAGTCGAGACTGACCATAGGGAACTTGAAATCCTCAAGCAGAAAGTGAATGAAGGCTTCACCTCTTTCTTTAACCTCAATTCCTATTCTTTCTACCATCAATGGCTTGAGGTCAAGAACGGTGAGGGGGGAAGGCTCAAGGAACCAAGAGGCGAGAATTGACCCGGATTTGCAAATTCCGGGATGGGAGAGGGTGGTCATCACCACCCAAGAGCAAAAACAGAGAATGCTTAACCTCATCACGAGACAGGTAATTCCCACTCGTTTCATTCATCACCCTACCCTTAATAGACTAGGAATTGATAAGCATGTAGAAAAATTATTCAAAGGAGTTGGCATGAGCGGTTTCTTTAACATGCATTACGATACTTATGATTATTTAACCTTAGAATTCGTTTCTAGTTTTAATGTCATAAAATCAAATGCCTTAATTTCTCATGTTCAATTTCGGTTATTCAATAATGATATTAGATTGATATTGAAAGAGTTTGGTAAAATTTTTGAGTTGAAATCTGATAGGCCTCTTGAACCACCCCAAGACAACATTGCCGTTGTCTATCAATCCCTTACGAGGGATCCTAACTTGAACCTCCAACATGCTAAAGGTACTTGGATACAACATCCCGTGCCAAAGATTTGGCAACGGTTTGTTGGCCTTACGATTTTTGGAAGGCATGAACCCGCCAATTTTAGGCGCGATGAGCTTTAATTACTAGGGTCATACATGATCCCTAGGAGTGAAAAGCTCAATATAGTCCACAAAATGGCCAACCACTTCCAACGGGTGGCCAATGCGGCCGAGGCGGGTAGGTCTAGGGTACCTATTTATTTTGGTGGCCTAGATACACATATAGCGGTCAAACACCTTAGTTTTGTCCCTAACGATGATGGTAAGGTAGCCGACCTAACTCTTATGGACTTACCCTATCTAGGTAGCCTTAATTGGATTAATGTCATGGGAGGGGATACTTGGTGGGTGATTCAACGGGAATCGGGTAGGAGGGATAATGCTTTCACTTTACCCTACCCCACCTTGACCAAATTTGAGAAGGGGAAGCCTTCTTAAACTTTTGAGCTTAACGGTCAAGGTGAGGTGCAACCACCTCACCCTTTACCTCAACCCCATCACTCTCCCATTGACCACTCACCTCCTCACCATTCACCACATTATCCACCACCTCAACCCTTTACATACGATATCCCCACTTCCTCTACCAACTACAACATAGACCCTAACGCCCCTTATGACTTCTCGGCTTTTAGGAGCCAATTAGATAGGATTGAGACGGGGCAAGGGAGAGTTGAGGGTTTGTTTAGGGATTTGGATGCTAGAGTAGGGTCTCTAGATAGAAGGGTAGGTCATGTGGAGAGGAACCTAGGGAGGGGTTTATACCCCATGTATGATGACTACGCCCGTCGGGGGGCTATTCCCCCCGATTCACTTGTCCCTGATTGGTTCCAATATCCGCAGGGTGGATATACGAACCCAAGTGCCTTTGGTATCTACGTCGACTACTCATCGGTCCATGGTTATGGGACCGATGTTCCTTTTGGTGGGCTTGGGGGAATGTGGACCCTAACTACTTTGCAGGTGGTTCGGGGTATGGAGGTGGTGGCTCTAGCCATGGAGGAGCCGGTTCTAGCCACGGCGGGGGCTATTCGAGGATGGATGAGGATGAGGAGTAGGCTACTCTCCCAAGTCAATGAGGGCATTGCTTGATTTGGCTTGGGGGGGTGTTCTTTCACTTGGTAATTCTCTTCCTTTTCTCTTTTTATTTTCTTTCTAGTATAGTTTTTATTGCTTTCCTAGTGTAGTTTTTTATTGCTTTCTTATATATGAAAAATAAAAAAAAAATTGGAAAATAAAAAATTGAAAAATACGTTCCAATGAATTATGAATCATACTTCCCTGTGCCCCATACTTAAGAAAAAAATTTGTTTTGATTCTTGGTTATTGATAATGAGAATTGTGGATTTGTTGGTCATGATTTGAAGTTTAATTGCTTGGATTCCTAAATATGAGTCAATCTTGCCCAACTACTTGTGAATATAGTGCTTGACTAGTTGATTTGGTTAGGAAATGTGTGATAGTTCCATAATTCCTGGTATGTCAATGAATTTGAGTATTGATTTGCAACTATGAGTAGTGTTTCATGACTTATTATTATGCACATGAGGAGGACGAAGGCGTTCATTCTTTTAGGTGGCCTTCAGAGTATTAGATACATTTGTTCCCTTCTTGTTACCCATGTTGTTGCTTGTGCCCTTTTATTGTTTATTTAGCCACATTACAAGCCTATATGAGCCCCATTGGTTACTAGTCCCAAGCTTGGCTTGGGGGAGCTATTAGTTGGTGAGGTGAGGGAGTTGTGGTGTGCATATTATTTGCACATTGTGGGAATAAAAGAAGAGTTTTTGTTCTTTGATTTTTGATTGGAAAATATGGATATGTTGAGTTTCAAAGTTGAAATTTCCAATATGAGTTAAAAAGGAAAAAAAAAGAGCAAAAGAAAAAAATGAATGCTCAAATGTTCTATTTGAAGGTTGTTCTAAAGAAAAAAAAAGAAAAAAAAAGAATGAGTTCAAGGTTTGTTTTTCACTCAAAGTTCTACATTATCATATTTTTATGAGTGATTATTGTGAGTGTTGGGTTTGTTTATGATAATTAGAGTTGTATTTGGTGGTTTTTTGTTGGAGTTGGTTATGTTTATGGAGATGTATGATCATCATTATTTTGATCATGGGTTTATTAGGTTTTGGCTCCCTTAATGCATAGCTTTTCTCTCACATAATCTCAAATCTATCCTACCTTCACTAGGTGAAAAAAGGCATTTGGCAGCGGTTCAAACCCGGTCTAAGGCACCGGTTTGAACCGCTGCCTAAGTGAGGGGTGCCAAAAACCAACGTTTTGGCACCGGTTCAAAACCGGTGCCATAGGGTAACATAGGCACCGGTCAACCGGTGCCTAAAACTGCTCTCCCGCCAATTTTTTTTTTGTGATAGATATTTTAGGCACCGGTTGCTGCCTAACCGGTGCCTATTCACCAATTTTTTTTTTTTGTTTTTTTTTTCCAATTTTCGTGCAATAGTATTTAAAAAAAAACCTGTTTCCAGCAATAATAATAACCTGTAATTCCAGCAATTATATTAAATATAATAATTAATAATATTATTATTATAATAATTAATAATAATAATATTATTAATTATTACAATAAGATACAAAAATAATATTAAAAACATGAATTCAATTATATATATAGATATAAATATTCCCAAACGCAATACAAAAAAAAAAGTTGCTTACATATACAAATAATAGTAAGTACATATATAATGAATAATAAGTTATATAGTTCAAAAGTTAACATAAATAATTTACAATTACAATGCCATTTACATGTTGAAGGTGATAAAAGACGCTAACATGTCACGAACTTCATTAATCTCCTTGATTGTCAACGGACCATCCTTTTGGACCTTGCAAAACTTGAAATACAAAAAACATTATTTTAAAAATAATTAATTAGGCAAAACAATATGTATTTTATCAAATATTACCTATATGACTTCTATATAGCCCACTTCCTACATTACTTATCAAATGAACTATTTCTTTCTCATAACATGTCAATATTGGATAGTTGTATGTGTGTAAGCCCTAAAATTGTATAGGAGAGCATTTTATTAAGGTTTATGACGCTTTTTACTCAAAATGGCCCGAATATGACCTGTATGACTTTACTTTGCCCATTTCCTACATTTATTATTAAATGAACTTTATTTATCTCATAACATGTCAATATTATCTAGTTATAGGTGTATAAGGAAAGAAATCACATTAAAAGAGCATATTAACACAAAATGACCCTAATATGGCCCATATGACTTCTATTCAGCCCATTTTCTACCTTTCTTGTGAAATAGCCTTTTTGTTTCTCATAACATGTCATTGTTGGGTAATATTAGGTGTCTAAGGATAGAAATCACATCAATATAGCATTTCAATAAGTTTAACAACGCATTTTACTCAACATGGCCCAAATAGGGCTTATATGACTTCTATGTAGCCCATTTTCTACATTACTTATCAAATGAACTATTTCTTTCTCATAACATGTCAATGTTGGGTAGTTGTATGTGTGTAAGCCCTAAAATTGTATAGGAGAGAATTTTATTAAGGTTTATGACGCTTATTACTCAAAATGGCCCGAATATGGCCTATATGACTTTACTTTGCCCATTTCCTACATTTCTTATTAAATGAACTTTATTTATCTCATAACATGTAAATATTATCTATTTATAGGTGTATAAAGAAAGAAATCACATCAAAAGAGCATATTAACACAAAATGGCCCTTATATGGCCCATATGACTTCTATTCAGCCCATTTTCTACCTTTCTTGTGAAATAGCCTTTTTGTTTCTCATAACATGCCATTGTTGGATAATATTAGGTGTCTAAGGCTAGAAATCACATCAATATAGCATTTCAATAAGTTTTAGGACTTACCTCATCAAGCTGTTGAGTGTCCGTACAATGAGTCACAATGTCAAGCATGAATCTCATCACATACAAAGCACAATCAAGTCCATTCTCTTGTTGTGCGCACTAGCATATGACAAACAAATCACATCAGTGAAACATGCAAAGGAAATGAGCAAATATTTACTAACATAGATTTTCAAGATAATCATAATATCATGTAAATTACCAACGGTGTCTTCCATGTTGGACCCTTTGGAGCACGACAATGTAGCTTCTTCATAACACTGTAGTAAAAAAAAGTACATTCAAATTTGATTAGTCGTATGATTACTAAATTAGTTATTATTAGCAATAATCATCACTAGGTTGCTATGTATATTTACTTTTGCAATATAGACTTCACGAGCCACTTCTCCGATGATCTAGCTGAATCAAGGTGATAAATTGTGTTAGTGGAATTACAAATCACCATGAGGCTCCAATGCTCCCTACATAAGTTCACAATAGACAAGGTAATTAATATTTAGGAGTCAACATATAATGAGGCCAAATCGATTGAATTTGACATGGTTAGACTTACTCTCTATAACATGGGGCGAATATGAACTTATCTCCCGCACGCGCTGATTCCCTTATACTCTGTTCAACATAGTACAACACGTCATGGGGGTTGCCTATGATTCTAGTAGTGGATAACTGCTCGGGGCATAACTACCCAACTTTACAAGGAGAATCAGTGTCAGTTAAGTGCTTCTGTAGTGCTCTGCGTGCATGAACATTGAATAATTTATCATATGTAGGATAATCACCATCAATTTGAATAACTTGAAAAAAGTATAGATTATGTGGGCATTGAAGTACCTCATGAATGTTTGAATGAGGGAAATGTTAAGCTTTGCACCACGTAGAAATTCCTTCACATCTTCTTTGCTGATCCATGCAATTGCATCCTCATCATAGTGGAACATTGCCTTAGGAAGTGCAACTTCCATGGGATCGACCAAATGACAAGCACGGTTGTGAAGAAAGGTCATGTCAGCAGAGAGCGATTGAAGAACAATGTCTTCAACAAGTGGAGTAGGTGGCATGTGTGAACCTTTCGAAGAGTGCAACTTCGACGCTTGTTCACTCTTGGACCGTTTTTCACTTAGCTTCTTCTTAGGTTGATCAATTCTTTTAGGCTTCTCCACCCTCTTTCTCTTTGAAGTTTTGCTTCCATTCGAAATCTGAAATAATTTGAGAAATAATAAGTTTCAACTCACAATCACTTATACATATGTAATTATGATATGGTTTGAGAATGTATAAGTTTATTAGTTGAGAAATGAAGAAAATAGGCAAGTGAGTAGCCATTTCGGCTCAAATGACCTTGATTTTGATGAATTGGACCCAAAACCTTAGAACTTAGCGATTTTAATGTAATTTCAAATGAAAAACACTTATAAATATGTGATTATGAGTTTTTTTGAGATGCAAGGAGTTTATAAGTTGAGAAATGAAGAAAATAGGCAAGTAAGTAGCCATTTCGGCTCGATTTGGCTTTATTTTGATGAAATGCTCCAAAAAAATTAGAAGTTTGCTTCTTTTATGAAATTTCAACTCACAATCACTTATACATATGTAATTATGATATGGTTTGAGAATGTATAAGTTTATAAGTTGAGAAATGAAGAAAATAGGCAAGTGAGTAGCCATTTCGGCTCAAAATGGCTTTATTTTGATGAATTGGACCCAAAAACTTAGAACTTGGCAATTTTTATGTAATTTCAAATGACAAACACTTATAAATATGTGATTATGAGTTTTTTTGAGATGCAAGGAGTTTATAAGTTGAGAAATGAAGAAAATATTTCATGCACAGCCAAGGAGGCAAATTATAAATCACTAAAAGTACCGGCCATGTGCTGTGTTGGGTACTAAGAGTGCCAAATGGATTCATCCCGTCCGTGCACAACCCAAGCCTTAAATTTCTGACTTCATTACCAAATTCCTCAAACTTCAAATCAATGTTCTTCCACTGTGAAGAGTCAGCTGGATGGTTCAGCATTCTGTTTTTCTTTCTTCCCTCTGCATGCCACCTCAAGTTTTTAGCGTCTTTTGGTATTGAGAACAGACGCTTAAACCTTGGAATAATGGGAAGATACCACAACACCTTAGCAGGAGGTCTCTTCGTGCCAGGATTGCAACTCATGCGCTTGTACCACGACCGCTTGCATCGTGGACACTCCTGCAGTTTTTCATACTCATTTCGATACAAAATACAGTCATTAGGACATGCATGTATCTTCTTATACTCCAAACCAAAGGGACACATGAGCTTCTTTGTGTAATAATAAGACTTAGGAATTTCATTCCCATCAGGCAACATATCACTTAATGTGGTCAACAAAGAAGTAAAACTGATGTCCGTCCACCCATGCTTCGACTTAATGTTGAAAAGTGTTAGCACGGCCGATAGTTTGGAGTATTTTTTGCACCCAGGATACAAAGGCTTTTTGGAAGCCTCCGATAACAATTCAAACACTTCACCTTCAACACCATGCAACATCTCATCCACTTGTTCATCCTCGACCTCATCCGCCTGATCTTCATCGGCTCCATCCTCACCATTATCAACAATATACTCATCATTCTCGTATTCCTCGTCCACATGAATCTCATTGCTTCTAACACGCACATCATTCCGATCAAGATCCCCACTGTACTCTCCACTTTCTCCGTGCCAAATCCACACATGGTATAATTTCCTAAACCCACGACATAATACATGATCTCTAATGATTTCAACACTATCGACCACATTCACATTATTACAATCAACACAAGGACAATAAAGGCATTTGCCTCCCAGTTTGCGTTGATAAGCTAAAGCCCTCTCGCAAAACTCTTGAACCCCATTCCAAAATTCCAATGTATCGCGTCTACCATACATCCAACCACGATCCTTCTCCATTTAGTAAATTGTCTCTAAATGTATATAGCACCATATAATTATAATGTGTAAGTGTTACATATTTTATGTAAATCAAATTCAAGTACAAAACGTGAATATACCATTCATATAGTGAAAAAATGCATGTTTCCAAAGGGTCCTTATCACTCCAACCTAACCCATCCTTGAATGTCTACTCTCACTAGTGAATGTATGTCAACTTTCCAATTTTAAGGAAAATCCAGCAGCATTTCCCCCTAGTTCTCCAAGTACACGATGTAGATAATTAATTACCCACATATGTACCCAGAGAACATAGTGAGGAAATGGTAAGCCAAGATGTTCCTTAAAATCGAAAAGAAAACATACATTCACCACCTAAGTGAGAGTACACATTCAAGAACAGTCCCAACCGGGGACTATTCAAGACTTTCTCCTAATGAGAAAGCCTTGAACGAGTATCTAGGCATATGATGCTGCAATTCAAGTATTCTATATATTGTTGTATTTATTTGCAATTAAACAATACAAAAGTTTTAATTTCATGAATAAAATTTTATTAAATGGATAAATAGAAAGAAATATAGCTAAGTAAAGTTTATAAGTCATACCAATATAGCAACTACCCACTTGAGCTCAATATATATGTAGTCCTCAAGCTAATTAAACTCGTGCTTCAATTCACAAATCTGTTAAAAAAAAAACAATATACAAAAATTAGGTTAAATATAAGGTATGTACTATTTCTTTCTCATAACATGTCAATTCACTAATTTATTTATAAGCTAAAACACATCATTCATTGAACTAACAATTGCTAAACTAACAAGGTTACTAATCTCTAATTTTTTCAAAATTACCCATCAAAACAACTTAAAAGTAACCATTCACCCATTCCAAAATTCATCTACTTTAGTAACAAGCAAGGTTACTAATCTCAAATTAATTCAAATATACCCATCAAAACAACTTAATATTAACCATTTAAACATTCCAAAATTCAACTTATTTAATAACAAAGTTAACTAATCTCTAACTTATTCAAAATAATCCATCAAAACAACTTCAAATTAACCATTAAAAGTAAAATACCAAATTTCACCTATTTAATTAAGTACCAAGGTTAATATATTTTTTATAATTATTTCAAAATTATCCACCAAAACACATTAAATTAACCATTAAAACATAATAAAATCCAACTAATTGAGTAACAAGGTTACTAATCTCTAATATTTTCACAATTTTCCAATTATATTCAAACCTAAAATTGAGAAAAATTATATTCAAACCTAAATTTTAATTTACTAAAAATGGTTCAAAATGCAAAACAAATTAATATATATAATTATATAATTGGAAAATAATGTAAAAAAAAAAATTAAAAATAAACCTTGAGACAATTAGGGCAGCAGCTAGGAGGAGACTCGGTGGTGACCCTCAGGCCGGTGGCGCGGCTCGATGGTGGAGGAGCCTCAGGGGGGTGGCTCAGCTAGGTGGTGGAGGAGAAAATTAGGGCAGCAGCTAGCTGGCACTCACGGCAAATGGAGGAGGACACTCAGGCTGGTGGCGCGGCTCGGTGGTAGAGGAGCCTCAGGGGGTGGCGCGGCTAGGTGGTTGAGCAACCTCAGGGCGGTGGAAGGATTTTTCGAACTATGTAGGTGGTTTTCGAAAGAGAAAGAAAGGGAAAACAGAGAGAGGAAGGATTGAAGGCGGTCGGTTTTCGAAACCCCTGGTGGCCGCCGGTGAAGGTGACGACTGTGGTGGAGGGAGAGAGAGGAAGGATTGAAGGATTGAAGGCGGCCGGTTTTCGAAACCCAGCTCTAATGAAACAGTAAGGAATGAAGGAATGAAAGAGAAAGAGAGGAAGGAGAAGAGAAGTAAGCCGCGATTTTTTTTTTGAATTGGGTCCGGTTCAATTGGCACCGGTTCAAACTGGTGCCTTTTTTAATTTTAGGCACCGGTTCAGGCCAAACCGGTGCCTTTTCTCTTCTTCTAAAATCCCGCCCATTTCTGGACCGGTTTTGGCCACCGGTTTGGCCTGAACCGGTGCCATATAGGGGGTGCCTATTACTATTTTTCTACTAGTTCTTTACCCTAGCCGTACATTACAAGCTTAAAAGACCTTCCGACCTTGTGCATAGAAGTTATGTAAATGTGAAAGTGTTGTTTATCAATGCAAGTTATGACTTGGCATATTTCGAGTCGACTAGTAGGATGAGCGTTCATTGTTTTTATACACACGAGAGTGTGAGTTGGGAGGGCATTGTTCACATTAAAGGGGTTGGTTGGAGAGAGATCGAGTACATCCTTTACTCGCCACATAAATGAGAGTTGAGTGTGTGAGCACTAGTCTTGAATTCTATATGCTCTTGTGGTTTGCTCTACTTGACAATTGTTGGGGAGGAAGGGTGATTAGATGAATAAGATTGATTGATGTTGAAGCATGTTCATTAGATTTGCCTTGAATAGTTGGTTTTTGATTTGATTATTGGGGTGAAGTATGTTTTATATGTTCATTGATGAGCTCTTTGCTTAGGGACAAGCAAAGGTTTGGCTTGGGGGAGTTTGATATGTCCATTTTATATAGTGTTTTACCCCCGTCCCTTGGTCGTTATTAGTAGTGTTTTTGGCTCTTTCGGGCCACTTTTATTACTAATTTGTGTGTTCTAGTGTTTTCGTAGTTTTAGTTGTATTTTACAGGAAATTGCACTCTTGGAGCATTTTCCCGGGCTTTATGGATCAACAACGGAAGCTAGAAGGACACGACCACTTTTGGAGCCCATGATCGCGGAGAGCCGGTGATTAAGGGCTCGGTAATTTGGGATCCCGAGGCATTTGGACCAAGTATTCGAGACCCGAGAGGGAATCCGGATTGGGCCGAGAAATCTAGCCCAATCGAAGTCCAAGCCTCAAGGGGAGCAAAGACCCGATCGGGCAACCTCTAGCCCGATCGGGCGCGGCAAACCATAGTGTTGTGCATGCTAAGGCGCGCCCGATCGTGCGAGCATCTAGCACGATCGGGCGATGCTGCTGGGTAGGAACGCGAAGAAAAAGGCGCGCCCGATCGGGCGACCCTTCGCCCGATCGGGCGCGCGTTTTTAGAAGACCTGATTAAGTTAGTTTTAATTCTTGTTTTAGAAAACATTTAAATACGATTTTGTACGGAATTATTAGATTACCTTCTTTCTTAGACTTTCTCTCTCGTCTTAGTATTTTTCTCTCTCTTAAATTCTCTCTCAAATTTTGTTCTTAATTCTTCCTTTAATTCCAGATTTATTTTTGGTAACAATTTCTTCTCTTTTAATTTCAGTTATTTTATTTGTTTTCTTGATTATGCTTTTATTTAATTGCTTGATTAGTTTAGTCATGATGATTTGTGAGTAGTTTAATTTCTAGGGTTTATGGGGATCTAATAAATAATATGAAGGGGTAATTTTGTGTTTGTTAATTATCAATGCTTGGTTGATTTCCTATTGATTGATTAAATGCTATGCAATTAGGTTTGGCCAGATTTAATTGTATGAGTTTAGCAATATTAATTCGAGATTCGACAGATGAGAATTGATATTTAGGCTTAGTTTCAATAGGCGGATTAATTTATAAATGGTTAAGTCGTGATTCGACAGATGAGATTTAATACCGGTAAATTAACTCTGTGGTTATAATACGTAGCGAAATCCCTTTATAATCTGATTAACCAATGCTTGATGATTGCTTATTATGATTGCCCTGGAATATTGTTTATTAGTGAACCTATACCCTAGGCCTTTTAATATTTGATTTTCTCCCTACTTTATTTCCTTCGACCTTATTCTCTGTAGTTTAGATTTTATTCATAAAAATATTGGTTACTTAGATAATTTAGATTATATTAATTAATTAGAATTAAAAAGACCTGTTTCCCTGTGGAGTTCGACCCTACTTCCCTATCTGTTTTGGGGTTTTTTTGTACGTACCCGAATGGAGGGTGTGTACGTCCCGCGGGAGACAGATCTGCAATGCAACACTCAAACGGCCCAGTCACCGGCAAAACAACGGACCCCGGGGGGCCGGAGGTCCGCCTCTGACGATCAAGTCAGTGATCGAAATAATGTATTTTAGAGAGAGAAAGTAGAGAGAAGGGAGAGTAATTTTGGGGGGCATTGCCCTTGGAGAGAGAAATTGGATCCCTTGAAACTGATGTAATGATCAGTATTTATAGAGTATTGGGATATGTGCCTCTTAGGTTATTTAACCTAAGTAGATTGGCTTCCCACCATTTTACGGTTTCTAGGGTTGTGGGCTTAGAGCCCATTTTCACCCTTCTATCATTGAGTGACACGTGTCATGCTCTAATTGGCTCATTGAGCGCTGAGCTTGCGGACACGTGTCGAGGTGGCATTGGTCCACATATATAGGGGGTATTTTTACCCCCAAACATTAGCCCCTCGGAAGGGGTAATTTCTCTTTCAAGAGGAATTACTCCTTTCGAAATCAAGGCTTTATTTTTCGCTTGTTCAAAAGCTCTATGGGCGGCATATGTCTAGTTCAATAAAAGAGGGATTTGATTAATTTGGAAAATTTGATACCTTAAATGGTATGGTATTTTCTAAGTTAATCAATCATAATAGTGATTGCCGCCTGAACTAGACAGATGACGACTTTTATTTCTTTTAGCCCCACTATGGTGGTCATATGACCTTTGGGAGACTTAGAATATTTTTGAGACGTTTGACATCCCATAAGACAGGAGGCAAATGGTCGTCTGGGGGCAGGAGGCAAATGGCCGCCTGACTCTTCATGGGGCAGGAAGCAAATGGCCGCCTGGGGCAGGAGGCTAATGGCCGCCTGGGGCAGGAGGCTAATGGCCGCCTGGGGGCAGGAGGCTAATGGCCGCCTGACTCTTCACTGGGCAGGAGGCAAATGGCCGCCTGGGGGCAGGAGGCAAATGGCCGCCTGACTCTTCACAGGGTGGGGGCAGGAGGCAAATGGCCGCCTGGGGGCAGGAGGCAAATGGCCGCCTGACTCTTCATGGGGCAGGAAGCAAATGGCCGCCTGGGGGCAGGAGGCAAATGGCCGCCTGACTCTTCATGGGGCAGGAAGCAAATGGCCGCCTGGGGGCAGGAGGCAAATGGCCGCCTGACTCTTCATAGGGCAGGAAGCAAATGGCCGCCTGGGGTGTTTGTAATCCAATTATACTCTCAATGTCCTTCTACCCCATTGGGAGGACTTGTATAATTTCGGAAGGTAATCTAGGTTAGAACTTTGGTCGATCACCGGCTGACGTCTTTTGGACATCCGGTTCCCGAAGACTTGGTCGTTCTTTAGATTACCCAGGTCAGGCGGCTATGAGTTGACCAATGAGGTCGTTCAATTTTTGCCGCCTGCATGCGTACGTAAAACAAACGATAGAGTGCTTTCTACGACGATTGCACCCGGAGGGGTGTCGCCGGACGCCATTGTCCATGTTGGGACAGACGATTTTACGAAAAAAGCAACCATCCGGCCATTGGCCTCTGGTCTAGGTTGAGACCGGCTGTATAGCCACTAAGCGGTTTTGTGCCTATTTTAGTTATCTGGCCATTGACCGCGTGTCACTCGGACGTTGAATTCGCTACTATGTTTCAAACTTAGTTTATTATCCGGCCATTGGTCTCACGTCACTTGGACGTTAGTTTAGCTACTAAGTTTCAAACTTAGTTTATTATCCGGCCATTGGCCTCACGTCACTTGGACGTTGAATTTGCTACTAAGTTCCAAACTTAGTTTATTGAATTAATAAATCAATATTCAATAATAATAATAATAATAATAATAATAATAATAATGGTTATAATGAAAATTCATTATAATTATTATTATAAGGGAATAAATCAGTAATTTATTATACTGGTACCTCAAACATTCAATGCTTGGCGCGGCTTTGATTTGCTTTAAAAGTTTTAAGAATCGGAGCCGGAGATATCACAAGCTCCTTGATGTAGTACCATGCGGCATTTGTCATTTCATGCCGCTTGTCTTGAACTTAATTTGCCGCCTGTGCTAACTCATACAAGCTCAAACACAAGTTCTCAAAGGTTGGTCGGCATTGGCAATCGTTTGATTTTCAGTTGCTCTTCACCTATTTGCAGCTGCTTGAGTAAGCTTTCAAAGGGGTGAGCCTGTATAACAGATATCATAATGGGCTTCAAGCTTTAGCTTACAGACGGGCTTTATGGCAGTCGGGCTTGAGCTCAATGAATCGATGCCACAGCCGGTCTTGATTGATTGTTTTTTATTAACAAGCAGCCCGCAATCTTCCTTATTTTATTAACAAGGCAGCCACACAGCCGGATTCATTTGGAGAACAAAGTAAAACAACAGCAGCCCCTGCAGCAAGGTGCTTGATTGTGGAACAGAGCAGTCGGTTGGGCCGGCTGACACCATTCACAGTGATCACCGGCTGCCACCATTGATAGCTCTGACCGGCTGTATCACTCAGGCATCCACCTTCTAAGTGCCGCTTGACTCCATTATATAAGTCGACATATTTGCCGCTTATAATGGAGTTAGCTTGGGCCGGCTGGTTGCTTTTATTTGAAAGACATACTCACGTCTCACGAACTAGAGATGACACTCCATTTCTATGAAATAGCGACTTTCGACCTCAAACGCAAATGCTGCATGCGGCTTTTCATATATCTAGATATATGGATATTTGTTTGATAAAGATTAGACATTACAATAATGCCGCATGTATTACTTGCTAGTTGGCCGTTTAAGTATCATGTTGCAACTAAGCTAGCTGCTTAATATTTTGCAAGTGATGTGCTTTGGCTTGATCCATCAGTTGAATAAACTAGTGGATTCTAGTAAATGAAGTATGTTATAGCTGTCATTTACTTATAAAGGTGGGAGTAGCTCTTTAGTGAGGATGTAATTTGTCAGCTCACTAAAGAAATAAAATAGTGTGGTTGGCCAATTTGACCGGCTCACTCCTTTATTTTTTATTTTTGTTTTTTACAAAAAATGGATTAGCTCATTCCATTAGTTATCAAAACTAGTGGAATAAATAGATAAAGTAGCAGGCGGCTGCGTATGTATACATCCGGCTGTGAAGCATGCGGCCGACTCATTAGATTGGTCGGATTAGGGTAGTGGAGTTAGCCAATTTAGCCGTCTCACCCCTAATGTATCATCCCCCCAACTTAGATCAAACGACATTGCCCTTTAACCTTCCATTGTGAGAATAAAAAATGCATATCTTAGTCTAACAGGCCTTTTTGGCCGCCTGACTCTCAACATTCAGCCTCATGACGCCTGTTGTACTTGACATCCGGCCTCATGACAATTGCTGTCTCCCGAAGGAGGCTACCCTCTTGAGTCGGTGATCCACTACCGTTGTGCCATTACAAATGTGTCTCCCTACAGACGGCGCCAAATGTTTTGGGGTTTTTTGTACGTACCCGAATGGAGGGTGTGTACGTCCCGCGGGAGACAGATTTGCAATGCAACACTCGAACGGCCCAGTCACCTGCAAAACCCCGGGGGGGGGGGGGCGGAGGTCCGCCTCCAACGATCAAGTCAGTGATCGAAATAATGTATTTTAGAGAGAGAAAGTAGAGAGAAGGGAGAGTAATTGTGGGGGGCATTGCCCTTGGAGAGAGAAATTGGATCCCTTGAAACTGATGTAATGATCAGTATTTATAGAGTATTGGGATATGTGCCTCTTAGGTTATTTAACCTAAGTAGATTGGCTTCCCACCGTTTTACGGTTTCTAGGGTTGTGGGCTTAGAGCCCATTTTCACCCTTCTATCATTGAGTGACACGTGTCATGCTCTAATTGGCTCATTGAGCGCTGAGCTTGCGGACACGTGTCGAGGTGGCATTGGTACACATATATAGGGGGTATTTTTACCCCCAAACACTATCTACCTTAGTTAGAGGATTTAGGTAATTATTTTTGATTAGGGGATACGACTTTACCCTGTCTGAAACCTCAGCTAAGATGATTGAGGTGCCAAGTGAAAAAGAGTCTGTGAAGCTGTTCATCAAAAATCTTCAAGAAAAATATTCCAAGCATCTCAAATATCAAAATAATCTCCATACCTCCAAGGTCGTTTATGACATTGGGATCAATATTGAAGACGACTTGGGTAAGTTAAAAGCTTCCAACAATAACTCCAACAGTGGCTGGAAAGGAAAGAAGAACGACAATCCTTCTTCTTCCAAAACCGCCCACTCAAACAACGTTAGCACTTTTAATTTAGGGGAAGTCTTTGCTATGAACAATCAAGGACAGAAGAAACCATTTAGGAGGAACTTTACTCCTATTAGCATGAGTTATGACACCGCATTTGATCGATTAAATGCAAAAGGTCTTATAATTCCTATTGGACCATTTGGGGACCCACCAGTTGAGAAGAGGTCGGCTAATTGGAACCCCAATGCATACTGCAAGTATCACCAAGGTAGGGGCCATCTCACCGAAAACTGTTGGAAGCTTAAGGAAGTTATCCAAGACTTAATCGTCAACAACAAGCTGCCGTTGCCCCCTGCCAGTAAGAAGCCAAGCATTGACAATGCACCTCTCGCTCATACCTTGGCTATCTCTGATGAGGAAAACGAGGTTGACCCTTCATCTCTCATTAGACCTGTCAAAGAAAGCCATGCCATAGAAAAGGAAGAGGAAATCTTTTTCGATGTCAAGGATAACCTTCCAGAGCTGGCAAGTAAGGAAGATATACAATTGCTCACACTGTCTATGATGGAGGTATCACATCTACTACGTGAAGCTCTCAAGGCCATAAAGGAAACCCAAAAGAAATGTGATGAGGTTCCACTTCCGAAAGATGAACCTAAAAGGGAATTCACACCAGTGAGAACGACTTACGAGGCAAAGCATTTTCCCTTACAAGAAGAGCAATAGAATTTACACTCCAATCGGGATCCCATACGCACAAATGTTTGAAATGCTCTCCGAGAGCGGTGAGATCAAACCTCTCGAACCAAGACCATTCGAATCGTTGAAAAGAACAGATAGATATTACTGTCAGTATCATCAATCAGGGGGTCACACTATAAAAAACTGTTTCAAATTCAAGGATTTGGTTCAGAAAATGATTGATGAAAAGAGACTAGTCCAAGTTCAACAAGAAGAGGATGCAACCATTAATGGAGTTTGGGACAGTGATGAAGAAGATGTCTATCTAAAGGACCTAGTAGGAGCTACACCTTCTGTGTTATACACCACATATGACATTTGGGCTGAAGAACACTCATCGATAGACGTCCTCACAAGATCCGGGAGAACGCAACATCCCGTTTCAACACAACCTATGCCAACCACACAACATGTTCCCATACCTATCATTGAAGACAATGATATTGTTAAGCAGTTTAAGAAGACAAAGGTTGAGATGAATGTATGGAAATTTCTGGCAACATCTCGAGAACATAGGTTGGCTGTAATGAATGCCTTGGACAAAATTGGGATAGATTCTGACACTACTCCTGAGGGATTAGCCAACTTCCTCACAAGTGACCTTCCTAGTCCGATTAATTTGATCACTTTTTCTGATAAAGATTTACCCCCAGAAGGTTACAAACATTACAAGGCATTAAACCTCACAGTAGTTTGCAAGAGGATGAATGTTCCTATGACTCTTGTAGATAATGGATCGGCCATCAACGTCTGTCCACTTAGAACTGCGAGGATGCTCGACATTAGGGACGAAGATTTAACTCCGTCTACACAAGGAATAAGGGCCTACGACAACACTCGTCGTCAAGCTCTTGGCAAGATTACCCTAAATGTAACGGCAGGAGCAATAGAACATGCTACTACTTTCCAAGTAGTAGATATTAAAGCTTCGTTCAACTTGTTGTTGGGACGCCCTTGGCTTCATGATCTAAAGGCCGTCCCTTCATCTCTCCACCAACAAGTAAAAGCTATAGTTGGAGGAATTCCAATCACCATCGATGCTTCGCCTATGAGGATCAAATCTATAGAGAATCCGATCATTATGTGGAGCACGATGAGGACGATGAAGATTTATGGGGCTTTAATGAAGAATTCTCCTTAATCCAGGAGGATGAAAGGACCCCTCTTTGCCATGACCCCCATTCCAACATGATTGTCAATGCCATGCTGAAGAAACAAGGACATTTTCCTAGGATGGCCCTAGGAAAGAAGAAAGGAATGGCAAAACCGCTGGAGTCACCTGGCCTCCCTAAGTTAGACACTTTCAGACTTGTTTTCGAACCGACTGGGAAAGATCTCAAGCGAGCCCAGGAAAAGTCAAAAGCACGTAGGGAGGCTCGCATTCAAAAGAAAGCAATCCCAATGGATCAGTACCCTCTTACGCTTAATGGTCAATTTATTAAAGAAGGAGAGGACTATCCATGCCATGAATTTCCCGAGCCATTTGTTGTAAACGACATAAGACAACCGAGATTCGAGATTTTCTTGGATTGCTATTTCACTGGTGAAATCCCAACTCCTGTCTACAAGGAGAAAGCACCCCCATGCTTTGACTTTAACGTCATGGGATTACTGTTTGGGCAAGAAAAGAATGAGCCAACTTATAAAGAGGATAACTCCTCGCTCATTCAAACAGTTCTACAAAGCGAAAGCTTTGATCCCTCGAAGCTAATCACTCCAGCTGAAGGATCCCTACATGGATGGCGCAAGACTATCAAGGTGACTACCCCAAGCGGAAGGAAGATATCCATCACGACAGGGCAAGGACCGATGTTTGAAGAGTCGTATGAGTCTGAGTCTGAGTTAGAGTCTTTCCCTTTAGAGTCTTCTAAGTCTTTCGTAGTAACACCTCCCCCTCCTATTTCTCCTCATAAGATAGTAAGTGATCCAATCCCTGAGGACATATCACTCTTTGATGTAATGATCTCAGAGTATAATAATATTTCTCATTCTCCTTACTTCTCGTGTTCTTCTCTAACCCAAGATGACGAGCATTGCTTAACTAACAATGAAAAAGACAAAGAAATTATTAAAGAAATGGAAACACTCGAAAAGAAAACACCGGTAATTGAAGAAACTGAAACAGTTGATATCTCAAAAGATTCAACTTATAAAAGAGAAGTTAAAATCGGATTAACATTGAATAAACAAGAAAGAACCGATTTGGTTAACTTACTTAAAGAATTTATCGATGTATTTTCTTGGTCATATGAAGATATGACAGGCATTAATAGAGAAATAGCTCAACACACTATACCACTAATTCCGGGAATGAAACCCGTAAAACAAAAGTTACGTCGAATGAAACCTGACGTAGCTCTTAAAATAAAAGAAGAAGTTCAAAAACAAATAACTGCAGGTTTCATCAAGGTATCCAAATACCCCGAATGGGTTGCCAACGTCGTCCCAGTTCCGAAGAAAGACGGAAGGGTAAGAATGTGTGTCGACTATCGAGATCTAAATAAGGCAAGTCCAAAGGACGACTTCCCTTTGCCACACATCGATATTCTGGTAGATAACACGACAAATCATGCGCTCGTCTCGTTCATGGATGGATATGCAGGTTACAACCAGATTCTCATGGCAGAAGAAGACATGGAGAAAACAACTTTTATAACACCATGGGGCACATACTGCTACACGGTAATGCCATTCGGGTTGAAAAACGCGGGTGCTACTTACCAATGTGCAACAACTACCTTACTCCATGACATGATGCATAAAGAAGTCGAAGTATATGTCGACGACATGATTGTAAAGTCAAGAGACTGTCCAGGCCATCAAGTATCCTTAAGGAAATTTTTTGAAAGGCTAAGAAAATATAATATGAGGTTGAATCCATCTAAGTGTGCTTTCGGAGTCACCTTAGGCAAACTCTTGGGTTACGTCATAAGCTCTAGAGGAATAGAGGTAGACCCAACCAAGATCAAAGCAATCATGTCAATGACACCGCTCAAGACTGAGAAACAGATTCGAGGATTTATTGGCTGGTTGCAATACATAAGTAGGTTCATATCAAAACTGACGACAATATGTGAAACAATCTTCAAGAAACTCAAGAAGAATGTACTAGTATTATGGGATGAAGAGTGTCAAAAAGCCTTTGAAAAGATCAAATCCTATCTCGCAAATCCTCCCGTATTAGCACCAGCACTTCCCGAAATACCTCTTAGGTTATATTTGACGGTTACCAAAGAGACAATGGGAGCTATGCTAGCACAAGAAGTAGAAGGTAAAGAGAATGAAATCTACTACCTAAGCAAGAAGATGCTCAAATACGAAGCACGCTATACACCGCTCAAGAAGTTGTGCCTCGCCTTAGTATGGGCCACAACTAAGTTAAGACATTACATGCTAGTGCATACCGTCTTCATAGTCTCCCAATTAGATCCACTCAAGTATCTATTTGAGAAATCCACACTCAATGGACGCATATCAAGATGGATAGTCAATCTAGCCTAGTGTTATGTAAGGTTCATGCCACAAAAAGCTATCAAAGGATCCGTGGTGTCAGACTTTCTAGCAGATTTTCCAATAGAAGACTCGACGCCAATACAAGACAATGAATTTCCAGATGAAGACTTAATGGTCACTGAAGATGATACTTGGACCTTGTACTTCGACGGAGCCTCGAACCAAAAGGGATGTGGCGTTGGAGTATTACTAGTATCACCTAAAGAAGAGCATGTTCCAATCTCCATAAAGCTTGATTTCGACGTCACCAACAATGCTGCTGAATATGAAGCATGCGTGGTAGGCCTTGAAACAGCTTTGGCATTGGGAGTAAAAAAGTTAAGGATATTCGGAGACTCTTCTTTGATCATCAATCAGATATCTAAAAGGTGGAAAGTAAGGAGCGAAAGCCTAGCCCCTTACCAAACCTATCTGGAAACTCTTACCGATCAGTTAGAGAAGGTAAAATACACATATCTACCTAGGGAAGAAAACCAATTTTCTGATGCCTTGGCAAGATTATCCTCAATGGTTAGGATTCCCACGAAAATCGAGCAAATGCCTCTAACTATAGAAAAAAGGCACAAACCAGCATACGTCCAGGCTATAGAAGACGACGAAGTAGTCCAAGGCGAAGAAGAAGAAGAAGAAGAAGAAGAAGAAGCACCGTGATACACGGACATACTCAATTATGTCACCAAAGGAGAATACCCTCCTTATGCTGACAAAAGAGCAAAACGAGCATTAAGGCTTTTGGCTTCCCAATATGTACTCATAGACAACGAGCTACATAAAAGGATACCTAAGGGTCGAGCTCTTTTATGTGTAGGAAAGAAGGACGCACAAAGAGCAATGAGGATAGTCCACGAAGGAATATGTGGAACACATATAAATAGCAAAATGTTAGTCCAAAAGATAATGCGAGAAGGATATTGTTGGACTACGATGAATAGGGATTGCCATCAATACGTAAAAAGATGCCCCAAGTGCCAAATTTATGCCAATTTACAACACGTTCCTCCATCTTTGCTCTACACCTACACATCGCCATGGCCATTCTCTACATGGGGAATTGACATCATTGGCAAAATCACTCCCCCAGGAACAGGAGGCCACGAATAAATCCTAGTAGCAATCGATTACTTCACAAAGTGGGTCGAAGCGCAATCATACGCTAAACTCACTGCAAAATATGTAGCACTATATATCGAGAGAAATATTATTTGTCGATACGGAGTCCCACATGAAATGATAAGTGACAATGGAACTCACTTTCAAGCCGAATGTGAAGAATTGCTACAAAAATATGGCATTCAACATCATCATTCTTCCCCTTATAGACCTCAAGCAAATGGAGCAGTCGAGGCAGCTAATAAAAATTTAAAGACTATCATCGAGAAAATGACCGAAATTAATAAAGATTGGCCTGACAAACTTCACTTCGCATTGTGGGGTTATCACACGTCAATCCGTACATCAACAGGAAATACGCCATTTTCCTTGGTATATGGAATGGATGCCGTACAAGCTATTGAACTAGAAATACCATCTCTACGCATTAATTCTACTCGATGAGAAACGACTAGAAGCTCTACATCACACTCAGTGTTACCAGACTCGTATGACTAGGAATTTTAATAAGAAGGTTAAGACAAGAAATATCAAAGTAGGAGACTTGGTGCTAAAAGCACTAAGGAAAAATGTTTTAGATCCAAGGGGTAAATTTAGACCTAATTGGTCTGGACCCTACATTGTCAAAACAATCCTGCCAGGAGGTGCAACAAAACTAACTGATATGGATGGCAATGAATTCTCGAACATGACAAATCTTGACCAACTTAAGAAATACTACCCATAATTACTTGAGTAAGATACTCAAGAGAGCTACGTTCGGCCTGATTCCTTAAAAAAGGATACGTAGGCAACCTTTTACGGGTGCGGCCACCTTATTTTTCGACATTCTCGCGTCCCAGATTTAAATTAAAAATTCGACAAAAAATCGGCGAAGTATCGGCGTTGCAGAGTAAGCAGGCGCCAGTTGCAAATAAGCGGCGCCAATTTGAAAATAAATCCTGGGCAAATCTCGGTATTTTTCGGAAAATTTTCGACTTTCGTACTCGAAGAATTTCTGTTAAATCAATTATTTTGGTTTTCATTGCTTTAATAAAATAAATTTAAAGTAAATAATTTAATTAAAAACTGAAATTTCATTAATAAAATAAAATTACATTATTGATGGAATTTAAATAAAGATGAAATAAATTAACTTTAAATGAAAAATAAACTAAGTCTAATAAATTGAAAGTTAAGCAATGCTCATAATCTTTTCTTTTCTTTTCTAGCTCTTTTCTAATTTTTATCTGCTGCCTCCTCCTCATCCATAACTTTAGCTAGTAGGCATCCTTTAGAGGACCTACATTCAATCTTAGAATAGATAGTCTCCCCTTCAACTAGTACTTCATGTTTCTTTTCCACCCAAGTCTTCTTATCTGTGGTGTCAGCTTTCCTTTTCCCTTTATCTTTGATGACACCTTTCTTCCTGGGCATTGCAGGTGTTTTGAATTCAACTCTTGCAACTAAGCGTTCCTTGGCAGAAGTCACCCTGTCACCTAGACGACTCTTCACATCAGTTTTACCCTGACCTTTCTTCGAATCCTTCGAAGGCTTCTTCAGCAACCACTTCTTCACATCATTGGGCAAAGAAGGAGGAACCTTTTGGGTAATCACTTCCCATAAAGGTCTAGCACTCCAGTAAGCATCAAATCTGTCTACTTCTTGAGAAACAGGGTACTCATAGGGAGGACGAAGATCCCCGGAAGGAATATTCTGAAGCAAGTCGTATTGTATTTTTACCCTACAGGGGTAATAATAAGTCACACGAGACAAGCTTGGAAGACGGCAGAAAGGTTTCTTGTTAACACCAACCATCCTTTCTATTTTCCACCATGGTACGACCCACTTGATAGCGAAATTGCGAGTTTCAAAGACCTTTCTCCACCCATGGCGCCCAATCTTAGAGAAGCGTTTCTTCCTCCTCACGAAGCAATTGGGAGTATACTTCTCAACATCGTCTGGAGGGCTAATTAATTCTAGCCTTTCCATTAGCAACATCTGTAAAAAAAAAAATTACAAATAAATTATTATTACAATACAAAAATATATTTTTTGATTTCTGTAATTAAAAATATTATTTTTCTACCTGTAATAAAATTGGAGAGTCGCGAAAAGGTGCTTTTGGGTCCCTTTTCAGTTCATCAAGACCAATCATAGTCTCTCCAACTATCAATGGCATTGGATTCCTCCCTGATTCAATTTGTTCTAGTACGGTGGTTATAATTGATTGACCTTCATTATTTTTACCACTACTAAGAAAAAATTGATTAAGTATGCAAAATAAGAAAGCCCTTCTTCTATATATATGAAAAGATTCAGAAAGAGGTTTGTCAAAATAATGGCGTGCAAATTCTTTTAAATTAACTATGTTGCCATCTACTATTTTTGATAAATCCTTTTCTTTTAAATTAAAGAAGCGCTCAAAATCCTTATAATAATACGCATCTACTCTAGGGATTACTATGAGGTCTATTGCAGGGAAGCCTAAAATAGCACCAAATTCTTCTGGAAGAGGGCTAATCTCATCATATCCTATTCTAAAGCAATAAGTATCAACATTCCAAAATTCTAGAGCGGTATGTATGAAATCTAAGTTAAAATCTACCCCTTTGATGCCATAAATTCCCCCCAAGTGGAACAAATCTAATTCTTTTCTTTCTCTAGCATTAAGAGATCGACACCATTCATGAGTGTATTGGGTGAAAGTTTTGGTGACTAAAGACATGGTATTATTTTTTCTAAGACAAAGAATTATTTTACTTGCTGGATTTATGAGAAGAATCGGCTGGGCAGGGGGCTATTTATACGCAAATTGCGAGAAGTTTTAATCAGAATGAAATACGGAATCAGCGTCAATTGGCATCAATCTCCGTAATTGGCGCTAGCCGCCAGCTCTTGGCGCCACACGCCAAGTGTAGCGCCTGGCGCTACGCGCCATTGCGTGGCGCCAGCTGGCGCCAAGTTGCCACATCAGGCGCGCTTGCTTACATTGCATTTTTATCTTAAACTCGAGTCGGCTAATGACTTTACGGCTCTGTTGCGCGTAGCGCCAGCTGGCGCCAAGTTGCCACATCAGGCGCGCTTGCTTACATTGCGTTTTTATCTTAAACTCGAGTCGGCTAATGACTTTACGGCTCCGTTTATCTTTTCTAACATTTTTTTAAGTTAATTAATATAGCTATTATGTTAATTATATTATTCTCTTTTTGGATTTATTTAGATTAATTTTCCAAATTTTTATACACACAAGCTTTTAGTTGATTTTTCCTTCTTTATTTTTTCTTTTTGGGGGAAAGAGTCGGAAACCCTCCATCAATAATAAAAATAAAGGAATTTTTGCGCAAAATTATTTGTCACACTTCTCTTGCACACAAAAACATACACATAATAATAGCAAATAAAATAAACTCATGATAGCATAAATTCACAAAATATGTCTAAAAATAGTGAGTCTAAGGTAAAGTTCTATAAAAAGTCAAAATAAAATATACACAGGAACAAAGTACGGCGCCGGAGGACGTATACCCATCATATCGTAAAATTGCGCCGTACGAGGAGTCACCTCTCCACCAGCCCCATCTCCAGCTCCAGTTTTCGCAGGAGGAGGAAAGCTCAATGTAGGTCCACTCCATCCAGGATCAACCTGAGGCTGAGGCTGCGGAGGCTGCTGCGATGACGAGCTTATCTCGTACATCCCACCACCTCTGAAAGCCGAGGTAGCCTCTCCCTCGCCTACCGGTGCAGCATGAGCACCCTCAGAAGAAGATCCCGAGCCCTCTGCAACGTCGGCACGAGCAGCCTCAGAACGACCACCTCTACCCCCTGACGTAGTACGACGACGTCTCGAACTAGACCTCGCCGGATCCCTCCGCACCTCAGGTCTCGTGCGGGTGTGAGAAGCAATAGGCTGGCCCTGCAAAAAGAATTAAATCAGAAATAAGGCAAAATTGAAGCGGTAATGCAAAAAATATGTAAAGAAAGACTACCTCTCGAATAACGTCATCCCGACGGCAGGTGACCGCATTCCTCATCCGGACGAGCTGGCTCCGGAAGGCATCTATACATCGTGCCATCGCCGAAACCACCTCGCGCGAAAACTGTCAAAGAAATAAGTCAGTGAATATGCATGATATATGGACAAAAAAATTGTGAACAACTAGGCTTACTCGAGTCTGGTGGCGAGGAATCGACCGCTCTACGAAGCGCTCTCCCTCGGGAGCCGGAGGGATCATCTCATCAGTCGGCACATATGTCCCCTGGTAATGGATGGACATACGGGGTGACACGAACTCAGCAGCACCGTCCTGATAAAGCAAAAAAAGTAAGTAAAACACTACTTGGGGGCTTCCTAAGGGAAATTAAAAGCTGAAAAATCTTACCCTCATATCCTCAGCCGGTACGAGGGCTGGAGCTAACAACGACATTAACTCCTCAGCATAGCACTACCCAGGGATCGCGTAGGACCGCCAAGGGGTACCCTCTCCCTTAGACATGCTCAACAACCGCGCGTCGTCGAACATGTGACGTGGTGGAGCAGCAGGAACGACGAAGACATCAGAGGAATGCTGTCTAACAACCCTCTCTCCTAAGTACGCGATCGCTCCATAAGTCCCTAGCAAATAGCGACGCTCAGAAGAATACTGTGCGGCTAACCTAGGGACTGTCCAGCCGCCCCACGGTCGGTATACCACCTCAGGTCCCTACAAAGAATATCAGTCAGGCGAGAGTATACCTAAAGCGTCATAAAAAGCAAACAAATAAATAATAAAAAAGTCTTACCGCGATGATCCAGTTCCGGACATGTGTATTAGACATATCCACATGGCGGCCGCCCCGAGAAGCGCTCACTGGAAATCCGCACGGCGATGGTCTCGCCGGCGCAGCAGAGGGGAAGTGCTCGTAGAACCAAATTTGCAAGGAGTAAAAAGTGTGAGTAAATGCTAGCTAAATATGTAGAGCTGAACTTTATATGGAATAATGTTTACCTCTGCGACCTTCCAAAAGGCAGAAAAAGTAACATTCGTCCCAAAGGACCGGTGTCAACACGAGTCCCTCAGTGCACGAACAAAGTCAGCGTAGGCCAAGCTGGCCCAGTCATAAGTCCCGATCCGGTGAAGATCGCGGACAGCAGGAAGGTAGTAAAGCAACGCCCTACTACCCTTGTCAGGAGAGAACGTTCCTGACAACAACATCAGTGCAAAAATGCGCACCCGCTGCTCTTGGGTGGTCACATCGTCATCAAAAGCCGCTGCCAGCGTCGAGCGGCGAATTCCCCTAGCACTAAACTGAGTCGTCTCGACCTCAAATCGGGCCCGAATAGCGATCGGCCCCAACAGCTCCTCGACCTCCGCAGAAAAGACGTCGATCCCACTGTCGAACGGCAGTGGCACAGAGTTGAACTCTAGTCCTGTAATGAGACTGAAGTCCGTAGGGGTGACCATCATCTCGCCCCAAGGGAAGTGGAAAGTGTTGGTCGTGTCCCAGAAGAACTCCACCAGAGCGCGCACTATATGGTGACCACCACTAGAGGCAACCATAGCCTCAGAGGTCTCGAACAAGGTAGACAGTCCATAAGACTCCCATAGGAGTCTCGTCTCAAGATCCCCGACGATGTACATCTTGTACAAATCGCCCAAACCATCACAGCTGGAAACGTGATAGCGCATCCTCCCGACCGTGATGCCCCGTCTCACCCTCTCGGAAATGTGGTGGACGGGGGCGAAGAACAGGGTCCGCTCATCCTACTCAGGAAGTCGACCAAGCGAAGTAGAAGGTGTGACGTCATCCTCTACGGGCTCATGCTCCCGTCGGGTGTTTCGGGACCGTGAACCCGAGCCTCGCTGTCTAGCGATGCTACATTGTGCAAAATCATCATAAATTAGGTTCTGTAGTATTTAAGGTTCGCCTAGCCGCATGATACTATGTTCGCAAAAATAGAGTACGTAGTACTAAAACAGAGCACAAATTCAAATTGAGCATATACGACATTTTTCAAGCAATCACACAATTTCTTGCAATACTATAGTAATTATTGTGACAAATTGGACAAGAATTGCTAGCAAAAACATCAAGAACAAGTCACATTGTTCTTCACGACCTTAGGAGGTCCAACAATGGCAAATTGCTCATTTCTTCACCAAATTGGGTCAAACAAGTCTCAAATTACTCCCAAGGCAAAATATAAACATAATCAAGCAATTTCATAGCATAAAACTTGATAAACAAAGCGAATTGAGCATTTTTAAATTTCGAATTTACATGAAATTCGTGAATAAACATGCCAAAAATTCATAAAAATGGATGTGAGTTTGAAGAAAACTTACATAGATCGGGAAAATAGATGAAAAAATCTTTGTTTTGCAACGAATTTGAGTGAATTCGGTTGAGAAACGATCAAGAACGAAGCAAATGAAATTTTCTGGTTTTTTTCGAGCAATTTCGCGACGAGCAAGCAACAAAATGAAGAGGAAAGGGGTATTTAAGGAAATCCCTGTGCTAGCGCCAAGCCCTAGGCATTGGCGTCAAAAATTAGGCTTGGCGCCTGGCGCCAATCTCAGCGCCTGGTGCTAAGGCTAATTGTGTGGCGCAGATGGTTTTTCAGCGGCGCCAGAACACCCAGCCACTTGGTGAGGTTGTTCTACCTTTCTGCAACATATTTTTGGGTTCCTTGGTACGCCAGTTAGCCCCTGTAAGCAATTTGACATGATTTTAGTAATCGGCTTGATTACGTAAAGTGCTCGACCTGATGAAATATCGTCTCACTTAGCTTAAAGCGCCTAAGCATTGGCTCATTAACAAAAAGCACCGACAAAAGCACTGGCATAATGGTTCATTCGCAAAAGGAACCAATATACAGGTTCGAAGCAGCAGAAGCATTGACATACAGGTATAGCGGAAGCAAAGTTTAGGCGAACTTTTAAAGATCGACAGATGGAGGTCTTCGGTAATTTCCTTAAGAAAATTATCGCATCAAATGAGGATGACTTCAAGTAAGGATATCTTCGAGAGCATTCCCTAGCTTGCGGAGAGTCGTCACAAACAGTTGAAGGTAATTTCAGGCGAAGTTGTCTTCGATCGTGTTCCCTTAGACATGGAAGATGGTCATAATGCGGAAGGAGATTGTTTCAAGAGAAATAATCTTCGATGGTATTCCTTTGGACATGGAATATTTTCAATGCGGATGAGGTTTGTTTCGAGAGAAATAATCTTCGATGGTATTCCCTTGGACGTGGAATATTATCATTGCGGAGGAGGATCGTTTCCGGCGAAGCAATCTTCCAAATTTGGAAGCAATTACAGGTGTAGCGGTTTTCATACAGGATGGCATTCTCTAGCTTGTAGGAGGTCATCAAAACAACAAGGCAGCAACAAATCGGTTACTTCCAGAGACGTGTGCTCGATGGTGCAAGATACGCGTTTTTTAACTCTTTTATCTGTTTAACTAATGCTAGTTTTCAGGTATCGGCGTTGCAAGAATGGTTTAGGATCGCAAAACGTTCTGAATCATTCTCCGTCCCTATCGCTACTTTGACTTTTGTTTTCGAAACTTGCGTTTCTCCAAACTCAGTCAAAGTGGGGGCTTCTGTAGACACCCATTTGTGTCTCCCAAAAACCAAACCCTGTGATGAGTACCTTTCACGTCAAATCATAATCGAATGAAGCGAAAGTGTGGAAAGTCTAGTGTTGCGGAAAATTTTAATTTCTTTTTCTCTTCTCTCTGTTTTTGAAAGCTTATTTTAAGAAAACAGCCAATCCAGTTTTTTTGGTCCATGATATGGGTCCAATAGTAGTGTATTTGGATGGGGCTTACAAGGAGCTTTCCGACGATATATTATAAGCCCAATTCTGATGAATATTGAGGAAGTTATGGCCAATTTACTAAACTGGGCCCGGTTTGAGCCTTATGTGCGGCCCAATGATCTAGGGGAGGGCCTAATATGATTTATCATTCCTAATGCAATTAGGAATGGTTTTAGTCTTCTAGATTCTTCTAGAAGGTTCTTTTCATTCCTAATTCAATTAGCATTGATAAATTGACTTTTGTTGACTTTTCAGAGTTTTAATTAAAATCAAATAGCATTTTCGAGGAAATTATATGATTTTATCCTCTAGTACGGCAAACTTATCTAATTTTCGAAAACGCGTTAAAAACAGGCTTGGCGCCTGACTCCAGGCATTGGCGCCTGGAACCAGGCCTGGCGCTAGCTATTGGCGCCTGGCACTAGTGTTGGTGCCTGGCGCCAGTTAGCCAGGGTTTGCGCCAGCTCTGTTTTTCGTGCGTCAGACTCTGTTTTGTTTATTTTATCTTTTTGGCTGATTTTCTCTATAAATAACGTATAAAAATTTCCGTTTTCATTCACCAATCATCACGAATTCTCATCAACAATCAGTTTTCATTCGCAATCTTTAATTCTCTAATTCTCTCTTAATTCATTCATCTTTCTTTCTCAAACCTTGTTTTCACATACAAAATTCCGCATTCACAAGACCTAGAAACACCTAGCCATACATATTCAAAGTTGCCTTCGCCCTAGACGTGAAAGGTTTAATTTCTGAGGGTTTGGTCCCAAATCTCTCTTTCAATTATTTAATTTAATTGTTTTGTTTATTATTTTCCTTGAAGTTACTAACGTGTGTATTTTGTTATTAGAAAGAGGTACGAGGCATCAAAGTAAGTTCTTGAATGGTTTTAATTGATATTATGATGTAGAAATCATGTTTAAATTGTTATTATGATATTCCTAGTACCATGTTTTGGGAAAAAGTTATAATATCAAATATGCTTAATATGATTCCTGCGATGCTTCCTACATTCTTTCTAATATTTATGATTGTTAGTATCATGTTAGGGTTAAAGCTTTAATTTTTATTGCTTAGTGACATGATAGGGTTTGTTATTAATCTTGTTAGTATCATGCCTAGGATCTTGCTATTATTATTGTGCTTTAATATTAACATGAACATGATTATGATTATGATTGTTATAATTTATGATGATTATGATTATTATCATTATTATTTTGATGATTATTATTTTATTATGATGATTATTATTATTTTGATGATGATTATAATTTTATTATCATAATTGATTATTATTATGTTGCTTGATTATATTTATTTTTATTGTTTGATCACACCTTTTATGCATGTGTAAAGGGAATTTTTACTTTTAATCACGCTTAATAAGATAATTAATAATCTTGTTTAGGGTTAATGTGATTATAATTCAAGTGATCGCCAATAATAGATTTATTTGTGCATTAATATTCAACCAACATAGATTAAACAGGTTTAGGTTAATCCTATTGATTGCATGTTAGTTAAAGAGCGCACATGAATACGATCAGAATAAAGTGGAGGCCTATTATTAGGGCAGGTTCAATCTCTTTTAGGTTGGATTTGTACCCTTATCCCTGAACCCTTATTTGGTTCTAGACCTTATGGAGTTGATGATCTCTTGGATCGTTAAGGGGTGTGATTATAATTCAAGTGATCGCCAATAATAGATTTATTTGTGCATTAATATTCAACCAACATAGATCCGACCCGTTGCCATCCCTACTGCGGGCCATGGGTTTATTTTGGGGTTTTTCAACAACGGCTTTGACTGAGGTTTCAGTCTCTATTTCCATGGGTGATTCCTTTTGAGGCGAGGTTTGAATTTTGGGTGAAATTTCCATGGGAATTGGAGAGGTGTCACTAAAGATGAGAGTGTATTTTACGTAGTGAGGTGGTGAGGAACAGTGGTTAGGGTTTTGTTTCATTATATAGTGGTGGAATTTAGAGGGGTGAATTAGGTCGGTGGAATGGTGTAGAAGGTTAATTGAATAGGGTAGGTGTCGATTGATGAAGGATGGCACAAATACTTTTCACTTGGTCAAATTTAATGTGATTTGACATGAAGGGTTTAGGTTAATTGAAGATAATTTATTTTTATCAAAAACTTTGAATTGAATGCAAAGAGTCACGAGTATTTAATCAACAATTTTGAGGAATGAATTTGAAATTTAAAAGATAAGCAATGAGGGATAATTCAAAATAAAAGATAAGATTTTAAGTAGATAAAATTAATTAACTGACTAGTTAATTAATTCACAAAAAGATAGAGCAAAATCTTATAGATTATTTCGGAGGAACTAGGAACAAATCAACATAGTTTGTTATAACATAGACATGCCTAATGCAATTTGATTTCTTCAGATCACATACAGCCACAATCCCATATGCAATGCCATACATTCTAATGCGTAGGACTATGTTTTCACATATTCAGATTGTGTAAGACATACATTGCATGCATAGTTGACTTATACCTTTGGGGGGAACTTGAGGTCTTCTTAACTCATTTGTATCATACCAAGTTCCATGCACATCTTTTCAAATTTATCCCTGCTCAAAGGCTTAGTAAGAATGTCAGCGATTTGATTTTCAGTATCACAAAAATCTAACTTAACTAAGCCTTTTTCCACATTATCCTTAAGTAAATGATGTCTTATGTGAATATGCTTCACACGAGAATGATGAACTGGATCTTTTGAAATACATATAGCACTAGTATTATCACAATAGATAGGAATGCAATCATACTTCATACCATAATCTCTTAACTATTGTTTAATCCAAAGAACTTGGGAACAACATGCTGCAGCAGCCACATACTCAGCTTCAGCAGTTGATAGGGCCACTGTATTTTGTTTCTTGGAGCCCCAGGAAACTAGACATGGTCCGAGGAACTGAATCATTCCTGAAGTACTTTTCCTATTCACCAAATCTCCTGCATAATCAGCATCTGCAAAACCTTTTAAATCAAAAGTATCACTTCTAGGATAGAAGAGACAGAGATGGTAAGTTCCTTTGAGGTATCTTAGGATCCTTTTTACTGATGTGAGATGTGACTCCTTAGGATTAGATTGAAACCTTGCACATAAGCCAACACTAAATGCAATATCAGGTCTGCTAGCAGTTAAGTATAAAAGAGATCCAATCATACCTCTATATTTGGTTTGATCTACACTAGTTCCTTGTAGATCTTCATCTAACCTTGTGCCTGTTCCCATTGGTGTATGTTTGGTCTTTTCTTGGTCAAGATTGTATTTCTTCAGTAGTTCCTTGACATATTTTTGTTGATGAATTGCAATACCTCTTTCCGTTTGTTTGATTTGAAGTCCAAGAAAGAAGTTTAGTTCCCCCATCATACTCATCTGAAATTCACCACTCATCAATTCAGCAAAGTACTTGCACAAGTTTTCGTTAGTTGCTCCAAAAATAATATCATCAACATATATTTGCACAACTAACAAGTCAGTTCCTTCAGATTTTTAAAACAAAGTTTTATCTACTTTTCCTCTTTTAAAATCTGATGTGTGTCATAAATGGCACACATTTGATGAGCATTTAGGTCCTTTTTATCCTCTTTTCATAGCTTTCATGCTTCTTAGTTTTATGCTTTGTTGCTTAGTTTTACCTTTCCTCACTTATTTTGTAGTTTTCGTGGATTTCGTTGGTTTTCTAGCCTTTTCTCCTTTATTTTCTCTATTTTCATGTTTGTAGGTATTGAACGAGGTTCGGGTCTTGATTTTGGTGATCCACTATGGTGGAGGAAGCTTTTGGATCAAGTTCATGGCATTCGGGAAGCTCAAGATGCAAAGAAGTGGAAGTTCCAAGTCTTGGCTCTTCTCTTGCGCTCGCATGCGGTGCTACCATCAAAGGGGTGTATGCTCACCAATATTAAGCCTGAGCTACTTCCACTTCTAGTGTTCATCACCATCATAAGTCATGCACCCATCGCAAATGCTCGAAGCTTTGAAGAATCGAAGAAACCCAGCTAGGTGCGGCCACACACCATGGTGGTGCGGGCGCACATCCCCTGTTGTGCGGCCGCGCCGCCGTGGGTTCTTTTCGATCGGTTTTTGGTGATTTTGCGCCTCTATATATACCTTTTGGAACCCAATTTTTGCAAGGAGAAGCAAGTTTTCATATTACAATTAGATCATATTTTTAGCTTAGTTGAGAGCTTCTCTCTCTAGATTTAGGGATTAGTTTTAGGAATAGATTTTAGAGAGAGAAAGTGAGGAATTTCAATGGTGATTGAGAGATTGAAGATTCAATGGTGACAATTGTATTGGAGATCTTCTCTATTATCAATGAGCATTTCTAAACTCTATCTCATTTATTGTTTTGTTTAGTATTCATGTTTGGATTGTTTAATTTTGTTTGGAATTTGATGAATGATATTTGATTAGTGTAATTGTTCTTCTTAGATTGTTGATTGTTGATTACTTTAGTTGTTGTTGATTTCATGATGTTGTTAGAGTAGTTGTTTGGTTAGGGATATGGTGAAACTTATATTATGTAATGGATTGATGTAGATTGGGGAAATTGATGGAGTTGATAATGTGATTAAATTGCTTAATTGATTATGTGCATGTGTGTGTTTGATTTAGGCTTGATCACCCTAGTTATTCGCACTAGATTGCATTGTAAGTTCACATTGATACGGACCATTGATTTGTGGCTTACAATTACACGATTGAGGTATCTTGTGACGTTTCCTAGCTAGAGTTTATTGTAGTTGGCGCTAGTTAGACTTCTAGGAGAATAGCTTGATATGCTCTTTTGGTTGCAAAATTGATCTTCCCTCACATTGCTTGACTTAGCCAACTTCTTATCCCAATTTGCTATGTTCATTGCTATTATAGGTGAATCCTAATCCCTAGCTCTTTATTTGTTTAGTTTCTTCGTCATAGTAGTTGTTAGAGTCACGTTTTACCCTTCGTGTTCGACCTAGCTTAGGCACATAATTGGAAGCACTTAGACATTACCGTTCCTTTGGGTTCGACCCTTGACTTACCTCTATACTTGTATTTAGGTTTGTTGAGTGTTTATAATTTTTTTTGGTTTAGGGAGAATTAGTCCAACGACCTAGTTTTCCCCATGTCAAAATGGTGCCGTTGCCGGGGAACGGTGTCTATGTTTGAGTGTTTTTGATTGCTTGAGTCTAGGTCTTTGTGTATATTTTTCTTTTATTTTGTTTTTGCTTGCATTGTTTAAAAATGGCATGTCTATCTTTTTCTCAACATGATGATGAGCCTTTTTGTGAATATTTCAATAGACTTAAGGGATTTCTTGACTATAATTGTTGTAGTATTTGGGAAGCTTGTGAGATTTGTTATCATGGTTTGAATGAGCAAACTAGGGATATAGTTGAAGGAATGCATAATGGTAATTTTAGAGTATTTTCTATTGAAGATGCTTGGAAATTTTATGTTTGGTTTGCTTGGGAAGTCTATAATAAGGGTAAGCGTGCTTCTATTTTTGATGTGCAATGTGTTAATTCTTTCAATGCTAGCATGATTTACCATGATGTGTCACATGACCCCATAGTTGAACCTAGAACAAATGCTTCCAATTCTATTTCCTCTTTTGTTCATGATAATGAGTTGCATGTTCAAACTAATAAATCTCATACATTTGAAAATGCTCCCAATCCCCTTTTTGATGAAAATGCTCATGTTTGTAATGATGATGATCCTACCTTTGGTTGTGCTTCTTCTTCTCTTGTTGAGCCTCAATCTCTTACACCTTTTGAATCTCTTATTGATACCTTGGAAACTCAAATTAGGCATGTTGAGCTTAGTGATGATCTTGGGCCTAAAAAGGAGTCGACTCTTAATTGTTTGAGAAGTCAATTGGAGATGATGAAAAAGAGTGAGGAGCGTCTTGAGGAGGGAAGAAGGAGAAATGAAGAGCTAGAAAGCCAATTGTCATCTTTGATGCTTGTGTGTGAAAGTTACAAATCCAATGTGTGTGTTGAGGGTGATGATGGTAATTTCGAGCAACCAAGAGTATGTGAGGATCCTATTGTTGAGCATAGGAGTGAAGGAGAGAGAGTCGAGAGTGATGATGAGTTTGATGAAATTTTAATTCTAGACATCTCTTCCTTTGTTGATTGTGATGAGTCTCAAGTGTATGAATGTGACTCTTCTATCCATGAGTATTTGGACTCGTTTGAGGTTATGTCAAATGTGTTTATTGAGTGCATAAGGAATAGCCATAGCCTTTTGAACAAGTTCATTGATGATGCTTCATGGGAGAGAGATGATTTCGAGTTATATTTGCCTCCATTCATGATGGTTTTGAGACTCTAGGCTTTAAGGAAGTTGAGGGAGCTGTTGTTCATGAAGGTAGTGGAGGAGATTATGTGGTTCCTCTTGGGAGTTGGATGTTTGAGGGAGATGGTGATCATGAGTGTTCTTCTTTTGAGGGCTCTATGATTGATTTTCATGCCCTCATCGGCGATGTGAGACCTTGTGTTGAGGGAGTCGCGAACCCTTTGCCTATTTCTCATACCCCTCTCTCTCAAAAGTTTAACCACATCCCCTATTGCCCTATTTTTCTCCCTTCCTTTGTTGGTAAGCCTATTGGGGACCCTTTTGACTATGAGGATTTGCATGTGGCTCATTTGTCTCCAATTGGGGAAGAGGGTGATGTTTCCACCCAAAAATATTTTGAGGAGAGTTTACCATATTTTTCTTCTTCTTCCTCTTCTTTTTCTTTTTCTTCTTATTTTGTTGAGTTTTCTTTTGATTCTTCTTCCTTCTCTTGGCATCTCTCTCCTCATAGGTGTGCACTATGCTTGTTGCATGCCTTATTTTTGTCATGTGCACACTTAATATCTTATGAAATGTGTAGTAGTGCATTTGACAAGCTCTTGCGTGCGTTGAATTATTATTTTACTAGAGCGGTCAAGCTTGGACCTTAAGCAAGCCTTTCTCGGGAAGTAACCCGTGTTTTAGATTAGATTTTTCTTTTGTTTTTTTTAGAATAGATTTTCTCTCATGGAAATGTTTGTGTGCCTTTTGCTAGGTACATGACTTGATATACTTCGGTGCTTCGATTTGAATCAAGAATCAAGGAAGAATCAAGAATCAAGAATCAAGGTTCAATTCTTGAGAAATTAGCTTTGAAAGGTTAAATTGGGTCATTTGCGGGTATTTACACCCACCTAATATCCGGTAATATCCTTCCTTGCTCTTTCTCTAATAGTTGATGCCATGTTGGACATATGTTGGTTTGTTGGATTGATCTCCTTGTTTTCCCCTCCCATGGATTCACTAGTAGAAAATATCAAAATGGCACCCCCTAATTGGCACCGGTTCAGTCCAAACCGGTGCCAAAAATGGCCTACAAAATTGGTGGGAAACTAAACCAGAGTAAAAGGCACCGGTTCACTTCAAACCGGTGCCAAAAACATAAAGGCCACCGGTTTGAACCGGTGCCTTTTGAACCGGAGCAATTAAAAAAAAAACCGGCCCTATAAAACCCCCCCAACCCTAATTTTTACACTCCTCTCAGCCGTTTCTCTTTCTCTCTCCTCCTCTCCTCCTCTCGTCCTCTTTCTCTCTCCTCTCCTCCTCTTTCTCGATCTCCTTCTCCTCCTTCTATTTCTCTTCCCTCATCTCCTTCTCCCTCATCTCCTTCTCCCTGGTGTCCTCCTCCCTTCTTGCATTCGAAGAATTCCAACATGCAATAGGTTCTTTTTATTTTATTTTGATTATTATTTTTGATTTCTGGTTCTTTTTTATTCGAATTTAATAGGTTTTTTTTTCGATTTTGATTTATTTTTCTTCGATGTCTGGGTAATTGTTTTTCGATTTCATTTTTGGGTATTTGTTTTTCGTTTTCATTTCTGGGTATTTGTTTATCGATTTCTGGGTATTTTTTCGTTTTTTTTTTAATTTTCTGGGTTTTTATCTAATTTTCGATTTTATTTTTTTTTTAAATTTTCTGGGTTTTAATTTTTTTCGATTTTCTCGGTTTTAATTTAATTTTTTCTTCATTTTCTGGATTTTCTAGATTTTCAACTAATTTTCGATTTTAATTTTTTCGATTTTCTGGGTTTTAAATCCTTTTCGATTTTAATTTTTTCGATTTTTTTTTTAATTTTCTGGGTTTTAAACTAGCTTTCGATTTTAATTTTTTTTGATTTTTTTTTAATTTTCTGGGTTTTAATTTTTTCCGACTTAAATTTTTTTCGATTTTCTGGGTTTTAATTTAATTTTTTCTTCATTTTTTGGATTTTCAACTAATTTTCGATTTTAATTTTTTCAATTTTCTGGGTTTTAATTTTTTTTCGATTTTAATTTTTTCGATTTTAATTTTCTAAGTTTTTAACTAATTTTAATTTCGCAGCTAATACATTTTAATTGATTTTTTTGGATGAACTAATTGGCGCAGGTATACTATCTTCTTTGCAAGCCCAAAATATTGCACATAATCGAAGAATCAAGAATCAAGAATATTGATTTAGATGTTTTGGGTTTTTTTTATTGTGATGTTGTAATATTTTTTTTTGATTTATATTGTAGTTCTTTTTTATTTATTTATATGTGGTAATTGTTTAATTTTATAATTCGTATATTGTAATTTTTCTTGATTATATACTGTAAATTTTCGGTTATATTCAATGATATTCAATTTTGTTGTTCTTATTTATTTTAGTCAATTTTATTTTTAAGTAAAAAATGACAACAAAAATAAAATTATTTTTGGGGTTTTTTGGCACCGGTTAACCGGTGCCAAAAACTTTGAAATAATTTTTGTGGGCTTTTTTGGCACCGGTTTGAACCGGTGCCTTTTTAAACCCCTTTTTGGCACCCCCCACATTGGAACCGGTTCAAACCGGTGCCTTAGGCCGGGTTTGAACCGGTGCCAAATTCATTTTTTCACGTAGTGATTATATGATTTATGTTTGAGTGTATTGTCTCATTCAAGCTTGGGGGAGGGTATTCTATCGTGTTTGGTGGGATGTTGTTCCTTATGTGTTATGCACCTTTGTATATGCTTTTCCATGTTTCTTATATTTTGAAAAACTCCAAAAAGATTTTTGTTTCTATCAAGGCAATTATACAATGTATTTTGTTTTGTTCTTGCTTTGGACATAATAACATTTGGACTTGTATGATTGAATGCTTTTCTTCTTAAATGTTAACGGTGTGCACGGTTTGAGAGTATGTTCGGTTGACTCTAGAATAGGTGTATGCTAGGGTAGTTGGTTTGAACTAGGAGGATCATGAAGCCGGATTCTACTTGTTTGTGGCATGCTTGGTTGTTGCTCCCTATAGTCGATTTGACACCACTAGTGAGTTTTTGCTACATCCATGTGAGGTTCACCGTTTTTCAAGCCTTCAACCTATTTGTATGAGCGGCGTGGATCCTTGACTATGCAAACCTAATCTATAAAGCTTGATGTATGATTCTTAAACCCGAGACCGAGCTATCTAGGGAGGACAAAGGCACCTTTTTCGGGGTGGTATTTTTCATTCTTAGGATAGTTTGTATCATCTTTATTTTTGGGTTTACATTTTCCTTCTTGCAACCATTTGAGCCTTATACCTTCTTTTCAAGCCACATCTTTAGTTCTTTGGCCTTTTGTTTCATTTTCTTTCTTTTCTTGGTTTTTGTGAAGCAAATTGATTATAGTTGATGGAGTTTGTGGTGGAGAAGTTGGAAAATTGGTTTTTATGAGTGCAAGATTGTGTTAAGTTTTCTTTGCGAATAATGGCATGTGTTTGAGAAAAGGCCGTCCTTAATCATAAAAGGCATGGACAAATAAATTTGCATTATAGAAAAAGTCGTCCGAATTTAGCAAAAGGCAAGGACATTGCAAGTTTAAGTATAAAAAAAAAACAAAAAAATATTGAAAAAGTGAAAAATTCAAAAATATTTTGATGTATTCTTTTCTCCTTCTAAGCATTGAGGACAATGCTTCATTTAAGCTTGGGGGAAAAGCGTTTACGCTTTTTGTATATACTTCTTGTGAGTATAGCTTCAAATAAGCTTGGGGGTGTACGTATTTTTGTTTGGATTGGTGATTACTTGATTGTGATTCTAAGAAAGGGCCCATTCTTTGCTTCACTATTAGGAAAACCACCAAATTTCAAATTTTAGCCTACCTTCACCCTTTTATGCCTTACGTTACAACCTTTGGGAAAGACCTTTCGACCTAGAAAATTGAGTCACTATTCGGGGGAGGGAATCATGGGTTATTGCCTAAGGAAAAGGGATGCATAGTCAAGATTGTCGAGTAGCCTAATTAAATCTCTTTTTCCGGTTCCTTCGAGGAATCATTGGGATGCTCACTAAGGGGAGATTTGAGACTAGTGGGGAGAACGTGGTAAGATCGTTTGGGATGAAAGTGGATTGTGAAAGGTAGTTCCTATGCTTAGCATATTTATGTTTCAATCAACCTTGGGTATCTTGGAACGTGCACTCCCTTACTTGTTTAGAAAGATTTGCATTCATTTGTGCTTGTACATTTGGAAAAGTCCTTTCATGAACATGTGTTTGTTTTGCTTTTCTCTTGATTTCTTTTCATGCTTTGCCTTGTTTGTATTATTATGAGAGTTATGGATTAAACTCTTAGGATACCCTTACGAGAGCATCACTCGTCCTCTAGGGCAATCTAGGGGTTTAAATGGCTTGTCATTAGTTGCTAAAATTGACCGTGATTCCTACGAAAGTGAGTTAGTGTATATTCTTGTCTCCTCTTTTCTCTAGTTTGTTTTAATAAACTCGTCATTTTCACTCCCTTGGTTTTGTTTTGCTCGAGGACGAGCAAAAGGTAAGCTTGGGGGTATTTGATGTGTGTCATAAATGGCAGACATTTGATGAGCATTTAGGTCCTTTTTATCCTCTTTTCATAGCTTTCATGCTTAATAAGTGCTTAGTTTTATGCTTTGTTGCTTAGTTTTACCTTTCCTCTCTTATTTTGTAGTTTTCGTGGATTTCGTTGGTTTTCTAGCCTTTTCTCCTTTATTTGCTCTATTTTCGTGTTTGTAGGTATTGAACGAGGTTCGGGTCTTGATTTTGGTGATCCACTATGGTGGAGGAAGCTTTTGGATCAAGTTCATGGCATTCGGGAAGCTCAAGATGCAAAGAAGTGGAAGTTCCAAGTCTTGGCTCTTCTCTTGCGCTCACATGCGGTGCTACCATCAAAGGGGTGTGTGCCCACCAATATTAAGCCTGAGCTACTGCCACTTCTAGTGTTCATCACCATCATAAGTTATGCACCCATCGCAAATGCTCGAAGCTTTGAAGAATCGAAGAAACCCAGCTAGGTGCGGCCGCACACCATGGTGGTGCGGGCGCACATCCCCTGTTGTGCGGCCGCGCCGCCGTGGGTTCTTTTCGATCGGTTTTTGGTGATTTTGAGCCTCTATATATACCTTTTGCAACCCAATTTTTGCAAGGAGAAGCACGTTTTCATATTACAATTAGATCATCTTTTTAGCTTAGTTGAGAGCTTCTCTCTCTAGATTTAGGGGTTAGTTTTAGGAGTAGATTTTAGAGAGAGAAAGTGAGGAATTTCAATGGTGATTGAGAGATTGAAAATTCAATGGTGACAATTGTATTGGAGATCTTCTCTATTATCAATGAGCATTTCTAAACTCTATCTCATTTATTGTTTTGTTTAGTATTCATGTTTGGATTGTTTGATTTTGTTTGGAATTTGATGAATGATATTTGATTAGTGTAATTGTTCTTCTTAGATTGTTGATTGTTGATTACTTTAGTTGTTGTTTATTTCATGATGTTGTTAGAGTAGTTGTTTGGTTAGGGATATGGTGAAACTTATATTATGTAATGGATTGATGTAGATTGGGGAAATTGATGGAGTTGATAATGTGATTAAATTGCTTAATTGATTATGTGCATGTGTGTGTTTGATTTAGGCTTGATCACCCTAGTTATTCGCACTAGATTGCATTGTAAGTTCACATTGATACGGACCATTGATTTGTGGCTTACAATTACACGATTGAGGTATCTTGTGACGTTTCCTAGCTAGAGTTTATTGTAGTTGGCGCTAGTTAGACTTCTAGGAGAATAGCTTGATATGCTCTTTTGGTTGCAAAATTGATCTTCCCTCACATTGCTTGACTTAGCCAACTTCTTATCCCAATTTGCTATGTTCATTGCTATTATAGGTGAATCCTAATCCCTAGCTCTTTATTTGTTTAGTTTCTTCGTCATAGTAGTTGTTAGAGTCACGTTTTACCCTTCGTCTTCGACCTAGCTTAGGCACATAATTGGAAGCACTTAGACATTACCGTTCCTTTGGGTTCGACCCTAGACTTACCTCTATACTTGTATTTAGGTTTGTTGAGTGTTTATAAATTTTGTTTGGCTTAGGGAGAATTAGTCCAACGACCTAGTTTTCCCCACGTCAAAATCATTTTGAAGAAGGAACTTAGAGAGCCTTTCATACCAAGATCTTGGTGCTTGTTTCAGCCCATAAAGAGATTTATCAAGCTTAAAGACATGATTAGGAAATTGGGGTTTTTCAAAACCAGGTGGTTGTTCCACAAACACCTCTTCTTCAAGAAAACCATTTAAGAAAGCACATTTAACATCCCTTTGATATAATTTGAAACCCATAAATGAAGCAAAAGCAATTAATATTCTAATAGCTTCTAACCTAGCAACAGGAGCAAAAGTTTCTTCAAAGTCAATACCTTCTTGCTGATTGTAGCCTTTCACAACAAGTCTGGCCTTGTTCCTCACAATAGTTCCATACTCATCTAGCTTGTTTCTGAAAACCCACTTGAGCCCTATTACCTTTTTATTTTTGGGTTTCTCTTCAAGATGCCAGACCTTGTTCCTTTCGAATTCATTGAGTTCATCTTGCATGGAAATTATCCAGTCAGCATCTTTGAGAGCTTCTTCATGATTTCTTGGCTCAATTATAAATAGAAAGGATTGGAAGGCGCAGACGTTCCTCATCTGTGATCTGGTTTGAGTCCCTCTGCCAATGTCACTTATGATGAGGTCAGTAGGGTGAGAGCCTTGATATTTGAAGGGCTTTGGATAAAACTCTCTGGTAGGAACTCCTATTTGAGGCACTTCTTCTTCTGGTTCCTCTATGTTGCCTGTTTCTTCATGACCTTGTTCCTCCTGAATTTCAGGTGGAGGAACTTCAACATTTTCTTGATGACCTTGTTCAGGTTCAACTTGCTTTTCCTTGGGATGACTAGTTTCCTCTTCATCATCCTCCCTGTCTCTAACCATTCCAATTTCATAATCATTAGTGTCTTGTTCCTGCACATTCATAAACATATTAGATTCATCAAATATCACATGAATGCTTTCTTCGACACACATAGTATTTTTATTGTAAACTCTGTAAGCCTAGCTATTTGATGCATAGCCAAGGAACACAGCTTCATCACTTCTTTCATCAAATTTTCCTATGTTCCTTTTCCCATTATTATGGACAAAGCACCTGCATCCAAAAGCTCTAAAGTGAGAAATATTGGGTTTTCTGCCCTTAAACTGTTCATATGGAGTTTTATTGATGATTGGTCTCATCATAACTCGATTTATAATATAGCAAGCAGTGTTGATAGCTTCAGCCCAGAAGTTCCTTGGAAGTCCACTAGCTATGAGCATTATTCTTTCCATGTCTTCTAGGGTCCTGTTCTTCCTCTCCACAACTCCATTTTATTGAGGAGTTCTTGGGGCTGAGAAGTTATGATCCATGCCATTTTCTCTGCAGAACTCATCAAATCTTGAATTTTCGAACTCAGTTCCATGATCTGACCGAATGTGGATAATTTGATTTCCACTAGTCTTCTGCACTTTCTTGGCGAATGACTCATCAAAAGTTTCATCTTTGCTAGACAGAAAAATCACCCAGGTAAATCTAGAAAAATCATCAATAATAACTAGAACATATTTCTTTCCACTTCTACTTTGAACACGCATGGGACCACATAAATCCATGTGTATGAGTTCCAATGGCTTTATGGTGCTCACCATGTTTTTACTTTTAAAAGATGACCTGACTTGCTTGCCTCTCACACATGCATCACAGATATGTTGTACGAGGAACTTGACTGAGGGAAGCCCTATGATCAAGTTCCTTGCTCTAAGTTTATCCATGAGTGAGAAACTAGCATGTCCAAAACGTTTATTCCATAATAAAGGATCATCATTAATGGCACTCAGGCATGTAAGGTTGTTTCTTGGGATAGAATTGAGATCCACAATATAAGTGTTCCCTTTCCTAGTTCCTTCAAGAACAACCCTTCATGTTTTGTCATTAATGATGTTGCATGAATTAGAAGTAAAACTTACAGAGTTTCCTTTGTCACAAAATTGTGATATGCTCAGCAAATTGTGCATCAAAACCTCGACCAAAATTACATTTTCAATTGAATGGGAACTTGACCTTCCAACTTTTCCTTTTCCAATGACTTCTCCTTTCTTGTTGTCTCCAAAGGTCACAGTTCCTCCAGAATAGGTCTCAAGTGAGAGGAATTTTGATTTGTCTCCTGTCATATGCTTTGAACAACTGCTGTCGAGGTACCACGTGTTGTTCCCCCTCACTAGGACCTGCAAAAGAACTCATTGATTAGTTTCAGGAACCCAGGTTTCCTTGGGTTCCTTGGACGTTGAAGCAATATCAGATTTTCTAACCCAAACTTGCTTTACATTCTTACTAATAGATTGTTCCTTCTTATAACAAGTATCCACTAAGTGACCTGTTTTCCCACAAAAGGAACAAACTTTATAGCTAGGTAAATCAACATATTTCTTTTTACCTTTATGTTTAGATCGAATGTATCCCAGTCCTTCAGTTCTTTTGGTTTGAGCATTCTCAATCCATTTAGGTACACCAAGCCGACCAGTGCTTCTTTCTTTTCTGATTGCAAGTTCCTTTTCTAAATTTGCCTTTTCAATTCTTAACTCATCAAGATTGTGTTTTAATTTTTCAAAATCTTCATTAAATTTAGGCAATGATTCAGAAGAGGAACTTGACGATTTAAAGTCAGTACTAGCAAGCTTGTATTGAGCCAGTTCTACATTAACCATAATATTCTCATACTTGAGTTTTTCATTCATTTCTTTTAGAAGAAGATTCTTATCAAAAAGATCAAAGAATCTGCCTTGAACATCAGTACGCGAGTTCTCAATCTAGGTACTGTGTTCCTTGCAGACTTTAAGAGCTTTTTCACATTCATTAAGCTTTTTAATATCAATTATCCAGTCATCTTCCATTTCTAAAATGAAATCAATAAGTACTTCTTTAGGAAGAGTTCTAAAATGATTAGGATCAGCACGTACCTCTTTAGCCAGTTCATCATTGTATGACTTTTCATCACGTTTGGTCATTAGACATAGGTTGGCTGTTTCTTCTTCAGGTTGTTCCTCCTCATCATCACTCCCAGAATCTTTCCAAGCAGCAATCATAGCCTTCCTAATGTCTGTTTTGTTGTAAGGAGTTTTGTTGCTCTTGTTTTGTTCCTTGGCCTTCCCTTTACCTTTCTTAGTTTCCCACAAAGGACATTCACGAATAAAGTGATTTAGGGATCCACATTTGTGACATCCATAATCGGCTTTTGAGTTGGAGGACTTTTTGGTGAAGTTCCTTATTCTATTATTTCGATTAAACATTCTTTTGAACCTTCTCACCAACATAGCCGCTTCTTTTAAACATTCATCTACCTCAGATTCTTCTTGATCACCAGCTTTGAGAGCTAAGCCTTTTCCTTTGTTCCCTTCACTATTGCTTGTTCCTAAGTGCAACTCATGAGTCATGAGGGATCCGGTAAGTTGCTCAATGTTGAATTTCGTGAAGTCCTTAGTTTCTTGTAGGGCAGTCACCTTGGCTCTCCATCTTTCATCTTGATGGAGGCTCCTTAGAACTTTTCTGACCTGCTCATCAATAGATATTTGCTTTCCAAGAGAAACAAGCTCATTAATATTGTTAGTGAACCTTGTTAACATTTCCTGGATAGTTTCTTTAGCTTGCATTTCAAAATGTTCATATTTAGACATAAGCAGGTCAACTTTAGAGTGTTTCACTTCATTAGTTCCTTCATGTGTTACTTGTAGTAAATCCCAAATTTCTTTAGCATTTTTACAGCCCATAACACGATTGTGTTCATGGGGACCAAGACCACAGTGAAGTAATATAACAACAAGTGCATTAATTTCCTTTTTTTTCAAAATCTTCCTTATCAAATTCAGACATGGGTTTAGGTACTACCTCATTTTCACCAACTGTTTTGGTGATTTCAAAATGACCAACTTCAATAACTCTCCAAACTTGGTAGTTGTCATCTTTGATAAAAATTTCCATCATGTTCTTCCAATAGGTGTAGAACTTCCCATTGAACATAAGAGGACGCTGCGTAGAGTAACCTTCTTCCAGTTTCTCGTGATTATTCATGTTGCTTCCAGGAACTTAACTCGTCAGGGTTTCCTGATTTCTTCGAGGAACAGGCTCTGATACCAATTGTTGGCTCGAATGAACAATACAAGAGGGGGGTGAATTGTATTGTAGAGGAACTAGGGTAATTTTTTCGAAATTTATAAAGGAACTCGAATAAAAACTAAAAGTGCAAAGAGTGATTTTACGTGGAAAACTTCTTGACCCTAATCAAGAAGAAAAACCACGACCACAAGGGATTTTAACTCAACTCTTAATAATAATAGGGCAAACAACCTATTACAAATTAAGACTCTAAACTCAAGTTCCTCTATGAACTTAAGCTCCCTTCAACTGATCCATGAATCAGTCGAACTCTCAAACTCTCTCTCTTTCTCCTTTCTTCACTCAAAGCAATAAAACACCCTTAGAGTTTCCCCAAACTCTAACCCAATACAACTCAAAGATTAAACTCTAAATTGCTAAGTACAAAAACACTCAAGGACTTAAGTGGATTATGACTCTTTTTTAAAAGCTAAAAGACTGTAATGCTCAAGTGTATTTTTTCCAACTAAAAACCAAGGCTATTTATAAAGAGTTAGGCAGTTAAATTGTAGTTGCCTTAATCACCACTTAACCACAACTCCCTTAAAATAAGGAAGTGCAATTCGTGGGTGCTTGGGCAGCAAGCTAAGCACTTTACAAGGAAGTGGTTTACAACTTCCTATTTTCTCTCAACTTCCTTGACCAAGTAAAACATCCTTTTATAAAGAATATTTTCCAAATCAGATTTTCCAAAATAATAGGTGTAGGGAAAAAATTTCAAGCGTTAATCCCCTAGCTTGAACCCCACTGTGATCATACACTAAAGTACGGTGGCGTCCAAAAGGGAAGAAGATAGAGCAAAAGAGTCGCCAACAAGTTTTAGGAACTTGTAAACCGTTCACAGGGTGAAGGTTACACCCCTTAACGATCCAAGAGATCGTCAACTCCATAAGGTCTAGAACCAAATAAGGGTTCGGGGATGAAGGTACAAATCCAACCTAAAAGAGATTGAACCTGCCCTAATAATAGGCCTCTACTTTATTCTGATCGTATTCATGTGCGCTTTCTGACTAACATGCAATCAATAGGATTAACCCTAAACCTGTTTATCTATGTTGGTTGAATATAATGCACAAATAAACTATTATTGGCGATCACTTGAATTATAATCATATTAACCCTAAACAAGATTATTAATTATCTTATTAAGCGTGATTACAAGTACAAATTCCCTTTAACATGCATAAAAAGGCGTGATCAAGCAATAAAAATAAATAATGTATCAAGCAACATAATAATAATCATAAATAATAATTATAATCATCAAAACAATAATCATCATAATAACGATCATATTAACCATAATAATAATCATGTAAATCATAATAATAATAATTATAGCAATAATAAAATTATAATCATAATCAAAACAATTATAAAAATAATCATAAATCATGTTAAAGCATAATAAATATAGCAAGATCCTAGGCATGATACTAACAAGATTAATAACAAACCCTAGCATGTCATTAAGCAATAAAAATCAAATCTTTAACCCTAACATGATACTAACAATCATGAATATTAGGAAGAGAATAGGAAGCATCGTAGGAATCATAATAAGCATATTTGATATTATAACTTTTTCCCTAAACATGATACTAGGAATCATAACATCAACCTAGACATGATTTCTATATCATAATACCAATAAAAACCATTAAAGTACTTACTTTGGTGCCTCGTACCTCTTTCGAATAACAAAATACACACGTTAGTGACTTCAAGGAAAATAATAAACTATACAATAAAATTAAATAATTGAAAGAGAGATTTGGGACCAAACCCCCAGAAATTAAATCTTTCACGTCTAGGGCGAAGGCAACTTCGGATATGGCTAGGTGTTTCTAGATCTAATGAATGCGGAATTTTGTATATAAAAGACTAGTTTAGAAAAGATAAAGAGAGAAAGATGATTAAAGAGAATGAGAAAGGATTGAAAACTGGTTGTAGGTGAATATAGATGAATGTTGATGAGAATTGGTGAATGAAAACGGAGTTTTTAATACGTTATTTATAGAGAAATCAGCCAAAAAGATAAAATTATCAAAACAGAGCATTGGCGCATGAACTGAAACAGAGTTGGCGCCAACGCTGGCTGATTGGCGCCAGGCGCCAGGCTTAGATTCAGTCGCCAATGCCTAGCGTTTGGCGCTAACCCTGATTTTGACGCATTTTCTCAAATCAGATAAATTTTGCCGTACAGGAGGATAAAATCGTATCTTTTCCTCAAAAATGCTCTTTGATTTTAATTAAAACTCTGAAAAGTCAACAAAAGTCAATTTATCAATGCTAATTGAATTAGGAATGAAAAGAACCTTCTAGAAGAATCTAGAAGACTAAAACCATTCATAATCGTATTAGGAATGATAAATCATATTAGGCTCTCCTCTAGATCATTGGGTCGTATATAAGGTTCAAACCGGGCCCAGTTCAGTAAATTGGCCATAACTTCCTCAATATTCATCGGAATTGGGCTTATAATATATCGTTGGAAAGCTCTTGTCAAGCCCCATCCAACTACACTACTATTGGACCCATATCATGGACCAACCAAACTAGATTGGCTGTTTTCTTAAAATAAGTTTTCAAAAACAGAGAGAAGAGAAAAGAAATAAAACTATCCGCAACACTAGAATTTTCCACACTTTCACTTCATTCGATTATGATTCAACGTGAAAGGTACTCATCACTGGGTTTGGTTTTGGGGAGACACAAATGGGTGTCTACAATAGGATAGAATCAGAACAGAAAATCTTTTTAACTAACTAGATATTTTAACTCAAAAGATATTTTTCGAAATTAAATTAAAACAAGTTAAAATATGGAAAATAAAATCTTTATCAAATAAAATTAAATCCACTTAAATCCTATGAATTGTAATGTACTTAACACAAATACAAGTTGCCTAAAGTAAAGATAAAATACATTAGACTCCTTGATACTCAGAAGCTTCGACTCTGAAGCTGTAGTTCCTCACTCAAGGAACTTTCCTTTGAAGCTTCAACTCTGGAGTTTCAGTTCCCTGGCTGGACGCCCAGCCAGCGGTGGTGGCGCCAGATGCAGACGCCGCCACCAGTTGGCTGGCGCCTGGGCTGGACGCCACAGCCACGGTTGTGGCGTTTATTCTAGGCGCCGCAGCCGTGGCTGTGGCGTCGAGCCCAGGCGCCATCCAACTGGTGGCGGCGTCTGCATCTGGCGCCACCACCGCCGGCTGGGCGTCCAGCCAGGGCGCCCCCCCCAATTTTTTATTTTTTTTATTTTTTTTATTTTTTTTAAAAAATTGTTTTTAATTTTTTTTTTTTTTTTTTTTTTTTGTAATATAATTTTGAATTGTTTTTATATTTTGTTGTTTATTTTTATAAATTTTTTCAATTTCGTTGTATTTTTTCTACGTTTATATTTTGTTTACAATTATTTGTATGTTTTTAGTTTATTTGATTTGCGATGATGATTATTTATCGTATAAATTTTTGTATGTTTATATATTTTAAAATTTTGTGTAGGGTCGTCATGGTGGGGGGGAAGAATATAGAGCTTCTTAGTAGAAGTTATTCAGTGGAGAGGTCGGGGCATAGACATGTCAGATCCCGTGGTATTTCGGCCTCAGTTCGTAGAGAACGGATCCACCGTCGGGATGAGGATGACGATGATGATGCTGAGGAGGGTGACCAGGAGGAGGGCGCAGATGAGGATGAGGATGTGGACGATGGCAGTGGACCGTATGATGATTACGGTCCATTCAGCCAGAGGGTTGATGACATGTACGAGACGCATATGGTGGAGGTGCGTAAGGGTAGGGGTGGTAGGTTTGTTAGTAGATCTGGCACATCATCTGCGTCCACTGTATCTGGGGCAAGCAGGAAACGGTCGAGGGCCGGTAATGATTCTTGGGTTGTTAGGAGTGAGGTGCCCGGTGGGCCTGTTGACGGGAGTGTGATTCCTAGCTTTCTAGGACACATAGCTGCCCGTATTTGGGAGGACCAGGAGAGGCCTTCAGTTACGGGGTTGTTGAAATGTCATACCCGGGAAAAGACTTGTAGCTTTTTGCGTACATGGGCTGAGGCCTGGCCGGCGGAGAGCGAGATGTTCGAGCGACTGGAGGGCACTGGGGTGAAGCACGTTCCTGCCACCATGCACGATAAGATTGACAGTACGCTGATCACGGCTTTCATTGAGCGATGGCAGCCGGATACAAACTCTTTTCACCTTCCGTTCGGTGAGATGACGATCATGTTACATGACGTCGAGGCCATTCTGGGGATTCGTGTTGAGGGTAAACGACTTTGTGCTGTGGCTGATGCGGATCAGGCAGATTCGCTGGCGGAGTTGTTGGCGGTGGACAGGGCTGCACTGTACACCGAGGCGCTAGGTGTTTGGGAACACGGAGGTGTGAAGATCGCATCCGTGTTGCAGCGGTGTTTGTACCCGAGTGCACGTAGGACGCCCGACGCACAGCTGAGTGCTTATGTTTTTCTACTCCTCGGATGTACCTTGTTTCCGGATAAGAGCGGCGGAAACAAGCTCAGGCCACGCGACATCGTAGAGGCGTGTGACCCCGACAGTGTAGGCCAGTTTTCCTGGGGATCGGCTACGTTGGCGTATTTGTATCGCCAACTAGGATTTGCGAATCGGGCTGACGCGGCAGGTATCACTGGGTGTCTGACTCTATTGCAGACCTGGATATACGAGTACTTTCCTGCATTGTGACCACATCGTGACCCAGTTCCTATTGATGAGGGGATGCCGCGTGCTTGTGCGTGGAGTCCGCGCTCGGAGAAGAAGTCCGTTGACCGCCTCCGATCGATACGGTTATTGCTGGACAGGCTGTCCCCCTTAGAGGTAACGTTTATTTATAGAGTCTACATTTTATTATTTGCACATATTATATTCATGTTATTAAATTTTATATGTTGTTATTGTACAGGTGAACTGGATGCCTTTCGGCCCGAACCCTAGTGTTAGGGTACCCAGGACCCTGTACACGGGACTCATTCAGTATCGTGACATCGTCGAGGCGTACATGCCCCATCGTTGTCTTCGCCAGCTTGGATTTGTCCAAGTTGTCCCTCCTCCCCCGGCGTGCCCGATGAAGGCGGTCCGACCTGCATCGTCGAGGGACTACGTCGTGGAATGGCCGGATATCATGACCGGGACGTGGGACCAGTTTCCGATGGTGGCCCGCTTATGGACTGCGGAGTTGCAGCGGCCGCCCTCTGGGGTTACTCCCATGTGTGACCATTATTACATGGAATGGTTCAACCGGTATTCGCACCCGAGGTTGATCGCTGATCTCGACCACAGCGATGATGATTATGTGCCACCGCCTACTGCCACGGAAGCGGTATGTCTTTTATTATATTTATCGTTGTCTTTTAATTAAGTTTTATTTGTTGTTATTGTATTTCATCTTCTGTTTTTTGTTGTATGCAGTGGATGGGAAAGATAATGCAAGACGTACAGAAACTCTCTCTTGAGAAGGACAGCATGAGTGCAACAGGGAGAGCTGTTGTTGATAGTCTGGAACAGACCCTTGCGCAGTGGGAGTCGTCGTCGAGGAGGGATTACTGATGGTTATTGTATTTTATTTATAGAGCATTATGTTGGACATTATGTTGTAAAATTGTAACATTTTAGATTGTTCTTTTAGCTTCCAACTTAAACATATTATCAGTGCTGTTTTTAAATTTTTATATAACCGTTCGTGGATCCGCGCAACTTACCCATGCAACATATAGAATGCAGTAAGCAATACAATATAAAATATTAATGTTCTCATTAAAAGAGCAACGTACAAATAAGATTACAAATAAAGAATGTAAACATGAAAAACTAAAATGCAGCTAGGGTGTTCCATTCGTGGATCCGGTCATTATATAGCGCATCCCAACCCTCTACGCTCGCTGTGCGAATGTTGTACCACCGAGGTATAATCGGTGGCACCGGAAAATCGGTTGACATGTCTAGTCGGATGAAATGTCTGTAGGACGACCCAAGAAACGCAATAGCTAGCTCTCTGACCGGTGTGGTGACACTCTCACGCGACCGCCAAGGGAGAACCGTGGTACAAGGATAATAAGCTTGACTATGCACTCCCAGGCCGAAATGCATGACTGCGCATTTGTAAATGTTTGCAACGGCAAACAGATCTAGGGGCGCGTCAAAATAATGATTTTCGCCGCAAGGTCCACCTCCCCACCGGATACGCCGCAGAGCGCCATCCAAGTCATCCTGGTACACATGACGATAAACATTTCGGTTAGAGGCAATTTCGCTGTACATCAACTCACGCACCAAACCGTAGTTGTCTTCGCCCATTTGAAAAACATCAGCCACGACCCGGAATCCGCAGTTACCATCTCCGATTACATCATTCCACCCTTCCAAGTACGACATGATGATCGTAGGTATCCTTTCCTTGTACGGAAACTGATCAACATCGTTTCTTCCTATTCACCAAATAATTAATTATAGACAGTTAAGAAGGCAGGAGTAACACTTTAAAACTATGTGCAATAAAAACAGCCAAAACGTACCAGTTCTCAGGGGCATATTCACAGACGATGAAGATTGACTACGACTAGATGACGATGTCCGACCACGAGAACGACCACGACCAAGACCACGGATATACTCAAACGCACTCCTGTTCCGCCGTTGTCGACCTCGAGGACGGTCAACTCCTTCGGGTTCCTCATAATCTAAGTTAGACGGGTGGAACATGTCATGAAGCACATGAGTAGCGTCACGAATAATAGAAGGATGGCTGGAGGACACTCGGTCGTACATCGAACGGAACTGCTCCAACTCTTCCTGTTCACGGTCGGCCGTTTGATTGTCTGCATGCTCACCAATAACAAGCGTCCTCCAGAATGAATGGACCTGATCAACATGTAACGACGCCCTTTCTTCTGTAATAACGCGATGATGGTGCATGCGCAAGGTAATCCATGAGTTACTGAAATAGTACACCCACACCGAGTATACACTTCGTCAGCCAAGTCCCTCACCCTGTTCAGCTCAGTGAGAATCAACCCCAAGCAGTAGTGCGACACACGACCATGGAGAATCTTAAATATAAAATGGCTATACATCGTACCATGTCGTCGTCTGGAGTCCTCTAGAGAGTTCCTGATGTCGTTCTTCTGAGTTTCAATTGACTTGTTCAGTCTAGCGAACAATGTATCCAAAGCAGCGGTCGATGAATCAATCCAGTCCTTGGTAGCTCTATGAGCGCTCTCAACTCTACATGTTATAGTGTTCCCAAAATGAAGTACCTGGTTTGTCCAATATTTGACAAACTTTTCCCTGTGAGGGACCCATTGATGCATCACATAGTCCACCAGTGTCGGACACCACTGGTACGAATCCCTGAAGTTAGCCAATGCTCGCTCATACGCTTCCTCTGTGGTAGCCTGTAGGATCTTCCGCCACTTACCATTCACCAATCTCTCTGCCATTTCCAAATTCTTCTTGAAAAGGTTGTAGGCTTTCACTTTCACGCAGTTGTTGATGTGCCATGTGCACAATAAGTGGTTCGATTCGGGAAACAGCTCTGCTATGGGGGCAAAGAGACCTCCCTCACAGTCGCTGACGATGGCTGCTGGATGAACATTAGGCCCGATGTAGTTTCTCAGCTTCTCCAAAACCCAATAATAACTTGGAGCCGTCTCATCCCTGATGATTGCATGACCAATCAGAAAGTTCTGGTTCGTTGGAGCCATCCCAACCATCTCAACCAGAGGGAACTTGTACTTGTTTGTCTTGTACGTTGAGTCGATCAAAATCACAAATGGCCAAGACTTGATCATATCAGCACAATCAGGATGCACAAGGAAAAGATGAGTCACCTCCGCTGTATCTTCATCAGAATCAAACCAGAACAGGTAACCACGTGATTGTGCCTGGTGTAGCAGCTGCTGTATAGGGTTCCTTCCCTCTGACCGTTCAAACCTGAGTTGCTGTCTGACGTTGTAGATGTGTCTTCGGTTTGGATGGTCTTCTGGAAATTTCTCTAACACAGATGCTAATATTTTAGCAGGCTTCACTTGAGCATCACTCATTTCTTTCACAACTAGTTTCGCAGCAGGACTTAAGCCGCACAGTTGTCGATGACCCTCTTCATATACTATCATCTCATGGTTGTGATACCCCCATTTAGAGTAACCTATCACTTCCCAACCGTCACGACTCCGTAGTTGTCGAACCTTTACTCTGAACTCACACCCACAACCTTTCCGCTTTGTGTCAAACCGAGTGGCTGTACGAAAATCTCTTTCTTCTCTTTTGCGACAACGGTCACATCTCAAAATGCGATCCATTCTACCATCCCGTTGAGATTTATGAGTTGCTACTACCAAGCAAAATCCAGCTGCAATTGCAACCTGTTTTGCCCAATCAATCGCCTGTTGAGCTTCTTCGAATGGACCATCATGTCCAAATATCCCACTGTAATCATTTCCGTCTCCACCATATTCCTGCATCAATTATATATTACAATAAATACATTTAACGGATAATACATTTAATTTCTATATTTCCACATAATTAACAAAAAAAAAACATAATTATATATAATCAAACTTAATTTTTATAAAAACCCAATTCGAATTTTCAAACTAAATTTAAAAATATACCATTTCGAATTTTCAAATTTAATTTTAAAAAAACCTATTTCGAATTTTCAAATTTAATTTACAAAAAACCCATTTCGAATTTTTTTAAAAAATCATTTTCGATTTTTTTTTTTACAAAAAAATTAAATAAAAAACAACAACAAAATCAAAAAGGAAAAAATAAAAATTAATTATTAAAGGTGGCGTCTGCCAGGGCTGCCACAGCCACTGGACTGGCGCCTGGCAGGGCCGCCTCACCCAGTGGAGTGGCGTCTGCCCAGGACGCCAGTCTGGTGGTCTGGGCGTCTGGGCTGGACGCCACTCTGGTGGTCTGGGCGTCTAGCCTGGACGCCACTCTGGTGGTTCTGGCGTCCGGCTTGGACGTCCAGGCTACGTTTTGGGCGTCCACCCTAGGCGCCGGAGCCACTCCGACGGTAAACCGTGAATTTTAACGGTGACTTACCTCGTTTTCCGTCGACGACGACGTACCTCCGGCGTCCCCCGCATCTCCGGCCTGCCATCCGGTCTCCCCCGGCGAGCCAGTACGGCTCCACATTTTTTACACCGAGATTATTTCAATTTTAGCAAAAGGGCATAATGGTCAAATCATAACATATTTGTGGGCTTTATATGGTAAATTGCGGGCGATGTTTAGCGTTTCGTTATTGAGGGTTGAGAGGAGAAGATGAATAATTAGGCAGAAATACACCGAGGAAAGAAAGGAAAGGTAAAAAAATTCAAGTCAAAAGTATCAAAATATGAAATGGGGGTAAAAATGTAAATTAACATTTTCAGGGTTAAAGTGGTATTCACACTATTCATAAGAGTTTTTTTCCACTTTTTATAAGATAGGGAAGTCTTAAGCAAGTCTCAAATTGAGTCTTGAAGTCAAATTGAGTCTTAAAGTCGTGAAATTTCAAGACTCAACTTAAGACTTGAGATTGGGACCCACCACTCTCACCTCACTTTTATTTTTATTATCCCTATTTTTTTCCTTACACTTTTTTACATATAATATGTCAAATATTTAAGTCTTAGGGATAAAGTGATAAATATTTGTAGGTCTTAGTGAGTCTTAACAAGAATTTGATGACATCATTTTCAATGGGGACCACAAAAAATGATGTCACATTTAAGTCTTAAGACTTGGGGCTAAACTTGCTCTAATAAACAAGTTTTGGTAACAAGTTAACAAACAGTTTCCAAGTTTTGGTTAATAGTTGTTTGGGTGCCAAAACGAATTCTCGGTTTGGCTCCTTACTTATCAACTAGGGCACCAAGTTCAATAGCCTCAAGTCATATTCTATACATGCAAGTCAGTCTAAAGGCCATAAAAAGTTCACCAAAGGAGTCCATGTGCTCAGAGTATGACATGTGTCCCGAGGACCCCAATGTACTCAAAGCGTAACACGTGCTCAAAGCAACCTACGCCGACACCACCGCGTAGGAATGTTCACGAGGGCCTAGGCAAGAGGCGGCTTAGCATGACCGACGCATTCATAACACCACCTTAGAAAAAAACAAGAACAATTGCCTCAATGGAAGACACATGCGAGAACTCTTGGCTCAGCAAAGGAAAGGGAAAAGCGATCATGACTCCCGAGAGATCGCCTTTTGCCCCATGGATTTTGTAAGAGCAAGCAGTGTAGGTCAAACTGCCTTTGCATTCACATCAAGTTTGGTGGCGCGACAGATTCGAAGGATCATATCTCGGCACTCGAGGGGCATATGTACTTGCTCTAGTATTTTGTGGCAACATCGTGCAAGTATTTCTCGACAATGACCCTTATAGGGTTGGCTCAGGATTGGGTTTCCAAAGGCCTCGGGAATGGAACAGTATAATAACCGGGTGTGATGATGATCTCATATTGAAATTTAAGGAGAAGTTCATTGCAAACAACCGCTGAGAAAAGGCAACTGCCGAGCTGATCGTTGTCAAGCTATGTGAGACGAAAGTCTCCGAGACTATCTGGCTCGGCTTAGTAGCATTGCAGTCAAGGTTACTGACCTTCGTCATGACGTAGCAAGCTAGCAACGTTTCCCTGCAGCCAGGGCTAAGGAATGGGAAGTTCTTGAACCACCTGGTTAAAAAAACTAACCATGGTTTAAATACAATACTTATTATCTTTGGTAATCAATTGATACAGGATTACCAAAAATAATAACTTATTTTCCAATTCACCAAAGATAAAAATAAAAAAAGCTAGATGTTACCAAAGAGAATTTTCCAAAAGTTTATTCTAAAACTCAATCAACAATCCAAGACATCACTCAAGCAAAAAATAAGGTAATATAAAAGGAGAATTAAAATTTCACACCAATTCACCAAGATGCAGACATTGAAGGTTTTCGAATTGGCACGCAAGTTATCATTAGGGTTCTCCATAAGTTAAAGATGTAGATTGAAGATGTTGTATAAGAATGAGAGGAATGAAAAAGGTGGATTGAAAAGATGTATGAGGTAGAGCGAGGGTGATATATATATATATATATATATATATATATATATATATATATATATATATATATATATATATATATATATATATATATATATATATATATATATAAGAGAAAAGTTTAGGCTATAACGACATTTTTGTAAAATGATAAATATAATAAATTTGATTGGTTACCATGATAAAATTACAGCATAAAATGGTAAATACCACCTTGGTGAAGTTAATTGCACCCAGACTTATTTTTATATTAATTCACATATATGTCACACCCTTCACCCATTTGTAGACACCCATTTGTGTCTCCCCAAAAACCAAACCCAGTGATGAGTACCTTTCACGTCGAATCATAATCGAATGAAGTGAAAGTGTGGAAGGTTTAGTGTTGCGGATAGTTTTAATTTCTTTTCTTTTCTCTCTGTTTTTGAAAACTTATTTTAAAAAAAAAAACAGCCAATCCAGTTTGGTTGGTCCATGATATGGGTCTAATAGTAGTGTAGTTGGATGGGGCTTGACAAGAGCTTTCCAACGATATATTATAAGCCCAATTCCGATGAATATTGAGGAAGTTATGGCCAATTACTGAACTGGGCTCGTTTTGAGCCTTATATGCGGCCCAATGATCTAGTGGAGGGCCTAATATAGATTTATCATTCCTAATATGATTAGGAATGGTTTTAGTCATCTAGATTCTTCTAGAAGGTTCTTTTCATTCCTAATTCAATTAGCATTGATAAATTGACTTTTGTTGACTTTTCAGAGTTCTAATTAAAATCAAAGAGCATTTTTGAGGAAAATACGATTTTATCCTCCTGTACGGAAATTTTTATCTGATTTTAAGAAAACGCGTAAATTTCCAGGTTAGCGCTAAACGCTAGATGTAGCGCCTGGCGTCAGGGTCAGCGTCTGGCGCCAATAGCCAGCGTTGGCGCCAACCTTGTTTTACGTGCGCCAGACTCTATTTTGTTAATTTTATTTTTTGGCTAATTTTCTTCATGAATAACGTCGTAAAAACTCCGTTTTCATTCACCTACAACCAGTTTTCATTCATCAATTCTCCCTCATTCTCTTCTATAATCATTCATCAACTCTCATCAAGATTTTCTTGATTATTCTTTCTCTCTCTCTTTTCTAAACTAGCCTTTTATAAACAAAATTCCACATTCATTAGATCTAGAAACACCTAGCCATATTCGAAGTTGCCTTCGCCCTAGACGTGAAAGGTTTAATTTATGAGGGTTTGGTCCCAAATCTCTCTTTCAATTATTTAATTTAATTGTTTGATTATTATTTTCCTTGAAGTTACTAACGTGTGTATTTTGTTATCAGAAAGAGGTACGAGGAATCAAAGTAAGTACTTTAATGGTTTTTATTGATGTTATGATGTAGAAATCATGCTTAGATTGTTATTATGATTCCTAGTATCATGTCTAGGGTAATTTTAATGTCAAATATGATTATTACGATGCTTCTTATGTTCTTCCTAATATTTATGATTGTTAGTATCATGTTAGGGTTAAAGCTTTGATTTTTATTGTTAGTGACATGCTAGGGTTTGTTATTAATCTTGTTAGTATCATGCCTAGGATCTTGCTATTATTATGCTTTAACATGATTATTTTAATTATAATTTATTATTATGATTGTTATAATTATTATAATTATTATGTTGCTTGATATATTTATTGTTATTGCTTGATCACGCCTTTTATGCATGTTTAAAGGGAATTGGTATTTGTAATCACGCTTAATAAGATAATTAATAATCTTGTTAATTGATTGTAATTCAAGTGATCACCAATAGTAGTTTATTTGTGCATTAATGTTCAACCAACATAGATAAACAGGTTTAGGGTTAATCCTGTTGATTGCATGTTAGTCAGAAAGCGCACATGAATACGATCAGAATAAAGTAGAGGCCTATTATTAGGGCAGGTTCAATCTCTTTTAGGCTGTATTTGTACCTTCATCCCCGAACCCTATTTGGTTCAAGACCTTATGGAGTTGACGATCTCTTGGATCGTTAAGGGGTGTAACCTTCTCCTCGTGAACGGTTTACAAGTTCCTAAAAACTTGTTGGCAACTCTTTTGCTCTATCTTCTTTCCCTTTGGACGCACCGTACTTTAGTGTATGATCACAGTGGGGTTCAAGCTAGGGGTTAACGCTTGAAATTATTCCCTACAGTTTTTTGGCAACTCCACTGGGGAGGATTTCTATTTTAATTCCTGAATTTGTTTCGGCAATGATTTAGAATGAGTAGATGAGACTCGAAACGTTCTAAGTATTTCATGTGCGTAATTTTGATTAACATTATTGTCATATGCATAAAAAAGATCTCATTGGAAAGACCATCCGTAATGAGTTAAAACATAGGATTTTACACGTAGGAAATTTGAGGAATATCTTTCACAACTAGGACCGAAATAACACTGCGCGAAACTGGAAAATTTTATCGAGCACAGAAAGCTGCTGAGGCATGTAGGAACTAGCGCCAGGGGCCAGAGAATTGGCGCCAGAATTTTAACTGTAGTGCCAGACGCCAGCATTGGCGCCAGGCGCTACAGCTAAAACCTGGCGCCAGTCTCTGTTTGCTGGCGCCAAATTCTTCCAATACCGAGCCAGAAATATGCGTTCTAATTTCGACCAGTTTTTCGTATTGTTTGCTCGATCCTACTTCCTGATTGAATTTTTTCTCACTTTTCTGAAACCCATATGTGTTCTACATATGGACATAACCCTCAGGGAATTCATGCTCCATCTACCTGATTGAACGCTCTGAGCAACAAAGGGTACATCCGAGATCGTTGAATTCACCAAACCATGGAAGCGAGTTTTTCTAAAACTCGCGGTGTCCTATCCACTCGCGCCAACCCTTCACGGTTAGGCTTCCGCGCGGTGCATCCGGACAATTAACCATGAACCTCTATTGACTAAACCATATCCCGAACTTTAGAGAACTAGATCCATGGTTAGGTTGCAAACTCATTGCATCATATTGTGCCTACTTGACTAATTGTGTATTATTTGTTGTGCATATATTATATGTTTTCTTAACCGTTTGTTTGACTTGTGTTGAGATTAAATAAAATTAATAACTTAAAGAAATTTGCCTAATTAATTAATTAATTTGAGTCAATAAAGTCTAATATTTTAATCAGAATTGACCTAGTACGACTTTAGGCATACCCCTGTTGATTAATAACACCGAAAACAGTCCCAGATTGAAGCTCCAGCATTGGCGCCAAAGTCTGGACTGTAGCGCCACTCTGTGGAGTGTGGCGCCTGGCGACAACCCTGTTGTCTTGCGCTACGCTACACAGTGCGACGCCAGTCCTGTCGTTTTGCCGACAGTTCGGATTATTAGTCGAGTAATCACCTAGTGTCTAATTATCCAGTTTGCTAATTAATTCGGTTAATTTTGGCTGTCAATAGTACTTGGTTGAGTCATTATTCGAGTTTAGGCACTAAGTCCCATGGTCTTAAACAAGAGTCCAAACATGTCACTTACACTCAACGCACACACCAATACACACACTTTGACCATGTCTAAGGGAGTCTTGCATGCGCGGTTTTTCCGTCATTTTTTTAGGGGGGTAAGTCGGATATTAATCCTCTAATTTAAAAACTATACTTAGTTCCCTAAAAATATGTACATTATTTTTGCCTAAAAAATATGCACCCATTCTTTTTTTTTTCATTTTTTTCTTTAATTTTTTCCTTTTTTAAAAAACCGTAAAGTCAAGTTGATTTGAGTCAAGTAATTAAAACGCAAAATGGTTTAAATTACAGCGCGTGGTCAAGAAAGGAAGGACGGTTAATCAAAGACAACCTCTTCGTACAAGTCCAACTTTTCGACAAACCCATAGCTCGTAAGAGGAAAGCTAAGACCATAATGGCAACACAAGAAGAAGTCAATGAGCTTAGGAACCAACTGGTTACCATGACTGAAACACTGAAGCTCCTCACACTTAAGGTCGATGATCCCGTGAAACAACAACAGATGGACCTCATGCAAGAGAGTCTAAGCAAGCTATCTAGCGACTACAAGTTTCAAGGGCTTACTTCACAAGGGGTCTCGGTGGACAAAGATCTTCTTCCGTAGAAGTTCAATGCCAACGACATCCCGAAATTCAGAGCAACTGATAATCCTTATTTTCATTTAAGAGCATTCGAAACGATAATGAGTATTAAGGGTATCGATAAGAAAGTTTTCCGCTCTCTGTTCTCACTATCTCTCGAGACCGTTTGCCAACAATGGTTCTTTTCTCTTGAGAAAGAAAATATCTCTACCTGGGAGTCCATAGAAAACGCTTTCGTTGATAGATACAAGTGCAACATTCAAGTTGAGACTGACCATAATGAACTTGAAATTCTCAAGCAGAAAGAGAACGAAGGCTTCACCTCTTTCTTTAACAAATGGAGAGAAACCTCAGCTAAGATGATTGAGGTGCCAAGTGAAAAAGAGTCTGTAAGGTTGTTCATCAAGAACCTTCAAGAAAAATACTCCAAGCATCTCAAGTATCAAAATAATCTCCACACCTTCAAGGTCGTCTACGACATTGGGATCAATATTTAAGACGACCTGACTAAATTAAAAGCTGCCAACAATAACTCCAACACTGGCTGGAAAGGAAAGAAGAATGATAATCCTTCTTCTTCCAAAACCACCCACTCAAACAACGTTAGCACTTTTAATTTAGGAGAAGTCCTCGCTATGAACAATTAAGGACAAAAGAAACCATTTAGGAGTAACTTTACTCCTATTGGCATGAGTTATGACACCGCATTTGATCGATTAAATGCAAAAGGTATTATAACCCCTATTGGACCATTTGGGGACCCACCAGTCGAAAAGAGGTCGGCTAATTGGAACCCCAATGCACATTGTAAGTATCACCAAGGTAGGGGCCATCTCACCGAAAATTGTTGAAAGCTTAAGGAAGCTATCCAAGACTTAATCGATAACAACAAGCCGCCATTGCCCCCTGCCAGTAAGAAGCCAAGCATTGATAATGTACCTCTCGCTCATGCCTTGGCTATCTCTGATGAGGAAAACGGGGTTGACCCCTCATCTCTCATTAAACCTGTCAAAGAAATCCATGCCATTAAAGAAGACGAGAAGATATTCTTCGACGCCATGGATAGCCTTCCAGAACCAGCAAGTAAAGAAGACATACAATCGCTCACACTGTCTATGATTGAAGGGTCGTGTTTGCTACGTGAAACTCTCAAAGATATAAAGGAACTTTAAAAGAAATATGACGAGGTTCCACTCCCAAAAGATGAGCCCAAGAGAGAATTCACATCCATGAGAACGACTTATGAGGCAAAACGTTTTCCTTTACAAGTCACTGAAAAACCCAAGAAGAGTAATAGAATTTACACTCCAATTGGGATACCATATGCACAAATGTTAGAAATGCTCTCCGAGAGTGGTGAGATCAAACCTCTCGAACCAAGACCATTCGAATTATTGAAAAGGACAGATAGGTATTACTGTCAGTATCATCAATCAGGGGGTCACACTATCGAAAACTGTTTCAAATTCAAGGATTTAGTTCAGAAAATGATTGATGAAAAGAAGCTAGTCCAAGTTCCACAAGAGAACGATGCAACCATCAATGGAGTTTGGGACAGTGATGAAGAAGACGTCTATTTAAAAAACATAGTAGGATCTCCACCTTCTGTGTCGTACGCCATGGATGACTTTTGGGCTGAAGAAGACTCATCGATAGACGTCCTCACAAGATCCGGGAGAATGCAACCTCCCGTTTCAACACAACCTATGCCGACCACACAACAAGTTCCCGTACCTATCATTGAAGACAATGATATTGTTAAGCAGTTTAAGTAGACAAAAGTTGAGATGAACGTATGTAAACTTTTGGCAACATCTCGAGAACATAGATTGGCTGTAATGAATGCCCTGGACAAAATAGGAATAGATTCTGACACTACTCCTGAGGGGTTAGCCAACTTCCTCACAAGTGATCTTCCTAGTCCAATTAATTTGATCACCTTTTCTGACAAGGATTTACCTCCAGAAGGTGACAAACATTACAAGGAATTAAACCTCACAGTAGTTTGCAAGAGAATGAATGTTCCTATGACTCTTGTAGGCAATGGATCGACCATCAACGTCTGTCCACTTAGAACTGCAAGGATGCTAGGCATAAGGGATGAAGATTTAACTCCGTCTACACAAGGAATAAGGGCCTACGACAACACTCGACGTCAAGCTCTTGGTAAAATTACCCTGAACGTAACGGCGGGAGCAATAGAACATGCTACTACTTTCCAAGTTGTGGATATTAAAGCTTCGTTCAATTTACTGTTGGGGCTCCCTTGGCTTCACGACCTAAAAGTTGTCCCCTCATCTCTCCACCAATAAGTAAAAGCTATAGTTGGGGGAATTCCTATCATCATCGATGTTTCGCCTATGAGGATCAAGTCTATAGAGAATCCAATCATTAACGTGGAGCACGACGAGGATGATGAAGACTTATGGGGCTTTAACAAAGAAGTCTCCTTAATCCAGGAGGATGAAAGGACCCCTCTTTGCCATGACCCTCATTCCAACATGGTTGTAAATGCTATGCTGAAGAAACGAGGACATTTTCCTGGGATGACCCTAGGAAAGAAGAAAGGAATAGCAAAGTTGCTGGAGTCACCTGGCCTCCCTAAGTTAGACACTTTCGGACTTGGTTTTGAACCGACTCGGAAAGATCTCAAGCGAGCCCAAGAAAAGTCAAAGGCACGTAGAGACGCTCGCATTCAAAAGAAAGCAATCCCAATGGATCAGTACTGTAGACACCTAAAAATGTCTCCCCAAAACCAAACCCGATGATAAACAACCTTTCACCGTCACTATTGGTCGGGTTTAGTATTTAATCCCGAGAGTGCTGAAAAAATCGTATTTTATTAAATTCATATTTTTGAACAGTCCATGGATTAGTCTTGATGTTTGGTAAAAACATAGTTTTAATTTCAGCCCAAACTTATTAATTAATTTTTAGCCCAAGCCTTTTTATTTTATTGTTTTATTATTTATTTTTGGCCCAAACCCTTTATTTATTTTTATTTAATTATTTTCTTATTTTAGCCCGAATAATAAAAGTCAGAAAAGGCCCGAAATTATCAATCGGCACTTAAAAAGCCGAAGGAAATTAGGGTTAAAAATGTATTTAGACGGAAAAACGGGCTGAAATTTCCCGCGCCATGGCAGGTACCTACCGTGTCACGGGAATCCTTCCCGTATGACGGTGGGATTTCCTGTGACACGGGAGGTCTGCCATGACACGGGACATTCCGTGTCTTTTCCGCGTAAACCCTTAACGCGTTTTTTATCCCGTTTTCTGAAAATTTCCCGCGTCACACCAAAAATGTACCGCGTCACGGGAAAGTGTACCGTCTGACGGTGGAGCTTCCCGTGTCACGGTACAGTTTGACCGTGTCACGGGATACTTTTTTAGGGTTTTATCATTTTAGGGTTCCGTGTGCTCCCTCAGCACATTTTCCCTATAAATACCCCCTCATTTCTGATGAACGGGGCACCGAGGAATTCGATTATTTAATTTTATCTCTTCTATGCTTTAGCCTAAACACTAGCCTACCCTTTTTTACTTCAAAATTCCTTCTTCAAGTACTCAAAAGAGTCCATACTTTACTCATGGTTCTATCCTTAAGCCAAGGCGTGAAAGGTAGAATTGTTTGAGGGTTTGGCCCCAAAATCAACTTTACTTTATTTAATTTAATTTAATCATCGTTTTATTATTTCCTTGAAGTTACTAACTCGTTTATTATTTTGTAGTTGCAAACAAACAGAATCAAAGTAAGGATCATGCTCCTTTTATTTTTATTATTTTTCTAACGATTTTATGTTGTTGGAATTGTGATTAATTTGGTTTTAATATTAATGTTATTCTATTATTGATCACCGTATTTCATGTTTAAAGGGAATATGTAATTGAAAATCACGCCTAATAAGATAATTTGGACAACCGGTTTAGGGTCCTTTTAATCTTATTATTAATTGAAGTGATCACAAATATTTTAGAATTATGTGTGCATTAATGTTCCACCAATTTAGTTAAATAATAGTTTGGAGCGAAATGAATTATTGTTTGTATGCCTTTGAGATCACAGGAATGCTTTTCAATATAAGAATCGAGTGGAGGCCAATACGGGCGAATGTGACTCCATGACTCACTTCGTACCATCATCCCCGATCCTCCTTTCGTGGTTCCGAACCATATGGAGTTAATAATCTCATGGATTATGAATGGGGTGTAACCTTCACGGGTCAATCGTTGTTGCCTTCGTTGTCCCTTATTCATGGTTGCCTTTTATGATCCGTGAACGGTTTACAAGTTCCTTAAAAACTTGTTGGTAGCTCCCTACTTTCCTTGTCCCTAATCATATTATGTCAATTCCTACTTCCTATGAGTGCCAAGCATATTCACCACATGCTTTTAACGTAGGCGCACTTCGAGCGACGCCTACAATTTGGCGACTCCACTGGGAGGATTCTTAATTATTTATCGATTTGAGTGATCGATATTTAATTAAGATGAGTGCATGAGACTTGAAAGATTCTTGAAAAAATATTCCTGTGATTAATTTGGCATTTTTGCATCTGCATAGACGTTTTAACGTCGCATTCAGGTTTGTCCCGTAAGAAAAATTGGATAACTTGGTTGCGTGTGAAGGAAAACAGGGCACCAATCAGATCTTCTGACTGCCGTGCCACGGCAGAATCTGCCATGTCACGGTACAGTGCACATTACCGTGACGCGGGAATTTTTGCCGTGTCACGGCAGTCCTAAAATCAGTCCGGTGGCTTATTTTCTTTCCTCACAGTCGACTTCCTTCGATTTTTTTGAAAAAACGTATGTGTTCTACATGCGTCTTAGCCTCGGGGGATTTAAGCTCTATCGTCCCAAAAACGCTCATGGCAATAAGGGTTCAACCGAGTTATTAAATCCACCCAAACCATGGAGTCGAGTTCGATTTCATCATGAACTCGCGGAGCCGCCCGTTGGCATACACCCTCAAGGGAGGCTGCCTTGCTAACGCGTCCAAACTCTTAACCATGGTACCCTTTTGACACCCAAAGCTTGACCAATAGTTGAACATAGATCTTGACTCTAGGTTGCGAACTTTTTTACATCATCGTGCCTAAATGCTATGTGGTTGTTTGGTGCTAACCTTCATGTGTTTGCTCTTTTGTTTAACCCATGACCGAGGGTTTTTATTCTCACATAGTAATTAGTACGGATCTAAAATCGGTTAAAATCTGGAAAAATCACAAAACTGACCTGGAACTGAGCACCGTGTCACGGCATGTTCTTCCGCGCCACGGTGAACAGTGCCGTGACACGGGGCTGTCTACCGTCTCACGGCAGACTGCACCGTGTCACGACAGTTTGTACAGTGACACGGTGCCCAGAAAAGTGTCCTGTCAGTCCTTTTTTCGATTTTTGTGCGAATGTTGTCTCCAGTTTTGTGTCATGTCTAATTGTACGGTCAAAACACGCGTCCATAACCTCACTTAATCACTCACATGTCGTGTTCACACACTTTTTTGCTTTAAGTCATGCACCACTTTTTTGACCGTATTTTAGGGAAGTCTTGTTTTTGTGTCGTATTTTTTTAGAGTAAGTCGGATGGTATCCTCCCTTTAAAAATAAACAAGTAGAATTTCAAAATTATAGATTTTAAAAAAAAAAAATTCCTGTGCCACGTCAGCATCCACCGTGGCACGGGAATGGTTGCCACGACACGGGACTGTCCACCGTGTCACGGCACAGCCCACCGTGGCACGGTGGACCTGTAAAAAAAAAAATTCCCGTGCCACGTCAGCATCCACCGTGGCACGGGAATGGTTGCCGTGACACGGGATTGTCCACCGTGTCACGGCACAGTCCACCGTGGCACTGTGGACCTGCAAAAAAAAAAAAAAAATACCCGTGCCACATCCACCGTGGCACGGGAATGGTTGCCGCGACACGGGATTGTCCACCGTGTCACGGCACGGTCCACCGTGGCGCGGTGGACCTGCAAAAGAAAAAAAAAGGGGCTGCCGCGCCACGGGAATTTCTACCGTGTCACGGCAAATTTCCACCGTGACACGGTGGAATTTCCAAAAAAAAAAAAAAGAAAGCATCAGTCAAGTCTTATGTGTTAATTTGGTCCCCGCGTCAGTCATTTTGGTTATTGTTCACATGTCTAGCCAGACGATCATACCACGAGTCTTATAACATCACTTAGTCACTCACGAGTCAAGTATAGTCCACACACTTTCTTTATGTTCCGACTCGAGTCGTGCACCAGGTCGTTTATGATCGTATAATAGGTTCATGCACCCTTTTTCCGTCATAATAAAAAATGAGTGGAGTTTTCTCACCTGTTTTCAAATGTCTATTTTTTTCCTTCCTTTCCTATCTTGAGCAATGAGTCAAACAATTAAGTGAATTATTTTATTTCACAGTACTTGGTCAAGGAACAGGGATAGATCAATACGGTTCGAGCCATTACCGCAACAATCTCTCACATCTAATAGGCGTTCAAAGAGAACTTTGCCATCTCCGTTACTCATCACCTTTCAATGGCCACTAAAGAAGACATTGAGAACATCAACAAATCCATTGAGGCACTGTCTTCCATGATGCAAACCCTTACCACTAGGGTCACTACCATGGAACAAAACAAGGTCACTGTTTCCACCCTTGACAAACTGAAGGAACAAATGAGTAAGATCTCTAAGGATTTCACTTATGTGGAACGGCCTCCCACTCCTTTGGATGTGAAGGATAGACTCCCTGAAAAGTTCTCCACTGCTGATATTCCAAAGTTCAAGCCTACTGACAATCCAATATTCCATTTGAAGGCGTTCTCTGCAACCATGGCTCTTAAGGGATTGGACGTAACACTCTTCCCTACGGTGTTCCCTCTCTCCTTAGAACTTGCTTGCCAACAATGGTTTTATTCCTTAGATGCCAAGCATACTGCGACTTGGCAAGATGTCACCGAAAGTTTCATGAATCGTTACAAGTGTAACATTCAAACTAAAACTTCTGAACGTGAACTCTCCATTCTCAAACAGAAAGAGAATGAAGGCTTCACCGCTTACCTGAACAGGTGGAGGGAAACAACTTCACTCTTGGTAGATCCCCCCAAAGAAAGAGAGATGGTTCGCCTCTTTGTTCAAAATCTGACTCATAAAATATAGGGAACATCTCAAATTTCTTCCACTGAACACTTTCAAAGCTGTATACGACATCGGCATCAATATCGAGGATGAGCTAATAAAGACTGCTGGTAGTAATAATAATAACACTTGGAAAAACAAGAAGAACGATCATCCTTCTTCTTCGTCTTCTAAGCACGAAAATACTACCAACAATATAAGCCAAGTTGATCTCAATGAAGTGTTAGCTCTTGATACTCCATTGCCCAAGAAGAAAAGAACTTACACTCCTTTAGGAATGACTTATGATGCGGCCTTTGATCGCCTTTACATTTAAGGCTTGATCACACCTATTAGGCCATTTCCAGAGCCAAAACCTGAAGAAAGGAGCGCCAAATGCAATTCCAATGCCCATTGCAAGTACCATCAAGGAAGGGGCCACACTACGGAGCAATGTTGGAATTTGAAGGACGTCATTCAAGACTTGATGGATACAAATAAACTTCCTGTCCCTCCAGGCGGCAAGAAGTAATGAATACAAGGCACACAGATCCTTCGTGCAAGATTTCATGCTTTTTTTTATTCTTTTGTTTCAACCCTCTCCCCCAATAAGTCTAGCATAAGTTCCCGTTATCCATGTGTACTGTCTATGTGTCATATTTCTTACCTTTTCCATCAATGAGCATTCCTTTCCTTTGCAATCGATCATCGAATTCATTTGCAAAAAAAAACAATTACCAAACTAAACCCAAGGTACACCAATGACTTGAGGCACCTTTGCAACCATGTCATTCCCTGTTAACCGTTCAATCACATTCCATTTCTTCATCAACCATTTTGAGCCTTGATTAGGGGATTTTTATCCACCAATCACCGTCTGACAAGTGGACCAACCAGGTTCCGCCACGTGTCCTTCACGAAGGCCAACAGGAGCTTGCCACGTGTCAGTCACAGATACGTCCTCCACGGACCACTTAAGACACGCCACGTGTCCACCCATGCCAAGTGGGACAACCGGCCATCAAGGCCCATTTCAGTCTAGAGGCCCGATCAGCCCTAGGTTTACCTTAAGCCTAGAGAGTTGCACGCTTCCCAAGGCTATAAATACTCGATTAATCCTCATTAATCAGGGAACAAAAAAAACAACCGAATAATTAAGAGATCAAGCAGAGAAGAACAGACTTATTAACAACCGGCTAATCACGCTAACAACGCAGATTACCAACACTAAGCACTCTCACCTAGAGAGATCTCATTACTTTACTTTCTGTATTGATTACTCCTTAATCAGGTACTAACTTGACCGTTGGAGGCGGAGCTCTCAGGAGTCTCCGTTATTTTGCAGGTACAGACGTCCGGTTCCAGTCTCGGAATTGTAACTCTCCCGCAGGACATCAGAAAACCCCGAAACATTTGGCGCCGTCTGTGGGGAGAGTACTTCAGAGATGGCATCCAAGTCTGTACCGACTCCAGAAGAGAGGCGTTCCCTAGACGACCCTCAAGTTCAGTCGGACCATGATACCGAAAGTGAATTTGAAGTTGAAACTCATACAGCTCCAGACGGGACCCTAAGGGCCCGCCGTACCCGTCATACTGAAATAAGGGAACGGGAGTATCTTCAAACAGGAAGCGAGCCAGCAGGCGCACCGCTTGCTCGGCAACAGCCGACTGATGGGTCTGCTCCCATCACAAGGAACGAACTCATGACCTTCATGAGGGACTTCAAGGGAGAGATCCAAGAGTTGATCAACAAAAAACCGCCTGCTTCAGTCAAAGAGCAGTCGGCCAAGAAACCTTCCACTTCACTGAGGAGGAAGCCAGTTCAAGGGCGAGAGGCGACTCCCCATCCTAAATCCAAGAAGCGGGAACCGTCTGCTCTTGATTTCACAAAATTCCGTTACCCTACGGGAAATAGGAAACCGGTTCGTCATATTCAGGCGGACGGGTCAAAGCAAACGTTCACAGATGCTCGGCACCTGCTAGAGCAGAAGAAGAGTGACCGATTATCAGAGTCGGCTTCTACTTCAAATTTTCAGGACAGTTTGCGAAACGCCTCGATGAGGCCAACTCAGTCGTACCATGAGAGTCAGTCAGGCGGCACCTCCCGTCAGTCCGACTTTCATAGTGCCCAGGCGGTACCAAACTTACCATTTGTGCCGCAACAACAGTATTTTATGCAGCCACCTCCATTTGGTGGACCTGCAGCAAAAAACGTCCAACCTATGGACTGGCAGCTACGGCTGCTTAGACTTGGTGAACAGCCGTCGGCCTTCTCCAAGGAAATTACTGAAGCCGCTCAGCCGGCCAAAGTAAAAAATGTTTTAGTAGGCGCCTATGATGGCACTACTAACCCGGAAGACCATCTGATGGCATTCACCAACCTGATGTACCTTCAAGGGTTGGATGATCCCACTTGGTGCAAGTGTTTCCCAGCGACTCTCAAGGGAATTGCACAGCAATGGTTCGGCAACCTGCCGACTGGTTGTGTAAACAGCTTCAGGACGCTTGCTTACTTATTTGCCTCCAACTTCGCAATGAACATCCCTGCGAAGAAAACGACCCTTGATTTGGGAACAATTCAGCAGGGTGAAAAGGAGGGGCTTCGTTCCTACATCAGGCGGTTCAACCTGATGAGAATACAGATTCAAGGGTTACCGGATGAGGTAGCTTATACTGACTTTTTTAGAGGTCTCAAAGACGGGTCTACCTTCAAATTTGATTTAGTTCGAAAAAGGGTGGCGACTCTTCAAGAGGCCTTGATTGAAGCAGAAGCCTATATACAGGCGACTGATCTGTGTACGATGAAACAGTCGGACGGGAAGAGGTTCGACAATAGAGAGGGACGACAGAAACAGTCGTCCAACAAGGATGAAAAAAGAAAAGGGGTCTGGGCGGCTGATTCCTCTAAACAGCCGGCCCAGAAAAAGAAAAAAGAATTCAAACCATACTCCCCAAAATATGTGTTTAACAAGGATAACCAGTTTATCCTAAAAGAAATAAAGGGACGGCTCTCAATTGAGAAGCCGCTCCCCATGAAGGGTTCTGCGAGCAACCGGAACCAAGACAAAATCTGTGCTTATCATGATGACATTGGTCATCACACCAATGACTGCATCAGTCTCATGCGGTACCTAGACCGATTGGCTGATCAAGGTGATCTTGACACTTATGTCAAGAAATCTGCGGGAAACACTTCCTCAAAAAAGCAGTCGGCCAAAAAGAATCAGCAGGCCGACAGTTCTGATACAGATGATGCAGTCGTCTACACCATTGCAGGCGGCTTCTCAGGAGGCGGCCCCTCTATTAGGGGCAACAAAGATAATATAAGGCGGTTAGATGTAAATTCCGTTCACCAAGAACGACCGTCCAAATATACATTTCCTGAGATTGTCATCACTGAAGAGGATCTAGGAGGAATAAGGGGGCCGCATGACGACCCTCTCGTTATTGAATGTAAAGTGGCCAACCAGAGAGTTGGCCGAATCCTCATAGATACCGGGAGCTCTTCAGATCTCATCAGCAGCAAATGTCTATCAAAACTGAAATATCAGACGGACTGCATACATCCGGCCTCCCCCCTTTAATAGGGTTTGGGGGAGGAGTCGTCCACCCACTGGGACGAGTAGATCTACCCATCCGCCTGGGCGAAAAAGGGGAAGGACGACACATGGTAGTCCGGTTCCTAGTGGTAGAGGAACTCTCTGCCTACAACATGATTCTGGGTCGACCAACCCTGAATAATTCCAAGGCTGTTATAATCCCGTCACTTATGCTGCTTAAGTTTGAAAGGGACAATGGAACAGTCGGCTCCCTTAGGGGAGATCAGAGGATGGCCCGAGAGTGCTATCTCTCGGATGTCAAGCCCACTGTTATGGCCACTGGGTCAAGTGGAGAAAAAACAGACCTTGACAATGTCAAGGAAAGTGCGCCTGTTCAAGAAACAGGCGACAAAAAGAGAAAGGCACTCCAGACTGAGTCCGCAAGAAAAGCAAGAAAATAGCAATCATTGGCAGAGGACCGGCCGGATGAGTTCCGCCCTCAGCCGGCTGGTGAGCATGCGGACCTGATATTAGACGACTCCCATCCTGACCGAACAGTCAAAGTAGGGACGGCTGCTCTAAGAAACCTTGGTGCCGACTTTCACAACTTGTTGAAAGAATACAAGGACATCTTTGCATTTGAAGTCCATGAAATGCCAGGCATTAGTCCTGATCTGGCAGTACACAAACTCGCTGTGGATCCGAAAAAGAAGCCGGTACGGCAAAAGAAGCGGAACCATGGTGAAGAGAGAGGTCAGGCGGCAGCCGCCGAAGTCAAAAAATTACTTGATGCAGGGTTCATTCGGCAATGTTACTTCCCAGATTGGGTTGCAAATGTGGTACTTGTTAAAAAGCCGAATGGCACCTGGCGAATGTGTGTAGACTACACAGACTTGAACAAGGCGTGCCCCAAAGACAGTTACCCTCTGCCTAAAATTGATAACCTGGTCGACTCAACAGCCGGCCATGCCTTGATGAGTTTTATGGACGCCTATTCTGGTTTTCATCAAATTCCTTTGTGGAAGAAAGATCAGGAGAAGACGGCCTTCGTCACCGATCAGGGATTATACTGTTACACGGTCATGCCGTTTGGTCTTAAGAATGCTCCGGCTACCTTCCAACGAATGATAAACACAGTGTTCTTTGATCAGATTGGGAGAAACGTCGAGGCATACATTGATGATATGATTGTCAAGACTAAACTTCAGAAAGATCATCTGACGGACCTCCGAGAGACTTTCGCCACACTCAGGCGGCACCATGTCATGCTCAATCCCAAGAAATGTGTATTTGGAGTTGAGTCTGGGAAATTTCTCGGATTCCTTATCAACCAGAGAGGAATAGAGGCGAACCCCGAGAAGGTACAGGCGGTCATTGACATGCAGTCGCCTCGTACCGTTCGAGAGGTTCAGAAGTTAACAGGTTGTCTGGCGGCCTTGGGAAGATTCCTAAGCCGATCAGGCGACAAATGCCTATACTTTTTCCAGGCAATTAAGAAGAAGGCAAGGTTTGAATGGGGGCCGGATGCTGAGGCCGCCTTCCAGAAATTAAAGGTTCACTTGCATTCCTTGCCGAGGCTGGTTAGCCCTTTGCCCAAAGAAAATCTCTACATGTACCTGGCCGTCTCTGATCATGCGTTAAGCGCGGTGCTCCTTGCTGAAAGGGACGGCTGTCAACTCCCGGTCTACTTTGTCAGTCACGTACTGAAAAATGCCGAGTTGAGGTATCCCCTAGTGGAGAAATTTGGTCTTGCACTCTTCATGGCTGTTAAAAAATTGAAGCCCTACTTTCTGGCACATGCAGTCGTCGTGTATACCGACCAACCGATCAAGCGGCCCCTTACCACCATGGAGTCCTCCGGACGAATGATCAAATGGGCCATAGAAATGCAGAGTCTCGAAGTTACTTTCGAGCCTAGAAAAGCAGTGAAGGGGCAAGCCTTTGCTGACTTTATCGTAGAGATGACTCGTCCTCCTAACTCTCAAGTTCCAGACCAAGTCTGGAAGGTATATGTGGACGGAAGCTCTACTTCAAACGGTTGTGGAGCAGGCGTCGTATGTCAATCTCCAGAGGGCGACAGGTTCGAGTATGCTCTACGCTTCAGTTTCCAGGCTTCAAACAATGAGGCAGAATATGAAGCTTTACTAGCCGGGATCCGCATGTGTAAGGCGGCAGGGGCAAGGAAAATAGACGCCTGTTCTGATTCACAACTGATAGTGAGTCAGTACAATGGCGAATACGAAGCAACACATCCGGCCATGATCAAGTATTTACAGGCGGTCCGACAAGCAGTCGGCTCCCTTGAGGATTTCCATCTGATCCAAGTGCCGAGATCAGAAAACAACCAGGCAGATGCACTTTCGAAATTAGCATCATCCGCCTCCTCCGATACTCCTCGGACTGTGTTTTGGGAAGTAATGGAGAAGAGAAGCATCGAGGAAAATCCTATTGGAATTCTAGACAGAAGCTCAACCTGGATGGATTCAATCAGGGCATATCTGACAAACGGTACACTGCCGGATGATCCTCAACAGGCGGCAGCACTGAAAAAACGAGCCTCCTGTTTTGAAATTATACAGGGAGAACTTCACAAGAGGGGGCACCTTCAACCCTTCTTAAAGTGTGTTACTCCTGAAAAGGGACGAGAGATACTAGATGATCTTCACTCTGGTTTCTGTGCTTCCCACATAGGTGGTAGGATGCTTGCTCAAAGGACAAGGCGGCAGGGTTACTTTTGGCCTACTTTGGAAGCAGATGCAATGGAGATGGTGAAAAAATGTGACAAGTGCCAAAGGTTTGGCAAATTAATTCACCGTCCGGCTACTGACCTCACTACCATTCACAGCCCACTACCGTTTGCTAAGTGGGGCATGGACATTCTGGGGCCATATACGCCTGCTACAGGCGGCAGAAGGTACATACTTGTTGCCGTTGACTACTTCACTAAATGGGTAGAGGCGGAGGCTGTAAAGGGAATCAAGACGAAAGATGTAATTTCATTCATTTGGAAAAACGTCATCACTCGGTTCGGGGTTCCCATGTCTATGGTTTTTGATAATGGCCCCCAATTTGAGACGCCTGTTCTCAAAAGCTGGTTGGGAGACCAAGGAATTGCACATTACTTTGCATCTGTCGGCCGTCCACAAGCAAACGGCCAGGTAGAAGCCTTTAATAAAATCATCTCAGACGGTCTCAAGAAAAAGATTGAACGAGCAGGCGGCCTATGGGCAGATGAACTACCACATGTTCTTTGGGCCATTAGGACGACTGAAAAAGGGGCGACTGGAGAAACTCCCTTCCTCCTAACTTATGGTGCAGAAGCTGTTCTTCCAATAGAACACTACGAGCCGACTCTTCGAGTAATGCTATATGATGAAGAGGCAAACTGGGAAGCTATGCGCCTGGCATTAGACTCACTTCCTGAAAAAAGGGGCAATGCTGTTTTGCGCCATGAGATCTATCGCCTAAGAATGACTAGATCATACAACAAGAAAGTACACAGGCGTCCACTCAAAGTAGGGGACTTTGTACTTAGAAAAATGGAAGCAGTTGGTAGGGCCAATGAGTCTGGAAAACTAACTCCCAACTGGGAAGGACCCTACCGAATCTATGCGGAAGTCAGGGACGGTACCTACCGTCTGGAAACACCAGACGGACAACCGTTGCCTTGAACCTGGAATGTAGATAACCTTAAAAAATATTTCTTCTGAATGATGTAAAGTAAAGAGCTACTTAATAAAGTTTGCACTTACTATTCAATATTGTATTACGAGGGGCATGCCGTCTGTACCTTTACAGTCGGCTACTCTCCATTGAGTTTCACTATCTTTAGAGGGGCATGCCGTCTGTTCCTTTACAGTCGGCTACTCTCCATCGAGTATTTTACTCACAATACTTAGCTAAAAAGATAAGGGCCTGGCCGATCCTGTACCTTACAGGCGGCTACCCTTCTTTTACTTAGCACCTACGTTCACCAAGAACTTACCAAGGCCATCGGCCAAATGATCAGACCAGGCGCCAATCCACCTGATCAAAACTAAAAAACTAATTCGACCTGTCCCAACATCATAGCAGGCGTCCGACGGCATCCCTCCGGATGAAATTCGTCGCAGAGAGCAGCTCCCTTTTGGGTGGAACATTGTTCTATAAACTAATTACACGGCACCTATACGACTGTCCCCAAGGGCAACCACGTAGCCGTTTTTGAGACAAGGATAACTCTATCACTAACCAAACCAGTGGTAGCAGTTGACATCTGAGTCAGATGACCGCCTGTATTACTTGGGATAAATGCAGGGGGTACCTATTGAGTTAATAGCCAACAAACATTGGCGAATCAAGGGGTCTAGCCGGCATACGCCGCCTGGTACCTCTACTTCTCAAACAAAAGTGACGGCGACTGAGTAACTCCAAAGTTAACTCATAGTCACTCCTTCAAATTTGGTATGGAACCTAAAAGGTTTGAGTCGTCCGCCCGTTTTAAACAAACAAGGGCACTCGAACCCCTATTCCTACTGGATAACCTATTGAGTTAATAGCCAGCAAACATTGGTGAATCAAGGGGTCTAGCCGGCCTACGCCGCCTGACACCTCTACTACTCAATCAAGATTGTGACAAAGACTAAGTAACTCCTATGTTAACTTAATAGTCACTCAAACTTAGTATGAAGCCTAAAAGGTATGAGTCGTCCACTTGTTTTTAATAAACAAAGGCTCTCAACCAATACTCTTGCTAGGTTAAAAAATAACGAGTTTAAAGCCAACATTGGCAATAAAGGGAAACAACCGGTACCCGCCGCTTGTTTTCCTACTTAAAATCCTTGGCTACTAGGTAATTCTATTTACTTGGTCAAATTGAATAAAGAGTTCGAATACCGATTGATTAAATGGCCGACTGATCATCTATCCTGGAAACAGACAACCAGTCGTCCAGGGGCATAGGCGGCATACTTACCTGTCTAAACGTTTGGCCATACACAACAGTCGGTCAAGTGAGCAAACTTCAAATACTTAGACAAATTTGAACAAAAACAAAATATTTGATTAAAATGAGCCGGCCATAAAAGACCAGCAGAATATTCAAAACCCCGGCCCCCTGGCCGGGTAATTACAAAGCAAACGGCACGCAGGCCGTGAAAAGAAAAAAATATACTTAAAGCTTAAGAAGGGGGCAGTTCAGTATCAGCAGCAGCCGCCTGGTCAGCACTCTTCTTGCTGGACTCGGCCTTAGCTGCATCATTTTTTGATGCCTTACCCCCAAGTGGCACAAGCGCCACAACCGGCTCTTCCTCCTCCAACGCAACGTCCATCGCCTCTTCTTCAGCAGCCGCCAGGATCTGTTGATTATATATTTCCGAACACTGGCGGTACGTTCTTTCCCATGAGGCAAAGTCGGCACTGGGGAACAGTCGTTCCCAGGTCATGCGTTGGATTTGGGCGGAGTCTTCCACCATCTCCCGGACGAGCTCTTGTTTCTCTTGCTCGGCCTTGTCCGAGAGCTCTTGGGTAAGACTCTTCTCCTGGGTCACCAGGCGTTCTTTTACGTTAGCCAAAGATTTCTCCATGGCCTCGTAAGAGTGCATTTTTTTGGCGAAGGGGTTTCAGCTCGGCTTTAAGTTTGGTGACGGTCCCCTCCAGCTCGTCAACCTTCTTTTGGGCCGCCTCTAGCTGAGCCCGAACAGCGGCGGTCGCCTGCGCCTGATAATAAAGAAGATCAATGGTCAGTACTTCATTTTGGGCAATTTGAAACATTGCCTTATCACAGCTGGAGGCGGCCATAGCCTTTGCGGCCTTTACCTCTTTGTTTTTCCGATCAATCGGCTTGCGAAGGCTGTTGACTCGGAGCAGGGCCTAAGTACAAAGAAAAACAGGCGTCAGTTTCCAATCAAAAGAGTTAACAGGCGTCCTGGAACTCAAAAGCTCAAAAAGGTGCTAAGTATACCTCAGCTAGGATCCCTGAAATTCCATCGAGGTCTAGGGTGCCGGCACCCTTGACCGCCTCCCTGTCAGAGGGAGGAACTACTTTAACCATTGACTTGGCTACCTCAACCAAGTCAAGTCCCTGGGGGCCGGCTGCATTAAGCGAAAGGAAAAAACAAGTTAGACCTAATCAAGAAGGAAGCAAGGGTGAGTTTTTACAAGCAAGTGTCCATACATCTAGGCGGCCCCGCCTGGGTCTTTGAAGAAGTGGCCGGCTGCTTCTCAGCCGCCACTGTTTTCCTGGAAGACCCAGGAGAGCTTGCAACAGTCGTCCTCCGGGCCTTGGGGTCCGGCTGTTGCGAGGAAGAAGCCCTTGGAGTGCCAGACTGAAAACAAAAAGAGTTAGTATATGCATAATACAACTAAAAGGAGGAGTTTTCAAAGCTTACCAAGGGTGCCTCCTTGCTGGGGGAGTCGACATACGACTGCTTCATTAGTGAGACCCGCAGCATGGCCGCCGCAGTCTTAGATGCTGATATTTTACTCATGGCGTCGGCTGAAAGAAATAAACAGCAAAGTTAGTAAAAATTCCAAGTAAACAAGGCGTGAAAAAACAGAGTATTCGTCAGGCCGGCTACCTCTAGAGCACCGACTGCCGAGGCCACAGCCGGCCAAGAAGTACTCGTCATAGAGCCACTTGAAGCTCGGGACGCAATTTAGGGGTACTTGCTCTCGTACCCCTGAAGTAGAGTTCACCCTAGTCTCTACTTTGAAGAGTCCTTTGTCTAGGATCTCTTTTTTAGCCTTTGGGGGAACAGGCGGCATGCTGCGGCCGCCTGCGAGAAGAGGTGGATCCCTGTTCCACTTATTAAAACGTTTGTTCAGCTCCGTGTCTGAACTCTCGATAATAAGGAAGGTGTTCCGCCAATCCTTCCATTTGTTTGCCTTACCTCTCGTCATGAGGTAACCCCTATGGCTTGTCAATTGATACCAGCCGGTACCTCCCGACTTGGGGGTCCGGCTGAGATAGTTCATGTGGGCGAAAGCCTCAAAACTTGGCTCCACCCCGTTCAGTTCGCACCCGGCCACATAGCCGAGTACGTTTACCCAAGAGTTGGGGGCTAACTGCCATAACCCCAGATCATACCCATCTAAAATCCGCTGAACAGCCGGATGTAATGGGAAGCGCAGTCCAGCTTTGATGGCCGCCACATAGCAGCCAAAGCAGCCGTCACCATAGCTGGTACCAGCCGGCCAGACGACAGTATCTTCTGGATCCGGCACAAACAGTAAATACTCCGGGCCCATTTTGTGGTTAGCAATAAAGCTCGCCACGTTGTCTCGCATGGTTGCAATCCGGCCCCGGGGCACCCTGCAGTAGTAGGGGGCGTTTTCCTCTCTGTAAGAGGCGGACGGCTCTGCCCAATTATCCCCCTTCTCCACTGCATGAGAACTTCTCGCCTCTTGTAGGCGGCTATGTTTTTCTTCTGAGCCAGAAGAACTATGGTCAGAAGAGCTGGATTCGGACTCGTCCCCTGACGAGTCCGAAGAGGACGACTCCTCCCCTCTCCTAGAGGGGCCCGCCTCCTCTCCCTTAGAAGGAGCAGAAGGAAAATTAGACATGTCCACGGTTAGATGAGAAGGGAACACCTTGGTCCCTCTCTCAGCACTGTCAGCTTGACAGTCGCCTCGTTCTACATCTGGCGCCTGGTCAGATGTTTCGCTAAGGAGCACCCTTTGGGAGGAGCCGTCTGAGTTTGATATCATAGCAGTCTTTTTTGTTCTGGCCATCACGTTCTGCATAGACACAGATTCAGTCGGACTTTGTATAAAGGGCAAAGATGGGTCCAGAAAAGGGCAGGCGGCACTCCTAGTCCTAGATTCAGCCGTCCCCGGTGACCGGCTGATCACTAACTTAGGGCGTGTCGTGTGCTTCCATGGTGCCATTTCAAAAAATAAAAAGAAAATTAAGAGTAAGAGAACTGAGTTACCTGAACGGGTGACGGTTGATGAAGTCCTGGAAGTTCGGGTCAGTCGGCTTGTCAGAACAGGCGGTAGGCAGAAAAAGTCCGAAAATGTCAGAGCAAGTTCAGGGGTCCGAATGTTCTCGCAAAAGTTCTCAAATGTGAAAATGACCGAAGTCAGCACTTCCTTTTATAGGCAAAATGAGAAGGCGAAGGGTCGCTTCCAAATTCAAATTTGGGCGGGAAAATCTCTCGGCCGTCTGCAAGGTGACACCTGTAACGGGCCGTCGCCTGTCACCGTGCGACACCTGTCACAGGCGACACGTGACCAGTCGCGTGCCACCTGTGAGGGGCAAATGATTAGGGGATTTTTATCCACCAATCACCGTCTGACAAGTGGACCAACCAGGTTCCGCCACGTGTCCTTCACGAAGGCCAACAGGAGCTTGCCACGTGTCAGTCACAGATACGTCCTCCACGGACCACTTAAGACACGCCACGTGTCCACCCATGCCAAGTGGGACAACCGGCCATCAAGGCCCATTTCAGTCTAGAGGCCCGATCAGCCCTAGGTTTACCTTAAGCCTAGAGAGTTGCACGCTTCCCAAGGCTATAAATACTCGATTAATCCTCATTAATCAGGGAACAAAAAAAAAACAACCGAATAATTAAGAGATCAAGCAGAGAAGAACAGACTTATTAACAACCGGCTAATCACGCTAACAACGCAGATTACCAACACTAAGCACTCTCACCTAGAGAGATCTCATTACTTTACTTTCTGTATTGATTACTCCTTAATCAGGTACTAACTTGACCGTTGGAGGCGGAGCTCTCAGGAGTCTCCGTTATTTTGCAGGTACAGACGTCCGGTTCCAGTCTCGGAATTGTAACTCTCCCGCAGGACATCAGAAAACCCCGAAACAAGCCTCGTCTAACGTTTGGCCTTCATTTCTTCAACCCACATTCACTTAACCCTGGGATTGGAAGATGTGTAATTGTATAACATTCAAAAAGCAAGTAAAAAAAAAAGTAGCAAAGCAAAAATAAAACAATGTCTAAAGGCAAGTGTTCCAATGTCTTTGATATGAATACGTCTCAAATTGCGTCTCTCATCGAGTGCTCGGTACCGTGCCTGAGAAACATGAATGATAAGTGAGTGATGGACCGCATGATCTGAGATTGCCTACATTGATTCAAAAGAATGAAAAAAAAAGTTCAAAGCAAGAAAAAAAAATATATTGAAAATAAACTTGCAAAATTCAAAATTTTCAAATTCACAATTACACATCTTGGGAGCTTCTCTCGGGTCTTGAGCCTTTTACCCCTTTCTCCCTTAAACCATCAACTTAACCACATTACAACCCTTGAAATACCTCTTTGAGGTGTACATACACTTGTGCAAAGTTCGGTTAGAGCTACGTTCGGCCTGATTCCTAATGGATACGTAGGCAACCTCACATCGAGGTACGGCCATATTCATATTCATATCCATGCATGATCGAGTCAAAGAATATCCAATGCTTACCCCTACCCATTTAGATCTAGATTTGGGGGCTTGAACCCTCACCATTTAGCCTACTTAGCCTAAAGAGTCATCATCTTTGACTCTTCTCACATCTCTTTCCATCGCCATAACCCTTGCAACCAGCCTTAGTATCACATTCACACACTTCACTTACACATTCATATCCATATCATCCTTCCCTTTAGGAACCCTTTATCATGATATCTTATTTCCTTACTGCGCATGCTTCATCATCTTTCAAGATAACATTCATTAGAAGAAACGTTGTATACTTTCTTAGCTTCCTGACCTGAGCAATATTCATTGTTTCATGCATCGCATAATTTGCTGAGAAACATTTATATATCAATGATTTTTAATCATACAAAGCATATATATCGTGCTTAGCTCCTTGACCTAAGCAACGTTAATTATGCAATAATCACTTCATCTGTATACGTGCTTAGCTTCCAGACCTAAGTGAAGTTCAAGATCGTTTCTTTACACCATAAATGATGCTTAGCTCCAAGACCTAAGTTAATTCATCTATCGTGTCACATGATGTAATTTTCCTTAGCCTCCTGGCCTAAGGACATGCATCATGCATACATTACTTTCAAGAAAAGCAATTCAATCCATGCGATTCATTTTGTCTTGCTCAACGAGGAAGCGCAAAACTTCTTTCCTTTTTTCGCGTCTTTTCTTTTGGAAGGAAGTTTGAAAATAAAAGTTCAGTTTTCACATCTTTCTTTTTCGGGAGAAAGTCGGTACCCTCCACTCATGACAAAAATTGACAGAAAATTTATGCTTTTGCATCTTCGTTTGCTTGTGTCTGCACACACACATATACACACACACACACACTCACAAGTTATACACATGTCATGTCACATCAAGTCAAACTTGGTCAAGTTAGTGGTCAAGTCAATCATAGTATATACGAGTCCATTGGCAAATTTATTTTTGCAGGTCTTATCTACAGCCCACGTCCGGGGACAAACGGACCATTTACAGCCCACGTCCGGGAACAAGCGGACCATCTACAGCCCACGTCCGGGGACAAGCGGACCATCTACAGCCCACGTCCGGGGACAAGCGGACCACCATTATTTCATGATGCAAGGTTCTCGATACACAGAGACTTGCAATCTCATCATCTTTCGACTTTCCTCAAGCATGGAAAGTATTATCCGGTGGATTTTTCTTCAAGTATAGAAAACCGCCAAATTGGCTTTCCTCAAGCATGGAAGGCATTATTGGTGGAATTCTTCAAGCATAGAATGACACCATATTCATCAGTCGGCTTTCCTCAGGCTTGGAAAGCGTTATCGGTGGATTTTTCTTCAAGTATAGAAAACCGCCAAGTCGGCTTTCCTCAGGCTTGGAAAGCGTTATCGGTGGATTTTTCTTCAAGTATAGAAAACCGCCAAGTCGGCTTTCCTCAAGCTTGGAAAGCGTTATCGGTGGATTTTTCTTCAAGTATAGAAAACCGCCAAGTCGGCTTTCCTCAAGCATGGAAAGCATCATCGGTGGATTTCTTCAAGCATAGAATGACACCAAATTCATACGTCGACTTTCCTCGAGCATGGAAAGTATTATCCGGTAGGTTTCTTCAGGCTTAGAAAACTACCAAACTCCTCAGTCGGCTTTCCTCAGGCATGGAAAGCGTTTCAACAGACGTCATCCGGTGGATTCCTTCAAGCATAGGAAGATACCAAGCTCATTTTCCACCAATACACTGGTGTTAGATAAGCATTCTATCCCTTTACTCTTTTATCTGTAGAACTAACATTATTCTGCAGGTATCGGCGTATACAGAATGATTTAGGATCGCAGAACGTCTTAAATCATTCTCCGTCCCTATCGACTACTTTGATTATCGACGTTTCTACTAACTCAGTCAAAGTGGGGGCTTCTGTAGACACCTAAAAATGTCTCCCCAAAACCAAACCCGATGATGAACAACCTTTCACCGCCACTATTGGTCAGGTTTAGTATTTAAGCCCGAGAGTGCTTAAAAAATCGTATTTTATTAAATTCATATTTTTGAACAGTCCATGGATTAGTCTTGATGTTTGGTAAAAACATAGTGTTAATTTCAGCCCAAACTTATTAATTAATTTTTAGCCCAAGCCTTTTTATTTTATTGTTTTTTTATTTATTTTTGGCCCAAACCCTTTATTTATTTTTATTTAATTATTTTCTTATTTTAGCCCGAATAATAAAAGTCATAAAAGGCCCGAAATTATCAATCGGCACTTAAAAAACCGAAGGAAATTAGGGTTAAAAATGAATTTAGACGGAAAAACGGGCTGGAATTTCCCGCGCCACGGCAGGTACCTACCGTGTCACGGGAATCCTTCCCGTCTGACGGTGGGATTTCCCGTGACACGGGAGGTCTGCCGTGACACGGGACATTCCGTGTCTTTTCCGCGTAAACCCTTAACGCGTTTTTTATCCCGTTTTCTGAAAATTTCCCGCGTCACACTAAAAATGTACCGTGTCACGGGAAAGTGTATCGTCCGACGGTGGAGCTTCCCGTGTCACGGTACAGTTTGACCGTGTCACGGGATACTTTTTAGGGTTTTTATCATTTTAGGGTTCTGTGTGCTCCCTCAGCACATTTTCCCTATAAATACCCCCTCATTTCTGATGAACGGGGCACCGAGGAATTCGATTATTTAATTTTCTCTCTTCTATGCTTTAGCCTAAACACTATCCTACCCTTTTCTACTTCAAAATTCCTTCTTCAAGTACTCAAAGGAGTCCATACTTTACTCGTGGTTCTATCCTTAAGCCAAGGCGTGAAAGGTAGAATTGTTTGAGGGTTTGGCCCCAAAATCAACTTTACTTTATTTAATTTAATTTAATCATCGTTTTATTATTTCCTTGAAGTTACTAACTCGTTTATTATTTTGTAGTTGCAAACAAACAGAATCAAAGTAAGGATCATGCTCCTTTTATTTTTATTATTTTTCTAACGATTTTATGTTGTTGGAATTGTGATTAATTTGGTTTTAATATTAATGTTATTCTATTATTGATCACCGTATTTCATGTTTAAAGGGAATATGTAATTGAAAATCACGCTTAATAAGATAATTTGGACAACCGGTTTAGGGTCCTTTTAATCTTATTATTAATTGAAATGATCACAAATATTTTAGAATTATGTGTGCATTAATGTTCCACTAATTTAGTTAAATAATAGTTTGGAGAGAATTGAATTATTGTTTGTATGCCTTTGAGATCACAGGAATGCTTTTCAATATAAGAATCGAGTGGAGGCCAATACGGGCGAATGTGACTCCATGACTCACTTCGTACCATCATCCCCGATCCTCCTTTCGTGGTTCCGAACCATATGGAGTTAGTAATCTCATGGATTATGAATGGGGTGTAACCTTCACGGGTCAATTGTTGTTGCCTTCGTTGTCCCTTATTCGTGGTTGCCTTTTATGATCCGTGAACGGTTTACAAGTTCCTTAAAAACTTGTTGGCGGCTCCCTACTTTCCTTGTCCCTAATCGTATTATGTCAATTCCTACTTCCTATGAGTGCCAAGCATATTCACCACATGCTTTTAACGTAGGCGCACTTTGAGCGACGCCTACAAGTAGCCTCTTACATTATCCATGCCATGAATTTCCCGAGCCATTTGTTGTAAACGGCATAAGGCAACCGGGATTTGAGATTTTCTTGGATTGTTATTTCACAGATGAAATCCCAACTCCCGTCCATAAGGAGAAAGCACCCCCATGCTTTGACTTTAACGTCATGGGATTATTATTTGGGCGAGAAAAGAATGAGCCAACTTACAGAAAAGACAACTCCTCGCTCATTCAAACAGTCCTACAAAGCGAAAGCTTCGATCCCTCGAAGCTAATCACTCCAGCTGAAGGATCACTACAAGGGTGGCGCAAGACTATCAAGGTGACTACTCCAAGCGGAAGAAAAATATCCATCACAACAGGGCAAGGACCGATGTTTGAAGAGTCGTCTGAGTCAGAGTCTGAGTCGGAGTCTCTCCCTATAGAGTCTTCTGGGTCCTTAGAAGTAGCACCTTCCCTTCCTATTTCTTCTTCTAGAATAGTTAGTGATCAAGTCCCTGAGGACATATCACTCTTTGATTTAATGATCTCAGAGTATAGTAATATTTCTCCTTCTCCTTATTTCTTATGTTCTTCTCTAACCAAAGATGACGAGCATTGCTTAACTAACAATGAAAAAGACAAAGAACTTATTAAAGCAATGGAAACACTCGAAAAGAAAACATCGGTAATTGAAGAAACTGAAACGGTTGATATCTCAAATGATTCAACCAATAAAAGAGAAGTTAAAATCGAATTAACACTTAATGAACAAGAAAGAACCGATTTAATTAACTTACTTAAAGAATTTATCGATGTATTTGCTTGGTCATACGAGGATATGCCAGGCATTAATAGAGAAATAGCTCAACACACTATACCACTAATTCCAGGAATGAAACCCATAAAACAAAAGTTACGTCGAATGGAACCCGACGTAGCTCTTAAAATAAAAGAAGAAGTCCAAAAACAAATAACTACAGGTTTCATCAAGGTATCCAAATACCCCGAATGGGTCGCCAACGTCGTCCCAGTTCCGAAGAAAGACGGAAGGGTAAGAATGTATGTCGACTATCGAGATCTAAATAAGGCAAGTCCAAAGGACGACTTCCCTTTGCCACACATCGATATTTTGGTAGATAACATGACAAATCACGCGCTCCTCTCAGTCATGGATGGGTACGCAGGTTACAACCTGATTCTCATGGCAGAAGAAGACATGGAGAAAACAACTTTTATAACACCATGGGGCACTTACTGCTACACGGTAATGCCATTCGGGTTGAAAAACGCGGGAGCTACTTACCAACGCGCAGCAACTTCCTTACTCGATGACAAGATGCATAAAGAAGTCGAGGTATATGTCGACGACATGATTGTGAAATCAAAAGACCGTCCAGGCCATCAAGTAGCCTTAAGGAAATTTTTCGAAAGGCTAAGAAAATATAATATGAGGTTGAATCCATCTAAGTGTGCTTTTGGAGTTACCTCAGGCAAGCTTTTGGGTTATGTCATAACCTCTCGAGGAATAGAGATAGACACAACCAAGATCAAAGCAATCATGTCAATGCCACTGCCCAAGACTGAGAAACAGATTCAAGGATTTATTGGCCGGTTGCAATACATAAGTAGGTTCATATCAAAATTGACGACAATATGTGAACCAATCTTCAAAAAGCTCAAGAAGAATGTACCAGTGATATGGGATGATGAGTGTCAAAAAGCCTTTGAAAAGATCAAATCCTATCTTGCAAATCCTCCCGTATTAGCACCAGCACTTCCTGGAATACCTCTTAGGTTATATTTAACGGTTACCAAAGAGACAATGGGAACTATGCTAGCACAAGAAGTAGAAGGCAAAGAAAACGCAATCTATTATCTAAGCAAAAAGATGCTCGAATACGAAGCACGCTATACACCACTCGAGAAGTTGTGCCTCGCCTTGGTGTGGGCCACAACCAAGTTAAGACATTACGTGCTAGTGCATACCGTCTTCGTAGTCTCCCGATTAGATCCACTCAAGTACCTATTTGAGAAATCTACACTCAATGGACGCATATCGAGATGGATAGTCAATCTTTCCCAGTTTGATGTAAGGTTTATGCCACAAAAAGCTATCAAAGGATCCGTGGTGTCAGACTTTCTAGCAGACTTCCCAATAGAAGACTCGACGCCAATACAAGACAATGAATTTCCAGATGAAGACTTAATGGTCACTGAAGATGACACCTGGACCTTATACTTCGACAGAGCCTCAAATCAAAAGGGATGTGGCGTTGAAGTAAACTAGTATCACCTAAAGAAGAGCATGTTCCAATCTCCATAAAGCTTGATTTCGACGTTACCAACAATGCTGCTGAATATGAAGCATGTGTGGTAGGCCTTGAAACAGCTTTGGCATTTGGAGTAAAAAAGTTAAGGATATTCGGAGACTCTTCTTTAATTATCAATCAAATATCTAAAAGGTGGAAAGTAAGGAGCGAAAGTCTAGCCCCTTACCAAAACTATCTGGAAACTCTTACCGATCAGTTAGAAAAGGTAGAATACACATATCTACCTAGGGAAGAAAACCAATTTGTTGATGCCTTGGCAAGACTAGCCTCAATGGTTAGGATTCCCACGGAGATCGAGCAAATGCCTCTAACTATAGAGAAAAGACACAAACCAGCATACATCCAGGCTATATATAGAAGACGACGAAGTAGTCCAAGACGAAGAAGAAGAAGAACCGTGGTACACAGATATACTCAATTATGTCATCAAAGGAGAACACCCTCCCCATGCTGACAAAAGAGCAAAACGAGCATTAAGACTCTTGGCTTCCCAATATGTACTCATAGACAACGAGTTACATAAAAGGTTACCTAAGGGTCGAGCTCTCCTATGCGTAGGAAAAAAGAATGCACAAAGAGCAATGAGAATAGTCCACGAAGGAATCTGTGGCACTCATATAAATGGCAAAATGTTAGTCCAAAAAATAATGCGAGAAGGATATTATTGGACTACAATGAATAGGGATTGCCATCAATATGTAAAAAGATGCCCTAAGTGCCAAATCTATGTCAATTTACAACATGTTCCTCCATCCTTACTCTACACCTATACATCGACATGGCCATTCTCTACGTGGGGAATTGACATCATCGGCAAAATCACTCCCCAAGGAACAGGAGGCCACGAATATATACTAGTAGCAATTGATTACTTCATAAAGTGGGTCGAAGCGCAATCATACGCTAAATTCACTGCAAAACATGTAGCACTCTTTATCGAGAGGAATATTATTTGTCGATATGGAGTCCCACATGAAATGATAAGTGACAATGGAACTCACTTTCAAGCCAAATGCGAAGAATTGTTACAGAAATATGGCATTCAACATCATCATTCTTCCCCTTACAGACCTCAAGCAAATGGAGCAATCGAGGCAGCTAATAAAAATCTAAAGACTATCATCAAGAAAATGACGGAAAATTATAAAGATTGGCCTGACAAACTTCACTTCGCATTGTGGGGTTACTGCACGTCAATCCGTACATCAACAGGAAATACGCCATTTTCTTTAGTATATGGAATGGATGTCGTACAACCTGTCGAACTAGAAATTCCATCTCTACGCATCGCGTTAAAGAGCAAACTCGATGAAGTTGAATGGACTAGGGCAAGATATGAAGAGCTAATTTTACTCGATGAAAAACGACTAGAAGCTCTACATCACACTCAGTGTTATCAAACTCGTATGGCTAGGCATTTTAATAAGAAGGTCAAGACAAGAAACATCAAAGTAGGAGACTTGGTGTTAAAAGCATTAAGGAAAAATGTTTTAGATCCAAGGGGAAAATTTAGACCTAATTGGTCTGGACCCAACATTGTCAAAACAATCCTGTCAGGAGGTGCAGCAAAACTAACTGATATGGATGGCAATGAGTTCTCGAACATGACAAATCTTGACCAACTTAAGAAGTACTACCCATAATTACTTGAGTAGGATACTCAAGAGAGATACGTTTGGCCTGATTCCTTAAGAAAGGATACCTAGGAAACCCTTTACGGGTGCGGCCACTTCATTTTTCGACATACTCGCGTCCCAGAATTAATTAAAAATTCGATAGAAGATCGGCGAAATATCGGCGTCGCAGAGAAAACTCTGGCGCCAGCCAATGACCATCAGCGCCAGCTAACGGCATTGGCGCCTGGCGCCAGACGGCTGAGGACGGCGCCAGTTGCAGATAAGCGGCGCCAATTCACATTTAAATTCTGGGCATATTTCGGTGTTTTTCGGAAAATTTTCGACTTCCGTACTCGAAGAATTTCTGGAAAATTAATTTTTTCGGTTTTCATTGCTTTAATAAAATAAATTTAAAGTAAATAATTAATTAAAAGCTGAAATTTCATTAATAAAATAAAATTACATTATTGATGGAATTTTAATAAAGCTGAAATAAATTAACTTTAAGCAAAAAATATAAACTAAGTCTAGTAATTGGAAATTAAGCAATGCTCCTAATCTTTCTTTTCTTTCATAGCCCTTTTCCAATTTTTGTCTGCTTCCTCCTCCTCATCCATAACCTTATCTAGTAGGCATCCTTTAGAGGACCTACATTCAATCTTAGAGTAGATAGTTTCCCCTTTAGCTAGGACTCTATGCTTCTTTTTTACCCATACTTTTTTATATGTGATGTCAGCTTTCCTTTTTCCCTTATCTTTTGTAGTACTTTTCTTCCTAGGCATTGCAGGTGTTTTGAATTCAACTCTTTCACCTAAGCGTTCCTTGGCAGGAATCACCCTGTCACCCAGACGACTCTTCACATCAGTTTTACCCTGATCTTTCTTCAAGTCCTTTGAAGGTTTCCTCAGCAACCACTTCTTCACATCATTGGACAAGGAAGGAGGAACATTTTGGGTAATTACTTCCCATAAAGGTCTAGCACTCCAATAAGCATCAAATCTGTCTACTTCCTGGGAAACAGGGTACTCGTAGGGAGGACGAAGATCTCCGGAAGGAATATTCTGAAGCAAGTCGTATTGTCTTTTTACCCTGCAGGGATAATAATAAGTCATACGAGACAAACTTGGAAGACAGTAGAAAGGTTGCTTGTTGACATCAACCATCCTTTCTATTTTCCACCATGGGACGACCCACTTGATAGCAAAAGTACGAGATTCGAAGACTCTTCTCCACTCATGGCGCCCCATTTTAGAGAAACGTTTCTTCCTCCTCACGAAGCAATTCGGAGTGTACTTCTCAATGTTGTCCGGAGGGCTAATTAATTCTATCCTTTCCATTAGCCACATCTGTAAAAAAAATGCAATGCAAATAAATTATTATTACTATAGAAAAATATATTTTTTGATTTCTGTAATTAAAAATATTATTTTTCTACCTTTAATAAAATTGGAGAGCCTCGAAAAGGTGCTTTTGGGTTCCTTTTCAATTCATCAAGACTAATCATAGTCTCTCCAACTATCAATGGCATTGGATTTCTCCCTGATTCAATTTGTTCTAGTACGGTGGTTATAATTGATTGACCCTCATTTTTTTTACCACTACTAAGAAAAAATTGATTAAGCATGCAAAATAAGAAAGCCCTTCTTCTATAAATATGAAAAGATTCAGAAAGAGGTTTATCAAAATAATGGCGAGCAAATTCTTTCAAACTAACTATGTTGCCATCTACTATTTTTGATAAATCCCTTTCTTTTAAATTGAAGAAGCGTTCAAAATCCTTGTAATAATATGCATCTATTCTAGGGATTACTATGAGGTCTATCGCAGGGAAACCTAAAATAGCACCAAATTCTTCCGGTAAAGGGCTAATTTCATCATACCCTATTCTAAATCAATGAGTATCAATATTCCAATATTCTAGAGCGGTATGAATGAAATCTAAGTCAAGATCTACCCCTTTGATACCATAAATTCCCCCCCAAGTGAAACAAATCTAATTCTTTTCTTTCTTTGGCATTAAGAGACTGTAGGCGTCGCTCGAAATGCGCCTACGTTAAAAAGCATGTTGTGAATATGCTTGGCACTCATAGGAAGTGGGAATTGACATAATACGATTAGGGACAAGGAAAGTAGGGAGCCGCCAACAAGTTTTTAAGGAACTTGTAAACCGTTCACGGATCATAAAAGGCAACCACGATAAAGGGACAACGAAGGCAACAACGATTGACCCGTGAAGGTTACACCCCATTCATAATCCATGAGATTACTAACTCCATATGGTTCGGAACCACGAAAGGAGGATCGGGGATGATGGTACGAAGTGAGTCATGGAGTCACATTCGCCCGTATTGGCCTCTACTCGATTCTTATATTGAAAAGCATTCCTGTGATCTCAAAGGCATACAAACAAACTATTCAATTTGCTCCAAACTATTATTAAGCTAAATTGGTTTAATATTAATGCAACCATTGTTGGCAAGCATGTTCTAAGGAGAGAGGGAACACCGTAGGGAAGAGTGTTACGTCCAATCCCTTAAGAGCCATGGTTGCAGAGAACGCCTTCAAATGGAATATTGGATTGTCAATAAGCTTGAACTTTGGAATATCAGCAGTGGAGAACTTTTCAGGGAGTCTATCCTTCACATCCAAAGGAGTGGGAGGCCGTTCCACATAAGTGAAATCCTCAGAAATCTTACTCATTTGTTCCTTCAGTTTGTCAAGGGTGGAAACAGTGACCTTGTTTTGTTCCATGGTAGTGACCCTAGTGGTAAGGGTTTGCATCATGGAAGACAGTGCCTCAATGGATTTGTTGATGTTCTCAATGTCTTCTTTAGTGGCCATTGAAAGGTGATGAGTAACGGAGATGACAAAGTTCACTTTGAACGCCTATTAGATCTGAGAGATTGTTGCGGTAATGGCTAGAACCGTATTGATCTATCTCTGTTCCTTGAACAAGTACTGTGAAATAAAACAATTCACTTAATTGTTTGACTCATTTCTCAAGATAGGAAAGGAAGGAAAAAATAGACATTTGAAAACAGGTGAGAAAACTCCACTCATTTTTTTTATTATGACGAAAAAATGGTGCATGAACCTAATATACGATCATAAACGACCTGGTGCACGACTCGAGTCGGAACATAAAGAAAGTGTGTGAACTATACTTGACTCGTGAGTGATCAAGTGATGTTATAAGACTCGTGGTATGATAGTATGGCTAGACATGTGAACAATAACCAAAATGACTGACGAGAGGAACAAATTAACACGGAAGACTAAACTGACGCTTTTTTTTTATAGGGGGTGACGTGGCACGGGACACTTCTCCCGTCAGACGGGTTAAATTCCCGTGTCACGGCAAATTTTTTTTTTTCAAAGGGGGTGACGTGGCACGGGACACTTCTCCCGTCAGACGGGATAAATTCCCGTGTCACGGAAAATTTTTTTTTTTTATAGGGGTGACGTGGCACGGGACACTTCTCTCGCCAGACGGGATAAATTCCCGTGTCACGGCAAAATTTTTGTTTTTTTTTTTCAGAAAATAAAAATAATAATTTTGAAACAGTGCTTGTTTATTTTTAAAGGGAGGATACCATCCGACTTACTTAAAAAAAATGACATAAAAACAAGACTTTCCCTAAAATACGGTCAAAAAAAGTGGTGCACGACTTAAAGCAAAAAAGTGTGTAAACACGACATGTGAGTGATTAAGTGAGGTTATGGACGCGTGTTTTGACCGTATAGCTAGACACGACCCAAAACTGGACACAGCATTCGCACAAAAATCGAGAACAAGACTGACAGGACACTTTCCAGGGCACCGTGTCACGGTGCAAACTGTCGTGACACGGTGCAGTCTACCGTCAGACGGTAGACTTTCCCGTGTCACGGCACTATTCACCGTGACACGGCAGAACATGCCGTGACACGGTGCGCAGTTCCAGGTCAGTTTTGTGATTTTTTCAGATTTTAATCGATTTTAAGTCCGTACTAATTACTATGTGAGAATAAAAACCCTCGGTCATGAGTCAAACAAAAAGAGCGAACACATTAGGGTTAGCACCGAACAAACACATAGCATTTAGGCACGATGATGTAAAAAAATTTCACAACCTAAAGTCAAGATCTATGTTCAACTATTGGTCAATCTTTGGGTGTCAAAAGGGTACCATGGTTAAGAGTTTGGACGCGTTAGCAAGGCAGACTCCCTTGAGGGTTTATGCCAACGGGCGGCTCTGCGAGTTCGTGATGAAATCGAACTCGACTCCATGGTTTGGGTGAATTTAATGACTCAGATGAACCCTTATTGCCATGAGCGTTTTTTGGGTTGATAGAGCTTTAATTCCCCGGGGCTAAGACGCATGTAGAACACATACGTTTTTTCAGAAAAATCGAAGGAAGTCGACTGTGGGAAAAGAAAATAGGTCACCGAACTGATTTTAGGACTGCCGTGACACGGCAGAAATTCCCGTGTCACGGTACAGTGTACCGTCATACGGTACACTGTACCGTGACACGGAAGACTCTGTCGTGACACGGCAGTCTGAAAATCTGACTGGTGCCCTGTTTTCCTTCGCGCGCAATCAAGTTATCCAATTTTTCCTACGGGACAGACCTGAATGCGACGTTAAAACGTCTATGCAGATGAAAAAAATGCCAAATTAATCACAGGAATATTTTTTTTCAAGAATCTTTCAAGTCTCATCCACTCATCTTAATTAAATACCGATCACTCAAATCGATAAATAATTAAGAATCCTCCCCAGTGGAGTCGCCAAATTGTAGGCGTCGCTCGAAATGCGCCTACGTTAAAAAGCATGTTGTGAATATGCTTGGCACTCATAGGAAGTGGGAATTGACATAATACGATTAGGGACAAGGAAAGTAGGGAGCCGCCAACCAGTTTTTAAGGAACTTGTAAACCATTCACGGATCATAAAAGGCAACCACGATAAAGGGACAACGAAGGCAACAACGATTGACCCGTGAAGGTTACACCCCATTCATAATCCATGAGATTACTAACTCCATATGGTTCGGAACCACGAAAGGAGGATCGGGGATGATGGTACGAAGTGAGTCATGGAGTCACATTCGCCCGTATTGGCCTCTACTCGATTCTTATATTGAAAAGCATTCCTGTGATCTCAAAGGCATACAAACAAACTATTCAATTTGCTCCAAACTATTATTAAGCTAAATTGGTTTAATATTAATGCAACATAATTCTAAAATATTGGTGATCACTTGATTAAACAACAAGATTAAAAAGGATCCTAAACCGGTTGTCCAAATTATCTTATTAGGCGTGAGTTTCAATTACATATTCCCCTTAACATGCAATATGGTGATCAAAATAAATAATAGAATCAATATTAATATAAAAACCAATCTGATCATAATTCCAACAATATAAAAATCATTAGAAAAATAATAATAATAAAAAGAGCATGATCCTTACTTTGAATCTGTTTGTTTGCAACTACAAAATAATAAACGAGTTAGTAACTTCAAAGAAATAATTAAACAACAATTAAATTAAATTAAATAAAAATAAGGTTGATTTTGGGGCCAAACCCTCAAACGATTCTACCTTTCACGCCTTGGTTTAAGGACAGAACCTCGAGTAAAATATGGACTCCTTTGAGTGCTTGAAGAAGGAATTTTGAAGTGAAAAGGGTAGGCTAGTGTTTAGTTTAAGAGCATAGAAGAGAGAAAATAAGAATCATAGAATTCTAGTTGCCCCGTACATCAGAAATGAGGGGGGTATTTACAGGGAAATGTGCCAAGGGAGCACACGGAACCCTAAAATGATAAAAAACCCTAATAAATTATCCCGTAACACGGTCAGACTGTACCGTGACACGGTTAGACTGTACCGTCAGATGGTACAAGTTTCCGTGACATGGTCAGTTTTGGAGTGACGCGGGAAATTTTCAGAAAACGGAACGGAAAACGCGTTAAGGGTTTATGCGAAAAGGACACGGAACTTCCCGTGTCACGGCAGACCTCCCGTGTCCCCACTGTCAGACGGGAAGATTTCCCGTGACACGGTCAGGATGTACCGTGTCACGGTCAATTCCAGTCCATTTTTCCGTCTAAATTCATTTTTAACCCTAATTTCTTTCGGCTTTTTAAGTGTCGATTGATAATTTCGGGATTTTTTCTGACTTTTATTATTCGGGCTAAAATAAGAAAATAATAAAATAAAAATAAATAAAATGTTTGGGCCAAAAATAATAAATAATAAAATAATAAAATAAAAAGGTTTGGGCTTAAAATTAATTAACAAGTTTGGGCTAAAATTAAAACTATGCTTTTACCAAACACCAAGACTGATCCATGGACCTTTCAAAAATACGAATTTAATAAAATACGACTTTTTAAGCACTCTCGGGATTAAATACTAAACCCGACCAATAGTGGCGGTGAAAGATTATTTATCATCGGGTTTGGTTTTGGGGAGACATTTTTAGGTGTCTACAGAGACCGACACCATTCATGGGTGTATTGGGTAAAAGTTTTGGTGACTAGAGACATGATATTATTTTTCTAAGGCCAAGAATTATTTTATTTGCTGAAATTATGAAAAGAATCGGCTGGGTAGGGGGCTATTTATGCACGATTTAGGAGCAGTTTTAATCGAGGTAGAATACGGAGACAATGTTAATTGGCGCTAAACGCCGCGATTGGCGCCAGACGCCAAAGCTTGGCGCCACACGCCAAGTGTAGCGCTTGGCGCTACATCCAATTGTGTGGCGCCAGCTGGCGCCAATCTTCCACGTCATGCGCGCTTTCTAAAATAGTGTTTTTACCTTAATTCGAGTCTACTAATGACTTTACGGCTCCCTTATCTTTTTCTAAACATCTTTTTATTCTTCTTTTAATTAATATAGCTATTATATTATTATATTATTCTTTTTTGGATTTTATTTAGGTTAATTTCTAAGTTTTTTTATAAACCCAAGCTTTTATTTGATTTTTCCTTTTTTCATTTTTCTTTTTGGGGGAGAAAGTCGGATACCCTCCATCAATAATAAAGATGTTGGAATTTTTGCGTAAAATTACTTGTCACACTTTCTTGCACACACAAACATGCACATAATAATATAAATAAAAAATGAAAAAACATGATAAATAAAATAAACTCATAATAAGTATGTATATACAAAATATGTCTAAAAAAATGAGTCTAAGTCAAAGTTCTATACAAAGTCAAAATAAAAAAAATCACAGGAACAAACTACGGCGTCGGGGGACGTACACCCATCATCTCGTAAAACTGCGCCGTACGAGGAGTAACCTTTCCACCAGCTCCGGCTCCAGCTCCAGTCTCCGCAGGAGGAGGAAAGCTCGACGTGGGTCCACTCCATCCGAGATCAACCTGAGGTTGAGGCTGCAGAGGCTGCTGCGATGACGAGCCGACCTCGTACATCCCACCACCACTAAGAGACGAGGTAGCCTCTCCCTGGCCTGCCGGCGCAGCATGAACACCCTCAGAGGAAGAACCCGAGCCCTCCGCCACAACGGCACGGGCAGCCACAGAGCGACCGCCTCTACCCCCTGATGTAGTGCAGCGACGCCTCGAGCTAGACCTCGCCGGATCCCTCCGCACCTCAGGTCTCGTGCGGGTGTGAGAAGCAATAGGTTGACCCTGCAAAAAGAATTAAATCAGAAACAAGGCAAAATCAAAGCGGAAATGCAAAAACATATGAAAGAAAGACTACCTCCTGGACGGCGTCGTCCCGACGGCAGGTAGCCGCATTCCTCATCCGGACGAGCTGGCTCCGGAAGGCATCTATGCATCGTGCCATCACCGAAACCACCTCGCGCGAGAACTGTCAAAGAAATAAGTCAGTAAACATGCATAATATATATGGACAAAAGTTGCAAATAACTAAGCTTACCCGAGTCTGGTGGCGAGGAATCGACCGCTCTACGAAGCGCTCGCCCTCGGGAGCCGGAGGAATCATCTCCTCGATCGGCCCGTATGTCCCCTAGTAATGGATAGACATACGGGGTGGCACGAACTCAGCAGCATCGTCCTAATAAAGCAAAACAAAATCAGTAAAGCATTACTCGGGGGCTACTTAATGAAAGGTAAAAGCAAAAAAATCGTACCGCCACATCCTCTGCCGATACAGGAACTGGAGCTAACAACGGCAATAGCTCCTCAGCATAGCATCGCCCGGGGATCGTGCAAGATCGCCAAGGGGTACCAGCTCCCTCCGACATGCTCAACAACCTCGCGGCGTCAAACATGTGACGTGGTGGAGGAGCAGGAACGACAAAAACATCAGAGGAATGCTGTCTAGTAACCCTCTCTCCCAGGTACGCGATCGCTCCGTAAGTCCCCAGGAAATAGCGACGCTCAGCAGAATATTGTGCGGCTAACCCAGGGACTGCCAAGCCAACCCATGGCCGGTACACCACCTCAGGCTCCTGCAAAGAGCATCAATCAGGCGAGAGTCTACCTAAAGCATCACGAAAAGGCAAATAAGAAAAAATCGTACCGCGATGATCCAGTCTCGGACATATGCAGTGGACATCCCCACACGGCGGCTGCCCCAAGAAGCACTCACTGGAAATCCGCGCGGCGACGGTCTCGCCGGCGCAGCAGAAGGGAAGTACTCGTAGAACCAGATCTACAAGGAGTTAAAATTATCAGCAAGTTCTAGCTAAAGTGTATAGTTAAACTTTATAGGGAATAATGTTTACCTCTACGACCCTCCAAAAGGCGGACAAAGCAACATTCGTCCCAAAGGACCGGTGTCGACACGAGTCCCTCAGCGCACGAATGAAGTCAGCATAGGCCAAGCTGGCCCAGTCATATGTCCCGATCCGGTGTAGATCGCGGACAGCAGGAAGGTAGTAAAGCAGCGCCCTACTACCCTTGTCAGGGGAGAACGTCCCTGACAACAAAATAAGCGCAAAGATACGCACCCGCTGTTCTCGGGTGGTCGCATCATCATCGAAAGCCGCTGCCAGAGTCGAGCGGCGAATCCCCCTAGCACTAAACTGAGATGACTCGACCTCGGCTCGGACCCGAATGGTAATCGGCCCCAACAGCTCCTCGACCTCGGGAGAAAAGACGTCGATCCCACTGTCGAACGGCAGTGGCACAGAGCTAAACTCCAGTCCTGTGATGAGACTGAAGTCCGTAGGAGTGACCATCATCTCACCCCAGGGAAAGTGGAAAGTGTTAATGGTGTCCCAGAAGAACTCCACGAGAGCACGCACTACGTGGTGACCCCCGCTGGAGGCAACCATCGCCTCGGAGGTCTCAAACAATGCATCTCGTCTCAACGTCCCTAGCGATGTGTATCTTGTACAAATCGCCCAATCCATCATAGCCGGAACCGTGACAGTGCGTCCTCCCGACAGTGATGCCCCGTCTCACCCTCTCAGAAATGTGGTGGACGGGGGCAAAGAACAGGGTCCGCTTATCCCACTCGGGGAGTCGACCAAGCGAAGTGGATGGTGCGGCGTCGTCCTCCACGGGCTCGTGTTACCGTCGAGTGTCTCGGGACCGTTAACCAGAGCCTCGCTGTCTATCCATGCTACATTGCGCAGAATTATCATAAATTAAGGTTCTATAGTATCTAAGGATTCGCCTAGCCGCATGATACTATGTTCGCAAAAAAAAACAGAGTACGTAGTACCAAAACAGAGCACAAATTCAAATTGAGCATATACGGCATTTTTCAAGAAATCAAACAATTTCTTGCAATACTATAGTAATTATTGTGACAAATTGGACAACAATTGCTAGCAAAAACATCAAGAACAAGTCACATTGCATTCCCGACCTTAAGAGGTCCAACAATGGCAAATTGCTCATTTCTTCACCAAATTGAGTCAAACAAGTCTCAAATTATTCCCAAGGCAATACATAAACATAATCAAGCAATTTCATGGCATAAAATTTGACAAACAAAGAGAATTAAGCATTATAAATTTCAAATTTTAAGAAATTCGTGAATAAACATGTGCAAAATTCATCAAAACCGATGTGAGTTTGAAGAAAACTTACATAGATCGGGGAAGTAGATGAAAAGAGCTTTAATTTGAAACAAATTTGAGTGAATTTGGTTGAGAAACGAGCAAGAACGGAGCAAGCGAAATTCTGGAAGTTTTCGAGTGAAACCGCGACGAGCAAACAACAAAATGAAGAAGAAAGGGTATTTAAGGAAAACCCCGTTCTGGCGCCAAGCGCTAGGCTTTGGCGTCAGAAATCAGGCTTGGCGCCTGGCGCCAATACCAGCGCCTGGCACTAAGGCTATTTGACTAGCGTTGATGCTTTTTCAGCGACGCCAACACACTCAGCCACTCAGTGAGGTTGTTCTACCTTTTTGCAACATATTTTTGGTTCCTTGGTATGCCAGTTAGCCCCTCTAAGCAATTTGACACAATTTTTAATAATCAGCTTGATTGCACAAAGTGATCGACCTGATGAAAGATCGCCTCACTTAGCTTAAAGCGCCTAAGCATTGGCTCATTAACAAAAGACGCCGACATAGTGGTTCATTCGCAAAAGGCACCGACGTACAGGTTCAAAGCAACAAAAGCGCCGACATACAGGCATAGCGGAAGCAAAGTTCAAGCGAGATTTTAAAGATCGACAAGCGGAGATCTTCGGTAATTTCCTTTGGAAAATTATCGCAACAAATGAGGATAGCTTCAAGCGAGGATATCTTCGACGGCATTCCCTAGATTGTGGAGAGTTGTCACAAACAACTGAAGGTAATTTCAAGCGAAGTTGTCTTCGACCATGTTCCCTTAAACGTGGAGGATGGTCATAAAGCAGAAGAAGATTGTTTCAAGCGAAATAATCTTCGATGGTATTCCCTTGGACGTGGAATAATCTCAATACGGATAGGGATTGTTTCAAGCGAAGCAATCTTCGATAATGTTCCCTTGGAAGTGGAATATTATCAAAGCGGGAGAGGATTGTTTCAAGCGAAGCAGTCTTCTATACTGGAAGCAGTTACAAGCGTAGCAGTTTTCAAGCGGGATGGCATTCTTTTGGCAGGAGGTCATCAAAACAAAGTAGCAGAAAATCAGTTACTTTCAGAGACGTGTGCTCGACGGTGTAAGATACGTGTTTCTTAACTCTTTTATATGTTTAACTAACGCTAGTTTGAGGTATCGGCGTTACAAGAGTGTTTTAGAATCGCAGAATTTTCTGAATCATTCTCCGTCCCTATCGATACTTTGACTTTTGTTTTCGAAACTTGCGTTTCTCCAAACTCAGTCAAAGTGGGGGCTTCTGTAGACACCCATTTGTGTCTTCCCAAAAACCAAACATAGTGATGAGTACCTTTCACGTCGAATCATAATCGAATGAAGTGAAAGTGTGGAAGGTTTAGTGTTGCGGATAGTTTTAATTTCTTTTCTCTTCTCTATGTTTTTGAAAACTTATTTTAAGAAAAACAGCCAATCCAGTTTGGTTGGTCCATGATATGGGTCTAATAGTAGTGTTGTTGGATGGGGCTTGACATGAGCTTTCCAACGATATATTATAAGCCCAACTCCGATGAATATTGAGGAAGTTATGGCCAATTTACTGAACTGGGCCCGTTTTGAGCCTTATATGCGGCCCAATGATCTAGGGGAGGGCCTAATATAGATTTATCATTCCTAATACGATTAGGAATGGTTTTAGTCTTCTAGATTCTTCTAGAAGGTTCTTTTCATTCCTTATTCAATTAGCATTGATAAATTGACTTTTGTTGACTTTTCAGAGTTTTAATTAAAATCAAAGAGCATTTTTGAGGAAAATACGATTTTATCCTCCTGTACGGCAATTTTTATCTGATTTTAAGAAAACGCATAAATTTCCAGGTCAGCGCTAAACGCTAGCTGTAGCGCACTAGCGTCGGCGCTAGCCTTGGCGACTTGCGCCAATAGTCAGCGTCTGGCGCCAATAGCCAGCGTTGGCGCCAACCTTGTTTTACGTGCGCCAGACTTTGTTTTTTTAATTTTATTTTTTGGCTGATTTTCTTTATAAATAACGTTGTAAAAACTCCGTTTTCATTCACCTACAACCAGTTTTCATTCATCAATTCTCCCTCATTCTCTTCTATAATCATTCACCAACTCTCATCAAGATTTTCTTGATTATTCTCTCTCTCTCTTTTCTAAACTAGCCTTTTACAAATAAAATTCCGCATTCATTAGATCTAGAAACACCTAGCCATATTCGAAGTTGCCTTCGCCCTAGACGTGAAAGGTTTAATTTCTGAGGGTTTGGTCCTAAATCTCTCTTTCAATTATTTAATTTAATTGTTTGATTATTATTTTCCTTGAAATTACTAACGTGTGTATTTTGTTATTAGAAAGAGGTACGAGGCATCAAAGTAAGTACTTTAATGGTTTTTATTGATGTTATGATGTAGAAATCATGCTTAGATTGTTATTATGATTCCTAGTATCATGTCTAGGGTAATTTTAATGTCAAATATGATTATTACGATGCTTCTTATGTTCTTCCTAATATTTATGATTGTTAGTATCATGTTAGGGTTAAAGCTTTGATTTTTATTGTTAGTGACATGCTAGGGTTTGTTATTAATCTTGTTAGCATCATGCCTAGGATCTTGCTATTATTATGCTTTAACATGATTATTTTAATTATAATTTATTATTATGATTGTTATAATTATTATAATTATTATGTTGCTTGATATATTTATTGTTATTGTTTGATCACGCCTTTTATGCATGTTTAAAGGGAATTGGTATTTGTAATCACGCTTAATAAGATAATTAATAATCTTGTTAGGGTTAATTTGATTGTAATTCAAGTGATCACCAATAATATTTTATTTGTGCATTAATGTTTAACCAACATAGATAAACAAGTTTAGGGTTAATCCTGTTGATTGCATGTTAGTCAGAAAGCGCACATGAATACGATCAGAATAAAGTAGAGGCCTATTATTAGGGCAGGTTCAATCTCTTTTAGGTTGGATTTGTACCTTCATCCCCGAACCCTATTTGGTTCAAGACCTTATGGAGTTGACGATCTCTTGGACCGTTAAGGGGTGTAACCTTCACCTCGTGAACGGTTTACAAGTTCCTAAAAAACTTGTTGGCGACTCTTTTGCTCTATCTTCTTTCCCTTTGGACGCCACCGTACTTTAGTGTATGATCACAGTGGGGTTCAAGCTAGGGGTTAACGCTTGAAATTATTCCCTACACCATTGTAAGTGTAAGATAAGCTTACATAGGCAAGAGTTTTTTCATTAACAATACTAGAAAAATTACACTTTTGAGTTCTTTTAAATTTATTTAACTTCTATTAAAATTTTAATTAATTAAAAAAAATTGGAAATTATTAGTTGACCCCACTAGTACAAAATTGGGCTTAAGTAACACTCATTGGTAACACTTTAAAAAATTTAGGATTATTTGATTTTTACGTAACACTTTTGTAACATTGTCATATTAAGTAACATATTTTGTAACACATTAATATTATGTAACACTTTACGGTAACACTTTATATTAGGGGATTTTTTACGAAACTAAGCCTTATTAGTAAACTATTTACGAATATAGACGCGTGGCCAAACTATTTACGAAACTGAGCTTCTGAGGTAAAACGCTGCCTCGGTCAGCGTTTTTCCTCATTTTTATTTATTTAATTTGTTTTGAATTATGTATTTTGTGAAATACAAAATAAAAAATAAAAAAAACTGAAATACACAAAAACGCTGCCTCAGTCAGCGTTTTTGTGTTAGGCTATAACAGGCCTTAAAACGCTAACTGAGGCAGCGTTTCATTAATACTAGAAACACGCTGCCTCAGTCAGCGGTTTTGCCTGGTATATTCTTCCAGGAAGACGCAACGCATTCACTCTTCCTCAAAACTAAAAACTCAAACTCACTCTTCCTCAAAGCTCTGCCGTCGTCGTCGCTGCCGCCGCCGCCTGCTGCCTGCCACCGTCGCCGCCGCCTACTGCCTGCTGCCGCCGCGCCTCTCCTCTTCTTTATAATCACATTTTTGGTACTTCTCACTTATTTGTTTTTAAAATTTTAAAACCTAGGTTAGTTTGATAATTATATAGTACATTGTTTTAATTTGATAATGTTGTTGATTATTCTAAGTTAGTTTGATGTAAATTGATAATTATGTTGATAATTCTAAGTTAGTTTGTTGTAATTTGATAATAGTTTAGTATAAAAGCCCTAAATTGATGTTAGTTTAGTAAGAAAGTTTATGATGAAATTGTGGAAATGTTTGGTAAAAATGTTGAAAATGTTGATGAAATTGTTGATATTGTTGATGAAATTGTTGTTTTAATTTGATAAAATAGCCTACATTGTCTTTTAATTACGAAAATTATGTTATGTAGAATACGTTGGTTGTTAGTGTGAATATGTTCGTTCTGTACTTTGTTTTGGTTGTTATGTGAATTGGAACAATGATGGTTAATTATGTTTGTAGTGTGAATTTCTTGGTTGTTATTGTGCGAATTGGTGGAGATTGCATGCAATTAAGATGTGTTTTTGGTTGTTGTATAGAATATGGCTGCACAAAACGCAGCTTTGTTATGCCGATGGGGGGGTGAATTTGTGTCTGATGGACCGAATGTCCAGTATAGTGGTGGAAATATGGAACCATTGCCACTTGGACCAGACATGACTTTCAACGATCTGATGAACGAGGTTCATAGCATTATTGGCTTAAACCGAATGAATGTACAACTTAACATTCAAATGAGGTTTGAGACTAATAATGCGGTTCAAGTGTTACCTTGTTCTAACAATAGACATTTGAAAGCTTTGAGGAGCGCTGTTTTAATGAGGGGTTATCCACATGAGATATATGTAGAAATAGTGTCTACGTGTACGCAACAAAGTACTCGACTAGATCAACAAGCTACCTATTTTTCCGGTTACACAGAGTCCTTCCGAATGCCCTCACAAGACATTCCATCAACTGAATATGGGATGGGGTCCTTCAGCAGACTGCTTCATGACGATCGGTTCCAGATGCCGTTGAGTTCACATATAGCTTCACCTGTATATGGTGGAACATCTACGACAATGTTTGGCCAATCTGGGCCTTCGACATCGAACACAGTTATATCTTCTCCCATGCAACTCCAAAGTTATTCACCTACGCAGCATGATGATCATACATCACCGTCTCAACCATTGGTGAATCATCTTGAAAATCTACAACATATGGTGAATAACGAGTTGTCTCTGTATGATGCGCTCCGGGAAACAAATGATGAGGCTGAGAGCGAAGAGGAGGAACCAATTATGGATAACATGGATGTTGATTCTACAGACATGGAAGGTGGGGAGGCCATGGTTAGAACTCCTATTCCTTGGTTAAGTCAAGTAAATGAGAATTATGAGGTTGATCAATATTGGGCCGAATCAGGTAGTCATACAACATTTGTGATCGGGGGGGAGTTTGAGAAGGGTATGTTCTTTGAATCTAAGAAACTGCTTCAGGAAATGGTGAAGAAGTATTCTATACAAAGGAACCAATTCTACACCACAGTGACCTCGAATGAGAAGGTCCTTCATCTACGGTGCAAGAAGAATTGTGGTTGGTCGCTACGAGGCACCAAAAAAAGTGAGCACTCAGATACCTTTACCATAGTCGCATACAAAGGCCCGCACCGGGACACCTGTGTCACTGAAGTGTTATCTACGGATCATGCACACTTGGATTCATCCTTAATTTCCGATTTTGTGAAGTTTTTTGTGCAGAAAGATCCATGCTTGAAAGTTGAATTTATATAGGAACTCATATCCAAGCATTTTCAGTTCAACGTTACTTATCGAAGAGCATGGTATGCTAGGGAGAAAGCCATAGCTGAAGTATTTGGAGATTGGGAGAGTTCTTATGGCCGACTTCCGCACTTCATGGAAGCACTCAAACAGTCAAACCCGGGAACCGTTGTTGTATGGAAACACAAAGCTCTGGTAGACGATGTTTATTACAGCAACATGGAAGTGTTTGAACGAGTATTTTGGGCCTTCGGCCCTTGTGTTGAAGGTTTTAAACATTGTATGTCTGTCATCTGTATCGATGGGACGCATTTGTACGGGAAATTTAAAGGAACATTGTTGGTTGCTACAGGTGTGGATGCAAACTTCCAAGTATTTCCGCTTGCATTTGCGTTAGTCGAAGGGGAAAACATTTCCAGCTGGTCTTGGTTTCTGGGCTGCATTCGGGTTCATGTCACTCAACGGGATGGCCTCTGTGTTATATCTGATCGACATGCTGGGATCATTGCAGCAATGAATGACCCTAACGTTGGATTCACCGAGCCGCGAGCCTATCACAGGTTTTGTGTTCGGCACTTGGCTTCTAACTTGAAGACTCACGTGCAAAGAAACGACATGAGAGATATGTTCAAGGATGCTGCGTACCAAAGGCAGGAAAGAAAACTGGTAGCTGATATGAGTTTGATCGGTCAGGCGTGTACCAAGGCCATACAGTATATTGTCCAAGTGCCCTTGCCTATGTGGTCTTTGTTTCACGATGCTGGTCGCAGATATGGGATATGTACTACGAACTTCTCAGAAACATTTAACAATGTGTTGAAGGGTGCTCGATTTCTACCTATCATGTCCCTTGTGGAATTAACATTCCACATAGTCAATAAGTATTTCACTGATAGAAGGGAATTATCTCAGACTAGATCTGAACAGGGACTTGCATACTCCCCCAAAGTCACATCCATTATGGAGAAAAACATTGCAAAGGCTAGATGTCACAAACTGGAAGCGTATAACCGTCGACTGCATATATATCAAGTTGAAACAAAGAGGGGAGATACAATTAGTAGAAAAGGAGGCCATAGACATACTGTTAACTTTCAGTTAAGAACGTGCACATGCAATAAACCACGGATCTTCCACCTCCCATGTTCTCATGTTCTAGCAGTTTGTGTGAAGTATTCGATATCAAAGCGGCCATGGGTGGACCGGGTACTGCAATCAGAGGCCTACGCAAATGATTGTAACAGTTGGATTTTTAGATTGAAGTATGAGATTTGAAATTCTGTATTTTGTTATCGCTTATATGTAATTTTTACTTTATAATTGTTGGATTATAACTGTTTATGAACAGATACCATGGACACCCGAGATAGGACACCCGGACCCACAGACCCTTCTGTCCTTACACTACATGACACACATCGTAGCGTTGACATTTGGAGTCAGTCGGTTGATCCGGCGGGCATACTGACATGCAGGCACTACACTGTTGCGTTCCTTGGCGATTGGGTTATCGATCCCCGCATTCTGCCTTTCGTGGAGTACGGTAGTTTCATGGGTATACATCGGATGGCGTTCAGAGAGGTCGACCCAGCGCTTGTTACTACGCTTGTGGAGAGATGGAGGCAGGAGACGCACTCCTTCCATCTACCTGTTGGGGAAGCGACCGTGACGTTGCGAGACGTGGTGATACTCACACGGCTTCCCATTCATGGGAGTCCGGTGTCTGGATCTGCGTTGGCCGATCCCCTCGTTTATGTAGCTCAGGTTCTCGGGGTTCAGCCAGGACCGGACGATATCAGGGGCGGCGGATTGAGGACCGGCTGGATACGCGACACTTTTCGTGTGTTGCCTGATGGTGCTGATGAGGCCACTACTGCGAGACATGCTCGAGCGTACCTTTTTCTGCTCATCTCGGGTGTGTTGTTCGGTGGCAAGAGTGGCAGCCATTTACAGATCATTTACCTGCAGCTGTTAGACCACGACTGGGAGCATATTCGTGGCTACAGCTGGGGCAGTGCTTGTCTGGCGATGTTGTATCGCCATCTGTGTAGAGCATCCCGCCGGGGTTCTCGTAAGATCAGCGGACCGTTATTTTTGCTTCAGGTAACCTACTTATCTGTTAACAATTTAATTCAGAAAGTTCTTACTTAGTTTACAATTAACCTAGTTTTGTGTGTTTGATGTCCAGTATTTGTCTTGGGAGCACATCCATGTTGGCAGGCCAGGTAGGCCTGCTATACATCGTCAGGGGCAGCAGGATCAGGACCAGCAGTATGAGCGGTACATTCCTCCACCACGGCCTTCCGCTGACGAGGCGTACGCTTGCAGATGGGCGGTCCCCAAGCTGACATATGCGCATGCGGCGAGAGGCCTGCCGTACTACCGAGACGCCCTTGATCGACTGACCGAGGATCAGATGAAATCTTTAATTTGTTTATGAAATTGTTATTTATTATGTATACTCTTAACATATTTAATATGCACTAACCTTTTTATTATGTTACTTTTTATGTGTTATCGCAGATGACATGGGACCCGTATGAAGCTGATTTAGTTGCTGCCATGCCTCCACATCTGCTAGATCATCAGGCGCAGTGGCGTTCTAGGGTCCCCCTGATCTGTTTTGAGGTCGTCGAGGGTCACCTACCAGATCGAGTCATGCGACAGTTTGGACTACGACAGACTGTCCCCCAACAGTGTCACACTAGTGCCCGGCTGCACCGCATTGACCGTCGGGGAAAGAGCGACAGGAACTGGCGGACGGAGCATGCCCAGTACATTGACTTGTGGCATCGACGGTTGGAGTTCGTCGTCACTGGTGACCCCATCCACGGCGTTATGGATCCATACGATCCATACATGGAGTGGTACATGCGGATTACACGGCGTTTCATCAACCCCAGCTACACACCGCCATCCGCACATTACCATCCATCCTTTGACGTGATCAGGGGATATGTAAGTGTATTTGATTAACTTATCTTTATCAATTTTAAATTTGTATATCATTCAACTAACTCATCCTTAATTACTACAGGCGTTGGATATGACGGCGATGGTTGACGCACTGTCGGACGTCCTTCCAGGCATACCTGAGCCGCCCAGAGCACAGGTCGAGCGGGTGCGAGATATGGGCATGGCTACCTTGCAGAGATATGGTCACGCCTATCTCTTCCACCCCCGGGACGATCATGGCGGCCACTCTAGTCACTCACAGTTCGAGGCTGGCCAGAGTAGTTGTGGGGGTGATCCTTCGTCATTCACGGGCGCAGAGGAGTACGACATTCGCAGTTCCGCGCCCCTACGTCATCCTGATGACCCATCTTCTAGCCAGCTGACTCCGCCAGTACGCCCGAACCCATTTACCACGGTCCGTCACTACAGCCGTCGTCAAAGGCCGAGAGTGGACATACAGGATAGAGAGCCGTTACACCAAATTGATGAGTCAGAATAGGATAGAATTATCTGATTTATTTGTTGTAATGACCTTCTCTAGTTTGTTGTACATAACACTTACATTACATTATTATTTTAATAATTATTTGAATGAATTTATGTCTTGTTTGAATTTCAAATTCCTTATTTGTCCACGTTTGACTCATTTCGTTCAAAATAAATTGTGGATGTGGAGGTGGTGGATGTGGAGGAGGATGGGTGGTGGAGGTGGTGGATGTGGAGGAGGAGGGTGGTGGAGGTGTTGGAGGATGTGGAGGAGGAGGGTGATGGTGGTGGTGGATGTGGAGGAGGAGGTGGTGGTGGTGGTGGATGTGGAGGAGGAGGGTGGTGGATGTGGTGGATTTGGAGGAGGAGGGTGGTGGATGTGGAGGAGGGTGATGGTGGTGGTGGATGTGGAGGAGGAGGGTGGTGGATGTGGTGGATTTGGAGGAGGAGGGTGGTGGATGTGGAGGAGGGTGATGGTGGTGGTGGATGTGGAGGAGGAGGGTGGTGGTGGTGGTGGTGGATGTGGAGGAGGAGGGTGATGGTGGTGGTGGATGTGGAGGAGGAGGGTGGTGGAGGATGTGGAGGAGGAGGGTGGTGGTGTTGGTGGATGTGGAAGGGGGCTGCACTGGCTGCTGTTGGGGGCCTGCTGTTGCTGCCTTCAGCCAGCAGATAAAACGCTGACTGAGGCAGCGTTTTATGCTTAGGTGTAAAACGCTGACTCAGTCAGCGTTTTTCTCTGTTATGTATACAAGTAAAACGCTGACTGAGTCAGCGTTTTACTGTATTTCCAATTTTTTTTTAAAAATTTGTATTTCACATAATACAAAATTTTATAAAAAAAAATAATAACCAAAGGTAAAACGCTGACCGAGGCAGCGTTTTATGTCAGAAGCTCAGTTTCGTAAATAGTTTGGCCATGCGTCTAGATTGGTAAATAGTTTACTAATAAGGCTTACTTTCGTAAAAAATCCTATATTAGGTATCACTAAGTTGTAACACTTAATTTATGCTCAATCCTTTTTATTTTTTTTCCTTATTAAATATTTTTTTTCTTCTAATCTCATTGTAGAAAAAAATGAGCGGTACCCTTTATTTTTCATTTTTTTGAACATCTCATTCTAATCTATCTCCTCCTCTCATTCTTGCTCAAATACCCATTCTCTCTCTGAATGAGTTTAGATTATACAATCAATGGAGTCGCCTTCATTATTAACAGCGTCATCCCCTGAATCAATCATCATCATCGATAAATACCATCATCTGAATCACAGGCAACATCATCAAATGAATCGAGAGTTCGAGAGCGAAGGAATAATAGCATACGGTACTACTACGGTGCTCATTACTTCATTATATCTTTGGTTATACAGTTCATCAATTCGTTGTTGCCTTGCGAAATTCATCACAAAATCAGTATTTTTCGTTCAATTTGTCATCTAGGGTTTCATTCGTCACAAATTCGCCATCTGGGGTTTCAATTGTCACAAAATCACAAATCCAGTTGAATTATTCATCTCTGATTTCATCTAATTTTCGCTTCCAATCAGGTATTCTGTTAATTTTGGTGGATTTTCAACGTTTTTGGTTAAGTTATCATTAATTTTCATGTGAATTATATTATTACAATCTAGTTTATAGGGTTTATATTGTTGGTTGGATTCTATTTAACTAATTAAAATTGAAATTTACATCTATTGTTATTCACGATTTTATGCATTTTGTTTTTGTATATTAATGAACTTTTCTTGTTTAAACGATGTTATATGTATCTTATTATTGATCTTAAATTTTATTGAGTTTCCTATAAAGCATCAAATATTCATTAAGAATGATGTGAAGTTGTTAATTTTAACAGAAATAGTTGATTTAATTCCTAAATATATGTGAACTAGATCGATGAATTCAGCAGTCTTGGCGAGGCAGCAGCTGCAAGCTTAAATCCCCACCCTAGCTATAGCTAGCATTTGAATGAAGTAGAACTAGGGAAGAGGTGAATCAGATTCTAGCCAACATTGGTGTTTCAGATTGGTATTCTTATCAATGTGCCTACTATTTGAAATTACTTTTACAATCTTCTACATATGTGATAACATAATTTTCTTGTACTTGTTAGAAATATATATTCTGATAAAGTACGAACAAAATTTCAATAAGACTTTTCCAGATTTTAAACTATAGGAATGTCTTGGTGGTAGTGGCCTTTCTCTTCCAGAATTCCATGGACTCATAAAGAAACTTTAAGTTACTGAGAGGAAGATATCACAGGGAAAAGTATACAGATAAAATATCACAATACTAGCTACTACACACCTTACAAACATGATTAGAAATTTTGGCCATATATTAAGAAAGTAATAAAACAATGCAATTTAATAATAAGCTAAAAAGTGTCACCTGATTGTGTAATGCCCAACAGCTCACTCTCTAGCATTTGACTTTCTTTCATCCTTCAGGTTTGGCCACTAAGGTTGTACTCATTCAGATCATCTCCTTTCTTACCTACATTGATAGGAAACAATTACCATTTTCTAGCATGTTCATTTAACTGCCGAGGGGCAATCTGAACTATTATATAAGTGCTTTTTTTCTTTTTCTTTTATTTTTCTATTTGAACTTGTTATGTTATGATTTTTGTAAGTTAGTGGTTAAGTGTAGTGTAACAAAATTTACTCTGACCTCTATTTTGCAAGTCAAATTTTCAAGGTCTCATATTTTATATAGTGACAAAGTTTACATTTGGCAGTTTTGAGCTGAGTGGTTTTAAGGTGCTTGGGCAGCAGGCGACTTGTGCCGGCTTCAATTCACTAAGGTAAATTTCTACCATTGGCACAATTTCAATGCACTTTTATCTTTGCATTGCGTGATTATAGCTTATCAGACTTTAGTATTGGCAAGAATAAAACCATCAGGCCGGGATGTACGTAGTCTAGAAGCTTTTTACATATCTGTTGAGTTTAGAATTGCGTGATAACCCCCTACTTTATTGATCTGATGGTAATGAGAGTTTACAATCTTGGTTTGCTCAAGTCTTTATTTGTCTGATGGTAATGACAATTCACAATTGTTGTTTTGCTCAGTTATATCAGAATAAGATTGCTTTGTGTTACCCTTTTTTTTGTTTTTTTTTTTTGTGTTACCTGATATGTATTTGTCTTTCTAAGTGGTTGAGACCATATTTAATTATATAAACCTTTCTGCCTTTGTAAATTTTATAAGCTGGTTCAGTACTCTTGGATAACCTGATACCTGAATTTGGGCCTGCTTCTCATGTTATAAAAGATGTGAATACTCTGAAGCTACATTTTGACACTTTAGATCAGATCAAGACCTTGTGTATCTTAATATATGTGCACTATTCATCTGTTGGGTAAATTATAGAATTTGATGGTACTTCCTTGCGTAAATTTGATGAGCCCATGAATTATGGACTATGCTTTGAAATATGGATAATGCTGAATGATTGATGATATCTGATCATCTTTGTAATCAAAATGGCACTTGCTGGATCAGGGATGATGTTGATTGATGAGAGCATATCTATCATATTTTATATATCTATATATCTGTATGTATGTGTAGGACAGTAGAAGAGTTCTTTAAGATGGAAAATTGTTGCTGCAATCAAAGAAAGACATCTGCTGCTGATACTATAAAAAAATACTACCAACATAATGAGTGTCATATGGCATTATGATGTCCTTTAACAATGAATTAATTAGATATTTTGCTCCTGTACTCTGCAGAATCTGGAGAAAATCAGGGGGAAGGAAGTGCTAGCTGCAAACACAGAAGAAATTGTTCGTGTAGAGTCTAGTTCAGTTGTTCAATCCCAGTTTGTGGACACGAAAATGGTCTCTTATCCCAGAATAGCTGTTGAAACTCAGAAAAATAGATTTTCCACTGTGATAAGTGCCGCACTTGCAACTACGGCTGCAGTTAGCACAAGTACTCCCAATGTTTTTTCTAGCTAGCTAGCTGCTGCTATGTGCTATTGTTACTATTGTTTGCTGCAACTGCGCTGACTGTTTTTTAGAGATTAAAGGTCTAAAAGAGACTAAAGTTCACTTTCTTTTTATTTTGATTATTAGATTGTTTAGCGAATAAAAAAATTGGTGTTTATGGATGTTTTTTGTAAGAACTATGAAATTAATTATTTCAATTCAAATTATTGACTATTACATGTGTTAAAATTTCAAATTTTTTTTGTTGCTGTACATATTAAAGTTATTTTAATAATAATAATAATAATAATAATAATAATAATAATAATAATAACAATAATTGTAATAATAATAATAATAATAATAATAATAATAATAATAAATGTTACCTATTCATTAATATAGTGTTACATTAGTTTGCAAAAAGTGATACATAATGTCAAATAAAGTGCTATTAAATGTCAAAAGAAGATCGAAAAATGTTACCTAATAATGAACATAGTGTTATATTAGTTTGACAAAGTGATACATAATGTTGAAAAAGTGATACTATATGATTGAAAAATGTTACTAAAGATAAGTAAATGTTACTTAAGAAATAAGAAGTAACACTTTAAAAATGATACAAATGATATAATAAGTGATACATAAGAGGGTTTATGGTAACACTTCTGAAAGTGTTACCATACGTTACTCAAAGTGTTACATAAGACCTTAGGTAACATGGGCGGAAGTATTACCCAATAAACTGTTACCTATTGTCTATAGTAACACTTTTAACACTTTATGTAACACTTTTTGGGTGTTACTTGAGGTTAGTTTTATACTAGTGCCCCTATTTGTAAGTTATTTATATGAATAGCAAATCACACTAGTGTTGTTAAATAGTGAGTTTAGTTATACCGTACCATTAGATATTTATTGATTCGTATAGTTTGTTTCAATAAAATTTAAGTTGTGAATGTTTCATTAAACAAAGTAATTTATACATCTATCAAGTTAGTTAATTATTAAAAAAAATCCTTTTGTACGTTCTTCCATTAGTTTTAAGAGTGCTTTTTTCTTACTCTTTTTTTTTTATAAAAAAAAAAAAAAATTTATTGTGAAGTTCAAATATAATTATTGAATCCTCATTTCATTAGTGCATATTTAATCAAAATATATGGTCCTTGTGGATTTACTGATCATTTTAGATTATTTTCACACAAATTGATATAATTCATAAAGATCGATATAAGTTGATTTCTTATTATTCATACAATTAAGACTTAATATATGACAATATTTATGTTGATTTATTACCTCAGAAGCATATTACATGAAATGACACAAAATTAAAAATCAAGCCTGATTTGATAACATGTAAAGAAAGATTTTTGAATATATTGTTATAATTGTTTGGTGTTTAATTATTGGAAAATCGGATAATGAATGATGCATTATCATGTTTAAATACTATCAAACTTGTGATGCTTTTGACCTTCTATTTATCATGGATGAAATAAGTTTTAATTAGTAAAAATAAATAAACTTTAAGAAAAGTAGTTCAAAACAACAAGAAATTAGTGTCAAAATACATCAAAGTAAACCTTTAAAAAATCCCTACTTCAAAAGGATATCATAAATTCTTAGTATTATATAAGTTCAATTGATTCGAATTAATGAAGGATCTCTGGTGTACTTCTCAAGCCATCTTTAATCTTCATACGTTTTCCTCTTGCTGCATTTTCCTTTGTCATCCCGGTCCTCATTGTTGTTTCCATTATTAAGGAGATTCAGATTTGCTTCATCTAAAAAAGACTCCACCCTTTCCTTAAGAGTGAGCTCTATCGTCTTCCTTCTCTTACGGCGGTGATTTTCAGGATCATTTGTCTTTCCTCCACTTGAGAAAAATATTTCTTCATTGACCCTAAAGCCGCGTGACTTCAAAAAAAAAAAGAACAATATAGAAATTATAATATGTATACTCCGCATTATATAAGACTACAAAAAAAAAGCACTTACACTGTTTGGATCTGTGTTGGAACTAGAATCAAGAAAATGGATATCATAGATAACATTTTCACCATTAGAGATTTTTCCAGTAAACCTAAATTCCCAGTTTAACTTCTTCTGGGTTGAGCGTTTCCCCCTTGAAGTGCTCGCTTCCGCAGACTACATAAGAAAATAGTACAAAAATTATAAATAATACCAATTCAATCATACCAAAAAAAACATGTAAAAACTTAATTAATAGAAATAAACATACTAAGATAAAGCGTACATTATCAACTGGTTTTGCCTCCTTCTCAGGCCTCTTTGGAAGGTAGCCAAGGCGAATGAAGTCATCAACTTCATTTAGAGACCTAAATTGTTGGCTGGACCATAAATGAGTATAGAACTGCAAAGCAAGGTACAATATAGTAATATAAACTTGGGTACAAACTATAATATGTATATCTCTTGAAAGCAAAGTAAGAACTTTTTCATACCTTATCGATCCTTATTTTGTCATTTCGGACATACATTGTTATCAACCAATTTTTTAATCATTCATCTAGTGTAAGCCTTGACATTCTTCTTTGCTTAATGTCAAAAACCATCAGAGTCTGCAAAATGTTCATCATTTATTTGAAAATGAATTAAAAAAAGTGAGAAATAATAAAATAAATTAAATCGTAATAAACATCCTTTGATATCATTATACATCAATGCACATAGACCCACACATAGTATATCACAAAAAATTAAACAATTTGGAAATGAAAGAAAAAAAGGAAGAAGAAGAAGAAGAGTAATGCATGGATCTTCAACCAATAATACTTACATATTACAATAACTTAATCTTTTTTTACTTGCCATAATATAATAAATCATGTGTATTTCTACATGAATTAATTAAAATTTGATTTGATTATAAATACTCTTATCAAAATCTATCATTCCTCAATAATGAAATAAACAAAAATGGACTAGGTAATAATTTTGGTACTATGTCTCTTTTACATTCATAGTTTAAAGTTGTGTCATCACATGCATATATATACTCTAAAACATAGCTAAAATTGTGTGATAGATTTTTTATTCTTACTATGTACATGCAAAATACACTAATCTAATAATTTACCATAATTCCCTTAAACCTCTTATTTGGTTTTACCAATATAACTTTTGATGCATGTATCCTATAGTGAGCATTTAATATGAAGTATATCGTAAAGTCTACTCAAATTTCATAAAAGACGTACTTATTCAACAAATGCCCATCTTTCAAAAAATAATAATAATAATAATAAACAACCCTAAAAATGCCCAATTAGTAATGTTTTACTCCGATCCATATAGTGCTACCATTATATTTTTACCCTAATATCAAAAGTTGAGAGATAGGTTATAAGATACGTGTAATTATTTTTTCTTAAGTAAAAATCAAGTTTTAGATCGCATGAAAAACGTATATTATTTTGAGATATTGGATTAAAATACTATATTTTTAGTATACAAAATTAAGCTTAATTAGTCAAATACTAATAGACGTAGATTTCCTAGTTTCACATTATTAGTTTTATTATCCCATTCGTATTACCTTCTATATAGTAACCTAATTTTTTACGATTTACTTTAATAATGAAATTTGGGTATTTTACTCATCCATCCACTTCATTAAAAGTAAGATATTTAGACAAATTGATGATTTATTAACGAACAAGGTACACACATATACACAATAACTCGACAATATTGATTGATTTATATAATCTATCAACATTTTACCTCATTATCCACGGCTGAGTTTTGAGCAGCAGTAGCCAACATATCTAGTGTTCTGGGCTCATCAACAAGATTTCTCACAAAATTATTAACTTTAGTCAAACCATTTATCATCTCCTGTAATGAATAAATAGTATTACTGCATAATGACCTAAACTATTATACTATTTAGTAGCAAATTAATTGAAATAAGGCTTGTGATGTAAAGCTAAAATTATGCATTACCACTTCAGTTCTTGCAACATTAGTAGTAACTTGAGGTTGTATACCATCTTGGTGCATTGTCGTCCCAATCGCCACAAGTGCCATACTTAGGGCCTCAGCATCTATTTGAGCGACGGTATCCTGCAATAATTTTTTTATACCACCTCTGTTAATTATTATGTACGACTTTAAAGTATAATTTGTGAGAATATTTACTTCATTTTTTGGTGCATGACCTACGCAATTTAACGATAAAAGTATTACCATTGATGCTACAGAGAGATTAGTAGCAACTTCGACAGTTTCATTAGATGATTCAACATTATTCGCCCTTGTGGCCCTCATTTCCACAAGTGTCGCAGTTAAGGCATCATCTTCATCATTCTACAATAATATTTTGTAAAAACAAATTAAAGTTATTAAAATTTTGTAATCATAGTCTGTAATTAATCTATACAACAACTTAACATTAGAAGTATATATTACCACTTTAGTTGTTGTGGCAACATTAGTAGCAAATTCAACAGATGCCGTAGATGATTGAACAATTTGATTATTCATTGCGGACTCGAACGCCATAAGTATTGTATTTAGGGAATCATCATTTGTTTGGTCGAGAGTATCCTGTAATAGGTTTTTCATTTTATTCAAAGTTACTAAAAATAATTATTAAAAAAAATAGTTCAGGAAAATAACATGAAAAGAACATGACTTTTGTATTTTAGAATCAATATAAAATTTAATTAATTATTTATATGCGTAAGTAATTACCTCAGTTACATTTACACCTCTATCGGGTGAAGTAGCATAGGGTGAAAGATTCAAAAAATATCTTGTATATTCATCTGATGACGGGTCCTATATTTTTTGTTAAAATTTAAATAAAATTATCATTTAAAACAACAATAATTAAAGTAAACGTAACAATATAAACAATATAAAAATGATATACGTAGTATATTTTATGTAAATTGCATGTATGAACAGATAATAAATACACAACAAAGTTTAGAAACAAATCAAAGATATATACTTTCATGACAACCAAAGTAACAAACATAATAGAATCACACATTAAAGAGTCATCTAAGCTCGAACTTGTAATATCAATTATAAAGAAAGTTAAAAATGGTCATAAGTAGATAACCATTAGTGTCATGTGAAGGACATAGATGAACGACTATGATTTTAATGAGATTTACTAAATCTACCTAAGATTAATTTTAAATGGATTGACTTTATGTGTTGGTTAAGTTCGTTGATAGTTGATATAATTTTTTAATATTTTAGGGTAACCATACATTAACATAAATGGATTTTAACATATAAATGAACGACCACTAAGATTTTAATTTGACACTATATTTATAATTGAGCATTGGGTTATTACAACTATACGACTATGTATTAGTTATTAGTTAATGGTTAATTAATTGTTTTGAAAGATATATAAGAATAATTATAATTTTAACCATATGAGTTTATGAAAATAAGATAAGATGATGAAAATATAATTAAGTGTTGGTCTATGATTTTAAATTAACTTATATGAGAGGATATATTTTAAACTATAAAATTAAAACTCTTTTTATTGAAATAACATGTTTGTCTAAAATACGGAAGCGATAGGTTATAAAATAGTTGGATTGGTTTATTGAGATGTCACAAAAATTAAACTTTAGTTAATCCAACAAGCAATAACATATCGTGACATAAAATGTTGCAAATAGAGTAGATAGAAAAATAATTGGGTTGATTCATTGATTTATCTCTAGAAGAATTTAAAAATTGATTGATTTAACACACAATAGCACATATATAGATCTTTCATCATGACATAAAACTCCATGAAAAAAGTGGTAAAAAATAATCAGATCGGTCGATTTGTTAATCAATCACTTGAAGGAAATAAAATTTGATTGATTTATTTAACATGTGATAGCAGATAAATCGTGACACAAAACGTTACATAAAAATTGATAGAAAAACATAGAATTATTTCATTGAACTATCACTAGAAGAATGTAAAATTTGATTAGTTTATTATGTGATATCCCAAAATAATGACAAAAATATTACAAATGAAGTTGATAGAAAAACAAATTGGCTTAATCCATTGAACTATCACTAGAAGAGAGTACATAGCATAAATAAAATTTATGTAATTAACAAAGAAGAAACATGCATAAATAGATTAAAACCCCAAACCCTCTATGGCCTTCCAATGAACATCACCAACGTACTAGAACAAATCAACTCTGAAAATAATTTAAAATCTACAGTAAATAATAATAATTTTTTTAAAAAAAAGAATAGTTAAATAAATCATGTAGATGTAAAATCAACCATTTACACTATTACACCCAATAAGACCACAATTCGATTCAAACAAGTATAAAGAATGAGCAAAAAACGTAATACCAATAGGTAATTGAAAAGGAGAATTAAGTTTCATACCGGTTCAGTAAATCCAACTAGAGGCGAATTTTTGTTTGGGTCCGCCATAATTTTTGTAGAGAAGGTTGTTTATGAACGAAAGGAGAAAAAATGGTGAATAGAAAAGAGAAAAGAATTATGGGGAATGAAGAAGCTAGGTTATATATATAGAAGAAACGAAGGATATTTTGGTATAATGTTAAATATAACAAAGTTGATTATATAATTACCATGAGAAAATAATTATAGCATAAAATGAAAAATGATACCATCTAGATATAGTTAAATGCACCTGGACTTGTATTTTATACTTCGTATTAAGTCATATATATGTCTCACCCTTCTTCCATTGTTTGGAGTATTTTCATTAACAAAACTAGAAAATTTACATTTTTCAACTATTTTAAACCTATTTTAACTCCTAATAAAATTTTAATTGATTAAAAATTTTCAGAAATTATTTAGTCGACCCCTATTTCAAAATTATTTAAATAAATAGCAAATTAAACTAGTGTTATTAATTAGTGAGATATATTATGTACCATTAGATGTTTATTGATTCATATAGTTTGTTTGAATAAAATTAAAGTTTACCTTTGCATCAAGTTAATTGTAAGTTTATTTTTCTTTCATTTGTTCCTTTTCTTTAAAGAGTAAAGTTTAAATGCAATTATTTAATCTGATCATTTCATTTTAGTGATACGTGTTTAGTCAAAATATGATTCTTGTGGGAATTGTGATCATCTCTGATTATTTCCACACAATTTGATAGATTTTTATTCGTTACTATAAAAGAAAGATTTATTTGATTTTGCAATTAATGCCTATGTATAATGATTATTACCTCAATAGCTAGTACTCCATATCAAATGACATCAAGTGTGATATTATATGAAATGACAAAAAAAAAAAAAAAAAAAAAAAAAAAAAAAAAAATCAAGTATGATTATATATGAAGTGACAAAAATATCAAGTGTGATTTTATACCCATATTTTAGGGAATATATCAAGCCATCCCACACTTGAGCCCCACTGTTATCATACACTTAAGCATGGTGGTGTCCAAAGGGAAGGAAGCTAGAGTAAAAGAGTCGCCAACAAGTTTTAGGAACTTGTAAACCGTTCACAGGGTGAAGGTTACACCCCTTAGCGATCCAGGAGATCGTTAACTACAATAGGCCTGGAACCATGAGTGGAAGTTCGGGGATGAAGGTACAAATCCAACCTAAAAGAGATTAAACTTGCCCTAAAAATAGGTCTCTACTTTATTCTTATCGTATTCATGTGAACTTTTTGACTAACATACAATCAATAGATTAATCCTAAACATGTTTAATCTATATTGGTTGAATATTAATGCACAAACAGATCTATTATTGGCGATCACTTGATTTATAATCATTTTAACCTAAACAAGATTATTAATCATCTTATTAAGCATGATTACAAGTACAAGTTATCTTTAAACATGCATAAAAGGTGTGATCAAGCAATAACAATAATATATACATCAAGAAAAATAATAATCATAATCATCATAATCATGTTGAAAGTAAAGCATAATATTAATATTAACAAGATCCTAGACATGATACTAACAAGATTAATAACAAACCCTAGCATGTCACTAAGCATTAAAGATCAAAGCTTTATCCCTAACATGATATTAGGAAAGAAATAGGAAGCATCATAATAAACATACTTGATATTAGAAATTTTATTTAACCCTAAACATGATACTAAGAAGCAATAAAATATCCTAACATGATACTAGGAATCAACAAAACAATCTATAATAAAGCAATTAAATTACTTACTTCGATGCCTCGTACCTATTTCTAATAACAAAATACACGCGTTAGTAGCTTCAACGAAAATAATAAACAATTAAATTAAATAATAGAAATAGAGATTTGGGACCAAACCCTCATAAATATCAAATCTTTCATGTCTATGGCGAAGGCAACTTCGAAGTTGGCTAGGTGTTTCTAGATCTAATGAGTGAGGAATTTTGTAAAATAGAAGGTTTAGAAAAAGATAGAGAGCGAGAAAGCTTCTAGCTTTAGAGAGAGAGAGAGATGACGTTTGTGAATGATTAAAAACGGGGAGATACGATCCCTATTTATAGAAAAAATAGCACGGAAATCGAAAGAAAAGAGTTCGAGTCCTATTCGGAATAAAAGACCTCATGTCGCCAACGACAGGAGTTAGCGCCAGACGACAAGAGAAGCGCCAAGCGACAGGTATTATCGTTAGGCGACAGACCTATCGTTTGGCGCTGGGACAGCTTTTTTGCGGATTTTGTTTTTATCATATCTTTTGATCCAGAAGTCCAAATAAGTCATATAATATGTCGTTGGATAGCTCTTGAAGTCTACTTTCCAACCCAATTAGAATCAGATTAAATCTTTTGTAGATAAAAGGATATGGACGAAATAGTGTAAGGGTGTCAGTTTTGAATAGAGTTTCGTATTCCTCTCATATATTTTTCGTTATAGTTCGGAATTTATATTATAATATATCATTGGGAAGATTATTTTAAGATCTATCCAACGATAAAAATTATAAGGCACAAAAATAATATCTGACTTTTTTTGAAAATCTTTAAATTCGAATAGAATTAGGACTTAAAAAAAGGAAAGTTTTTAAAAAAGAAAGTTTTTATTCAATTTCAAATTCTTTAATTTTATCTTTTCAAAAAGGATAATTAAGATATTTTAGAAACTCATAGAAGCTTCTAATTAATCCTAATTATTTTAGGAATAGAATACCTTTGGACCCTCCACATGATCATTGGATCGTAGGTAAAATCTGGTTTGGTCTCAATTTAGTATTTTGACCATAACTTCCTCATTATTCATCGGAATTAGGCTTTAATATATCGTTGGAAAGGTCTTTTAATGCCCCATCCAACTAAACCATTATTGGACCCATATCATGGATCAAACTAAATTGGAATGGTTATTTTCATAAATAGAATAAGAAAAGAAATATTTTCAAAAACAGAGTGAGAGAGATTTTGAAAAACATCCACATCAGTAGAATTTTCACACTTTCACTTCATTCGATAATCAGATGACGTGAAAGGTATTCATCACTGGGTTTGGTTTTGGGGACACATTTGGGTGTCTACACATATCATGCAAGATTTATTAATATGATGTGATAATTATTTGGCGTTTAATTATTGGCATAGCGCGTGGATTAGGAAATATTTATTATCATGTTCAAACCCTACCAAACTTGTGAAGTTTTTGACTTTCTATTAGCTTAAAGCTTTATAAAAAATAAAATTAAAAAAATCCTCTAAGCTAAGACAAAATACTTTATTTTTAATAAAAAAAAAATGCAACACATATAATTTAAGTTCAATACATATTACTCCCTCCGTTATTTTTGTCTTCCCATATACTATTCATGGTGTCATTAATTTTTTTTGGCAAAATTACAACCATTGACACCAACTTTGGGGGTTGTCACAATTATTGACACCAACTTGTATCACTAGCTATATTGACACCAACTTTGATTATAAAAAACATGATAACATTAATGATACCTGAATGGGGTCCACTTGCTGGAAATTTATCATTTACTATATAAATATCGTTTTTAGTAATTTAAAACAAATTACTTAATCAATAATTAATTGTAATGTGTAAATTATTATTTTATTAAAAAAGCCCCAAATTAAAATAAAAAAACCCCGATTGTTTCTCTCTGCTCTTATCTTCAGCCATTCATCTTCTTTGTTGATTCTTCTTCCGTTTAGTAAGAAAACACAATTAACACACTAAATCAAACAATAAAGAATCAATTATACATTAAAATTTAATAATGGGGTTCCAAAAATCATAAACAGTTATAATTAATGATAATTGAACAAAATCACACAAAACCCATCAACAAAATCACACAAAAATCATAAAATTAAACAGTAAACTCAAAGAAAACAGTTTAGAGAAGTATACCAAAAGCATAAACATAAATGTACTTAAGCCCAAACAAACTCTTCCTCCTCAATCCAATACCCAGTAATGTATGTGAATCCTAGAAGGAAACGAAACCCTGGTTTTAGGTTCAGTGACATCTAGAGGGGTGACGTCAGAGGAGAGAGAAAGACAACCCTAGAAAGGAGAAGAGGAAGAAGGAGCATTTGGGGTAAAGGGAAGATGGGTAAGTAAGAAATCAAGAGTGTTTTGAAGAATTGGGTGTTTGTCAGAATTGTGGGTGATTGCATTGGAGGCACCGGCGGCAGTGAGGAGGCGGAGGGAAGTGGTGGATGGAGGCCTTTTTTTTAAAAACAGTTTTTTTATGACAAAATACTCATTCTTAAGGAACTTCAAGGGGATGAACAACCCTCGGAGATAACCCTTTACCCATACACCAATGTGGGTTCGCCTCCTAGACGTTCCGTTTAACAGACGATATGCATCGACAATATATGAAGTTGGTGAGTTCCTCGGGGATTTATAGAACTTGACAAGGAAGATCCTTTGGGGTGGGGGAATTTTTCGATTGAAGGTTATGGTGGATGTCAGGAAACCCTTGCGAAGAGGCCTCCTTTTGGCAACAGAAGTCCACCTCTAAGTGGATAGACATGAAATACGAGAGGCTTGCGGACTTTTGCTTCTTTTGTGGAAAGCTTGATCACATTGATCGAGATTGTCATGACAAAGAGCAGGCTAGACATGGTGAAGAAGATCTGGTGTTTCAATACGGGCCTTGGCTCCGAGCAACTCCTCGAAAACGAGCAAAAATCAACCTAAGTGAAAAAGAGGAGGAGAAAAAAATGGAAAGATAGTCTTCTTGCTATCCCTGCTGGTAAACCGAAAGGTTTCAATGACCAGGGAGTCATCAAACTTGGCCCCCCAGGTGCTGCTCGTAAGCTGTTGTTTAACAGTCCTGACAGTCACTCTCTGCACAACAAGCAAGCTTCTATTTACAAGGAGAGAGAGGTCTGACTTCAGGCTGAAAGGGTGGAGGGAGAAGACATGGTTGTGTTAAGACCAAGATGCATTGATAAAGCAAGAACTAATTCGAGTCAGCACCAAATTTCCGTGCCAAGTGTCCAGCTGATGCCAATGCAAATGATACTACTCCTTCTGCCGAATCTTGTGAAGAAGCTGCTAATAGCCAAAATACAGCAAGTGTGGTGACTGTTAAGGCTGGTAATGACATTACACACATTATTTCTCCTAATACTCAGAACAATAAAGGAGAATTTACTTCCCAGCAGATTGTGATGATGGAAGGAATTGAGGCTAACATTCCTAGAATTGGTGGATGGAAAAGAAAGGCAAAGGTGGGCCAACAGTCCTCGAGCACACAAATGGAGCTGGCAAGCGTCGGACCTCGCAAAAGAACCTTTGAAGGGGCTGAACAGAACAGTGATGACTCAAAGAAATTGAAGAGCATTGAACATGCCAAGGCCGGAGACGGGGTAAATCAAGTAGAGGGTGTTGGTTCTATCCAACCCCTCGAACAACAATGAGTCTTTTGTGCTGGAACTGTAGGGGGCTTGGCAACCCCTATACAGTTAGTTCACTCCGTAATTGGTGTGTTTCTCTTGCCCCTAGTCTTGTTTTTTTGTCTGAAACAATGATTAATAAAGTAGATTCGGAGAATGTTAAGAATAGGATAGGCTTTGATAGTGCCTTGGGTGTTAGTAGTGTTGGTCTCTCTGGAGGCCTGTGTCTGTACTGGAATAGCAATGTTATTTCTTTTAATCTTTTTTCTTTTTCTAGAAACCACATTTGTGGTAAAATAATTCAAGGTGATTTTTCCTATTATTTTGTTGGCATCTATGGGTGGCCGGGTACTGCTGAAAAACATAAAACTTGGCTCCTTGTATGACAAGATTGATGGCCCTATTCTCTTCGGGGGAGATTTCAATGAAATCCTTAGCATGGAGGAGAAGGAGGATCTGATTCGGATCGCAGAGCTAGTAGAGATTTTCGTGATGTCCTTAACTCTTGTGTGTTGCGAGATTTGGGATTCGAAGGCCAATGGTATACTTGGGAGAGCGGTCGTGTTCGCGAGAGACTTGACAGATTTTGCGGTAATAGTACCTGGCACTCTTTGTTTCCGGATGCTTATGTTGAGCACTTAGTGAGATTCAAGTCGGATCATACCCCTATCTTGTTGCGAAAAAAAAGACCAAAGCGGAAGCGTAAAAGTGGAAAGAAATCCTTTAAATTTGAAACATCCTGGTTACTTGATTTGGATTGCGAGAAGGTGGTTAGGCAGGCCTAGGAAGATTCGAAGGGGAGTATGATGCTCAACCGGCTAGGAGTAATGCTTGGTTCTTTGAGGAAATGGAGCGGCAAACGTTTTGAGAATTTTCATATGCAAATTGACGATTTGCAACAGCAATTCAAACTGTCCAGGAAGGAGACATGTCCGATGGAAATATTCAGCTTGGGGCCGAAATTGAACAGAAACTTGAGGAAGTGTATCAAAAACAGGAAGCATACTGGTATTTGAGATCGAGAGCGGCGGAAATCAAAGATGGTGATAAAAATACGAAATATTTCCACCATAAGGATTCTCAACGGAAGAAGAAAAATGCAATAACCGGTTTGCTTGACAAAAGGGGTGAGTGGTGTACGGAGGAGGAAGAGCTAGAAAATATTGTTCAAGACTACTACTCTGACCTGTTTTCTTCAGATACACACCCGGGAACTGATTGTGACGAGGTCCTGTCAGCTGTCACACCCTCTATTTCAGACGAGGACAACTCTTTTCTGCTCCGACCTTTCACTAAGGACGAGATATATGCAGCGATCTGTGAGATGCATCCTTGCAAGGCTCTCGGACCGGATGGAATCCATGCAATCTTCTATCAAAAATTCTGGCGCATCATCGGGGAAGATGTTACCTCTCACGTTTCTAGTATTCTTCATGGAAGATGTATTCCGGATGAGGTAAACCGCACTAATATTGCTCTTATTCCCAAATTCAAGCCCCTCGTTCTATGTCTAAATTCAGGCCAATTGCTCTCTGCAATGTTCTTTATAAAATTGCTTCTAAAGCTATTGTCATGAGATTGAAATCAATTCTCCCTGGGATTATTTTCGAAAATCAGAGTGCATTTGTCCCGGGCAGATTAATTACCGATAATGCTCTCATAGCCTTGGAGCTCTTCCATACTATGAAAAAGAGGAGTAAGGGGAAAAAGGGTACAATAGATTTAAAACATGAGCAAGACATATGATCGGGTTGAATGGCCTTTCTTGGAGAAATTGTTGTTGAAACTTGGTTTTGCAGACTTCTGGGTTTGAGTGGTTATGAGTTGTGTAAGGACGGTTTCTTATTCCTTTATCATTAACGGTGTTGTGTGTGGAAAGGTCAAGCACTCAAGGATAGAATATGGAAGAAGTTACAAGGATGGAAGGAGAAGCTCTTATCTCGAGCCGGGAAGGAAACTCTCATCAAAGCTGTTATTCAAGCAATCCCGTCGTATATCATAGGGGTTTACAGAATTCCGGCAGGATTTATTGATGAAATTAAGTCCATGACTGCTAGATTTTGGTGGGGTCACTCAAACAACCGGAGGAAAGTCCATTGGATAAATTGGGACTCCCTATGCACCCCAAAATGCCTTGGGGGTCTCGGTTTTAGCGATATGTCGGTGTACAATGAAGCAATGCTTGGCAAGCAATCTTGGAGATTAATAACGTGTCCAGAGTCACTTCTGGGTAAGGTAATGAAGAAAAAATATTTCCCCAACAGCGACTTCTTAAATGCTTCCTTGGGACATGCTGGCAGCTACTCTTGGAGTAGTATTTGGGGATCTAAAGCGCTTGTCAAGGAAAGGCTTATATGGAGAGTGGGGAATGGGTGCCAGATTGACATATGGGAGGATTCGTGGGTTGCAGATGAGCATGGCAGCAAGATAATTTCCACCAGAGTTGACACCATTAATAAAGTCAGTGATCTCATTGACTTTAATTCGTTTGAGTGGAATTATGAATTGCTAACCAGAAATTTCATTGAACGAGACATAAAATGCATCCTCTCAATCCCCCTGAGCATCAGACTTCCAGAGGATCGTATCACCTGGGCTTTCACCAGAGATGGCTGCTATTCTGTGAAAATTGCCTACATGCTAGGCAAGTCATGTAATTTCGATAGCTTTCATCAGGCTTGGGTTAAGCTTTGGAACCTTGGGACTACCCCTAAGGTTCGTCATCTACTTTGGCGTATGCGTACTAATTCACTCCCTGTGAAATCCCTTCTAAAGTATAGGCACATGTCAGAAGATGATAAATGCCCGTGGTGTAAAGTAGAAGCCCAGACACTCTATCATACCTTCTTTGAATGCCCTGCTGTCCAGGATCTTTGGACTGAAGCCAAGTGTGAAAGCTTGTTGTCACTAGATGCATTCCCTGACTTCAAGGATCTATTTGAAAGTTGGAACAAAGAAAATGTGAAGAAGCAACAGAAGGCTGCTGCCCTGCTGTGGCTTATATGGGAAAGGCGCAATAATAAGGTGTTTAATAATAAGGATACCTCCCACAGCTCAGTCATAATTCGTATGGTGCAGCTCGTAGAAGATTATGATAAATACAGCACCAGAATTTATGGCAGCCACAGCACAAAGAAACCCACCAGCCCGAAAACATGGAAGGCCCCTGCTCAAGACTGCATCAAAATCAATTGTGATGCTACCCTGAATGTTGATGGTTGGGTGGGATTAGGAGCTGTTGCACGTAATCACACAGGGGAGTGGTTTTTGCTGCGACTCGAAGGGTAAGAGCTTACTGGCCTCCAGAGCTGGCTGAGTGTAAGGCTGTCCTTTTTGCGAAAAAAACTGCAAAGCAATTTGGCCTCAAGAACATCATTATTGAATCGGACAACAGCAGCATTTTCTCAAGACTTTTGAAGGCTACTACTTTCCTGGTAGAATTAGATTCAATCCTTGATGACATTTTATTTTTCTGCTCTCATTTTGATTTTATCAATTGGTCTCATGTAAAGCGGGAGGGGAATTTTGTTGCTCACCATTTGGCTCGTCTTTTGCCGTATGGGGTGGAACAAGTATGGTCAAATTGTTGTCCTAGCGATGTTATGCCTTATGTACTAATGGACAATTTGTCCCTAATTGATTAATGAAAGCTCCCTCGCTTTTCCTCAAAAAAAAAATGTATCATTAATGTTATTTACGTTCTTTTAATCAAATTTGGTGTCAAAATAATTAGTGATACAAGTTTATGTCAATAATTGTAACACCCCCCAAAATTGGTGTCAATGGTTGTAATTTTGCCCTTTTTTTTTTATAAATTTCCCGTAGTCAAACTTATAAAACATTAGACGTATTTGTAATTACTATATCTGAAAAACAAAAACATATAATGTAGGAAATTATTTGATTAAATTTGTTGCAATTTGTATTTTCATAACATCAATTTTTCATAAATTTTATTAAACGAAATAGAATTATATTGATCAAAGTTAAACATTAAAGACCGTGTAAAACACAAAATATATAGGAAGATAAGAAATGATCAAAGGACATAAGTGAGGAACATAGCATAAATGTTGAGAAGGGTTTTTTTTTTTACACATATGCTTAACCAACGGAATAAAAAATTACAGACTATGGAGTAAGTTTAGTAAACTACTCAAAGAAGCCTTAATATCCCCTATGATACAAACATTATACATAAAACCACATAACATCTTCCTTGCAACAAACAACCGGTTTGATAAATCAAGGAGTTGTCCTCGAACGTGCTTCATCAAGGGATACCCAAACTTAGCTTACCATTGTTGGCTTTGTATCCCATATGCCATTGAACTTGGAGAATGGAAGGAAGAGAAGAGAACACACAGTTATTGGCATAAAAACCACGAGTTCAAAAGGACACCAGTAGTCCTTAACGTTAGGCAAGTGGGGTAGGAAAAACCGACGACCTAGGCTGGACAATACGCAATGATTCACTTTTAAAAATGACTCGGTAGCCTTAACTGTGGGTACCTTTGGTCTTTTCTCGAAGAAAATGTTCATTTCCATACTAAAAACTCCCAAAAGAACCTTAAGGGAGCCCCCATATCATGTCGGAGAGCAGGGTTAAGATGGATTCGACGACTTCACGACTAATATTATCGGACAGGAAGAGTGTGGTTATGATGGGAATGTTGGTGATGGGAATGACAGTGGAGAACGGAGGAGACGGTGTGGCTTCCGAAAGCCCGATGCATAAATTAGGCGGCTATGTACATTGTTCATAACGTATGAATAATGTTGAATTTTACCTAGTTGCCTCGCCATGGTTAAAGTTCCAAATTAAAGCTTTTGGGTAGAGGGTGAGATAGGTTTTACGCCATTGGAGAAGGTGCTTAAGAGGATAAGTGTTAATTGGAGTTAGGATTAGACTCATGGAGGAGCTCTAAGCCATGAACGGCTGGTTGAGGAGTTGGAGAAAAAAAAAACAAGGAGAGAGGAAGGTCGTGGAATATATAGGGTTTTTATTGGTAGTTTTTTTACTTTTTATTTTTTTATTTTAAAATATGTTAAAATAAAATAGAATGTTTAACTATTAGGGGTGTTCTATATGGTAAATCTATAATTTAATTAAAAAATCAAAAAAATCAAACTTAATTGTTAACTAAGAGAGGCGTTTTATATGATTCAATATAATAACGTTCTTCTACCAAAGGCGTTCTATTTAATTCTAGAGAATGCCCGTCCAACTTGGCAGTTGTGTATTGTGCGTTACTGTAGACACCTAAAATGTCTCCCCAAAACCAAACCCGATGATGAACAACCTTTCACTGCCATTATTGGTTGGGTTGAGTATTTAATCTTAGAGTGCTTAAATCCATATTTCCATTTCATAAACCAACCCAAATTCTAGCCCATTTTTCCAAATCATAACTTATTTTCCTCTTTTCGTTCCTTTAAACCTAAAATAATTCATTTCGTGTCCTTTAAAATCATTCATTTCGTGTCCTTTTTATAAAAACGTTTAATCCAATTTATTTTGGTCCATAATATGGGTCCAATGATTAAATAGTTGGATGGGGCTTTAAAAGAGCTTTCCAACGATATGTTATAAGCCCAAATTTGAGTTGTAACGAATAAGTTATGACCAAAATATTAAACTGAGCTCAAACCGAACATAAGCCCACCTTACCTACGACCCAATGATCATGTGGAGGGTTCAAATTATTTAATCAAATTCCTAAACCAATTAGGATTAATTAGAAGCTTCTATAAGTTTCTAAAAGATCCTGATTATCCTTTTTGAAAAGATAAGATTAAAGAGTTTGAAATTGAATAAAACTTTTCTTTTTGAAAATCCTAATTTTATCCGAATTGAAAGACGTTAAAAGATAGGCAGATATTATTTTCGTGCCTCATAGTTTTTATCCAAATTCTATATGGTTGGATAGCCCTTGAATTATCTTTCCAATGATATATTATAATATCAATTCCGAGCTATAACGAAAAAGATATGAATAAAATGTCAAACTCTATCCAAAACTGACACCGTCTCACTATTTCGGCCATATCTTTTATTCTATAAAATACTTTAATATGATTCTAATTGAGTTAGAAGGTAGACTTCAAGATCTTTCCAACGATATCTTATTCATCTTATTCCAATTTCTGGATCAAAAGATATGATAAAAACAAAAACCGCAAAGACTGATGTCTATCGAGTTTTATTCCGATTTAATTCAGATCTTATCTTGTTTTTTCGACCTCTCTTTTTTCTCTATAAATAGAGGTAATATCACCCCTTTTCCAATCATCAACAAGCTTGATCATCAAATCCTTCTCTCTTCCTCTCTTTTACACCAAAAATTATTCTATTCTCTCTCCTATATTCTAAGCCTTAAACCTATATTCCTAATTACATCATTCTTCCCTTAAGCACTCCAAGGAGTTCATACAATACCCAAAGTTCTATACTTAAAACCAAGGTGTGAAAATGTAGAATTAACTGAGGGTTTGGACTAAATCAACTCTACTTTTTATTTAATTTAATTATTTCAATTTGATTTATATTTTAATTGAAGTTACTAACAGTTTATTCATGATGTAGCAATTTAAAGGAACGCGCGGAATGTGAGTAATTAATTAATTTAATTACTCTTATTTTATTTTAATATTGCTAGCATCATGATTGGTTTTTATATTTGATTTGACTAACGCTATTATGGTTAAATTGCTTCCAATGTTAATGTTTATTTTATTATATTTATTGATCACCATATTGCATGTTTAAAGGGAATATGTAATTGAAAATCACGTCTAATAAGATAATTTGGACAACCGGCTTAGGTTTCCTTTTTAATCTTGTTGTTAAATCAAGTGATCACAAATATTTTATAATTATGTGTTGCATTAATATTCAACCAATTTAGCTTAATAATAGTTTAGAGCAAATTGAATCTTTGTTTGCATGCCTTTGAGATTGCAGGGATCACTTTTCACTATAAGAACCGAGTAGAGGCCAATACCGGCGAATGTGACTCCATGACTCACATCGTACCATCATCCCCGATCCTCCTTTCGTGGTTCCGAACCATATGGAGTTAGTAATATCATGGATTATGAATGGGGAGTAACCTTCATAGGTCAATCGTTGTTGCCTTCGTTGTCCCTTTATTGTGGTTGTCTTTTATGATTCGTGAACGGTTTACAAGTTCCTTAAAAACTTGTTGGCGGCTCCCTACTTTCCTTATCCCTAATCGTATATGTCAATTTCCACTTCCTATGAGTGCCAAGCATATTCACAACATGCTTTAACGTAGGCGCACTTCGAACGACGCCTATAGTTACTTTTTCTTCTTTTTGTGGTAGTGAAGCTACCTCATAAATTGAGTTTGTGTATTTCAACAATACCATACTCTTGCTCTGCTTGTTCATGAGTTGGAGTTTCATTGGGTAGTTCTAGTTATGGAAGCTTTCGAAGTGTTGTTGTTCGTTGAGTTTGGTTGGATAGGGTTCCCCTTGGATTTAGGGGATGTAAGTTTAGGCAGTGCCTGGCTTGTTGAGTTGGTGGTCCTATTAGTTTCCTTTTCGGAATTGGACTATGTTTCCTTGGGAATAAGAAGTCTTTGGGTGAAGGGGAGCTTTAGGATTGGATGTGTGTTTTCCCTCGGTAGTTTGGGTGCGTAGAATCCTGTGTTTTGTTTTCTAGAAGGTGGAGTTAATTGTACAAGTGAAGAGTTTTGCCGGCATTTGGAGTTTGCAAGAGGAGGGTGGTTTGCGAGAAGAGGTTTGTTTGCTTTACCTACTATTGCTTTTAGGTTGAGGGATGATTTGAGTATTCATTCAGTTACCATCATCCCATTGTTGGTGTTGGTGATGCCAGAGTCAATCATCGCGCGCTGTAAATCTAAATCTTGAAGGAGGCTCCCATCTTTAATGTTTAGGCTTTAGGGTAAGCAAATTCCTCTATTTTCTTGCACTGTATGCGGGTAGACATTGTCGTGCCACGACAAACATGTTGTGTCACGACAATTTCTTAGATCTGGTTTTATCTTTTTACGTGTTTTGACATTTTATAGTAATAAAATGTATTGTCGCGTAGCGTCATATCTGTCGTGCCAGAAGAATATAATGTGCCAAAACAGTTTATTCTGTTGCGCACCTTGTTTCCAGGTCTTCAAACCTCACCCCTCACATTTCCTCTATAAATACGAGGCTGATTTCATAGTCTCGGGGCACCGAATAATTCTCTATTTCTCTCTTATACTTTAGCTAAATACTTGCCTTCCCATCTCTCACATTCCTCCTCAAAGCACTCCCTGGAGTCCGTTCTTTACTCGGAGTTTTACACTTAAACCAAGGCATGAAAGGTAGAACTCTTTTAGGGTTTGGCCCCAAATCAACTTTACTTTCATTTGAATTAATTTTCATTTTATTATTTATTTTCCTAGACGTTACTAATGTCTATTCATGATGTAGCAATTTAAAAAAGCATGGAACGTGAGTAATTTTATTTACTTAATTACTCTTATTTTTATTGCTGGTATCATGATTAGGTTTATTATTATGATTTGATTTGGCTAAAGATATTATGGTTAAATTGTTTCCAATGTTAATGATGATTTTATTATGTTATTGATCACCATATTGCATGTTCAAGGGAATATGTAATTAAATATAACGACTAATAAGATAATTTGGACAATCAGTTTAGGTTCCTTTTTAATCTTTTTGTTCATTCAAGTGATCACAATATTTAGAATTATATATGTGCAATAATATTCAACCAACTTATACTCTAATCTAGTTTTGAGAAAATTGAATATTTGTATTATGTGCCTTTGAAATAGCAGGAATTACTTTTCACTATAAGAATAAAGTAGAGGCCAATTAGGCGGATGTGACTCCTTGACTCACTTCACCATCATCCCCGGTCCTCCTTTCGTGGTTCTAAACCCTATGGAGTTAGTAAACTCATGGATTATGAATGTGTAACTTTCACGGATCAATTGTTATTGACTATTGTTGTCCCTTATTCGTGGTTGCCTTAAATAATCCGTGAACGGTTTATGAATTCTTTAAAACTTGTTGGCGGCTCCTTACTTGTCTTATCTCTAATCGTATAATGTTAATTCCCACTTTATATGGTTGCCAAGCATATTTTCAACATGCTTAGGTAGGCGCGCTTTGAATGACGCCTACAGCGCTCAAAGTCCATCTTGAGGTTTTTGGTCCATCTGGCAACTCTCAGTCACAGTAAGGTTTTGGTTGATTCTTTAGATTGTCTCTGAGTAAATGTTATGGTGCGAGGCTTTTCTGGTTTTATCATATGCTTTGTTCTTCCTCCACAAGATGTTATTTTGTTGTTTGTATGTTTAGTTTGATTTTTTTTTTCTTTTTTTTTGAAAGAAGTCTCAAAGGACACTAAATTTCATTAATTAAAGTCATATGTCATCTAAAATCGACAATTAACAATAATGTAAACGAATTTAACAAAATAAAAAAAGAATTAATCAAGGAAGGGCTAAGAATCAAAATACGTGAATATAATAATTCGGCACTTTCTCGATTCATTGTCTCATACAACTTTTTGATTGGATTCGTCGCCGCTTCGCAATTTTGGGAGAACGTAAATTCTTGTGCTGATTCCGTAACCCGAATCCGATCCATAATCAATCGTAGCCCCGCACAACCGGAGACCAAATTAAACACAAATAAAACCTTGTCTTTCAAAGGAGTCCGAAAAAACCTTGTCTATCGAAGGAGATCGAATAAACCTTGTCTTTCGAATGAGATAAACTCTTTCTTTCGAGGGAGACATTATTGAAAACTAAGAAACAAAAAACTTAAACGAAAATAAAGATCGGGGCTTTCCACCGGTGAAATCTGATGAGAGTCCCTTCGAAATTGACAATGGAGGCTAGAGTTTAGGAGGTATGTTTAGTTTGATTTTAGTTTGTTTTTATTTAGCTATTAGGTTGTAATATGTCTTTGTTCTTTATTTACAAAGTTCTTTGTGTCAAAAAGAAAAAAAAAAAAACACTTATCCGACTCCCCCTAGCTTAGACGTTTGTTTATTCTCAAGCAAATAGTCAAATAAAGAAGAGTGAGGGATAGCTCAAGTGGTTAGAACTCCCCTCCTAGTTCCAAGAGATTTTGGGATCAATTCTCATCATCCATCTTTGTGGCTCTCTAAACACCAAAAAAGTAGTCAAATAAAGAAAAACGAAAAATGCATGAATGGTTAGACTTGATACCTTGTACAAAAGACAGCAGAAGTATTTTAGGAGCTTCTCCAACATTTATCAATTCTGAAGCCAGACATACTATAACCAACCCTTGCCAAAATCATTCAAACACCATGGACATTGGAAAACGATTAATTTTCCAACAAAACTTTAGCAACACATGACAAAATCAGAAAGATTAGCACTAAAAACCCCAAAATATTGTGTTTCAGTAATACGCCTTACAAGGAGTAAAATTATCTCAATAAATCTTAAAACTCTTGCACATAAATAGGATTGACATATTTGACAAACAAATGCCAAATAAAGGCCTACTCTACTGATCCATACAACGAACATATTAATTAAACAAAAAAAAAAAAAAAAAACAAAACTATCTGCCAAAAGTTGTCCTCTCAGCAGTAAGCAAGTTGCGCCTTCAAGTTATGGTGAAGCAGATGAAAAAATTGATGTGGTCGTACGCCCTGTGCAATTAATCAACGATTTCTTCTTCAACACCCACAACCTCTTCATATTCAACTTCCTTAGCTTCGTATTCCTCTTCTTCATCATCACTGACTTCACCGTCTCTAAGCTTTTCTCTCGCCAATTTCTCTTCTTCATGGTATTTCTTCCATTTGTTAACCCATGATTCCCATTCTTCCTTCAACAACCTCCTCTTCTCACGATCTTGTTCACTCAACAGCATGGTCACATCTTGGTCTTCTGCTTCATATTTCTTGCTGTACTTCTTCAGGTTCTTTGAAATTTCCTCCTCCTTTTCTGGAGTCAACAAGGACAGTGGTCTGGGGCGCCATATAAACTGAGAAAGAAAATTAATTAGAAATAAAACTAAATAGTCCCAATATCTCATAATTAAGAATATACAAGTACATCTTATCACTGAAATAAACTTCACAGAAGTCTTATTGTTCATCCACTACCAAACCCTCTATTAAATTGATAGTATGTTCAAAGATTTAAACATAATCAATATTAATAATTAAAAAAGACTTGTAGTGTAATCTGACTATACTCGAATTTCTACAAACCAGTCAAAACTACAAGACTAAAATCATATATTCGATTCAAAGAAGCATCAAGACAGCACTTGCAATAATAACAAAACTTCCAAATCATATTTGGGGCCAAAGAGACGAAAGCAATATAACCATGCAATATTGACATACACAACCTACAAGAGCATCTTAATTTTGGAGTCTAGTTAATAATAAGCAAAGTTGACAATGTCACAGAAGACAGGAGACAACCAAACAACTCACACGTCTATCATGAACACATCACAATTCAATACCAAATATCACTAAATCAATTCAAAAGTGTCAACCAAGTATTCACAGCCTATAGACGAGGCATCCTAATTTTCCCAACTGTCTAAATTTCAGAAGTCAATCTGTCATCTGAAGTAAGTTACTCAAGCTTTGTAATATTCAGTAGTTATCTTACCTGGAAGAAATGGTCCTTTGGTATTCTGTAAAGCAGTTTCCCATTGAACGACCATATATGAAAGCCATTTTCCATCTCATGAACTGATGTAACAACAGTTGCAACATACCTAGCAAACATTTAAGAAAAATTTAAATAATGCATGGAACAAAGCCTCAGATAAAAGTAAAGAAATGCTAGATATATTATTATTGCTAGTTAAAAAAACTCAGATTAACAATTTTTACCTTCCAGTAGGATCCCACTCAACGTCTGTACACATGAAATGCTCAGTTGTTGCCATAGTTTCAAGCTCATCAACATTGAAAAATTCAAGCTGCCCATTGAACCCCTTCAACCCTGCTAATATGATATATCGACCACTAGGTGACCAGTAAAGAGCATTTGCTTGCTTGCTTTTAAGAGTTGTCAGCTTAGAAACTCGGCTTGTGTGGTGAGCGGTCTTCATTGAGTAAAAACTTACATCGGGTCTAGGATTATCACCGTGGATTACAGCAAATCTATGGCCTTTGGGCTCCCATGCAAACGCAATGATTTTATCATTCTTATTTTCAAGCTCCAGGACTTCAATAGGTATGTCCCGTTCCTTGATCCGAAAAAGCTCAAAGCCAGTATATGTGCTTTTCTTGGTTTTTGTATACCTGTCAACTTTAACAGCTAGGTACTCTCCATTGCTTTGCCAATACATTTTGCAATCACTGACACTAAAAAGATTCTTCTGTCTGATTTCCACTTTGCTAGGTATCTGATACAGACACACCTGCAGAAAACAGAAACATTAGTAGATGACAACTGCCTAAACAACAAGCTAATAATACATCTTAAGCTACCCAATACTGCCTATTCCCCTTCACACGGACACCAATTTATACAAGGCAACGGAAGCAGATAAAAACATGGGACTTACCTTAGCTGGTTGGTTTCCAAGCTCTGGAACAAAAAGTGCCAAAATCGGATCTGTAGGTGACCAACTGAAGTCCATAACATTTTCTACTTTAATGGACTTCTTGTCTATTAGACTAAATGTCTCAGTTTCATACACAGACACAACATTCTTCCCAATTCTGGCAAAATATTTGTCATCCCTGCCACCAGCCCATCTGAACACACAAAAGAAACATCCATATAAGAAAATATAAAATGATGTACACTGGATTCACATTGAAGTCAAAGGTCATTACTTGAATATAGGCCAATTGACCCCAGTCAAACCACCAGTTCCACCAACTGCAAACTCATCAGCACTTCCTTTGAAGTCTCTCCTCACCTTTCCCGTTCTTACATCAAAGATATTGATTACAACCCTCTGACACATGCACAAAGTTAGGTCAGTAACATCCATGTTTCAACATAATAAAGCTTAATAGTAAAGCAAAAAGAGGGTTTGGTAAAATGCAAAAACACCTACATGTGTGTCACGTGGGTTGCTTGGTTCCTGGCTGCTGTAAGTAACGAGGTAGTTTTCTCCAGGAGAAAAGTCAATAAATTTAACCTACAGAGGAATCAAAAATTAAAATCCGTAGGAAAATAATCAATTTATAAAACCTCAAGCACGATACAGCTATAGGTTAGAAGCAAACCATATTATGAGCATAACGTTGTATGCGATTAAAAGATGAGGCCCCACCCCAGACAGCAGCTCCTTGACGGTGGACAGTAGCCAAATAAGTTCCCAAAGGTGACCATTGAACAAAACCTTCGGTCCAACACTGCATATATTACAAAAGAAATTTCAAATATGTTCAATAAACAAATCAAAATAAAGCTCATACATGTATATGTCAGTGAAAGAAAGTCAAGATAAAAACTTTAGCTTCATAACGAATAGAGGGAAGAAAATACAATTTGTATAGAGGAACAGGAAGAAAAAGTTTAATAAAACATACAGGTCGCTTATAAACGGGATCAGGCTTCATGTGTCTAGCATCGTTCCATAAGACCTCAGTATCTTGGCCAGCACGAATAACAAACTGATCACGAGCTTTCGAATCAGTGAGCCAATGATGTAGGTTTTCCTGCAAGGTCATGGAAGCAGAGTAAGCATAAAAGTGGAGCACATGAGTAACTCACTTCGTTCCAAATAATTAGTCTGAGAGCCACCAGAATGCATCACAACAACTTATTAGAAGTTTGGCATTCTAAGGAAGCAGTGTAAAGACTAAAGAGTACTCCCTCCGTCCCTAAATTACATTCCTGTTTGGAAATTTACACGGGAATTAAGGAGGAAAAAATAAGACAAATAACAATAATTAGATAATGCAATGGGAAGTACAAAACATTAAATAATGTTTTTGAGTAAAACAAAGATAAATTAGTGATTACTCATGACATGTCATCAATCCTTTGAAAAAAAAAAGGATCAATCACATGCTTCTAATTGAAAATTTTTAACCAATCATATTCATTGTAATTTGGCACAAAGATTCTGAAAAATTAAAGGCTGGAAAAGTACATTAGCCAACCAAACATTAAAAGTGGAATGTAAATACATTAATTATACATTAAAAGTACAACTGAAAAAGAGAGTGTATTTGGGATATTTAGAAAAAAAACTTACTAAAAATAGAAAGGTAGAATGTAATTTTGGAATACCCAAAATACAAAGGAGGAATGTAATTTAGGGACGGAGGGAGTACCCAAGATGAACAAGACCAATACCCAGCTACCCAAGGTACAATAAAAGAGATAGAGGAAGAGAACTGAAAACTGTTTAGCATGAAAACACAAACAGACACGAAAAAAAGGAAGACAAACAACATCTCAAAAGGTAGGCAACAAATAAATGTCTATATACAAGAATCTCTGAAAAAATTTGAGACAATTATCAAACTTTTCACCCCCAATTCTCCAAAACAACAATTCTTTTATTCGTACAGGTAATGCGGGATTAAGCATTAAGCAATCGTTCTACATTTACCAAAAACAGCTATTAAAATTTTGCTTGTCATATCTTTCAAAGAGCTATCTGAATTCCTCATTAGTAAACAGTATTATATCCCTCATATTGAACTCAGTTGATTATGTATTCGGCCACCATATTCATTAACGAGTATAATTTAATACCAAAAAATTCACTAGCAAATCAATCCACTAATAGTTTAAAGAACTAAATTACCCTACAAATTGAATACATAAACCCGAAATCAATTTCAAAAGTAATCAAATTTACCGTAGGAGTATACGGCTTCGTTTCGGGGGGAGCCCACTCATCAGGAACATTCATAAACTTCTCAATTTCATCAAACAAATTAACAGCAAAGATATGAGACTTATCCAATTTATACCCATGAGTCTTCTCCTTCGCAAGTTCAGCTTCCTATCATAGAAAATCCCAAATAACACCATCATCGACCAAATTTCATCAATTACAACCAAATTAAAGAGAAAAATAAAATTAAAAACATTAACCTGAGGTGTATTAAACTCAATGAAGCAATAACCTAGGGTTTTCCCAGTTGAAGGATCAACCGGCATCCAAAACCCATCATCCTTAATCACACCAATTTGACTGTAAATTTTACGAATAACACTTTCCAATTTATCGAATTTTTCCTTGGGAACTTGCGGAAGATGATCAACCACAATAATGTTTGAAAACCCAATGTCGAAATCTGAGTTTTCTTCTTCTCTAAGATCTTCATCATCACTGCTCCAAATTCAAAACTCAAAAATTACTGAAATCGAATTCAAAAAACTGATTAAAGGAAGAATCTTTACACCCAAAAAGAAGAAATTAAACAACCTTATGATGCCGAAATCTTCGCCGGGAGGAAGACGAACATTGTCCCAGTCGATTTGGGAGAGATCGACGTTGAGACGAGCTGCCATTGTATCAATTTCCACCGTCATGGTGGCTGAGTGCAGTTGTTGTTCTTCTTCGAATTCGCCCTTTTTCTCTTTCCTTTTCTGTTCTGCTTCTGTTTGTTCGTCTGCTGAAATTAGGGTTTTGGTGTGCGGAGTAGACTAGCTGCGTAAATTGGGATTGGATGGAATTAGAGTTTTATTGGGCTTAGGCCTCTATGAGAGTATGGGTCGGTTCAACTTTGATCTAGAATCGGATACCCCGTATGAGTTTTATATACACTCGGTTTACAATAATACTCATATACTATAGGCATTGTACATGTGTTTTTTTATCAAATAAGGAATCAATTTGGTATAAATTAATTATTTAGGCTCTATTAAGTTCATCTTAATTTTGTTTCAAAAAAAAAAAAGTTCATCTCAATTTAGTTTCTAATCTAATTTGAACTTATAATTTTTTTTTTTGTGCTTTTTTGTGTAGCTGGTCACACCATGTGGTTGGGGTTACTTATTCTAAGGTTACTTAGTGGTTAGCGAGTTTTCTGTGTGAGAGTAACCCCGATCGACCGAATAACCTCAGACTGAGTATTCCCAGAATAAGTAACCCTTGAATAAGTAACCCAGGTATGGCCGGATTTTAAAATTTTTTGAGCGGGTTTGAAAAAGTAATTTTATACAATTTTAGTTTTTTTTTTCAGCGTGAAAATGGCCCGAAAACCTTGCACAACCCGGCTAGTTTGGGCGGGTTTGGGCACATAGATTTTGGCCCGAAGCTTGGCCCAACTCGGCTCGAAAAGTGGACAAATTTTTATATTTCGACCCGACCCGGCTCGCCCAATGATCACCACTAAAGTAACCCCGACTACACGGTTTGGCCATCCTTATAAAAATTTGCATTTTTTATTTTAATTAGATATGATTCTCTTATTTGATCAAACTTTGACCTGTGCTAAGTTAAAGAAGACACATCAAATATGGTTTTGTAATTTTTATAATTTTTTTCATTACGAAATTTATACTTAGCGATAAAAAAAATCGCTCATTAAACAATAAAGTATATTAAGGGTATATTCTCTTCAGTTTAATTTCAGTTCAGTTTAATTAGTTCAGCTCCTAATTTCCTTATCATAAACAATTCATTTCAGCTCAGCTCAATTCTGTAATTTAGAACAACCCCTTAGAATTCATTTTTTTATATGATTTGTTAAACTTATTTTTTCTGATTTGAAATAAGTAATAATGTGAAGGTGAAATAAACTCGGTCTCACTTGATTGTTTTTAATGAAAAAGGGCAATGTGATAGCTTTTATAAAAGTATTTATTCACTATCAGTGTATGAATTTTTTTTTTCTCACTTACATAAATGAACTATGTCAATAAAGTATATACAAGCATAATTTTTATTTATATCAAGGTAATTTTATTTCGTTTGGGTTAATCCTTGACAGTATAGACAACTTAGTGGATGTACAATGTTTAATATACATTCGATTATTTTAAACATTTGTGTGTTTTTTTAAGTGTTGTACTTTCAATTTTGGCAAACTAGTCTATTTTTATGTTATATCTCTATGATCTCATGCTCCTCGCTTAGGCTCGGTCATGTTCACGTTAAAAATAATAATATGGAGTATTCACTAAAAAAGAATGTTAGTTTAGTAAAAATAAAATAAACAATTTCAATTCAATAAAAATCATTAAGTTTAAAAAAGATATATAATAGAGAATTAGTAAAAAAAAAAAATCAAAGAATAATTAATTTAAGTAAAAATAATTTCAATTTGAAAAAATAAGGTGAAATGAATAGGTTTAATTCTACTACTTTTTTTTTTTTTTTGTACTCGGGTATTTTTTTTCCCCTTTCGCATATCTTATTTTCAAATAAAATATTAAACCTATTGTCTTTAAAAAAAAAAAAAAATTCCCTCATATCTCTTACTTATGAATGTAAAAAAGTTGGAAATCGTTCGGAGGTGCATGAAATGCTCCAAAGACAACATGGCTATGTCCGGTTTATCAAGTATGCTTGCCCAATCGAGCATTGATCAAATTGTCTAGATAAATTCCTTGAATTTCCAACAACTTCTACAATGTCAGTAAACAAGATGGGAGTGTGCTATTTGATTCATGTTGTTAATACTTTACCATTCAACTCTTGTTTTAGTAGTTAAGATTGAGGGTCTATGTACGATAAATTACATGTTCAAATCTCCTCACCCCCTTGTAATTTGTTAGTGGTTAAGAGTGAGGTCACATGTTAAGATTCCCTCTCCTCCCATTTGTAATTTACTAGTTGTTAAGACTGATAGGTCACATTCAAATTTTTTCACTCCCATTTGTAATTTGCTACTGGTTCAAACTAAGGTCATGCGTACAAATATACAATATGTCAGAGATTCAAATCTCTTTTCATTTGTATTATGTAATGCCGTATCGCCCTTATGATTCATTCGAGCCAAATAAAATGTTCTTAATACTTCACCTATGTTCTTTCAAATAGTGAGACACACACACATTATACATAAGTTAGAGTTGTCAATTCTTAACCTAACCCGACCCAAACTTGATGTGGTTGCTGAGAGAGAACCCAACCCAAACTCAACCCGATTTAACCCATTTATCATATTTTGAGTTACAAAATTTTTTTATTTAACCTGAAATCTAAACGGAACCTGACCCGTTATCTCAAATAGATTGCACGCACATTGTTAATTGAACCGTCACTAAAACGAGTGCATGAACCCGTAGTTCTTCCCCGATCATAAGCAATTTTATAATTTTCATTTTCTCAACGGCAGATCAATCGCAATATTGCCGTGTTTGCGGTATAATTGGGGCAATTGAGAATTTCCGTAATTGAGTCAAACAGAGAGATGGGTAACGAAGGAACAGAAGCACTCAAGTACGTTTGGAAAGGAGCAATACCCCTTCAAATTCATCTCCATGATTCTGAAGTCGCCACTCTTCCTCCTCCTCCCCCAGTTCTGGTTTGCATTCTTCTTCGTTTCTTTCATTTTTCACTTCTAATTTCTTCTGGGTTTTTTCTTTGTAGCATGAATTTGGGTTTTCTTGTTGCAATTTTATTCATATGAATTAATTCCAAGTTATGTTCTTGTTGGGTTTATTATAATTCTAGTTGTTAGTTTGATTGTAATTTGAATCTTGGTTTTGTTGTAAAATATATTAATGCAATTTGTTGCTTGTTTGGTCTATGCTAGAATTGTTGATACTAATTTGTGCAAAACAAATCGATGTTGTTGCCAATTATGGTTGGCTGGGCATTTTCAGTTGGTGATTGTATGTTGTGGTGTCGACTGGAATAAAGACTTAAAACTGTTTCTTACTTTGTAAGGTAATGCTTGGAGTGAGGATAATCATTTAGGGGTAATCATAATTTACAGTTGTGGCGCTACTTTAGGAGGCAAACTACTATGTCGATTGTGTCCGAAAGGGTTTAATAGGCTTTCTTATCTCGTGATCGAGCAGTAATGTACTCCCAAATAGGGCATTTAATTCCTCCATTTGCTGCTAACCACACTCTGAGCATGACACCACTACTTGCTCCACCTTGGCCTGCTGACTACCTAGTTTTCAATTGATTTATGCTGCCTCCTTGTTCTTAATTTTCATACTTCATAGCCTAAGTAGAAAATTGATGCTGGTGCTACCTCATAGGAGTTGTAGTTCTGTTGGTAAGAAGTGAATTTTGCCATGGAATGAATGACAGGCATTGAACCATCAAGTTTTTGAATGCTAGTTTGTGCTGTAAGTTATTCTTAGGTGTGACTAGGTGCTCAACTAATCTTAATTTGGTCTTTTCTATAATAAGATGTTAATTTGGTCTCAAGAGCATTGATGCTTGTTTTGTGAAGTAACTAAGGCTTCATGTGTGAAGTAATAAAGTTTTTAGTATATGCGATCAACCTTAGAAAGAGCTCCAGATACTGATTTTATTTATTTATTTATTTGTGTGTGTGTGTGTGTGTGTGTAGAGAGAGAGAGAGAGAGAGAGAGAGCCATAAGGGCAATGATGTAGATTGGATTTGTTACCATGTCTTTTATACAACCCCTCAAGACTTAACCAACTAAGCTAGTTGATCACTCTAAGATTATAGGAGAGGCTGTCCTTTGGGGTTGCAACCCACGCAGGAAGATTTATTGGTGTATATAATTCCCTCAAGTTAATGTCCAATGACAGATAATTAAATGAATATTTACTCTTATGGAAATAGTGCCGACATCTACTTTTTAAGGATGTTCTGGAAAAACAGTTACTTTCCTCGTAGATTGAGTGCTGGAGAATGGAGGATCGTGATGAATGACAGGAAAAGGGAGTGTGTCAAATTCTGATAATGGTATCATCACAATCACAAGAAGAGTAGCAATGACTTAATATCATCAAATTCTAGGACTCTATGTTTATTTGTTTAATTAATTTAAGGTAAGGATATGTTGCAACTGCAAAAAGATGAGAATGTAGTATGCCTTTTGCATGTGATATGGTTACCTTTAGGTATCACGTGGAGAATATTCTTTAGATTTTGAAATGGGAAAGCAATGAAAATTAAGATCAGTGTCCTGGAGCTTATTATGAAATTAGAATTTTATTTGAATTTGAGGACTCAAGGAAGGAAATAGGATCAATGGAGAAAAAGTATGTTTTATTCCCACCATTTGCTTCTTCCTTACAAAGATCAATGTCTTGCTATTTTGTGGTGAAAATATTTCTTTTTCCATCTCCCATATGTTAGATTCCACAGTAATTAAAAGTGAGGCTATATTGAGATAGAGTGACCGAGTTAGTGTCAGAGTGTGTATAGTCAAGGGAATGTTTGATGTGTCAAAATTCACAAATTATATTCCTTGTAATTTTTCTTTTTCTTATGGAGTGAGCTTCCAAGAGCTATTTCTTTTTTCTTTTTTATTTATTTATTTATTTTTATTTTCTTTTATTTTCCTTAACAGGGCTCTCTTTGTTTTACACATAACAGCAGATTTCCTTTTGTTTTGTGTGTCTTTTTTTTTTTTTTTTTTGGGTGTGTGTGTGTGTGTGTGTGTGTGAAGGGACTATTGATGTATGCTGGTTTTTGGTATTACAGTTGTTAGCGCCACGAATAGGTTATCTTCCACTGCTAGCATCTCAAATTAAACCCCTCTTCAGCAACTCACTTCCTCCAGGGGAAGATACAATTTGGTTTGAGTACAAAGGATTGCCCCTGAAATGGTAAAGTTCTGGTCTTGCTGTAAATGCTTGATTTATACATTGAATAGCATAATCATTATACTCATGAATTCAAGCTCTGATGGATCTGTTTTACATGTTTTCTTATACCCTGCTTCTTTGTTTTATTCCTGAAGGAGATGTTTTAAACAATGTTATGATTGGCAAAAATAGCACCCCTAATCCACTCAAACAACTGCAAGAAATGGATAAATCTAAATTCTTGAACTGTCAACCAGCTTAAGAGTTTCAGCTATCTCTAGTCTCTACAAGTCAACAACTCATGAGTTATTAATTAATTTTCTACATTATGGCTCAAATAAAAAAAATACATACCTCAACTTTAATTAAGTCTTTTGTATATTAGTAAATAAATTACACAATCATGTTGACACAGCACTTGTGCAGCTTAAAAATTGCTAGAGCGAGCACATGAATGTCATCATAATCAAGCTACCAAACATGAAAGATGCAGCAGCATCTTAAGATATGAGGTATAGTAATTTATAAAACACCTGATATGGGTTGAGGGTAGTTCACTACTTCACTGTAGCTGCATATCATCATTCAAGCATAACCGAATACTTTACTAAAAACTGGAGTATCCAATATTAAATGCTTCTAATGAGTGTTAATTAGTTAGGGAGTTTGTGAAAATGTGAAACATGACTTCTCCCTTGTGCGCCTTAATTATCAAATTGTCAATGTTAAAAGTGATGTGCTTTCTCATATCCTTGGAATTTTTCATTGCTGTATATGTTCCCATGTTTTGCTATCAGTATACCATGAGACTAGCATATCTGACACCCTAGCCTGTATTCGCAGTGATGTATGTCATAACTCACATAAGGTACACCCTACCAAGATCAGTATGAGATGTCGAGTCAACTGGTATATAGTTGTGGGCTACACTGTCCCCCTTGTTTTTGCAGTGACTATATTCATTGATCGAATTTTCTGGAGTCTAAACATTTTTAGGGCATTTATGACCTATATTTGTACATAGGGGGCATTCAGAAATCATCTTTTCCTGTATTCATCTTTCTATATTAAATTTGGATTTTTCACCATGGTTGTGTTTCTTGTACAGGTATATACCAACGGGCGTTCTTTTCGATCTTTTGTGTGCGGAGCCTGAGAGACCTTGGAATCTTACGGTATAAGTGCTGGTTGATCTTCTTAAAATTATGAATGCAATTGAACATGTCACGTTATTTGTTAATTTTGGCTGTATTTAGTATGTACAATGCTTAAGTGTATCAGTTGGAAATCAAGGAATTTATATGTGAGATTTTCAATAAGGGAAGCATAAGTTGCATTTTGGTCGTTATCGTGTCTTAAACATTTCATATATTAACTGATGAATTGTATGGTTCATATTCTACACTTGTCTGCTGTCATCTCGAGCATTTTTTGTAAGGATTTATTGTCTTCCAGTAACTTATGGAAATGTTAAGTCTGTGGCTATATGCTTCAGGGAAAAAATTGTAAAGAGGTTAAATGATGACTTATGAGTTTATGTCTTTATGACGGCATGTTGATGACATTAGTTTTGCTTATGGCCTGGATTTAGCTTTTTTAACAAAGAGTCCTTATCAATCACATGTTTTTCTACCTTATTAGGTTATTTTCTGTATATGTTCAAATGGAATGCCTACTAAGTAATGTCGTGTACCTTTTATGCATTGTAGTGAATCACTTCTTTACTTTGTATTTAACTTTATGTACTATATACAGGTTCATTTTAGAGGTTATCCAAGTAATACACTAACTCCTTGTGAAGGTGAAGATGCTGTTAAGTGGAGCTTCATCAATTCTCTGAAAGAGGTAAGTTGCATGTACAAAAACTACATTAAGCGGCTATAAGACATGTATATTCTCTGTACATGTATCCTTGTGAAGGTCATCTTCTGTTATTGTCACTTGTGCTTGTTTATTGGAAATAATGCATGTTGACTGTCACGTGCTGGTATCATTTGCAGTGTACTTGTGCTATCTTATTAATGCTCCCTTCTCCACTTCCACTAGTTGTGCTCACGATCTTATCTGTCACCAATGCAAGTCAATAAAGCTTGATGACCTCTACCATGTGTTATCCTAGTGGTTCAACAAGTTCCATCTGGTCCAACATATACCTATGAAATTATTGAACAAAGGCATATCAAACATAACCTTCTCTGATAATGAATTGTCTCTTCCATTTACAAGTCATATCTTATTTCTTTTCAAATGTATGAAATAATCTGCAGGAACCATGTATCCTCTTGGACACTGAATTGAGAGATGTTCAGCAGCCTTGCATATGGCAAAAATATACTTCCCCGTTCTTTTATTATAAAAAATTAAAAACACATTGGATTTTGACACTATTCACATACAATCATATGACTTTATATTGTGATATCTTTGTAAGAGAAAATACAATCTTGTGGGGTCTTGTTAGATTAATCTTAATGTTTATTTTCATAATATTAAATCTTTATAATTATTAATTTTCTTAAAGATTTTAATAGTTAAAGTTGTGCATGTATGTGTTAAACTCCAGTTATTGCAATTATAAAAGAATGAAGTATTATGTCTTTGCCTAGCTGGCTCTTGCATGACAACTTGACAAGGCAATAGCTATGTGATTGAAATCCTTGATTCATTGGTGCTTAAGTGTAATAATGTTAATTTCAAGGTTTTTGTAATATGCCAACCTAAGATTTTTAATCTTACTGACTGAAAAGCTCACAGGTATTGTGTACTTATTGTAAATTCACTCTCCAGGTTTAGACTTTAGATTGGCAACACCTTCTGTTTTCTGTTTCTACCTCTACAGTTGGAATTTCATTGTAGTTAAGCTTGATTTCTGTTAGTACATCATATAATTGATGTCTGTCTGTCTTTTCAGGCTGCCTACATAATTAATGGAAACTGCAAGAATGTAATGAACATGTCACAGTCTGATCAGTTGGATTTATGGCGCTCTGTTTTAAATGGTGAGACAGCTTATTCATTAAATTTAGACAATCATCTATATAGCTGCATAAGGATTCAAATCTTTTGCGGGAGCACATTAGAAAAGATGTTGTCAGATTGTGGAAGCAGTGATATAGAATAGATGAGTATCATGAGCTAAGCTTACTGTAGGCTGTTGTTTATGAAAACAAGTTAGTTACCCATAGTCTTCCATATTTACGTAGAAGAGAGGTACCTCATCTTAAAGTGTTAGTACTATGCTTCAGCATTGTCCAGACCAACTTTTGCACTTCTCCACCCACTTATATCTTTTAGCCTTCTTTACTGTGAGAGCATTTTCATTTGTGGCAGAATAAAACATTGAATTTCCTGAAGTGGAAAAAAGTATTCCCTCTGTCCCTTCTAGCCTACTTCTAAAATTACGCGGGAATTAAGGAACTTAGAGATTCCTTAAAAACCATGATTGGAAAGTACAAAGTGCATGTGGGGTTAGAGAGAGATAGAGAGAAATAAAAGTAGTTGGTAATTATTGAAGAGACAGAGAGAGAAAGTATTTGAAAATGATGTCAAAAGTACAAAATAAATAAAAGAAAATTGACGACAACTCATCAAAAAGGGGGATTATTGTCAAAATGTACGTTCTTAAAATAGAAATACGCATCTAATTTCTGAAACCCCCCAAAAGGAAAGTAGGCATCTAATTTAGGGATGGAGGGAGTATTGTTCTTTCCTGCACAGGCTTGTAGTGGTCTGTAGATTTTTCATGGTCCTTGTAGTATCCAAAATCCCATATGAATCTAATTCTAACAAAGAAATGGACTGGTGATTGAGTTTTAGGTGTTTACTGTGTAAATTTACAAGTGGTTAGGCTTCTTCTGCTGTGCCACAACGTTCATATTATTACTGCAGCTATTACAATTGAGACATAGGTGAGTGATTGCTCCCATTGATATGTCCCCTTTCTCATTTTACAATTACCGGTAAGCAACAGTCCTAATGATCCAACCCCTATATCATCTAGGATTCTAGGGCTATTTCGACTTAAAAGCTACCTTTTTTTAATATTTTTTTTTTTAAGAAAATTATGATCCGGTAAGCTCACCATATTGTTTGAATTGGGCTTGTCGATCCTCATGAATTGGGGATGGGGTCATTTTTATTACTGTCTTTAGATTTTTTATTTGTATGTGTTTCTGCGCCATGTCTGTTCCTGCGTCTTTGCCGCTGGCCTGGATGTTTGTCTAAAAACTGTAGGCTAATCTAATTGGTTCATTTAGAAATAACTCAGATTAAACTAAAATTTTAAATTTGGTGAAATTGTAATTGTAAGCATGTGGTTAGGATGCTAGAGTGAACAATTGCGATAATTTTTAGGATTTAGATTAAATGTTTCTCATTTTAGGATTTTCTTGGAAGTTATATCTCTCTTCAGTCTTCTCTGCTGAAAGCTACTTTAAGTGGCTTTTTGCATTTGCTACCTCCCAGGGCATGGAAATGTCAAAAATTTAAACACCATACTCAAATGCTGTCTCAAGAGCTGATGCTTAGATGCATATATAAGGGACTTGTGACTTTTTGACTTTGACTGGGACCCCTCCTCTCTGTTTTTCTTTAGACTTCATGTTCATACCTAAAAGGTTTTTTAGAACTCAATCAAAGAACAATTTCTATAATAGGCCCTTCTTCTGATTGCTTTTATCTCCGGATTTTACTATTTCTTTCTCTTTTGAGCTTATCATCTTCTAATTCATTACAGAATTTGTGTTTGTGCATCAATAGTTTACCTATCTGGTTGTATCAGGCAATTTGGAGTCCTTCCTTAAGGTGACATTAAAGCTGAAGCTAGGAGCCATTGAAGATGATTACACAGCAAAACTGTATCCATCGTTAAAATCCTCATCTGATACCGGTAATACAGATAATCCCGGACTTGCCACAACAGGTAGTTCTGTACTTCAAGCCTGCCTAAAATTTTCAAATTGTATTATCTATACACAAACTCTTACGACTCCATAAGGGATCATCCCTACTTTCCTAGTGCATCATATAACTGTCCTGAACTTACTTGCATGACTTCTGCTTTTGACCCTCTGTAGTTAAATAGAGAGCGAAACAAACTTGTCAAGGAAGTTGGATCTCCTTTCTTATATTTTCCACCTTTTAGACATAGCTAAGTTAGGAGGAAAACACTATTCAAAAAAAAAAAAAAGTTAGGAGGAAAACAAAATAGTTATCACTGACAACTTTGGAGACAAATGATGATGGTCATTCATGAGCCTATAGATGATTATTAAATGAACAAAAAATCATATTCACCAAGGATTCTCTACCAAAATTTCACGCTTACTGTCCAGAGCAATGTCCGAAACATCAATTTTTTTTGTAATTATCCAAGAAAATGGCAGTAATAGATGTATATTGGTAGGCAAATGGATGCTTTTAACATGGGCAGAGCAGATTTTTCAGCCCAGATTTAGCTGTATAGTTATTTCCATGAAAACTCAGTTCTCTTTACCTTATTTTTAAAACTTATTCTTGTTGAAACCAGATTAGATCAGGCTAGATCAGAAAATTTCAGAGAGATTAGACAATATTAGGATAATGAGTTCGATCATAAATATAAATCAGACCTGAGCTTAGAATATTCAGACAAGGAAAACCTGAAATAAAGTGAAGAGAACACTTTCTTAGACCCGTGTTCAAATATACATGCTAACAACCATCCAAGACTTGAAAATCTTAACATTATCCATTGATGGGGTACAACCCCCCACCCCCCCCCCCCCCCCCCGGGCTGTGGTTTCTGAGTAGTTTTAATGAAGAAACTGTTGCTGTTTACAAATGAGGGTCACATAAAGTGACCCACAACTTGTTTATGAACTGACATAATTAGACCTATTTAGTGATGTTGATTTTAGTGCATAATGACAGTGCTTATGATTGATGATCTGAAAATGTGAATAATTAACTGTATAACCTATGAGCATAAGCATCCGAGAGACTTTCTCCCTTCCAAAATACAAATTAAAACTTAACGAGAAGTCTCATCAATGTTCATCATGATTCTCTCTTGTCTCCAAGCTTATAGCCAAGCCACAAGATCATACTGCAAGTCTGCAACTAAGTTGACCCTCCCTTTAATATCATAGCACACATTGAGAAATGACTAACAAACTCATGTTCCATAGGAAACTGTTTTACGAATGTACTTTTCTTCATTAAAGGCTGCTTTAAAATCTTCATTGAGATTTCTGTGCTCTTGTTTGGGCAATTGGTATATGTTATGCTAACTTTGAGTAATTTGAAATTCGTTCTTTTCAGGGTGAATTTCCCTTTCACCAAATTCTACATTTTGCATTCCCTTAAAAGAGTCTTAGAGGCTACACACATGTATTATGTTGATAATTGTTGCGTTAATGTTAAAAACTGGCAAAAGTATTGCATAAATTGCCAGAAATGTTGCATTGATATACATGAAAAACTATATTGAGTATAAGTTGTTCTTGTGCCAGATAGTATGAATTAGGATGAATTGAGATTTATGGTACCTTTTGGATAAATTTTTCTTTTCTTTGTTCCTCTCTGGTACAATTTCAAAAGCCATGTTTGACCAATTATGGCAGGTAGGATTCCAGTACGGTTGTATGTTAGGATTTTCACCGAGATGTTTGATGACTTGGAAAAGGCTCCTGAGATTGACAGCTGGGAGAAAATTTCTTACATAAACAGACCCGTTGGACTCAATAAAGATGAAGGTCAGTATAAATTTCATGTCTTTAAATTAAGGACATTACTAGTAGATCAAATTCTTGAATCCTGACCAGCCCCTTTTCTTAAGACGATAAAACTCTAATTGTCTGGTGATGTGGTCATTTAGGATGTCTAATAAATCCATTGTGTGAAATATGCCAACTACTGTTTTAATTCTACAAGTTGTACTGCATGCCCTCAGACAGTCATTAATCATGTTTATTTTCTGTTTCTGTTTCCCATGTCATGTTTGGCAACTCTGTGATTTCTTCTGATTACCGGCAAATGACAATATCATTCATTTGATACTATCAGGTTGAATTCTCCTTTGAATTATGAAGAAAGCATTTGAGCTTTCTTGCATTTTTACTGAGCATAAAAATGTTACAATGGTTTTGAATATTTTATTTGTGCTGATTCTGAAATCACGGCAGTTCTTGACGAAGTCTGATTAAGCACTTAATGGGAACTGTTGACTTGGTTGTTCACCATGGTTCTGCATTTGACTATATAGGCGCCAATTGCTATGCAATATACTTGGGAGTATAGCTGAAAACTGACTACCATCATACGTTGCTGAGATGCTTAGAGATTTTCTTTGATGGGCCTTTGCTTGGATTTCTGACCTTATATATCAGTAGAATAATTTATAGGCGTGTATGTAATGGTTACTTAGATGTCCTTTTTCCTGGAGACGAAATACTCAAAATGTGAATCACTGCAGGAAAATGCTTTACTTTAACTGATGCTATGAAGACTCTCCTGCCAGAGTACTTTGGAGAAGGGACACTCAACGGTGAGAAAACAATTGAGGAGGAGGTTCAAGACGTGCATCCAGAAGTTGCTGGTGACCCAAAAATTACAGAAGAGGTGACTGCATCAGTCAGTGAACGTACTGAGGCGAAACAGCCATCAGAAAGTGCTGAGATCAAGCTCATTCGAATTCAAGGTATCAAGCCAAAACCCGAGATCCCTTTCTCTTGGGTAGTTAACAACCTAATGAACCCAGATCACTACCTTCACATATGTGTGTATTTGATCCATCACTAGCCTTCGCCATATAATCGTTGCTTTACATAGACTGGTTAACTTCTGTATATGTCGCTCAGCTGGCCTTGTGGTTTCCCACGTTGGTTAATTTAGTTTACGCACCCTTGCATTCTTTGTTTACGTATGCAATCTGTAAAGCACAATAGTCTGTACATAACAAAGTAACCTTTTTTTTTTTTTTGAGAAAAAAGTAACCTTGTTTTACTTAGATGGTTTCCCGTTAAAGACTCCCCTTTCTTCCATGTATCGTTTGCATGACTCACTTGAGAAAACGAGGGGTGAATCAAACGACAAGGTTAAGGACTGAAGGTGCTACACGAGCCGACCTTGTATAGCTCTCTGATTCGTATATGTGTTTGCTAAATACAGCCAGTTAAACTGTACAAGCTGTGTATTGTATAGTTAATAGTTATACATTAAGAGTCATGGGTGTTTTTCGCAGTGTGATTTTCAAGATATTTACATCCACTAAAATTCTCTGCGTGAAATGGTCCTACCCCTTACTAAAAAAATTATAGGGAAAAGAATTATCTCAACGTGTTTCTTTAATAAAGCCGAAAGAGACATTGAAACAATTACGGCTTGCTTGGGAAAGCAATTAAAACAGATGAGCAATAACTATCCCCTCGTTCTCTCCTAGAAATTATCTCATTCGACGGTTGTACCACTAGGCAATACAACCCTCTCATGTCTTCCTTGGGTCCCTGCCGCTCTCCTCCGCCCCGCCCCCCCCCCCAAAAAAAAAAAACATAAAAACCTCACATTAATCAAACAAATGTACTTTCTCAATTCTGATCTCTTACAAAAAACAATTACCAAATACTTTATCATACAAAAGTTATATACTTCGTACTATTGGTTTTTTTTTTTTTTTTTTCCCATACTTCACAAGCAATATATGTGCAACTAGGGTTAAGGTCTAGCACATAACTCCTCTATGCAAACATTCCATAGATGACAATGTAGTAATAAAGTTGAACTTGTAGTGGGAGTATAAAGTACTATTTAATAGATAAATAGTGTCATTAAATGTTGTAGTGGTATAAATATTATGCTAATAGTACAATAAGTATGTAAATGGTACATCAAAATATTACACTACTGTGAGATATAATAGTACTACTAAAACATAAATTGTACAATATACATGTATAATAGTACAATAATGTACAATTGACACTATAAAAAGTACCATTCTGAATGTGCTTTTCCACTTTTACCCTCCTATATGCAACAAATGCATATAGAAATTAAAGGCTATGCGACAAGATGCACTCGTATGCATGAATTAGAAACATTGCAAGTGAGAATAATAAATTGTTCATGATTTATATAACCAAATTCATAATTTACACAAGTTAAACTTTGAAATCAATCAGGAAAGGTCCAAAACTCGACTTGAGTTCAATTTGATTTGAATGTAAGTCCATAACCAAATGAAACAAAATCCTGAATCATGTACATGTTAGGAAATAATCAACCCCAAACTTAAGCTCGGCTCACTATCACCCTAGACATACATGATGTTTATTCCATAATTAGTCTAAGTAGATCAAGTTGCCAACTCATCATACAAGACATTTGAGACAAATGAAGGATGAACCAGGCCAATCCTACGCTTATATCGCCGTATCCTACGCTTATCTTTGGCTAACTAGGTAATGTCTTTACAAGTTACAACAATGCTTGCTCCTCGTGATTATTACAGACTAAAAGAGATTAATTAACAAATTAAACCCGATTCGAGCTAATTAATATAATATATTTTATCTTATACGAATGTTTAATTATCACCTAGATATGATGATACTAAAGTGTCGGCAATCTAATATAAAATCTGATACCAAACATAAGATATATTTTGGATAAAGGAAAGAGAGTGTAGCAGGACAAAAAGAGGCAAGTTAACAGACTTTCATGTTCATAATTACGTAGACTCATGTTACTTTTAACATCATCAAGAGTACAAATTAGTCATATAAATCTGTGTGAATGAACGCAAAAAGAACTCTTTAGCAGATCATCTGAGAGATAAAAGATCTGAATTCGATCATAGAGAGCGAAAGACGACGATCGAATACATACCAACATAACCACGTGGCTAAGCTAAGTCTTACCTTTGGTTGATTCCATAATAATACCAAAGGACATAACTCAAGCATGGGATCAACAATGTGTGTTTTTTTTTTAGAGAGAGAAAGCGAGAGAGCTTCAAGTGAACGATAACAAGAATCATAAAAACTAGTTAATAAGATATTAACAACAGAGAAAAAAGAGCAAATTAATATTTAAGAATATATAGTAGGAAGAATTGAAGTTGCTTTATTTTCTTTTTGTTTCTTTAGGTTTCTTTTTGTTTTACATCTCTTTCTTTTTGTTTTATATCACAATGTATCTTCCTTACATAAGCTTTCCTGCTTCCTCTACTCATATACTCCTCTCTCTTTCCTTTCTCAGCTTTTTTACGTCGGTTTTCTAGATGTAAGTGAAGAAGACACTGAAACTAAGTTAGCTGAACCCACTGAACCCATACCATAATATACGCTACATAAAGTATTGCCGGGTGGTTGTGTGATTAATGGCACCTGTTGCATTACCACCCGGTTTTCGGTTTCACCCAACAGATGAAGAGTTGGTGGCTTACTACCTCAAGAGGAAGATCAATGGTCATAAGATTGACTTGGAAATAATCCCTGAAATTGATCTTTATCAGTTTGAGCCATGGGAGTTGCCAAGTACGTATGTATATATCATGGAGTTTATTTTATTTTATTTTATTTTATTTTATTGGCATGTTTGCATGATTTATTTTACAAACTTTACAAAATATAATTGATCATGTAGTAAGCTTTACTAACCAAGTGTAAAAAGAAATGATGTGCACAAAACTGATTATTTGACTATTTGTAGTCCATTAATTTATTAAAGTCTTTAAGTTCACAGTTTGTGAAAGATGTTATACCTAATACTAGGGTATGGGTCAATTCAAGTAAATTTGTATCCATTTGTTATGAAAAAAAAAAACTTGCGGGTTATTAAAAATTAGTTTGGCCAATTAAGATGATAATAGGGTATGAGTCAGCTTTGTCAGGTCTATATTTTATTTAAAATTTGTATTTTCATGAATTTTATTTGACGTATAAATTACACATTTAGCAAATCCATGTACACAAAGTAGTGTGTGGCTTCTTGCTACAACATTCTTCGTAAATAAAGGTAAAATTATAGTTTTTAATAGTACTAAAGTCAAGTGCATATATACAGAAAAACTCAAAGCATAAGTAATTTAAATAGTTAAAAGGTAGCACTTAATTACAGGGTCAATGCATTACCAAATTCATTTTCCTTAACACAAAAAATTGACCATAATAGGCATACACAGTTCAATAATCTAAAATTACTACTACATTATCTAGTTTTTTTTATTTTTATTTTTTATAATTCAAATACTCCCATTATCTAGATTTAGTTGTCACGTATACAGCTTTATTAAGTAAATTATGCTATCACCGTGACTATTAAATTGTATACTCGTGAAACTTAAATCTATAATACTATACAGCTTATAAATGAATGAGGGAGAGGGTGGGCGACCGAGCTGAGAGTCTAAAAGAGATGAACAAAACTGCAAATAAGAGAGAAAAATAATATATAATGAAAGAACATGATCATTGTAGTTAACCCTCTATGTACTTTGGCAACTTTGCTAATTATCTGAATAATTTTGTTGCATGATCATCATGATCAAATCATAATCATTATCATAAATCATAAAAATCATAATTTATGTTTGGGTCCAATTTAGTCCAATTGGGCCTGGTCACTGAATGATCCAATTAAAAGCCCAAGGTTAAGGTTCAACTCTCCAAATGTGCTAAAGTCAAAAATCAAACATCCTCAAAGCCATGTCAAGGTCAGTCAACGGCCCAATCAGCTTGGCCCAGCCCAACTGACTTCCGGGCCCAATCCGCCTCCTTCATTAGCCAAGGTATAAAAGCCAACAATTTGGTCAATTCTTGGTAAGACAATAAAGCCTCAAGCAACTAAACTCTTGCACAGCTTTCTCTCTCTAATATACTGACTTAAGCATCGGAGGGGCCTTCCTCGGCGTCCCCCCCGAGGCTAGTTTACGTGTATTTGTTGTGCAGGAAACCCTCGGCTCCTGCGTCGTTCGGACCGAGACCAAGTTCCCTCAAGATAAAAGGATCTTCCGAGATTCGATTGTTTTCATCCGAAACAATTTGGCGCCGTCTGTGGGGAATGCTACTAAATTTCGCGTCAGTCATCAAACACTCCGGCAGTCGCCATGACTAAGAGTGGAAGGAGTTCCAAGAAGGCTAAGAAGGGAGGAGGCCGGATTACGGTGAGGGAACGCCAGCCGGTTTATCCCTCCCCGGAGCAAGCCTCTTCCGAATCGGAGGCCCCCATTTCTCCGGAAAGGGAAGCCTCAAGAGGTCCTAGCCTCCAGGAGGAGAACACCTCGCACCACACTCGGCAGCCGGGGCCATCCCCGAGACCGAGTGGCTCAGGAGCGAGGAACTCCCCGCCGCGCCATAGCGTGCAATCCAGGTCACATCCGCGGGAGACTCCTCCCTCCGGACCCTCCACCGAGGAAGTGGCCAGAGCAGTGGCCATCTGCATGGAGTTCCTTAAAGCTCAAGGGGCTCCAATCCAGATGCCTGATGATCACCAGCCGAGAAACCTGAAAAGGAGGATCGGTCAGGATGATGGTGGACAAGTTCCACCACATAGACAGCTCGGCCAGAGGTGGCGAGGGGACACCCGAAACTCCAGTAAGGAGAGGAGGAGGAACCCTCAACCCTCTGACCACTCCGAAGCTCAGAATTCCATGGGGCCCTCCAAGGACCCGGAATTCGCCCGCCAAAGCGTTCATGAACGCTTGGGTTCGAGGGAGGTGAGTGTGCATAGCCGCCTCACCTTCCCAGAGGATACCGGACCCCACCCAACCTTGTCTCAGCCGGGGACGAAAACCACTTCCACCTCTGAGAGAGGAGGGAGCGAGGTCCCTGAGGCCGGGTACAAGGGGAAGGCGGTCATGGTTCCATCGAACTCGCCCTTCCAGAAGTGGATTCTGGAAGAGCATGTGCCAACGGTCAAAATCCCGGCACATATTACTTACGATGGTACCTCAGATCCTAAGGATCACATTGCCTCTTACGAGGGGCACATGTATCTGAACCCGAGGTCTGAGGCTACCTGGTGTAAATACTTTCCTACGACCCTCAAAGGTGTTGCCCAATCCTGGATCACCAAAGGGCTCAAGGAAGGCTCCATAACCGGTTGGAACGACCTCTCCAACAAGTTCAAGAGCAAATTCTCTACGGCCAACCGCCGAGAGAAGACCACTGCAGAGCTAATGAGTCTGCAGCAGGCGGAGGACGAGAGCCTCCGCGACTATCTGACTCGCTTCAGCAACGAGTCATCCGGAATCACAAGCCTGGATCAAGGCCTGGCCGTGTTCGCGCTACGGAACGGCCTCCAAGCTGGAAAGTTCCTGGACTTCATGGTCATGCATCCCCCGCAGACCCTGGAGGAAGCCTTGGAAGCATCGGATAGGTTCATCCGAGCCGAGGAGTGGAACAGATCCAGGTCTCAGTCTCGTCCGAGAATTGAGATGCCGAAAGGGCAGCAGCCCGAAGTCTCGGCACAGAGGAAAGGGAAGGCTAAGGCCTCAGAACCGTCCTCTGCTGCCGAGCCGAAGAAGGAAAGACACTTTCCCTACACGGGAAGGTACGATTCATACACTCCACTCTCCCTTCCCCGTGCTAAGATTTTCAGCACGACGAAGGACGAGGGGAGATTCAAAAAACCTCGTCCGTTGCCTCCCTGGCATCAGACGAGGGGAAAGGACCAGTGGTGCGAGTTCCATGACTCACCCGGACATCGCACCGAGGACTGCGTCCAGCTGAAGGACCAGATTGAGGATCTGGTCCGCAAGGGGTACCTGAGCCAATACCTCGCGGACAGGCGCGAGGAGAAAAAAGCTGAAAAAGATTCTCGGCAGGACCTCAACTTCGCTCGGAAGAAGGATAAGGGACCTCAGGGCAAGGAGTCCCTCGACATCCTAGTTATTTCCGGGGGAATCTCGCGAGGCACAGCCAAACGCCAACTGAGGGGTCTAACCCATCAGATTCATCAGGCTGAGCTTCGGCAGTCCCAGTCACCGGCGCCGAACATCCTGTTCACAGCCGAAGACTGTGAGGGGGTGGTATACCCCCACGATGACCCACTAGTAATCATTCTGGGCATCGCCAACCGCAACGTCTGGCGGACCCTCGTCGACGGCGGTAGCGGGGCGAACATCCTCTTCCGAGGAGCGTTCGACCAGCTGAGGATGGGAGCCGAGCACCTGGCCCCCGCACCCTACCCGGTGTCTGGATTCAACGGCTCTTCCTCGTATCCTGACGGGAAGATTACACTTCCTGTCACCATCGGCGAAGGCCGAGCAGCTAGGAATATCATGGCCGAATTTTTGGTCGTAGATGCTCCATCTGCATACAACGTGATCATGGGGAGACCCCTCATTCACGGCATTCAAGGAGTCGTCTCCACGTATCATCAAATCATGATATACGTTTCAGACGAGGGACGCTCCGAGAAAATAAAGGGCAGTCAAAAAGAAGCCCGCCGATGCAATCACCTCAAGCCATCCACGTCTCGCCGAGGCGACCGTGGCGATGGGGAGGAAAAGCACCGGGACCGAAACGCCAAAAAGCCGAGAGGCTCAGACGTTTCGGCTAATGAAGCCCCAGACAACGAGAAATCTGATGGGGGCCAAAAGGCTGACTCCGCCTCAGAGCCGAACGACTCTGATGGCCAGCCGCGGTCAGGAAAGTCTGCTAATATTGATAGCAGGCCGGAATTCGAGGAATCCAACTCTAAGAGCATGGAGACGGATGACCTGACCGAGTCAATAGAACTGACCGTAGGAGATCCGAACAGATGTGTTAGCATCGGGTCGTCACTGGAGCCAAACACCCGTGCGGCACTCGTCCAACTCCTACGGGCCAGTGGAGACGTGTTCGCCTTCTCAGCCGCAGAAATGCCCGGGATTGATCCGGACTTCGTCTCCCATAGGCTTAATGTCGACCCCTCCAGTCGACCCATTAAGCAGAAAAAGCGGAACTACTCCGCCGAAAAGAACCAGAACATCGCAGCTGAGGTCGATAAGCTCCTAGATGCTGGGTTCATTGAACCCTGTCAGTATCCGGAGTGGCTGGCCAATGTTGTAATGGTTCAGAAGGCAAATGGTAACTGGAGGATGTGCGTTGACTTCACGGACCTGAATAGGGCATGTCCCAAGGACTCCTATCCGCTGCCGAGGATCGACCAACTGGTCGACTCGACAAGCGGGCATGCTCTGCTCAGTTTCATGGACGCATTCTCGGGATACCATCAGATCTTCATGCACCCCGAGGACCGAGCTAAAACAGCGTTCATAACAAGTTCCGGGTTGTACAATTACAGAATGATGCCCTTCGGATTGAAAAATGCGGGGGCAACATATCAGAGGTTGGTTGATCAGGTTTTCGCCGAGCAAAAAGGCCGAAACATGGAGGTTTATGTTGACGACTCAATCGTCAAAAGCATAAAAGAAAAAGATCATGTCACGGACCTAGCCGAAACCTTCGCCACCCTCAGAAAATACAAAATGAAGCTGAATCCGAAGAAATGTGTCTTCGGCGTGAAGTCAGGCAAGTTCCTCGGCTTCATGGTCAGCAAGAGGGGGATTGATGCAAACCCCGCCAAAGTACAAGCTGCTTTAGACCTCCCCGAGCCGAGGACAAAAAGGGATATTCAGCGTCTAGCCGGGAGAATGGCTGCCTTGTCCAGGTTCATCTCACGAGCCTCAGACAAAGGGCTCCCTTTCTTCAAGGCGCTGAAGCTCCAAAATTCAAAAGGCATTGAATGGGGAGACGAACAAAAGTCAGCCTTTCAGCAGCTCCGTGAACACCTGGCTCAACTCCCAACACTGGCAAGGCCAGTCGTAGGAGACATCCTATACTTATACGTGGCGGTCAGTCCAGCCACGGTAAGCGCGGTGCTGCTAAGGGAAGAAGAAAAAGTTCAACAGCCGATCTATTTCGTCAGCCACACCCTGACGGATGCCGAGACGCGCTACCCATTGTTAGAAAAAGTGGCTTATGCAGTGGTGGTGGCTGCTCGGAAGTTGCGACCCTATTTTGATTCTCATCAAATAGCGGTTCTAACTGATCAGCCGTTAGAGAAAGTCCTCGGCAAGGTTGAAAAATCCGGTAGACTAGCAAAGTGGGCTTTCGAGCTCACCGAGTTCAGTATCGGTTATCAGCCGAGAACAGCCATCAAGGCGCAAGCCTTGGCAGACTTCTTGGCCGAGTGCTCCTATCAGGAGACTCTGGATGCAAGGAGGAAAATCTGGACCGTCTTCACGGATGGGTCCTCCACCGTGAACGGTTCGGGGGCAGGGGTCGTCATCACCTCTCCCGAAGGCAAAACCTTCGAGTATGCACTAAAATTTTCATTCAAAGCCTCTAACAACGAGGCCGAATATGAAGCAGCCATTGCTGGCTTAGACCTGTGCATATCGTTGGAAGCCGAGCATGTCTACCTCAAGACAGATTCTCAGCTGGTCGCCAATCAGATCCGGGGGGAGTATGAGGCTAAAGAGCCTTCAATGGCAGCTTACCTCACAAGGATCAAATCGACAATTGCGAAGCTGAGATCTTTCGAAGTAGAGCTGATCCCAAGGGGTCAAAATGCTCAAGCGGACGCACTCTCCAAACTTGCAAGCTCAACTCTGACTGAGTTAAGCCGTTCTGTCTATGTGGAGGTGCGCCGAGAAAAGAGTGTAGCCGAAGCAATATCAATCTGCTGCGCTGCACTCGAGCCGAGCTGGATGGATGACATCCTGGCTTATAAACTCAGGGACGAGCTCCCCGAGAATAGGAATTCGGCCTCCAAGATAAAGCGGATCAGTTCACGATTCCTCGTCTTCGGCGGCCAACTCCTCAGAAAATCCTTCTCCGCTCCATTATTGAAATGCGTGGGTCCAGCGGATGCCGACTATATTCTCCGAGAGATTCACCTCGGCATCTGCGGAAACCACATAGGAGGGAGAACCTTAGCCCACAAAGCTCTCAGGGCAGGGTATTTTTGGCCTACAATGATCTCGGATGCAAAGAACATGGTCAGAAAATGCGAGAAATGCCAAAAATTTGCACCGGTAATCCATCGGCCATGCCTAGATCTCCAGCCAATTCTTAATCCTCTTCCATTTGCACAATGGGGGTTGGATATTCTGGGACCCTTTCCCGAGGCCCCATACAAAAGAAAGTGGCTGATAGTCGGAATCGACTATTTCAGCAAATGGATTGAAGCGGAAGCTGCTTCAAGCATATCTGAGCAAACTGTCAGACAGTTCATCTGGCAGAACATAATAACTCGGTTCGGCATCCCAAAAGTTTTTGTGTTCGACCACGGCAGACAGTTTGACAACCTGCCCTTGCGCCGATACACTGATCAATTCGGGATAAAATTGGCTTACTCCGCGGTTTGCCACCCTCAGAGTAATGGCCAAGCCGAAGCCGCAAATAAACAGATCCTTAACGCTCTCAGAAAAAGAGTAGAGGATCAAAAGTCCAAGTGGGTAGAGGAACTTCCGGGAACCCTCTGGTCACTCCGGACAACCGAGAAGGAGGCAACGGGGCATTCACCTTTTCAGCTGGTGTATGGATCCGAAGCAGTGCTTCCAGTGGAAGTGGGCTCAGAAAGCCTACGAGTGAATCTCTTCTCAGCCGAGGAAAATGAGCAGCTCATGAAAGAGTCCCTCGACTTCCTTGACGAGATTAGAGATCTAGCCCGAGAAAGGATGGCTGCACACAAGCTCAGAATGAGCAAGTCCTACAACCGAAGAGTCTATCAACGACCTCTCAGAGTTGGGGATTTAGTTCTGAGGAATGCTGCAGCTGTTCAAAAAAGTCGCATTCATGGCAAACTCTCAGCATCTTGGGAGGGACCTTATGAAATTTATCAAGAGCTTCAGCCCGGTACCTTCAGACTCAAACAAATGGATGGCACCGAGCTGAAAAACCATTGGAATGCCGATGTGCTCAAAAAATACTATGTGTAAATCCTTCGGATAGTACAATCTATTCTTTATGCTTTCTACGGTTTTTCAAAAATTCAAGGTTTCATTCGGCGCTGTCCGGGGTATTGCATAATGATGCCTTGTACCTCGGCAAGCCGTAAAACCTGCCAAAAAAAGATACAAGCCCGAAGTATTGCATAGTGATGCCTTGTACTTCGGAGAATCTGTTCCTTTGGGCAAAAAGGCCATAGACTTATCCGAAACATAGCCTAAAAAATAGGAACTGATAAAGCCCCGAAGTATTGCATAGTGATGCCTTGTACTTCGGATGAATCAGTTCCGGGTGGTAGTTGCAACTCTGAAGTATTGCATGATGATGCCTCGTACTTCAGATAAACTGCTGCCCCGGCATGGTGTTTCGGATAGTTGTTCCCTTGGATGAATTGAAGAAAGTGTCACAAGAGTACCATCTCTAGAGTGAAAACTCTCAGGTGGGAAATCAGTACTTTAAAAACAGATGTAGAAAATAAAGCAAAGTGTTCAAAGATCCTCGGCTTAGCCGAGAAAAATTATCAGCCATTCCAGAATTCAGAAGACCTCATCTTCAGATTTCTGGGGGGGCAGAGGGAAATAGAGAAATGGCACAACTGATCTAATACCCTTCAGCTCAGCCGAAGTTTGATACTTATGTCAGTTTTTTCACAAGTTGAAAACATCCGAGTACAAACGGCAAAAAGAAGTCTCAGCAGAAATGATTCTCGCTAGCCGAAGTTCTGCACTTAGCAAATATTTGAAAGATCATTCAAAGAAAGCAGTAAAGTGCGAAGACTGGTAAAGCGAAGAAGAAAAAAAAAAAAATACACAAGAAAGCTGAGAAAGTGAACTTCTTTGAAATAAAAATGTTGAATTACAAAAATAGTCGGCAGCCGCCCACAAGCGGAAAGTAACAGCTGCCGAAATACGTACAGGCAAAATAAAAATATAATAAGCTGTTGTACGATAAGGCAAGCTGAAGCAAAAAAAAAACAAAAGGCAAAAATTCAGAAAGCGGCAAGTCTAAAGTTGAGCGCATGATGAACCGCAGGATTCTGAAGACGACTGCCCGAGTTCCTATGCTTCAGCCTGAGGATCAGACTGATCAGCTTCATTGGGCCCAATGGTGGTCTCAGCTCCAGCAGCAGAAGAGGCGGGCTTTGCACTTTGCCGAGCCTCCCTTTCCCTCTGCTCAGCTTCCAACTCCAGTCTTTCAGCTTCCTCTTCGGCTTCCTCAGCCTTAAGAATTTCAGCTTCAGCTGGAGTTGCATACTTCATGTGAGGGTCTTCGGGATTCTGGACCCACTCAGCACATTTAGACCAGTCCAGCTTCGGCTCAGCATGAAGGCAGAGTCTTCGGCATACTCGGAATCCGTTTCTGAAACCCATCTCATATTCCTCTTGGGTGTAAACACGGACTTTGAGTAAAGCCTCAGCATCAGCCAGCTTCTTCTGGGTCTCCTCCAAGTCTTCCTTGGATTTCTTCAGCTGTTCAGCGACTTTGGAGGAGGACCCCTTCAGCTCATTCAGCTCTTGCTGAATTTGGAAAGCCTTTGTCTGAGCTTGGGCCACTTCAACTTTCTGGATCAGCAGTTGATCCTCAGCCTCTTGGAATTTAGCTCTTTGAGCTTCAGCAGCAGCAGCAGCCTCTGAGAGTTGGACGTCTTTGGCCAAGAGCAACTCTTCAGCAGCCATTCGGCTGGCTTCAAGAGCCTCTAGACGCTGCTGCACTTCAGCTTGTGCAGCAGTTCCTTCTTGAATTCGGCTCTCAATAGCAGCCTTGAATTTGGAGACGTCCACTCCCATATGCTCCTGGAGGAATTTTTCCCCTTCCATCAGTGGGGGAAAAACCTCCATCTCCATAGCATCGCAGAAGGTTTTCAGAGCTTCGGCAGCTTTTTTACCGTACTCCTCAACCTCCTGCTGCTTCTCTTCAGCTGCTGCTTGCTTCAGCTTAGCAAGCTTAACTTCCTCTTCAGCCACCTTCCTTTCGTGCACAGCAGCGTCTACCCTATCTTGTAGGGTATCAATCAGCTCTACAGTGAGAGTCTGATTGTGCACGAACTGAAAACAGGAAGACAAAAAAAAATAAGTAATAAAAAAAAAAAAAATAGAGCTGAGTTTTGGAGGAAATGAAGGAAAATTACCTGCATCATCAGCAGTTGGTTAGACCTGGCTGGGTCAGGAACTGATCTACTGGATTCGCCCATCCCAGCAGTGGCCTTCAGCGACCAGATCCTTGCCCTGTCTACTTCGGACATGCCAGCAAAATTGCCGAAGTAGGCTGCAGCTCCTTCTCGGTTTTGACCCCATATGAGGTCCCAGATGTGATCTGGGATTGGAATTCGGGGGGCCGAGAAACCCATTTCTCCAGAATGCAGAGTCTGGAAAGAAGGGAGGGACGACGATGGAGCTTGATTAGCTTTGGTTGTCTCAGCTTCGTCCTTCTCAGAGGAGTCAAGTACTATGACCTCCTCTTCTTCAGGGGTGAGGACGAAAGCCTCAACCTCTCTTGCGATATCTGCCGTGAAGCCTTCAGCACTTGACATCACGGCATCTTTATTTCCGTGCTCAGCAGCACTCTCCTTGATTTCTTCTTGGACCCCTCCCTTAGGTTCGGGAGTCCTCTGATCCACCTCCATCTCAGGAGGTGGCGGAGGGGTCTTTTGAGGAGATTGGGGTGTTGGCTGGGGAACCCTCGGCGATCCATTGCCTTCCTCAGGTTCCCTTATTGCGACGCCGATGGTCATCGGCCTCTGCTGAAAGTCATGAGGGCCGATGATGGCCATCCTTCGGCGCCTTTTCAGAAGAGGCTGCTCGTCCATATCTGAGTCTGAAGACTCTTGTATTTGATCTTCGGGACGAACAGGAGCTTTGCCTTCTCTGTGTCTGTTACTCTCTTCAGACTGTAACAGACAGGGGGGAAGAAGAGTGTGAGTAAAAAAAAAAAAAAAAGAAGAAAGACAAAGTTAAGTCTAAAGGCTCACCGAGGTCTTCAGCAAAGCCTCGTCTTCTTCAGCTGCCCTAGCCGCAGCTTCTTCAGCAACTCTGGAGGACCCTTCTCCACCTTCACAAGCTTCAATAACCCGTGCAACCTCTTCGGCTGTACGGGCAGCTTCAGCTTCTTCTTCCAGCAGCTGAAACAAGGGATCCCTCTTCTTCCACCAAGGCTTCTGCCTCTGATACAGAGCAACAGCCTCAATTTGGAAGTGGGAAGAGTCTAGGTGAACCTCTCGGCGCCTTGGTTCAGTGATAGGGGGAGCCCGATCAGTTACGACTCGTTCTCGGTTGACGCCAAGGCGAGCGTAATCAATGCCGACGTTGGTCTCGTCCCGTTCTGAAAAAGAAAAGGGGAGAAGTCAATTCAGTTAGTTCGGCACATCACAAGAAAGCAAAATGAAAGAAGAAAAGAGATAATTAAAAGGCCTCGGCCCCAGCCGAAGAAGATTACCATCCCTAAACTTTCGGCTGAGGCCGACAGCTGCCAGCATATTCTCTTGGAAAACATAGTGCGTATCGGGGAGCCAAGTCTCCGGGATATGCTGCATTCGGCCGCTGCCTCCCCGGTTCGGCAGCTTGCCGAAGATGTTCTGCTGATTAAGGTTCGGGTCTGGCCCGCTATCTTCGGGAGGACCTAAACTTCCCATATCAGGATCCGGCTCGGCAAGATACCGGGGAGCGCTGAAAACGTAAGGGTGGCCCGGATCTATGGGTGCCCTAACCCAAATCCATTGACCTCTCCAGTCCTTGTCTGAAGAGTCATTTGGCCACATGGTCAAGTATTGGGGCCGGGACTCAATCCGATACCACCCAGAACCATGGCTTCCGTGCCCACTCTGAATATTTGGCACTAGCCGATGGAGCTTTCTGAAGCAGTGCAGGTTCGGCACGTATCTGAAGAACTTGCAGACCCATAAGTATGTCATCACCCTTCGGATACTGGTGGGGGTTAGCTGACATAGGGAAATGTTGTAATGGATCAGCAAGTCTCGGACGAAAACGTCCAAAGGGAACCTCAGCCCATACTGAAGCTGTCTCGTGTACACCCCCACATACCCCGGGGGTGGACGATGGATTCTATCGGATGCTGAGGGCATTCGGCACCAATATCCATCAGCTTCAAAAATGCCGTAGTGCAACTCAATTTGCTCGGCAAATCGATATTGATCGGCGTTCTCTACCCACCATGAGTAGGGGCGGTTCTTTATCATGGCCGAAGCGACTTCGGCATTCTCCCACTCTGAAAACCCAGGGAGGATATCCCAAAGGACAGCGGGAATTTCATCGTCCCGTCCAGAAGCACTCGGCTCATCCGTTCTTTGAGGAGGAGCCGAGGAAAGGGGAGTCGCCCTAATCCCATCAGCAGGGTCAGACTCCGGCCTTCGACCATTCCAGGTCCCAATCCTATTCCTAGGATCGGGAATCGGCCTTGCTCTTCTTGGAGCACGGGCTCTACCTCTAACTCCCCTCACCATTGACGAATTTCGAAGGAAAAAGTCGAAAAAGGGGAAAGAGTGCAAAGTCGAAGAAAGATGAAATAAAATCAAAGGAATTTACCTTGATCTGAAGCAAAAGCCGCCGATTTACGAATTGGTAGTGACAAGTCTCAGCTTCTAAGCTTAATGCTCGGGGAATTTGCGAAGTTTTGATGCGGGCTCTTGAGCGTTCTTGAGAATTCTGGGTTTGTGTTGATGAATGAGTGGGGAGAGAAGACACGCCTCTATTTATATCTCCAGAAATGGGAATTCAAGGAGTCTGCGTTTCAATTTCTCTCAAGCACCCCACTAAGTAACCGTTAAACACACGACCTTGCAGTTAAATCGCCCACTACCCGTCCAACTTCCGCAATTATCCACATCAACTGTTGTTATCTCATTAATCATGGGTTAATTATGGTTTAAATTCACATTTTTGGATTAACAAATCATTCACTTCCCTCCTTTTCTGATTAAATCAAACCCGACCCGTCATCCTTCCAAATCGGGTCTGGGGGGCAAGTTGTTTGGGTCCAATTTAGTCCAATTGGGCCTGGTCACTGAATGATCCAATTAAAAGCCCAAGGTTAAGGTTCAACTCTCCAAATGTGCTAAAGTCAAAAATCAAACATCCTCAAAGCCATGTCAAGGTCAGTCAACGGCCCAATCAGCTTGGCCCAGCCCAACTGACTTCCGGGCCCAATCCGCCTCCTTCATTAGCCAAGGTATAAAAGCCAACAATTTGGTCAATTCTTGGTAAGACAATAAAGCCTCAAGCAACTAAACTCTTGCACAGCTTTCTCTCTCTAATATACTGACTTAAGCATCGGAGGGGCCTTCCTCGGCGTCCCCCCGAGGCTAGTTTACGTGTATTTGTTGTGCAGGAAACCCTCGGCTCCTGCGTCGTTCGGACCGAGACCAAGTTCCCTCAAGATAAAAGGATCTTCCGAGATTCGATTGTTTTCATCCGAAACAATTTATATTATAGTTAAGTAGCAAAATGGTCAACATCAAAGTAGAATTACTTGCTTTTTTGCTGTCTATACTTTTCTTCCTAAATGAGGCTTCTAAATTCTTCCTTGGATATGTTACTTTCATTTTACTCAAGCCATCATATATAATATAACTTGATCTGAATTTGTTAATGTATCACTTTACATTAATAAACTCAAAAATCAGTTATTTCAACCATGTTGATTGCATTTTAAGGCTCTTAAAACAACAAAATTTAAATTATATTGGGACCATCACAAAATGTCATATGTAATATATATATATATATATTTTTTTTTTTTTTTTTTTTTTTTTTGAAACAATGTCATATGTAATTTAATTTTAATAAATCATGCTCTTTCATTTTTTTTTAGTGTGAACAAAAAATTGAGGGTTGTTATTTGTATTTTAACAATATGGTCACATAGATTTATTAACCTAGCTATTAACATAAAACATGATTTGATGATATATATACATTTTTGAAGGTAAATCATTATTACCAAGCAATGATTTGGAGTGGTATTTCTTTAGTCCAAGAGATCGAAAATACCCGAATGGATCAAGGACAAATAGAGCAACAAAGGCAGGCTATTGGAAATCGACGGGCAAAGATCGAAAGGTAAACTCACAAATGAGAGCAGTAGGGATGAAGAAGACATTGGTGTACTACCAAGGGAGAGCACCTAATGGCCATAGAAGTGATTGGGTTATGCATGAATACCGCCTCGACGAGGGAGAGTGTGAAATTCCTTCTGGCTTACAGGTAACTTGAACACTCTTATATCTCATATTTTAGAGTGTAATTGTATCATCTTTGGGATTAGAGTATAAATCCAAGCAAAAAAAGTTAGTGATTCTACTTAGAGTGTGAAATTGCACATTAAAAATCTAACATTTTCACAGTAAAATATTAAAATCACACCTTTGGAGTTTAAAGTTTCTTTTTCTCCCTCAATATTCACCAAGTCCATGCAGTAATAACATGTTAATTTTTTTTTTTTTTTTTTTAAAGTCAAAATTTTCTAAGTACTCAATATTTTTGAAGAGTGACGATAAAAGAAAAATGTATAATTTTTTTTTCTTAAACTAGTACAAGGCTAGGTTCTTAAACAAATTTGTTTTAATTCAAACATAGATTGATATATAATACAAAACTATTGCACCGCTTTTAATATGTACGCTTTTAATGTATACTAGCTTATACATGTACACTTATTGTACGTTCATTCTCTTGTTGCTAATTAGATTAGTTGGTTAATCATGCGGGTGATTTCTAAATTTGTGTATGTATCTCATTCAGATCAATCATTGTCTTTTATGACTTTGTCCACGCAAAAAAATCAACAATACTATTATTTTGCACCAACAATTTCCCTCCCTTATAAATGACGCTAAATGTTTTTCTTGTCTAAACGCAGGATGCCTATGCGCTATGTCGAGTATTCAAGAAAACCGCGATAAATATCTCAAATAATATTGCATCTTCATCACAAGAACATTCATTCACCAACATAGTTCAAATGTCAAGTGATCAATCGTCGAGCATCGACATGTACACCGAGGGAAGATGTGACGATTTTGAGAGCTCCGATTATTCGATTCCTATCGAAAGATGTTCAACTAGTGCTACTCATGGATCTTCTTCATCACTATGTGATATAGGAGATGGGCAATGGATGCAATATTTGAATGAAGATGAATTCTGCTAATTCATTTTATTATCATATATTATGTTCTTCATGCTATTATTCATATTGGATAAATTATGCATGAAGTTAATTATCATACAAGTAATTATTGGGTTTTTTTTAATCACTTGAAAATGGCTTGGGTTACTAGCTAGATGCTTTGATATGTTTTTTTTTTTTTTTTTTTTTTTTTTTTTTTTTTTTTTAAGGCCCAGAAAAGAAAAACATTAAAAACCCCTCCTCCTCACGACTCATGAGGGGACTGCTTTGATGTGAAATGGGTCCATAGTTTTTCAACAGGAGCATTGTATGTATGTATATGCACATTATGTATGTTACACTTCTAAAACTAATTAAATTCGCCATTTGATTGGGAAAAGGGGTAAAAGGATATATTGTAATTTAACAAATTTATTCTATCCCCTTTTTTACACAACACTTGTTTTATGTTATAGATGTCTCAAAATATATGTTTGAAAGATTTTTTTTTATTTTTAATTTATTACATTTGATTTAATACATAATGTTTGAACATTTATAGTTTATAAATTGAAACATATGGATCAAATATATAGTTTATATTAAAATAAGAGTTGATAAGTTGAGAATTTATCAACAATTCACGAGTAATTGGTGAATATTGAGGGAGAAAAAGAAAATTATTGATCATATACTAATTATAAATGCTCCAATTAAATTATTGTCCGTCCCAAAAGGACAATATAGGTTATTAATGAACCTAAAGCACGTCTGAAGCGTTGCAATCCAATAGAGTTAAAATATAAGAAACTTTTGGAAAAGGAATGGAGTATCTATTGACAATCATCACAAATTTGAGAAAATGATAAATCTCATTACATTTCTAGAATAAAATCACTTTTAGTAAGATTCATATGTTCCATGATTATGTAAAAGACTCCAGAAGAGTATGAAATGTCCAACAGATTAACATGTATCAAGATTATAGTCAAAACTCCAGCAGAGTATATATAAGTAATTATTAGATAAAATATTAATTAGTTAATTGTCTTGCCAATTGTATAAAGAAACACATGTTAGTGTTCTAATATCACATCACATTCATGACCATGCATATAGTAAGTTTAATAAAGTGCTAGTGTTGAAAATTGACTAGAGTTCAAATTTAGAGAAGTGATTGAATGTGATAATTAAATTAGGTCATCCGGGTTTAATAACAATTACCCGTAACGGAAACCTGAAGTTTCATCTGATAATGTGCTGACGCTTTCTCAATATTAAATATATAAAATGAATTGAATGACAAGACGTAACATTGAGATTAGTTATATTTGGATTGTGAGTTATAATAATTTGTATTGATGAAAATTTCAAGATTTAATATGTTTTGATTTTTTTTATATAAAGGAGTAATGGATGATAAAGGAGTAATGGTTGACCAGAAGTTCACCAAAATAACTTATATATTATTGTCAACTATCAAGTGATCAGAAGCTCACCTAATATACTATTTAAGTCTTTAAAGATCCAGAAGATCATCACCTACTAGAATTACGAGCAAGTGATTTATGCTTGTATAACAATTCTTTTGATTGGGGCTATTATATGTCAGCACATATAAAATAGGAGAAGAAAGAAAAACGTACAACTGCACAACATATGTCTCCCCATTGACATTGATCTCCAGAAGAGAAAATATTATTGAAAATTTAATAATAAATACACATGAAATATAAAGTTAATGAATAAATGATTCTTCATTGAAATTGTTCTCCGGAAGAGATAAATTTTGATTGTGATTCTCCCAATGAAATGAATTTTAATGCAAATTTATATACTAAGTTGGTATAGGATTATACGCCCCTATAAAAGAGATATTTTACCAACTTAGGGGGAGAAGAAATAGCAAAAGTTGGGAAAATCGAAAAAAAAATAAATAAATAAAGAATATTTATGATCCCTATAATGGTAGTTTGAAAATTGATATATATGCCAACTTTTGTATATACTATACATTATCAAGACATGTTGCACATTTATGATTTGATTTGTATTCAATTATGACTCATGTTGCATTGCGTTGAAGATACATTTTGGTCATATTAATTATGTGTATACATTGAGATAAAATCTTGCCAATTGTACTTGAATCACTACACGTGAAGTGTAGGTTGTATATGATCGGTTCCAAAATAAATATATGTTTAATAGATATGGTATTTGGCAAGATAGTGCAGTTAACACTAATAGTGTAATAGTATATAAATACCATAGTGAATGAAATACCCTAAAAGTGGTATAGATTTCTAAATTATTATAATAGATGACCTATGATGTAAGAAAGTGGTACCAATGAGAAATGTATTAAGATATCATAGTAAAATAACATGTAGAATGTAAGTTAAAGGAATTTTATGATAGCGGTACATAATGGAACTGATGAATAATATGCATATGCATAATAGAGTGGACTAGTGAATAAGAGATCTGAAATATATGTCCATTTTGATGTCGACATAATGATAATAATCATAAGTTTATCATGGACCAGAAGTCTAATGAAATATGGATTTTTAAATCCACACTATACAGTGTCTTGCATTATTTAGAGCCTTATGTATGTTCATATACATGTGTGAGTCATAGGTTAATGGATTATTCATTGCGTATATTGAAAGTTGTTAGATGCATTACTCATTGTATATTTTGTTTTCTATATCTCATATTGATGCATTAGTTCTATACAATAATTGTGGTATATGTGAATGTATGTTCAAAATATATATAGTATGGCGTATTTGTAACTTTGAAGGAAATTACAAAGATATATTTATATTCCAATGGGCTTATAGTTGTGATGAAATTATTGAAAACGTCGATTTAATAACATGTTATGAATCATGTAAGAAGAGTTTTTGAAGAACTTATATACGACGTATTTAAATAACCAGCCCTACAAATTTTTGAATATTACAATTATCAAACTCTTGAAACTTTTATGTGACTATATCATTGACATCTTAACCTAAAGTTTGAGTATATAAGAGTTAGTGAGATTTATTGTTTGTATTCGTAGAAAAATTATTGTGTTGTTAATTACGAAACTTCTAAACGAACGGGATACTTATGCGTGAGACTGCTTTCTTATGGTCCAGAAGAACCATGATCAATGTATATAATTACATATGTTATATTATAATTCATATGAGATTGAAGAATGACATTAATAATGTCAAGTTTTGTCATCAAATGATTATTAATGAATGTTTGATCAAATAATGATCATCAATTTCTATTATTAACAACTTCCAGAAGAAGTCATAATCGCATGAGTTTAATTTTTAAATCAACTATTAAACAGAGATTTGAAATAATGATATTAGAGATAAACACATGTATGGTGAAATAAAGACACTTCACATGTTCACGTGAAGACTTGAAGAATTGAAGATGCAATTTCAACTTAGGAGATTAGAAGATCAACGTATTATATTTTACTTACTACATATGAGAAGATATCCAAACATATTGAATTCGTTGTTGCGGCACTAGAAGATCTCAAGTTATGTATTCATCAGGGGGAGAAAATACGCGCTGCACTCTTTTTCCATCGACCATGGTTTTGTCCCACATTGGGTTTTCTTGGTAAGGTTTTTAATGAGGCATCATATCGAGCGTATTACGAAGAATGTTGTACTATTTTTCCTTCATTAGGTTTTAATCCCACAGGGTTTTTCCTAATAAGGTTTTAACGAGGCACAGTATTCGATAATGGATATCCAAGGGGGAGTGTTATGAAATATCGTGTGGGTGACCATTATGCTCCTTATATCATTCTGGAATATTCTAGATATATGGTTTATTCTTATCTAAACATATTTGTGGATGTCCATCATGTATCACTCTAGAACTTTCTAGAGTTTAGGGTTTATTATTCTCCAAGCAAATTCTATCAATTGTACTGTATATATATATATATACACACACACATACATACATACCTCCATCATATAAAGATAAGTAGAATACACATTTCAATTCCCTCTCAATCTTTATATTTCTCCTTATTTTACAATACAAAATTATTATTAAATAACATTTAATTGATTTTCATTTGAGCTTTGGTTATATGGAGTAATATTATGTGAAATGTTCGTTTTAGCTAAAAACTTAATAATCTAATTTTTTTTTCCAACCATCTAATATCTAAATCTATATCTAATATTAAATCAATAACCACTTAGTTATATTTTCACCCGTAAAATCTCTCCATAATTAATACTCCGTACCAGTTTTTTTCCCCCCCATAAATTTCCCTTGATTTTAGGATTTTTAAGTTCTTTACACCTCTTGATAATATTTGCTTAAATATCACTATTTCATATGAATCCTATCCAAACTCCATAATGTTATTTATGTGTCATCAGACAACGTACAATTCAAAAGCTAATAAACCTTAACAATAATGTTGCAACTAAAGGACGACAAAATTGTAAATAAAAAGAGCAACCACGAAAGAGTAAAAATAAATAGTCTCATGGTAAAAAAAACAATCTCTTCGTAAATACATTTTTTTTTTTAATCTTTTTGAATAATAATAATAACATATGAAGTATAATTTTAATATTTTAAAAAAGGCATTACAATATTTTGTTAATTTTTTTTTTGAATTAATTAATGATATGTTTGATAAGAAAAACATTGAATATATTTATGGGAGCAAACATATTAATGAGGGTAAAAAAAATAAATACACATTTTTCTACACATTTTTGTACATATTTTTACACATTTTTCTACACATTCTTGTACATATTTTTCAGGGTATAGTTGGTAGCACACTATTCCTAAGAGTTATTTTCTACTTTTTATAAGGTAGGGATTTTCATTTGAGCTTTGGTCATATGGAGTAATATTATGTGAAATGTTCGTTTTAGCTAAAAACTTAGGCCTTGTTTGGCATCATTTTTTGTTTTCAGTTTCCTATTTTTTTTTTTTTTTTTTTTTTGAAAACAAAAAACCAAAAACAGGAAATAAGAAAAAGGTGTTTTCATTTTTCTGTTGTCAGTTTTCAAAATTATGATGATTTTAATAAGTTTATATAATTTTTGATTCATTATGGGAAATATATCATATACTTTTAACAAACAAAAAACCAAAAAACAAAAAAAACACATCAATGCCAAACGAACCCTTAATAATCTATTTTTTTTCCCAACCATCTAATATCTAAATCTATATCTAATATTAAATCAATTACCACTTAGTTATATTTTCCCCCGTAAAACCTCTCCATAATTAATACTCCGTACCAGTTTTTTTTTTTTTCCCATCAATTTCCCTTGATTTTAGGATTTTTAAGTTCTTTACACCTCTTAATAATATTTGCTTAAATATCACTATTTCATATGAACCCTATTCAAACTCCATAATGTTATTTATGTGTCATCAAACAACGTACAATTCAAAAGCTAATAAACCTTAACAATACTGTTGCAATTAAAGGACGACAAAATTGTAAATAAAAAGAGCAACCACGAAGGAGTAAAAATAAATAGTCTCATGGTAAAAAAAAACAATCTCTTCGTAAATACATTTTTTTTTTATCTTTTTGAATAATAATAATAACATATGAAGTATAATTTTAATATTTTAAAAAAGGCATTACAATATTTTGTTAATTTTTTTTTTTTGAATTAATTAATGATATGTTTGATAAGAAAAACATTGAATATATTTATGGGAGCAAACATATTAATGAGAGTAAAAAAATAAATACATATTTTTGTACATATTTTTCAGGGTATAGTTGGTAGCACACTATTCTTAAGAGTTATTTTCTACTTTTTATAAGGTAGGGATACTGATAAATGATCATTTTCATATTGATCATTTCAATTGTTATACTATTCATATTCAAATGAAAATTGGTTCATTTCGACACTTATTCTTGTTCAAATCTAACTAATACTTCATTTGTTTTTGTCTATTAGTTGAACAAAGAATCGTGGATATAGTGAGTTAGACCACACAATATTAAGGAAAAAAAAGGGAAGACAACAAAAATTAAGGAAATCAAGAAGACATGAATTCACGGAACGTGAACAAATAGCACGAGCTTGAATTTTTTGATTTGGATCGAGAAGTTTATTGTGTATAATATGTGTGGCATTGTGTTGTACATTTTAGGTTAATTTTTAAATTACTACCCAAAAATGTAACCATTTTCGAACTAACCACCCGTTTAATTTTTTATTTTAAATTACCACCCCTTAAATTAAATTAAGGATATTTTGGATTTTAACACCTGACAAAAGGCTGAAAATGGTTTTTAACACCCCCCAAAAAAAAACTTTTATTTTAACACCTCCCAAAAATATAAAAGTTGGAAGTTAACACCAGTTAACGATTTCCGTCACGGAAATTTAACGTGGGTCCCATAAATTGGCTTCAACTCTCCTTCGTTTTCAATTTTTTACGAAACCCACCTTCGTGGCTGCCATCCCATTTTTTCTTCTTATTCCTCCCTTCATCTTTTCTTCGTCTTCTTCCTCCCTTCATCTTCATGGCTGCCATCCCAAACTCTTTCCTTCGTTCTTGCCCACCCTCCCCTCAACTGCCACCCCTTCCCTACCCCCTCCCTTTCCCCCACCCCTACGCTGCCAACCGAACCCACCCCCCTTCCCTTTCCCCGTTCTCGCAACCAAATCAGCTCCTCTCCAAATACCAGCCCACAATCGCAACCCCTGCAGCCACCTCCTCACTCAAACCGCAAAAAATCAATTCCCAACATCAATTCCCGAAATCAGAGCAAATCGCAGATCCATCGAACCTCGTCTAGAAATCAATTTAAGTTTGCCGAAAAAAGTTACGGTGTGGTGGTTTAGGGGTTAGGGTGGCCGAAAAGGTTAAGGCGGGTCGATTCGTTAGGGTTTGGAGCAAAGTGTTGCAGAAGAGTGGTGGTAGTGGTGGTGGTTGCGGCGATTCAGATCTTTGATTGTGGTTTCGGTGTGGTGGCTTGGGTCGGGGCAGCAGGGGAAAAGGGAGAGGGTTGGGTTGCGTTTGTGGGGAAAAGGGGTGGGATGGGTTCGCCGGTCGTCGGTCGGGGGAGGGAGCTGGGTGGCTAACGGGATGGGGCAAGGTTGGTTTCTTGGGTGGTTGATTTAATTTTGGTGGCCGGTCCCCAGTTAACATGTTTGCTGGCTGCGAAGGCTTGGTCAGTAGCCGTACAGGGCCCTTTATGGGCGGCGGAATTGGTGGTAAAAAAAATGGAAGTTCTCAGTCGCTTTGTTCTCCAACGAAGGAGAAGATGAACCGGTGTTGAATTTTTATTTATTTTTTGTATGGTTTGATTTATGAGCACCAAAAATCTGTAAATCTGTAAATTATGAGCACCAAAAATCTGTAATGGATAAAATCAATGAAATGAAGGTTCAGAGAGGAAGTTTCGTGTTTTGCTGGGTGAAAATTGAAGTTGAAGCCAATTTGTGGGACCCACGTTAAATTTCCGTGACGGAAATCGTTAACTGGTGTTAACTTCCAACTTTTATATTTTTGGGAGGTGTTAAAATAAAAGTTTTTTTTTGGGGGGTGTTAAAAACCATTTTCAGCCTTTTGTCAGGTGTTAAAATCCAAAATATCCTTAAATTAATGCTCAGATTACCACCCATTTTAAAAATCCGTTTGGATTTTTCGTCTGTAGGCCCCACCTAACACTTTCTTTGACTCTTTTGACTGATTTTTCCCCTGATTTTTCTCTTTAAAAATGCTCTCTAAACTTTAATTCACATTTCCTTCACTAAATTCTACCAAATTTCAAAGAGAAAAATGTGAATTGAAGTTAGAAGAGCGTTTCATTTAGTAAAATTAATTTAAGTTCAGTATAAATAATTTAAGTTCAGCAAATATAATTTTGTTTCGGTAAAAATAATTTCAGTTCAGCAAATATAAGGTGAAGAGAACGAGGCCTTATATCATATGATTTTGAAAAACAAAAAACTTAAAAAAAAACCACAATGATGCCAACAAACCCTAAGATTAGTTTAGAAAATTCTAGAATGAATTTTAAAAAATCAAGAGAGGTTTGTATTTAGAAATATCTTGTAAAAATATTTAAGATATTTGATGTAAAAAGATCTAGATACATATAATATTAGACATGTGTAGAAAAATCTAAAGGGTAGGAACGACCACTATAAATATGTTCAATGTACCTGGGTTAGAATTAAGTCAATTGAGAGAGCTCTCATTGATGTGGTCAGAGAAGTATTCACCAAGATAGTGAGAGACATGAACTCTCACAAATTAGATATGAGTAGTGTAGATATAATTCTCCACTAAAAAAATTGTTGTATAATTTAGGATGAAACTTATGAAATCATAAAATTGTTATATGTCCTTAAGGTTCATTACATTTCTGCCAATCCCATTCATGGAATTTTATGGGCCTAGGGAAAATAAAAAATAAGGGCCCTTATTAAATAATATTGGCAGTGTGGTTCGTTTATATAAAAGTGCTCAATTTCTCTTAAATACATATTACAAAACAAATCTTTTACTAAAAATGTGAATTTAATTATCAATAATTATGAATTATAACAATTGAAAACAAAAATTAATTTATTGATACGGTTTTTCAATAAATACCCACAAAACTATTTTTTATATAAAAATATATAAAAAAAAAAGTAAAATAAACTAGTGATATGAGTCACCAAAAAATTAAACAAAAATCACATGAGAGATAGGAAAAGTTGTAAGTGCAAAAAGTTAAAAAGGTTAGTTATATGAATCGATCATTGACACCTTTTGCTTCTAGGTAAGTAGCTAGCGTTCCTTACAAGCTAGAATTCGTTAGGCTAAATTAAATTTCATTTAAGAATTGAGTTAATTTTTATACATATAAGAAACTCTATAAGTTGAGACTTATGGGCCCCTACCAACCCTGTTCCCTAAACCATTGCACCTCTCGCTTATGATCAGGGTCGGGGCTGACTCTCATGTGCGCCCAAATTCTATCATACCAATTTATATATAATTATTAGTGTATGATCCATATGATGCCGCAATTCATTACATATATGTTGTAATTAAAAATTGTTAATTTTATTAAAACATATAATGTAATGCTATACAGAAAATGGTGGGAGTTGAGCTAAACTTTCTTGAGAATAAAAATCAGCTTTGTTAACAAATAAATACTTGAAAAGAAATACTACCTCCGATTTTTATGAGTTTTTGAAATATTTTATATCTCACAAATAATAAGCCAAAGTTGTAACTAGAATAAATTCCAAGGTAGTACATGATTGAACAATTATTTATTGAATCATTTACTACTGTGAGTCATAATGATGTAATATAATATTATATTTTTTCAACTTACACTAATAATTTGACTCTTTAACCTCCCGTTAATTTATTTGATGTACAAATAATACCAACAAAATAAGACCAATAATAATAATAAGCATTTAGCTACATAATATATATATATATATATATATATATATAAAGGGGAATTTTTTCCCGAGTTTTTAGAGGACCACGTAAGATTTAATTTTTTCAGCGCGCCATATAGGATAATACATTTTAGTGGTAGCCAATTAAATACGGGATTATTAATTCCTTTTATAATTAAATCATTTAAATGACACGTAAGCAAATTGACGAATGAATTTTCCCAGTTTAAATTAATTAAATATAAAATATTATCTTTTGATATCAGGAATTTTATCTATATATGTAATAAATTTTAGCGTATATAAATAAACCGTGCATCGCATGAGCTTCATCTAGTATAATATATATTGAAGTTTATACACTAACCTTGAGAGATTTATATGAATATTTTACATCCAATTAGTTATATATTGAGCTAATCAATGGAATTCGAGACTAAAATATACTCTACAGCTAATTCATATATATTATCACACAATTATTAAAGCCAAGATGTTTGTAAAAGAAGTGTAAAACCATATATAGGCTAAAATTTATTTGCATTGATATATATGTATAAAAACATGAATACGATAATATTCACCTATTGCATATCAAATCAGCGCAGGGCCAATATCAAGGCCAAATAAGGTTGTATAAACAAATAAGAAATATGAAAAACTAACCAAAAAAAACTTTTTCCAAGAGGGTCAATGAGTCATTTCCAGCAATTATACTTTGCGTTTAATTATTTATAGGGATGAATTTATTGACTAATTACTCATTAATTACTCGCCCATTCCTTCTTTTAAAAAAATAAATTACTCGCCCATTCATTATTTAGTTGTAGAATTCCAATTGATTGACAATTGATTATCGGTTACAATCTTTACAAACTGCTCCAATTCAAGCTATTCAATAATAATATAATATAATTATTCAATTCTTAAATAAGATCAATAATTAAAACCATTATAAATATGCCGGTTATAAATTTTAAATTGGGACAAAATAATTTTTTGTAAATTTATTTATTATTAATTGATACATCAATAACATATAATCGTTTATGTGACAAGTTTATAAGTTGATGAAAAATGATGTGGCAAAATGAAATTGAAAAGACACACATGGAGACACTCATATGCCTTTGATTTTTAATGATAATATAGATATAGATAGATTGTGTACAACAATTATTTGTCACATTGTAATGAATTCATGGATGTCCCACAAATTAAATTATTTAGGGATCCTGTGAGAATAGGTTCATATGTGAGAATTCATACTTATATGAGAACTGATTTTAAATTTAGAACATGTGAGTAAAAGTTTAGAACATACGAGTAAAAATTTAGTACATCTAAGTTATAATTTAGAACATCTATGCGAGTAATATGTTTAGAACATTTGATTTAAGAATTAGAACAAGTGATTAAAAATTTATAAAATCTACTTTATGAAATTTTAAATATATGAGTAAAATTTAGAATATCTAATTTAAGATTATGAACATGTGAATAAAAATTTAGAACAAACTGATATAGAATATAGAAAGTGTGAGTAAAAATTTAGAACATACGAGTAAAAAAAATAGAACATACGCTTTAAAATTTGGAACATATAATTAAAAATCCTAGAATACGCATTTTAAAATTTAGAACATATAAGTTAAAATTTTGGAACAAGTTATTTAAAATAAAATTTATGATATTAAACTTAACTAATTTATGATTTAGAACATGTGAGTACTAAATTAGAACATTTGATTTAATTTAGAACACCTAAGGAAAAGTTTGGAACATCAGATTTAAAATTTTGAACATACGAGTAAAAATTTAGAACATAAAGAGTGTTCTCACATAAGAAATATTCTCACGAGAGCCTCCCCATATATATATATATATATATGTATGTATATGTATATATATATATGTATATATACATATATATGTAATATATACATATATGTATATATATATACATACATATATATATACATACATATATATATACATACATACATATACATACATATATATATATATATATATATATATATATATATATATATATATATATATATATATATATATATATATATATATTCCCCGAGTTTTTAGAAAGCCACGTAAGATTTAATTTTCTTAGCACGCGCCATGTAGGATTATAAATTTAAGTTGTAGACAATTAAATAAGATATTATGAATATATATATATATATATATATATATATATATATATATATATATATATATATATATATATATATATATATATATATATATACATATATGTAGAATTCATAAGATAAAAAAATTAGTTTAGAATTCTATTTGGATAGTATTTTAGGATAAAATTGTTAGTTTAGGATTTTATTTTCGATAAAAAAACAATATTTCAGATGTACAAATTGAATTATAATTTTATTCAAAAAATTTATTAGATTATAATTTTCAAAATTTATCATATAAATTTATTTTTTATATCATAATATTTTTTTTGAGCGGATGAAGTAGTTCAAAGCGTAAAACATCCATTTATAATATATACTAATCGGTTAAAATAATATACTTCACAATCTAATAGAATTTTATTACTATATAGACCTGTCAATTAGGGTCGGTTTATGAGTCATCTCGGATTAAGTCACTTTAGGTTATGAGTCAAGAAATGTTCAACCCTTACCCAAAGTTTTGGGTTCAGGTCAATCCAACTGGTTTTGTACATTTATTTAATTTAATTTATTTTTTGCTAATTTTTTATATTTTTAATGTATTAAATCCAACATTTTGGAAAGAAAGTCAATGTTCTTGCCCCTGATTATAAAAATTGTCTATTTTTCTTAGACCCACCCGCTTTTTCACGCTTTCTTGCTCAAACAAAATTTCTCTATTAAAAGTTCGCCATAAAGAGTACATGAATAGTCCACAAGCAAAGCGTTACGGATACAGAAGACATAATTTCTTAACATTTGTATAAGTTTCAAGTTAAAATCAAAGGAGGTAGCACAATTCACTTGACACGTGATTTTAATTCATCCAATAAAAAAATCATAAATAGCAATAAATTTGTAAAGCAATTGAAGAAAGACGGAGAAAATACCTGATAAGAAGGTTGAGGCCAAGAAGGAGGCTGAAATGGAGGAGAATTAGGGTTTTCCAAATTACGAAGCCAAATAACATCATCAACTTTGTTACCAATTTTGGGAACATGTAAATGATCATTTGCCTAGAACTCTCATAAATTATCATATAAATTTATTTTTCTGGAGTGAAAGAATTAGTTCAAAATGTACCGCATCCATTGTTTATAATATATTCTAATCGATTAAAATAATATACTTCACAATCTAATATAATTTTATTACTGTGTGTAAACCTGTACAGGTCAGGTCACCAGTCATTTCAGGCAGGGTCATTATTTCAGGTTAAGGGTCAAGAAATATTTTTCACCAATATTATTATTATTATTATTAGTCATTACATGTCTACAAGTTTAAATCGTCACAAAAACACATCAATTTCTAACTAATTTTGTATCAATGATATGTTTTAAAATTTGGCATACAGATTAAAAATATATTTTAAAATTCAATAAACAACCCGGGCATCGCACGGGCACAAAACTAGTGTATATATATATATATATGTATATATATATATATATATATATATATATATATATATATATATATATATATATATATATATATATTCCCTGAGTTTTTAGAAAGCCACGTAGGATTTAATTTTCTTACCATGCGCCATGTAGGATTATAATTTAAGTTGTAGACAATTAAATAAGATATTATGAATTTCTTTTACAATTAAATAATTCAGATGCCACGTAAGCAAAATTGACGAATGAAATTTTGTAGTTTAAATTTATTAAATACAAAATATTATCTTTTGAGATTATGAATTTTATCTAATATTTTAAAACTAATATAATAACAATTTTAATCACATAAATATTAATTTTTTTTTAAAAATACTAACAAATCATGCATCGTACGGGCTTCATCTTGTTGAATGATAAAAGAGTATCCAAGGAAGATTAATTAAATTTTTATTGTTAAAGATAATAAACCGTTTTTAAGACTTTATTTTATAATAATAATAATAATAATAATAATGATGATGATGATGATGATGATGATGATGATGAAATAATAATAATAATAATAATAATAATAATAATAATAATAATAATAATAATAATAATAATAATAATAATAATAATAATAATAATATGCTTTCCTTACGCCGCGTCTGCAGTCTTCTGGTCTTCAGGCTTCGCTTCTTAGCAATTCTAGTATTGTTGGTCCCGGTCCGGCCTTCAATGGTGCTCTTAGTCTTTTTAACAGGACTGTGGAGGCTGACCTTATGAGTAACCCTAGTGAGATCGCTGCCCCCAGACTCATGAAAAAATTGACAGATATATATTTCACGAAGGTCACTGCATCTGCGGATTCCACTTTCTCCTTATCAGCGCGTCAGGTTGCCTTATGGAAGTCCCAACAGGGGGATTACTCTTTGGCCTGGTTGCGGACAACCCCGATATCGGGTTTGGTCCAGACTATGAATGGTAAGACTTACCGTAGTGTTCTTTGCTACCGGTTGGGTGTTCCATTGTTCTCCGTTTCAAGACCGTGTTCTGCTTGCTCAAGGGTTTTTGATGGGGATATTTATGGGGATCATGCAATGTCTTGTGCTGGGATTGTGAGTATTAAGCATCAGCATAACATTGTTCGTGACACCCTGGTTGATATATGTTTTCGGTCTGGGATTTCTGCTCGAAAAGAGGTTAACGTTGGGTTGACTGGAGGGAACGACGGGGCTCTTCGACCAGCAGATGTGTTGCTTTATTCCTGGGATAGAGGCCTTGATGTATGTGTTGACTTGACGGGGTCTTCACCTTTAACGCAATCGGGGTTGTCTGACTTCGTTCCTGGTCGTGTTGTGTCGGCAGCGGCTCAGAGGAAGCGAGACAAGTATGGGGCGCGTTGCAGGGCTATAAGCTATGGTTTTCTTCCTTTCTCCTTTTTCTTCGTTGGGGGAATTAGAGAAGGATGTTATTGCGTTGCTGAAGCGGGTTCAGGCGTTCGCTAAGGCTCAAGATATTGGTGCTCGTGCAGCTGCTCACATCTTCAGCAGGATCGGGTTCGCTATAGCTAGAGGGGTGGGGGCCCAGATTGTATCTCGGCTCCCCACCAATTTTTTGTAAATTGGTTGACTTTGTAGGTTTTTTTTGAAATTTTTATAATAATAATAATAATAATAATAATAATAATAATAATGTAATTGGCCAGAATTTTAAAAAATAAAATAAAATCACTCATCATTTGTTTTAAAAAAAAAAAAAAAAATGATGACATCATTTATAGTTTTGGAGGATTTTTTTTCAACGAAAACATCACATGTGTCCAATTTTAAAATAGAATGATGTCAGCGGTTGCTACTTTAATATTTGCTATAGATTTGTTTACATAAGATGTATTTTCCCTTTATTTAAAACACAAAAATTCCAGGTTGAAGATTGGGTTGAGCAAAACTATCGAATGATCCAAATATTCAAAGATTCGATCCGCATCTGATTCGATAATTTTAAATATTCAATTCAATACTATTTTTGGATTGGAAGTTTCGGATATTGGATACATATTAAGGTATCAGTTGATATTCGAAAAATATCTTAAATATTTTGGATAACGAATATCTAATCTAAATATCATGATTTTGGATAAGAGATATCCAATCAAAATATCCAAAGACTCGATCGCATCTGATTCTATATTTTAGGATATTCGATTTGATACTAATTTTGGATTGGATATCCAAATTGAAAATTTTGGATATTGGATAACTATTAAGATATCAGTATTTTTGGATATTCGATATTCGAAATAATTCGAATAACGAATATCCAATTCAAATATCATGATTTCGGATAAGAGATATTCCATCAAATATATCATGATTTCGGATATATCCAATCCAAAATTCCAAAAATTGGATATTATTTCACATTTTCTAAAAACATATTCAAAAAATTAAAATTATTTCGGATATCAGATACCCGATATATCCGATTCAAAAACTTTTGGATATTGGTTTGATATCTGAAAAATTATTTAGATATCCCAAAGTTTAGATCGGATACTTGATCCTTGCTCACCCCTGTTTTGAAGACTGCCCATAGGGGACAAGGACAAAAACTTACTCAAAATTCATATTCTATTTTAAGACGAAAATAACTCTTACATGTGGGTGGAAATGCTCGTACCACACCACAATAAATAGGTAAAGGTCGGATGATCAACATATAAATTTTGTAAGCTACTCTATATATTACCGATTGGTTTATAGTTGTACATGTACACACATAAATTCAAAGGGGAGTTATCTTCAATGATTCAGAGTAGTTTATGAAAATGCGCATATAAGATTATCTTTGATAATTCATAGGGGTTTTGTGGTTCTAATTCAAGACTTCATTAAATTGAAATTACGTGCTTTGTATCCAAGTTGTAATTAATACATATTGTAGACACCTACTTTTGGCCTCCTGTCCTGACAGGAAGTGCAATGACGATAAATAAAACCATCTTCATGTTGGATCGAATTGAAGAATGCTTATGGATAACTGGTTAAAACCACAAAACACAAAAGACTAGCCCAAACCAAGAAACAAAGCCAAATAAAGTCCAATTAATTAAATCCGATCATAATTAGGCTTAAGCCCGTACTTAAAACCCAATAATGACGGATTTAGGAGCGCCTAGGTCAAAATAAGCGTTGCATTAGAAAACAAGGCGCGCATCTCAAGGAGTCGCACTGGGCTGGCGCACGCAACTAATTCAGTTGCGTGTGACACTCAGCGCAATTTCCAGAGTTGCGCTCGTTAAAGATTCGGAATTTCTAAAAAATTGGAAATCGAGTCTTGCCATAAAGCTGCGCGCAAGACAAATAGTTTCGCTGCCTATAGCAACGCATCTCAATCACTTGTGCTGGGTGGCCGTGCGTAACTAATCTAGTTACGCACGACACCTGCTGCGGCAGAATGTTCAAAACCTTAAACCTACTCATTCCCTATAAGTAGAGGCTTAAACAGACAGAAATCAACCCTAAACTCTGGCGAAAAACTTGTGAGCTTGTGTTACCTAACCCCTCTTGTCCTAAACACTCACCCCTTTTGATATTTTGTTACTACGGTGGAGGTTCCCCAACAAGAAGGTGTCCATAAGTGTTCTAAACGGAGATCTAGCAAAGAGAAGTGGTAAATTCCCGAGCACTTAGATAAATAATTTTTATTTTCTTGTTTAAAAGAACTTTAATTAATTAATTAGTGTTGCTTGATCACTTTAAAAGGTTTAATTAATTAATTCCACATAGTATCTTGCATTAAATAAGATTAGAATTGAATAATTAATTGTTGGTTGATCACTTAAGCCAAGACGAATATTGTTTAGTTGTCATATTCACGAATTTAATTAAATAAAGAATAACTACGTTGCAATGTAATTCGTACATGAATTAATGTGTGTAAATAAAATCAATTAACTTAGTTTTAGGTATCGCGTTGCATATATTGTTTGGTGATGAAATTGTAAAAAAGGAAGAGCTAGTAGAGGCCATATTAGGGCTAGGATAACGATTCTTCCCTAAAAGGAACGTTATTTTAGTACCCTCGCTCCCGAACTCATTTCTGGTTTATGTAGACCAATTTGGGCATGGGTAAACTTACGATTCGTGCTAATTATTCCATGAACTCCTCATGGAAGAAAGGCATGAACGAGGTTTATGAGTTTTCCCAAAACTCATTGGCGACTCCTACTTCACTTTTTCTTATTAAAAAAGCGTGATGATAGAATCAATTCTAATTCAAGGTCCCCCAAACAGTCAGGAATTCAATTCCTACTACACCTTAACAAGTGTAAAGTCCTAGGCTTTTAAATGGCCATGGGCATCTAAGGAAGGACCCCCTTACGATGGGATCTCCCTCCTTACACATGCAATGGGTTCATATTATGTATCTAGAAAAGCGTATATGAAGTATTAAATTATGTAAACTCCTTAAGTTTTGGTGCCTTACCCTATAGGAGAGAAAGAAAAAGATGTGTCACTTGTCACCAACAGAAAAACAAATGTGTATAAATCAAACTCCTTAAGTTTTGATGTCAATTTTGCTAAAGAATTGTTAAACAAACTATACATCTCCAAAAATTAAAATTCAATTAACTTGTCCCTCGTTCTTATATATGAGCCATGAAATTACTATACAGGAAAGATCAGTCAGATGATCATGTATGTTTCGGTCCAATGATACTCAACACTTTAAGGGTCCCTCAGTTCCATTGATTTCCTGCAGAAGGAAGCAACTCTTTTAAATAAATACTCGAGAATTATCAATTAATAATGTATGTATCGATGTTGAGTGCTAAATTGCTAACCTTGTCTGCGATTACTACACCATTTGAAATTTCCAGTTTCACTCTATACTTGGCTCTATTGGTCACTTTTCCTTGTTGCAATATAAGGTGGATGTGTTTCAATACCTAAAAAACCCTACATTTGCTTAAATTTAGCAGGAAATATGTGATTGCTCAAAATAAAAATTGCAAATAGGCTAATGACATATGAAGTATTTTGCAAATGGAAGTTGTTAATTGCACATCAGTTAACTGGATTGGACTTTTTTTATCAGACAACAGACAAATTGCACATCAGTCAACTGGATTGGACACACAGGACAGTTCATAATCATCTCATTTCCAATGTGTAGACACCTACTTTTGGCCTCTTGTCCCAAAAAGAAGTGCGATGATGTTACAAAAATCCGTTCTTCATGTTAGATCAAAGTTGAAATGTTTATGGACTATGAAAAGAATTATGAAGTAAGTTAAAACCCATATTTGAAACCAATTTATCTTAGAGCCTTGTATGATTACTAATTAGGCCTAAAACATGTTCATACATGTTTAAGCTTGATTAATAACGGACCCAAATGCGTCAAATGCAATGATTGGATCCAATGGAACCTACATTGTTGAAAAAGCGAGCAAAACAGTTGAAACAAACATTAAATTCCTATGAAAGTCCTATACAGATGGATATCCCTTTCAAAGAGAATTCTAACGGTATATTATAAGCCTAATTCCGAGCCAAAACAAAGAAGTTATGATCAAAACACTAAACCGGGCCCTAAAACCGACACCCTTGCACTCTAACAGCCATAACTTTTGATCAATAAAATATTATAACCTAATTCTAACGGCATTAGAAAGTAGACATTCATAACTTTCCAATGATATCTCACACGCCTAATCCGACTTCGCAATAAAAAGTTATGGAAGTTTTAAAATCGCGTTTTCGTATAAGGCAAACCGCAAACCAGCACAACTCAATCAGTTACGCGCGCCTGGCGCGCGCGACTCATTGAGATGCGCGCAACACCCAGAGCGACACAGTCAAGTTGACTCCCTACTTGTTTCTTATAAAAAAAAAGCGTGATGACAAGATCAATTCTAATTCGAGGTCCCCCAAACAGTCAGGAATTCAAATCCTAATACACCCTAACAAGTGTAAAGTCCTAGGCTTTTAAATAGCCATGGGCATCTAAGGAAGGACCCTTTTACGATGGGATCACCCTCCTTACACAATGTATAGTATTCATATGCAAATGGCACAATTACTGGAGCTTATTACATCGAAGGGTGGCAATAGAGATCCGGAGAGGCAAGGTCTGATAGACAACTTTCAACTTTCCTTAATGTTTTTCATAAAAAATCTTGCAATGAAAATCTGGGGATGAGGTGTTTTGAGAGCAATTTAATTTGAATAAACTAGCAAATATCAACAGATAAAAAAATAAGGTTATTACCTTGAGAGCAATTTCAGCACCAAACCACATATCTCTTGTCACCTTAAATCAATCTAGCTCAGTGGTACAGGTTTAAACGTAAACTGGCTAAAGAAGTTGCTGACCTGCTCATACGAACATTTAATTTTAACTAAGAACCTAAAACCATCAAAAATCAAAGAACTTTCCTGAAGTGGGGTTGATTTTAGCCCGGTTCTTTATCACAAAGCCATTAACAACAGTGTACAGATCCAACTGTAGTAAACCAAATAACATTGTAAAACATGTCATGTATTAGAATACAAATTAGTAACATTTCTAATTGTAGGTTAAGTAACCTGGACAAGGAGCAAATCGTGATCGAGCAAGGCACATTTATACCAATAGCATTACCAAAGAACTGTTGCAAAAACAGAAGCGTTTGTTTTAATATGTACTCTCCTGGTACTAATACATACAAATAAGATCTTTAATGCAAAATTAGTACCTTAATTGCAGCACCAGTAGCTGTTTCTAGTTAAAGAACCTGAACTCCATCAACAACCTGTAAGAAAGAATAGCTTATAGAAATGATCTATAACAAATTTCCAAATTACCACACCGTACTTACAAGTTGTTGGTGTTGAAAATTTTGAACTTCTCAATTGACTTGAAATCATTGACCTGATTTGTAAAAGAAGAATCATATGTAATCATTTACAGTCATCAACATTGTAAAATGAGCTTCTCGATCGGAAACATAAGTCACTTTGACATGTATAGGAGGGCATCATGTATATGAGGACCAGTAAAACCTGCACTACTTGGGTCCTACAGTTGGTATTAGAGCCGGAATTTAATTTATCACAATATAGAGTCGAGTAGTGGTAGTTTAATGGTTAAATTGACATCAACTAATTATTCAATTTGGATACCTATGATGGAAGATTTGTTATATTGTAAAGACTTACATGAACCAAAAGAAACAACCACAAAGACAAATGGTAGCATTGTTAAACCAACAAAACCTGAAAAGATGGATGATAATGATTAGGTAAAGTTGAAAAGGAAGACTTTAGGGACTATTAGACAATGGATTGATATTAGCATATTCAACGATGTATCACACGAGTCCGACCCATATGATTTGTTAAAGAAACTTGAAGGTCTTTATGAAAGGAAGACCGCACATAACAAAGCTTCATTGATTAAGAAACTTGTTAATTTGACATTGAAGGGTGAAATACAATTCATCATTTTCTGAGCATCTTAATGACTTTTAGGATATTATTAACAAGTTGACTAATAAAGATTGTTCTTGATGATGAATTGTAGGCTTTGTTCTTATTGAGTTCTTTGCCAGTTAGGAAACTTTGGTTGTGACTATGAGTAACTCTACTTCGAAAGGTGTGATATCATTGGATGTGATAAAAAAAAAACACATTCAATGAAGAAATCAGAAGAAAGGAGATGGGAGTTGATAATTCACAAGCTCTTATGTTGAGAACAACGGAAGAGGCAAGAGTAGGGGTCCCAAAGGCCATGATAACTCAAGGATTAGGTCCAAATCAAGTATTGGAAGAAATGTGACTACATGTAACTACTGCAAGAAGACAACCTGATCATATCAAGAAGTATTGTTTCCGTTTGAAAAAGGAACAAAGAAAGAAGAATGATTCACATAAAGAGGAAGATGATAAAAAACACTGCAGCAACTACTTCTAAGTGTGATGATGAGGTCACTTTGATTTGTGCAACCATTGAGTGTCATCATGTTGTCAGTTCAGACACATAGTGGCTTGTAGATATAGGGGCTTCATACCATTGTGTTCCTAGGAGAGAGTACTTCATGAACTACAAGTCAGGTGACTTTGGTAGTGTGAAGATGGGAAATCAGAGCTCAACAAGCATTGTTGGGTTAGGTGATATTCGTGTGAAGATAAGTGTTGAATACGTGCTTACATTGAAGAATGTGTGCCATATTCCATATCTACCCCTTGATTAGTTGTCTTCTAATGTTATTGATTTAGAGGGCTTTCGACATACATTTGGTGATGGTAACTGGAAGTTGTCTAAGGGTTCGATGACGGTTTCTCGAGGCGAGTTGTGTTGCTCTTTGTATAAGACATACTTGACTATATGTATTGGTGAGTTGAATGTAGTTGAAGAGAAGAATTCTCCTAATTTGTGGCATTAAAGATTAGGACATATGAGTGACAAGGGATTGAAACTTTTAGCAGGTAAATTATTGATTCATGTTGATAAAACAGTTTCTCTTGACCCTTGTGATCATTGTTGGCAGGAAAGTAGCATAAACCTTCCTTTTCTAGGAAGTCTACTAGAAAGCAAACAAAGTTGGATTTAGTACACTCCGATGTTTGTGGTCCCATTGAAATTGAATCTCTTGGTGGCAATAGATATTTTTCACTTTCATTGATGATGCTACTCGAAAAACTTGGGTGTATATGTTGAAGACAAAAGTCCAAGTGTTCGAGGTCTTCCAGTAATTTCATGCCATGGTAGAAAGAGAGACAAAAAAGAAAGCTAAAGCGTCTTCAAGCTAATAATGGTGGTGAGTATACTTCGAAAGAGTTCAAGTATTATTTCTCACAGCATGGCATTAGACATGAGAAGACAGAGCCCGGTACACCACAACACAATGGAGTTACAGAAAGGATGAACATAACCATTGTGGAGAAAGTGAGATGTATGCTTAGAATGTATGATCTTCCTAAGACATTCTAGGCTGAAGCACATTGTGTCGCGTATTTGATCAACCATTCTCCATTAGTTTCTCTTGGACTTGAAATTTCTCATAGAGCATGGAAGGGGTGTGATCCTTCATATTCACACTTGAGAGTCTTTGGGTGCAAGGCATTTATGCACACTACTAGAAAAGGGTCAATTCCAACCGAAAAATTATGTCGGAACCACCCCAAAATCCGTCAAAAAACCCATTTCCGACGGAATTCCGTCGTAACCGATTGTCGGAAAAGCTTTGGTAGGAAATTTGTCTTTTTCCGACAGAAATTCCGTCGGAAAATTTTCCGACAGAATTTCCGACGGAATTTTATGTCGAAGGAGGTTTTCCCGCACCAAGAAAATCCGTCGGAAATTTCCGTCAGAAGCTGTTTTTAAGAAATTAAAAAAAACGTCGCGTCACCACGGCACGGCGTATCAACCACCACCAACCACGAAATAAACAACCGCCACAACCACCCACATCAAACAACCGCCACTACACCAGCCCCTAACTAACTCCCCACCACCAGCCCACATCACCAACCCCCTAACCCGTCCCGTTCCACCACCCACACCACCAACCCTCTAACCCGTCCCGTTCCACTAGCCCACACCACCAACTCCCTAACCCGTCCCGTTCCACTATCCTACACCACCAACCCCCTAATTAACCCATCCCGTTCCACCACCCACGCTACCCGTCCCGTAACCCTAACCCTAACCTACACACACCTAAGAAAACCACCCCACCACCCACCTAAAACCACCAACGCCGCCACCACCATCAAAACAAACTATCACAACCCAAAAATTAAACAAAAAAAAAGAAAAAAAAAATCCCAACCCAACCCAACAACAGCCTACCCATCTACCCACCACTACACCCTTTTTTTTGACAAAACAAACACCTACACCCTCGCCAAACCCAGATCCACCCACCCATAACACCCAACCCTGACCGAACTTAACCTCAAACTTACGGTGGCCGGAAACCCAAAAATTATTAAAAAAATACATACATACCTTAAACTTGAATTAGCTTTGAAGTTAACCTCGAACTTGGTTTAATAAGGCCAAATTCGACAACGAAAAAACTAAATCTAGTATTTTCATGGTCGAATTTCACCTTAAACCATTACTTTGTTTTAAACCCACCACCACCGTCAGAAGGGGAGGAGGAGAGGAAATAGAAAGAGAAGATGAGAAGGCGGAGGAGGAGAGGATAGAAGGGGAGTTAGAAGAGAGGGGAGAGGAGAGGAGAGGAGAGAGAAAGAGAAAGAGAAGATGAGAGGAGATAAGAGAGGCGAACGAGAGATAGAGAGAGAGAGTGCTGAAATGAAATGGGGTGTGGGGGGTGGGGGGGAGGCCCGTGTTTTAATTAGGGTTTTCCTTTTTTATTCATTTATTTTTATTTTTTTTTTTACTAAATTTCGTCGGAAATTTACGACGAAATTTTAATCCGTCAGAAAATATACCATTTCCGACGAATTTTCCGTCGTAAATGGTATATTCTCCAACGGATTTTTCCTACGGATTTCTGTATCCGTCGGAATTGGGCTTTTTTCTAGTAGTGGCATGTGCCGAAAGATCAGAAATTGAAGCTTGATTCCAAGACTAACTCATATGTTTTTTTAGGCTATGGTGATGAAAAGTATGGTTTCAGACTATATAATCCTGAAAAGAAGAAGGTTGTGAGAAGTAGAGATGTAGTATTCTTTGAGCATGAGAAGGGAGCAGATCTTCTGTATACAAGGTATACTTCTACTTCAGAATTGTCTTTTGATACTACTGATGATGTCTCTTATCCTATAACCCCTATAAATCAGCCAACAGATGAGAATGTTGAGGAGAATCATGAAGATGTTGGTAAGGTACAACCTGATGGTCATGTACCAGTTCATGATGATGACGGTTTTCATGATGATGATTGTGTTGATCTTGACGAGTCTTCATCAGATGAGGAAGAAGTTCATGATGAAGAGATTCATGAGCAGGGCGAGCAATTTACCCCTCAACTTGAGGATGCACAGGTTCGAAGGTCAACCAGAGAGCGCAAACCTTCAACAAAGTATCAAAGCTCAGAGTTCATTTTACTCACTGAGGATGGAGAGCTAGAAAACTATCAAGAAGTGTTGTCTCTTGAATAGAAATATCTTTAGCTTGATGCAATGAAGGAAGAAATAGAGTCCTTACAGAAGAATGAAACATATGAGGTGTTGAAGCCTCCCAAGGGCAAGAAAGTCTTGAAAAGCAGATGGGTTTTCAAGAACAAGAAATGCGAAGCGCAAAGCCAGACTAGTGGTAAAGGGATGTAACTAGAAAATGGGCATTGACTTTGATGAGATCTTTTCTCCTTTTGTCAAAATAACTTCTATTAAAAATGTGTTAGGATTAGCTGCAAGTCTTGATCTTGAGTTGGAGCAGCTTGATGTTAAAACTGCCTTTTTCATGGTGACTTGCATGAAGAAATTTACATGGAGCAACCTAAAGGATTTGAAGAGAAAGGGAAAGAAAAGCTTGTTTGCAAACTGAAAAAGAGTCTTTATGGGATTAAACATGTACTAAGGCAATGGTACAGGAAATTTGATTTGTTTATGACAAGCAATGGTTATAAACGAACTTCAGCCGACCCTTGTGTGTATTTTTTAAAGTTCCCTAATGGTAACTTCATCATCCTTCTTTTAATCAAGCTGCTCCAACTCAAGATCAAGACGCAGCTAATCCTAGCACAATTCTAATAGAAGTCATTTTGACAACATGAGAGAAGATCTCATCAAAGTCAATTCCCTTTTTCTGGTTGCATTCATTTACCACCTGTCTAGCTTTGCGCTTCACTATTTTCTCACCATCTTTATTTTTCTTGAAAACCCACCTGTTTTTCAAGACTTTCTTGCCCTTAGGAGGCTTCAGAAACCATAAGTTTCATTCTTCTATAAGGACTCTATTTCTTCCTTCATTGCATCAAGCCACAAATCTTTCTTCAAAAGACAAAACTTATTGATAGTTTTCTAGCTCTCCACCCTCAGTGAGTAGAATGAAATCTGAGCTTGGATACTTTGTTGAAGGTTTGCGCTTTCTGGTTGACCTTTGAACCTATGTATCCTCAAATTGAGGGGTAGGTTTCCCCTCCTGCTCATGAATCTCTTCATCATAAACTTCTTCCTCATATGATGAAGACTCATCAATATGAACACCATCATCATCATGAATTGGTACATCACCATCAGGTTGTACCTTACCAACATCTTCATGATTCTTCACAATATTCTCATATGCTAGTTGATTTACAAGAGGTATACGAGAAGAGGCATCATCAGTAGTATCAAAAGAAAATTCAGAAGTAGAAGTATACGTTGTACTCAGAAGATCTGCACCCTTCTCATGCTCAAATAATACTACATCTCTGCTTCTCACAACCTTCTTCTTTTCAGGATCATATAGTCTTAAACCATACTCTTCATCACCATAGCCGACAAAAACACATGGGTTAGTCTAGGAATCAAGCTTCGATCTCTAATCTTTTGGCAAATGCATAAATGTCTTGCATCTAAAGACTCTCAGGTGTGAATATGAAGGATCACACCCCTTCCTTGCTCTATCATGAATGTCAAGTCCATGAGGAACCGATGGAGAACAGTTAATCAAATATACCGCACACTAAAGTGCTTCAGCCTAGAATGTCTTAGGAAGATCAGACATTCTAAGCATACATCTCACTTTCTCCACAATGGTTCTGTTCACCCTTTCTACAACTCCATTGTGTTGAGGTGTACCGGGCTCTGTCTTCACATGTCTAATGCCATGCTATGAGCAATAATACTTGAACTCTTTCAAAGTATACTCACCACCATTATTAGTTTGAATACATTTTAGCATTCTTTCGGTCTCCTTTTCTACCATGGCATGAAACTTCTTGAAAACCTCAAACACTTGGCCTTTTGTCTTCAACATATACACCCAAGTTCTTTGAGTAGCATCATCAATAAAAGTGACAAATATCTATTGCCACCAAGAGATTCAATTTCAATGGGACCACAAACATCAGAGTGTACTAAATCCAACTTTATTTTCTTTCTAGTAGACTTCGTAGAAAAGGAAGGTCTATGCTGCTTTCCTGCCAACAATGATCACAAGGGTCAAGAGAAACCGTTTTATCAACAGGAATCAATGATTTACATGCTAAAAGTTTCAATCCCTTGTCACTCATATGTCCCAATCTTTGATGCCAAAAATTAGGAGAATTCTTCTCTTCAACTACATTCAACTCACCAGAACATATAGTCAAGTATGTCTTATACAAAGAGCAACACAACTCGCCTTGAGAAACTGTCATCGAACCCTTAGACAACTTCCACTTACCATCACCAAATGTATGTCGGAAGCCCTATAAATCAAGAACGTTAGAAGACAACTAATCAAGGGGTAGATATGGAATATGACGCACATTCTTCAATGTAAGCACGTAATCAACACTTATCTTCACATGAATGTCACCTAACCCAACAATGCTTGCTGAGCTCTGATTTCCCATCTTCACACTACCAAAGTCACCTGACTTGTAGTTTATGAAGTACTCTCTCCTGGGAACACAATGGTATGAAGCCCCCTGCATCTACAAGCCACTCTGTGTCTGAACTGACAACATGATGACACTCAATGGTTGCACAAATCAAAGTGACCTCATCATCACTCTTAGAAGCTGTTGTTGTAGTGTTTTTATCATCTCCCTCTTTCTGTGAATCATTCTTCTTTCTCTGTTTGTTTTTCAAACAAAAACAATACTTCTTGATATGAACATGCTTCTTGCAGTAGTTGCATGTAGTCACATTTCTTCCATCACCGGATTTGGGCCTTCTCCTTGAGTTATCATGGCCTTTGGGACCCCTACTCTTGCCTCTTCCTCTGTTCTCAACAACAAGAGCTTGTGAATTATTAACTCCCATCTCCTTTTGTCAGATTTATTCATTGAACATGCTCTCTTTGATCACATCCAATGATATCACACCTTTCGGAGTAGAGTTACTAATAGTCACAACCAAAGTTTCCCAACTGGCAAGGAACTCAATAAGAACAAAGTCTGCAATTCATCATCAAGAACAATCTTCATAGTAGTCAACTTGTAAATAATATCCTAAAAGTCATTAAGATGCTCAAAAAATGATGAATTGTATTTCCACCCTTCAATTTCAAATTAACAAGTTTCTTAATCAATGAAGCTTTGTTATGTGCGGTCTTCCTTTCATAAAGACCTTCAAGTTTCTTCCACAAATCATATGGGTCGGATCCCTGTGACACATGGTTGAATATGCTAATATCAATCCATTTTCTAATAGTCCTTAAAGGAGGCCTTCTAAAGGGAGGTTTGACAGGTACTTGTATATACATATCAAGGGGCATTTGAGACATTTCTCATGGAATTTACCCATCTCTCTCCTCCTTTTCTCTCACCCCCACGTGCTGAATTTAAGTGTACCACTTGATAATTAATAGTATCACTAGGTGATCAAATAGTATCATTGAACATTCAGTAGTACTATATATTCATTCAATGGTACTATATATTCATTTAGTGGTACCAACTACGCATAGAATTAATATCACTACATAGTCAATGATATTATATAAGCTTCTAGTGGTACATTTAAAAACTGGTCCCACTTGCCAATCTCTCTCCTCATTTCTCTCACCCCCATGTGCTTACAATACTTTTTAATATTTTTAAGGTTTGATATGTATTTGGAAATACATATCAAACCTTCATTAGTACTTCCTCGTCCTTAAAGTCTTCCTTTTCAACTTTACCCAATCATTATCATCCATCTTTTTAGGTTTTGTTGGTTTAACAATGCTACCATTTATCTTTGTGGTTGTTTTTATTGGTTCATGTAAGTCTTTACAATATAAAAAATATTCCATCATAGGTCTCCAAATTAAATAATTAGTTGGTTTTAATTTAACCACGAACTACCACTAGTCGACTTCATACTGTGTCAAATTAAATTCCGGCTTTTATACCAACTGTAGGACCCGAGTAGTATACACAACACCCACTAGGATCTACTCCAAGACTATCAACCAAGATCAACAATCCCAATTCACCACAAATAGTCAAGAAAATAGTTCATCCAGCATATAACCATATGGATAGCAAATTGGTAGCAATAAAACAGAAATGTAAAGCAAATAACGCACAGAACTTTTACGTGGAAAACCCCTTCAATGTGGAGTAAAAACCACGAGACGTGAGGTGTTTACCCTTTATTCTCTTAATATGATAAAATTGAGGGGAAAATGAACTTAATTCTGTTCACAACAATTACAACCCACAAAGAACATCATACCATAGGAGATTAACAAGAAGAAGAGCAAAAGTGAGTAATATCCAATGATGCACGGGTACGCCAGACTTGAGCCGTCTCCCTTACCGGGGACGGGTACGGTACGGGTACGGCCCTGATACGTCCCCATGGCGTCCCCTTGATTTTGGGTACGGGAATGCTTTTTGGATACGGGTAGGATCAGATCTGGGGACGTTTTGGGGACGTTTTGCCAAGATTTTGCCGTTAATGATTCGTTGGAAGAGTAACCACCCAAAAATCAAAGCCAACCCATTAAAAAAAACATCTTTTACTTACCCAATTCGATTAGTCTGGAAATAAAACCCTAAAATTGATGAAGGTCGTTAATGATTCGTTGGAAGAGTAACCACCAGCGACACCTACAGCCGACACTAGCGACCGGAGGCCAGCAACGAAGTTTTGTTCTCACTCTTCCTAGCTCCTCTTTCACTTTTTTTTTCCCTTTTCTTTTCTTCATGTTAAATCTGATTGAAGTTTTTTTTTTTGAACAATTAAGTTTTGGTTTTTTTTCCTTCTTTTTAGTTTATAGTTTTTCTTTTTTGTTTCAATTCGTGGTAGCCACAGCCCACAGGTTAGTATTTAGTAGGTGATTTTGTTTTTATTTTTTCTTTTTTAATCTTGAATCCTAGCTCTTATTTTATTTGGAGATTGCAACCTAAGCCAGATTTGAAAAACAGTTTGATCGTTGAAGCTTGAATCGACCTCTCTTATTTGTGTTGTTTAAGACATTGAATTAAGTACTATGTAGTTTCTCTTTTAATGTGTGTTGTATGATTTTTTTAAAATAATTTATTGATTTATAGATTTTTTTTTGCCGTACCCGGTTTTTGAAATTATGATTTTTCCGTATTCCGTCCCTGTACCCGTACCCGTTTTTGTACCCATATCCGTTTTTGTACCCGTATACGTATCAGTGCAACCTAGGTAATATCACCAAAACGTAGGTTTCCGTCCAGAAGAAATTTCGGACGAACCAGAGCTTTAATCAACGATCCCGCCGTTCAAATAGAGGCCTTATATGTCCTCAACAAGTTGTCAAAATTTCAACACGATCCAACGGTTGAATTTCCGGCAACGAACAATTTTCTGGAAGCTGTTCCTAAATAACCTGAAGCACTTTTTGAAACCCTTGCCTCTCCTTTCCTCCCTCCCCCCTCCCCCTCCTAATTTTCTTGTGTATCACTTGCTGTACCAGACACCTCATTTTGGTTGACTTTAAAATACCCAAAAAAAAAAACCTTGTAAAGCTTCCAAAGGAAGCCACTAAATAAAGTCCAACATGGACTACACACATGAGACAAAATTTTGGGCTTCTCCAAAAATAAACCTGCACAAATTTATAAAACTTATGCTCAAAAGTGGATTGGAGGCCTGGAGCTCAACACAGCCCATGGTAGTTACTAGACCTCCATTGAACTTCAACACCACAAGTTTATCTAAAAGCTCCTTAGTCTTTGCCTCATCTACAAATCAATTCAACCACAATATTATTGATTGATCCACACAATTAAACGTCTCGAAGTCAATACAACTAAATTAATCTGTATCTACCTTTCGAAAACGGTGATAGTGTCATACGCAACAACAATATCATCAGTAGGAGTCTTAATTTTGCTCCAGTCAACCTTAGCTTCTTCACTTCAAAAATTTCCAATTATTCTCCGAAATTAAAACGATCAATGTTTAGGGTATTTTTACCCTAGACATGTGGACCAATGAGAGCTCCCCACGTGTCGAGCTCAGGATGGCCCATGTGGCCCAACATCCTCTTGACACGTGGACCACTGAGAGGTCGCCACGTGTCGAGCTTAGGATGGCCCAGGTGGCCTAGCATCCTCTTGACACTTGGTGCCCTCAGATATGTTTCCAAAATGGCGGCCTTCAAAGGCCCAGATTCCTAAAAGCGCCGTAAAACGGCGCAGCCCACCAAAATCTAGGTCAAGTGACCTAGGTAGGGGCACATTTTCCAACGACCCTATAAATAGGGAGATATTTCCCCACTTTGGGGGACACATACAATCATTTATTACACCCTTATTCTCTCATATCAGAGAAAGACCTGAGCTTGGAATCCGAGCAGATCCCTACCTAAATTTCCGTTCTCTCTATTCCGTTTCAAGTTACTGACTTGTGCGTCGGAGGCGGAGCACCACCCAACCGGTGTCTCCGTTCGTTTTGCAGGTACAACTCACTGCGGATCAATTTTCGTGTTGTAACTCTCCCAAGGGACAAAAACACCCAAAACATTTGGTGCCGTCTGTGGGGAGAGTACCTCGAAGATGGTTCAAGAGTCTGTACCACCCCCTAACCGTCTGGGTGAAGACCTAGAAGTTTTTACAGACCATGAGGAGGATGAAGATCCTCAGGTCGAAGCTTTTACAGCCAAAGACGGCTCTCTCAGAACTAAACGCATCCGGCCTAGAGACACTCTGGAGCGGGGTGCCTCCCAGGCGGGTCCAAGTCGACCCTCTGGGCAGCCAGAAGGGGCAACCCAAATGGCAGCTAGATCAGTCCCTGTCACCCGAGACGAACTCATGAGGTTCATGACGAGTTTCAAGGGTGAAATCGCAGAGCTGATCACCAAGAGTCGGGCTGGTCCAAGTAAAGGCCAGTCGGCAAAGAATACTCCTCTAGATAAGGGGAAGTCAGTCAGAAACCGGCAGCCCACTCCCCATCCAAAGGAGAAGGCAGCCGGGACCATTGATTGGTCAAAAATTCTCCTCCCTGGGAGAAAAACCAACAACACTCGCCGGCCTCAGCAGCCGGTGAGAAGCAAAAAATCAACTATTGATGCCCGGGAGTTCATCAACCGGAAGAGAAACCAATCGCTGTCTGAGTCGGCTTCAACGTCGAACTTTCCAGACAGCTTCAACGACATTTCTGCAGGGAGCGCACCCTCCTTGCATGAGAGTCAGACAGGCGGTAATACCGTCCATTCTGGCCCTCATATGATTGGAGTTGTCCCGTATGTGCCTACTCAGGCTTACGGGCAGTATCCTCCTCACTTCATGCAGCCAGCCTTCTTTGGGGGTGAGGCGGCATATCCAAATGTCCAACCATTGGACTGGCAACTTCGTCTGCTGCGCCTGGGTGAACAACCTTCTGCGTTCACTCGAGAGATAACCAAGGCGGCTCAGCCGACCAAGGTTAAGAATGTGTTGGTTGGTACCTATGATGGTACCACCAATCCGGAAGACCACCTCATGGCTTACACCAACCTCATGTATCTGCAGGGGTTGGATGATGCCACTTAGTGTCGATGCTTCCCGACTACATTGAAGGGCATTGCCCAACAATGGTTTGACAACCTGCCAGTCGGGTCCATAGACAGCTTCAGGAAGCTTGCCTTCCTGTTTGCTTCCAACTTCTCAATGAACATCCCTACTAAGAAAACAAGCCTTGATTTGAGCATTGTTAAGCAGGGAGAGAGAGAAGGGTTGCGCTCATATGTCAGGCGATTCAACCTGATCAGAATTCAGATTCAGGGACTGTCTGATGAGGTAGCTTTTACAGACTTTTTTAAAGGTATGAGAGACGGGTCGACCTTTAAGACCTAGTCAGAAAAGAGGCTTTCACCCTACAGGCTGCCCTGAGGGAGGCGGAAAGCTATATTCAAGCTACCAATCTCTGCTCGCCTGGTAGCCAGTTGGACTCTAAGAAGTCTGACAAGCAGAAAGACAACCGACCTGCTCAGCCGGCTAAAAAGAAAGAAGAGAGCAAGAAGAGAAAGGAGGTCTGGGCGGTTAGTGATTCTGACCAGCCGTCCCAGAAGAAGAAAAAAGAATTTAAACCGTACGTCCCAAAGTACGAGTTTAACAAGGACTGCAACTCCATCCTCATGGAGATAAAGGACCGGATGTCCCTTGAGAAGCCGAATCCAATGAAAAGTTCCGTTCAATCCAGGAACAAAAATAAATTTTGCCAATATCATGAGGAAGTTGGCCATGACACCAACGACTGCTTCAGCCTACAGCGAACGTTGGACCGTCTGGCTGACAAGGGGATGCTGAAGTCCTATATTTCTAAGTCCCCAGCCGGGGCAAAAAAGAAAAACAAGGGTTGGTCCTCCAAGACTACCCCCCAGCCTGCTAGTAGTTCGGATACCGACAAGGAGCCGGTTTACACTATAGCAAGCGGGTTTTCATGTGGTGGCCCTACCATCAGGGGCACCAAGAGCCATCTTCGAAAGATGAACAAAGATGATGATGAGCAGGCAGAAGCCAGCTCCTCCTTCCCAGACGTCTTGATCACTGAGAAGGACAAGGGAAGCGTCCGCCGCCCGCATGATGACCCGGTGGTCATTGAATGTAAGGTTGCCAACCAGCTGGTTGGACAAATCCTTATTGACACCGGCAGCTCATCAGACATCATCAGTCTCCGGTGCCTGCAGAAGCTGAGATACAATATCAGCAGCATGCATCCGGTCACCCACCCCTTGGTAGGTTTTGGGGGTGGGATGGTTTACCCAGCCGAAAGAATTGACTTACCCATCCGGCTGGGAGAGAAGGGCCAAGGGCGACATATCGTCGTCAGGTTCTTGGTCGTTGAGGAGTTGACCGCCTACAACATTATCCTTGGAAGGCCAACCCTCAATGTAGCCAAGGCAGTAATCATCCCATCTCTCATGCTCATCAAGTATGAGAAGGATGATGGCACTGTTGGTTCCCTGAATGGGGATCAGAAGACGGCTCGTGAGTGATACCTCTCAGCCGTCAGGGACACTGTAACCCCAGGCGTCCAGGAACCAATAGACCTTGACAATGTCAATGATGCCGATCCAGCACCTGCCCCACCAGCAGCCGGCAAGAAAAGAAAGGCACCTGTGCTGGTGGAGGTGAAGAAGGAGAAAAAATAGCAATCACTGACCGGTGAGCGGTCTGATGAGCTTCGTCCCCAGCCGGCTAGAGAAAGCGTTGATCTCGTTCTGGATGATAGCCGTCCAGAACGTACTGTTAAGGTTGGGACGGTTGCTCATGCTACTTTGGGTGCAAACTTGCACCTCCTACTGAAGGAATTCAAAGACATCTTTGCCTTTGAAGTGGAAGAGATGCCAGGCGTCATCTCGGATATTGTTGTCCACAAACTTGTCGTGGACCCCAAAAAGAAGCCCATCCGACAAAAGAAAAGAAACCACGGCGAGGAAAGAAGTCAGGCGGCAGCTGCCGAAGTCAAAAAGCTGCTAGACGCCAGGTTCATTCGGCCTTGTAATTTTCCCGACTGGGTGGCCAATGTGGTCCTTGTTAAGAAACCGAATGGGATCTGGCGCATGTGTGTTGATTATACAGACCTCAACAAGGCGTGTCCAAAGGACAGTTATCCGCTTCCAAAGATCGACAGTCTGGTCGACTCTACAGCCGGTCACGCCTTGATGAGTTTTATGGATGCCTACTCCGGCTTCCATCAGATACCCCTGTGGAAGAAAGATCAAGAGAAGACGACCTTCGTCACTGATCAGGGGCTATTCCGTTACACAGTGATGACGTTTGGCTTGAAAAATGCGCCGGCTACATTCCAACGGATGATTAACACTGTCTTTGTAAATCAAATTGGGAGGAATGTAGAGGCATACATTGATGACATGATAGTCAAATCCAAACAGCAGACGGATCACCTTGCTGATCTCCGAGAAACTTTCACCACACTCAGGCGGCATAAGGTCATGTTAAATCCTAAGAAATGAGTCTGGGATGTTTCTCGGATTCCTGATTGATCAAAGGGGGATAGAGGCTAACCCTGAGAAGATACAGGCGGTGATTGACATGAAGTCACCCCGCACTGTCAATGAAGCGCAGAGACTAACCGGTTCCCTGGCTGCTTTGGGGAGATTCCTCAGCCAGTCAGGTGACAAATGCCTTTACTTCTTCCAAGCAATCAGGAAGAAGACCAGATTTGAATGGGGGGATGAGGCTGAGGCAGCCTTTCAACGGTTGAAGGAACACCTCCACTCTTTGCCAAGACTTGTTAGTCCATTGCCTAGGGAGGTGTTATACATGTACTTAGCTGTCTCAGACCATGCCCTCAGTGCCGTCCTCCTTGCTGAGAGAGACGGTGTTCAGCTTCCGGTCTATTTCATTAGCCATGTCTTAAAAATGCTTAGCTCCGGTACCCCATGGTAGAAAAATTTGGCCTTGCTCTGTATATGACTTTCAAGAAATTGAAGCCATACTTTCTGGCTCATCCGGTGGTAATCTACACCGACCAGCCCCTCAAGCGGCCAATGTCTACTTTGGAATCATCCGGAAGAATGTTGAAATGGGCTATTGAAATGCAAAGTGTTGAAATCACTTTCGAACCTAGAAAAGCTGTGAAAGGTCAGGCGCTTGCCGACTTCATTGTTGAAATGACCCGACCGGTGCAACCGGAAAATCTTGACCAGGTTTGGAAAGTGTATGTAGACGGAAGCTCAACAAAGAACGGCTGTGGTGCAGAAATTATATATGAGTCCCCAGAGGGGGACAAATTTGAATATGCACTGCGGTTTAAGTTTCAAGCCTCAAATAATGAGGCGGAATATGAAGCCCTGCTAGCCGGTATTCGCATGTGTAGGGCAGCAGGGGCAACGAAGATTGACGCCTACTCTGATTCACAGTTGGTCGTTAGACAGTATGAGGGAACATATGAGGCAACTCATCCGGCTACGATCAAATATCTTCAGGCAGTCAAAGAAGAGACTGGGGCACTTGAGGAATTCCGTCTGAATCAAGTGTCCAGGTCCGATAACAACCAGGCGGATGCCTTGTCCAAATTGGCTTCATCCGCCTGCTGTGATACTCCTCGGTCGGTCTTTTGGTAAGTTCTTGAAAAAAGAAGCATACATGAAGAGCCCATTGGAACCTTAGACCGAAGCTCCACTTGGATGGATGCCATCCGGGCTTATCTTTCAGACGGCACGCTCCCTAATTCACCACAGGAAGCAGCCGTCCTGAAAAAGCGAGCTGCAAGCTTCGAGTTGAAAAATGGAGAACTCTTCAAAGCAGGATTTCTTAAACCTCTGTTGAAGTGTGTCACCCAGAAAAAGGGAAGGAAGTTCTCGAAGACTTGCACTCGGGATTCTGCGCCTCTCATATAGGCGGCAGGTCCCTAGCCGTCAGAGCCAAACGACATTACTTTTGGCCCACTCTTGAGGCAGACGCCAAGGAGTTGGTGAAAGAATGCGACAAGTGCCAAAAATTTGGCAAACTCATTCACCGACCTGCCACTGATCTGACGGCCATCCACAGCCCAATCTCGTTTGCAAAATGGGGCATGGACATTCTAGGTCCTTACACGCCTGCTCCAGGCGGAAAGCGCTACATCTTGGTGGCTGTGGATTACTTCACCAAGTGGGTGGAGGCTGAGGCGGTCAAAAACATCAAGACCTCAGACGTAATTTCCTTCATTTGGAAGAACATTATCACCCGGTATGGGGTACCTATGTCTATGGTGTTTGATAATGGTCCTCAGTTTGAGACGCCTCAGCTAAAAACTTGGTTGGGAGATCAGGGGATCTCAAGCTATTTTGCATCTGTTGGCCGGCCCCAAGCAAACGGCCAAGTTGAAGCCTTCAACAAACTCATCTCAGACGTCATTAAGATAGAAAGAGTCGGTGACCTATGGGAAGAAGAATTAATCCATGTCCTATGGGCCATCCGGACAACAGCGAAAGGGGCAACCGGAGAGACCCCATTTCTTATGGTATACGATGCTGAAGCTGTTTTGCCCATTGAGCATTATGAGCCGACTCTCGGAGTTATGCTCTATGATGAAGAGGCAAATTGGGAGGCCATGCGGCTGGCATTGGACTCCCTCCCGGAGCGTAGGGGCAATGCTGTCCTGCGCCATGAGATATACCGTCTGAGGATGACCAGAGACTATAACAAGAGAGTGCACAAACGTCCTCTTAAAGTGGATGACTTTGTGTTACGGAAAATGGAGGCAAGTGGTAGGGCCAATGAGCTGGGAAAGCTAACTCCCAATTGGGAAGGCCCCTACCGGATTTATGAAGAAGTAAGGGATGGCACCTACCGCCTGGAAACCCCAGACGGCAGGCGTCTGCCTAGAACTTGGAATGTAGACAATCTAAAAAAGTACTACTTCTGAGATTGTAAACTTTTTGTAAACAGTAAGTCAATTAATGAAGATTCAGACTTTGTTTGCAAAATTGAGTTATTACTTAATTATCCATCCGGGTAATACCCAGGCGGATTTTTCTTTGCCTAACTAAGTTTGACACTTAGTAAAGGTTACATCTGTTGGACCGCCTGGGTAATACTCGGATCCCTTGTTCATTTAAATTTAATACTTTGTTTATTCAACTGCCTGATCATCCGCCTGGGTAATACCCAGACGGACCCGCTTGTTTAAAAAACTAAAGTTTGATACTTAGTGTAAAACTAATACTAACTAAAAACTAAGCACAAAAATGTTTAGTGGCTATACAACCGGTCTCAAACAAGACCTGAGGCTAAAAAGCCGGATGGTTGCTCATTTTATAAAATCGCATGTCCCACCATGGACAAAGGTGTCCAGCGACACCCCTCCGGGTGCAATCGTCGCAGAGAACAGACTATGTCAGTTCTATGTACCAATGCAGACGGCAAAAATTAAACGACCAAATTGGCCAACTCATAGCCGTCTGACCAAAATAGCCTATGAAGAGCGAACAAGTTTCCAGATACCGGATTCCCATATGCATCAGTCGGTCATTGGTAGAAATTCATACTTGGGTTATTTATTCCAAAGTTGCACTCACTTCCCCTATTGGGGCAAAGGATTGTGTAACGGCTACGCGTTAACCCCAGACGGAATTTAACCGCCTGGGTAAGAAGCTTAAAGCACCCGCTTTTATGGCCGGCTGTGCACTTGGTTTGGGGAAATCACCATTGTGATTGATTGGCTTAGAAACACTCCATACTTCTCCAAGTATCAAGTGTTTTCAAGCCAATCAATCAGCCTGGCACTAAACCAACCGCACAGCCGCCCAGGGGCAAGAGCACCCGGTTTGCAAATTGCTGCATGCTTTTTTAAGTTAGGAAAAATACTATAGAATTGCAAACAGATGAATAAAAATTCAAATAAAAAAAAACACTCAAAAGACATATATAAAATCCGACTGAGTCGGAATACTTCATTTATATAAAATGGCACAAAGGCCAGAATAATTGTTAACCGGACACATCCGGTGTAGAAGGAAAGTGAAAATTTTAATCCAACCCCATGGTAGGTAAAAAGATACAACAGAACACGGCATGCAAGCCGGTAAACAACATAGTTGGCATACTGCCGCAGAAAAGTGGGAGGACCGCCTAAGGCTTAGGCAGAGTCTTCTCCGGCTGAGCTTGGCTGGCTTGGCCCTCTTGCTGATCATCCGCCTGCTCCTCATCATCATTAGAGACTTCATATCCCTGCTCAGAAGCCCAGTCTTTGAAGCGAGGCGGTGGAGCATCACCCAGTTGCTGTGCATCATACACCTCAGTGGCGTAATCATACCTCAGCTTATAGACTTCAAAGTCTATTTCTGGGTAAAGGAGGCCCCAGGTGATCTTCAGCCGGGCCAAGTTGTCCCGCTCATTCTCCTCGGTCAGCCGGGTCTGCTCCCGGGCCAGCTCGTCCGACTGCTTGTTGCGCAGGGTCATGAGCTCGAGCCTCAGGCGGTCATTGTCAGTCCGGAGTTGGGCATTCTCTTTGTCAGCATCCTCTAATGCCTTGAGATCATACTTGGCATCTTTCAGCTGCTTGTCAAGGTCATCAGCCCGGCTGTTAGCTTCATCGTTTGCAGCCGTTAAACTCCGGATCAGCTCCTCCTGTTTCAACTCTACTGCTTTAATCTTTAAATTACACATATAATCAGAATGTTCAGTAAAGTTGAGGTTTTCTAGGGCCCTCTGTTTGGCGTCATTTACCTCTTCTTGCTTCCGCCTGAAAGGGCCCCGGAGATTGTTCACCCTCACCATAGCCTGAATCAATAGCAGTCGGTTAAAGAGTTACTTAGTCAAATTAAAGATGAAAGACATCAAGATAGAACAACCATGTACCTCAGCCAGAGAGCCCATTATCCGGTCAAAGTCCACAACCTGCAGATCAGGTATGGATGCCTTCTCGGACCGGGTGAGGGTCCTCACCATCCGTTTTGCGAAGCCTGGAAGGTCCGGCTGGTCAGAAGTCGGACCTGCATCAAAAGTAGTGTTATATGAGATAGAAGCAGCGTAGCTGGCATTCATCCGTTGCCGGCTGCTGACGGACCCTTTTGAAGAATCAACCTTGGTCTTGATTCTCATGAAATCAAGTGGCCACGGTATTTCAGTTCCTTCCTTACCTTGAGCTTCCGGATGGGTCTCCGGCTTGTTCTCCTCCCCAGTGGTTGCCGCACCGTCTGCAACCTCTGGTGGCATGCCACCCTTTGATGTCGTTGAGGCATCCGGCGTCTTCTGCTGTTCTGAGCTTTCACTGAGCTTTTTCAGAACAGCAGGGGATTTTCCCCCAGTCGTTGCACGACCGGATTGGGCAGAGCCTTGTTTTTGGGGGGTCCTTTCTTGCGGCTTTGGCAGCCGGAGCCTTTTCCAGACCATCTCCTTGCCTTTTGAGAAGCTTGGAGAATCATAGAGGGATTCTCTTGGCGGACTCCTGAGAAAGAAGCAAATATGAGTATACCCAACCGGTATATAAAAAAATGAAAACATTAAGTCAGGCGGTCTTACCCCGCCTTTCTTGTTGTCCTTTGCCTCGACGGCTGCCTTCTTGGCAAGAGCCGCCTCCTTGCGTAATAGCGCAGCCGATTTAGCAGGAGTCTTGTCCTAGTCAACCATCTTCAGGGCTTCTTCTGCAATAACAAGAATTTCAAGTTAGAAAGATAAAAATAAAAATAACAGTTGTTCCGGGTGTGAAGTATTCTACCCCTGGAAAACATTGTGCTCAGTCCGCAGGCGGACAAAAAGCATTCATCTTTGAAGAAGTCCGGGTGGGGGATCCAGTTCTTAGGAACAATAATGTGAGTCCCATCCCCCATGGGCTCAGTTGTAGTTTCAAAAAATCCCGGCTCCATGATCTGCTCAAGGGCTTTATTAGATAGTTCTGGGAGAGGGCATTTGCGTCCAAGAAGAGCCGGCTCGGTGTTGTACCTGCGCAGTGTCCGATTGTGTCTTAGGGTGGGGGAGGAAATCAAATAAAACTTGTCCTTCCACCCGGACCATTTGGACACTTTGTCCAAAGTCATTAAATATTGGGGCAAGGTAGTCAGAGTATACCATGCCCCATGGCCGCCTGGAGCCTTGCTCAAATAGTGCATGTGAGCGAAGGCAGAGAAGCTAGGGTTCAAGTTTTGGAACTCACAGGCGGAAATGTAACTTAAAATGTTCACCCACGAGTTTGGGGTGAGCTGCCAAACCCCCAGATCGTACCCCTTCAGGATTTTCCTAATCCCGGGGTGGAGGGGGAACCGGAGGCCAGCTTTTATTACCGCCTCATAGCAGATGAAGTAGTCATCTGCATGATCAATGTCGTCCCCCCAGGCCATTACAACATCAGTCGGAGGGACAATAACTTCCCATCCCCTTCCAAAGGGATGTTTCTCCTTAAAAGCCCTGAACCCGCTGTTAAGAAGGGCAATGTTGCTCGGCAGCATCCGGGTTCTCTTTGGGTTGGGGTTGTTAGCTACTTTTGGCGGCTGCTGATAGTCAGCCGCAAACTCCCCCTGGTCAGAGCCGGAAGATTCTGCTCTTGAACCTTGGGCGGCCTCAGCATCGCCGGCTTCATTGGAGGAGGCGGCTCCCTCGCCATCCACCTCTCTTACCCCAGAGCTCCCGGATGTAGAAGGAGCCTCTTCGTCGGATCCACTCCCCTCCAAATCCCTCGGATCCTCATCCGGGAAAACCTCATCGGCTGGCACTCTCATGGTGCGCCGGCTCTTAGACCGCCTGGCCGTTTGTTTCGTTCTGGCCATTGTATCCTGCACAGACACAGAGAGGGAGGAATTCGGAGATGAGCATATTGGTTCCAACAGTCCAGAAGAGGCACCGCCTGTTCTAGACTCAGTCGTACCTGGGGATCAGCTGAGTGTCCTAGGCAGTGCCGAGTGGGTGGATTGGGAACTCATTTATGCCTTTGCTACGCTCACTCAATTACCTGTGGCGAGCAATCTAGCTATCCTTAATTTAAAATAACTGTTCTATTAAGAAAGCCGGGTATACAGGTGAAAAAATGGTATGCAAATTGAAAGGGAGAAAAGCTAAAATGGTACAGGCGGTTTCCTTGCTTTAACTCTGGAAAATCTGAAAACCGCTACAGCCGGTGAACCGGGTGATGTACTGCTAGCACTCGGAAGCTTGAAACTCGTTGATTATGCAGGCGGGAGCAGAGAAAAATCTCTCTAGAATCTCTCTTTTTCTCTCTCTAAAAAGTCAATGTAAATGTAAAGTGTGAAAATGAGGGGGGGTAACTTTCTATTTATAGAAAGTAAAATTGGGGGAAAAATTTTGATTTGAAATTCAAAATTTTACCCCGTTACTGTTCACCTATGAGAGGTGGACACGTGTCACAGGCCCCACGTGACCTGCACGTGCGACCTGTGAGGGGAAAATGTTTAGGGTATTTTTACCCTAGACATGTGGACCAATGAGAGCTCCCCACGTGTCGAGCTCAGGATAGCCCATGTGGCCCAACATCCTCTTGACACGTGGACCACTGAGAGGTCGCCACGTGTCAAGCTTAGGATGGCCCAGGTGGCCCAGCATCCTCTTGACACTTGGCGCCCTCAGATATGTTTCCAAAATGGTGGCCTTCAAAGGCCCAGATTCCTAAAAGCGCCGTAAAACGGCGCAACCCACCAAAATCTAGGTCAAGTGACCTAGGTAGGGGCACATTTTCCAACGACCCTATAAATAGGGAGATATTTCCCCACTTTGGGGGACACATACAATCATTTATTACACCCTTATTCTCTCATATTAGAGAAAGACCTGAGCTTGGAATCCGAGCAGATCCCTACCTAAATTTCCGTTCTCTCTATTCCGTTTCAAGTTACTGACTTGTGCGTCGGAGACGGAGCACCACCCAACCGGTGTCTCCGTTTGTTTTGCAGGTACAACTCATTGCGGATCAGTTTTCGTGTTGTAACTCTCCCAAGGGACAAAAACACCCAAAACAATCAACTCGCACGACAACGTAATTAAGCAAACTCAGAGTATAATTCACGATTATTATAAATTTTCTACTAAGGATTAATTGTCGCACCTAAGGTATCAAGCTACAAGGTTGATGAATTCTGATTTCTCATTCTCACTGCAATTATGAATCATAATCATCACAATAAATAAATAAATAAATCAAGAGCAATTAAAAAGGAATTAAGGGAGAGAAACCTGATTTGGTTGAGGCCGGAGATAGCAGAAGGAAGGTTCTCGAATTTCTGAGCTTCAATGGAGTTGAGTGTAACAGTTGACGCCATTGATGGAGGTTATGAAGCTTCAAATGACAAAGATAGAGGAAGAAGGAAGAGTGAGAAAGGTGGAAAGTGGAGATGAGGCGGGAGCAGAGGAATTTAAAAAGAGGGAATGATCATTTTTTGTCAAGATGAATTTGGTGCGGAAATAAAGCAATCATCAGGTTTTTATTTGTTTATTAATTTGCTCGTGGATCGCATGCTACATATTTATATATTTAGATTGATTGATATTATCCTGCAAATAACATGTTGGTGATTAAAATAGTGTTTGAAAAAACATGTTGATAATTATTATTAATTGATTAACTTAGGAAACAAAATTAGGCAATAAAAAATTGTTCGCATCAAGCTTGAAACGGTGGAATATGAGATATGCTAAATAGCCTAAATATGCAAATTAATTATGATTTTGATTGTAAACGTTATGTTATTTTCTCTAAATTAGTGATTTTATTATTGTAAATGCCGTATAACTATTATTTAATGATATTATTACTTTTCCTTATAAAAAAATAAAATCCAAACACAATGTTGGAATACATGGGAAAAAAACAAGTAATGATCTCATGAAATAGGAACAAAAAAAATTTAGTGTCTATAATTTTTTTTTTTCCATCTAGATTTAATTTTTAACATGTATTTTAATTTTTTTTATATATAATATTGGACATTTTAAGCTTGCATAAAATGATATACCTTCACAAATTAGGATTTAAATCTTAAAAATTCATTAGATTTTGACGTTTGAGTTAGATGATATCATTTTCCAGCAATTGCTTAAAATTCATTAAATCTTACTCATTCTAGTTAAAATTGTTACATGTCAGAATTTCTGCAGCTTTTCAGAGGTTGATTAGGCGCTTAAAAGATGCATTCTGGGACCTAAATAGCCTTAAACAAACCAGAAGTCCAGAAGTGTAGAGCTACTTAAGCAGTAATGCATTTACAGAAAAGATGATAAAAAGCTTCGAACGGAGAATTATAGCAGTATAGGAAGTTACCAAAAAACACCCTGTATAGGGAAATGCCCGAAATGGGCATACAAAGACAGGCCACCAACATAAAAAAAACAGTTAAGACATTATTCAAACTTCTTAAGCTCTGGAACCAGTTTTGCTAAAAAATTGTTCAACAAAATTATATCTCCAAAACTCAAAATTCTATAATCTGTTTTCTCGTATATCAAAACCATGAAATTACTACACAGACCAGATCAGTCAGGTGATCATGTTTCGCATCCAACGATCCTCAATGCTTTAAAGATCCTCAGCACCATTGATTTCCTGAGGAAGGAGGGAAGCTATTGTAAATACACTCAAAGAGTAATCTATCAATAAGTTAACTATCGGTGCCAAGTGCTAACCTTGTCGGCAATTACTGCACCATCTGGAATTTCCAGCTTTGCTCCAGACTTAGCACTGATGGTCACTTTTCCCTGTTGTAGTATAATCAGGTTTAGCTTAAGTACAGAATAATGTAAGGGAAGTCGAAAATATCAGCAAAATTGCGTTCACGCATCACATGATGGTTATTTATGATGTAAAAATTAAACACTTAGTTCATATATAGATGAGATTATGAGAATGAACATTGTGTTTTGATTTTGGAAAGCAGAAAAACTATCAGAAAAGAGCAGCTGATCTGAATTATGAACATCGATGCTGAAAGCCTGAAACTGAAAGAAAACCTGACATTTGCTTAGAAAAGTATTTGTGTCATTACTCAAATATCACCAAAAACATGGCCTCAAAAAAAAAAAAAAAAAAAGAAAGAAAGAAAGAGAAAAAAAAAATACTGCATATTGGTTAAGTGACGTATTTTGCAAGTGGAAATTGCAATCAATCAGGCAACATCCAAATTGCACATCAGCTCAACTGGATTGGACACACAGGATTGTTCATAATCATCTCATGCCCCATATATAGCATTCGTAAACACAAGGCACAATTACCAGAACTCAAGACACCAATTTAATATGTAGTGAGAGAACAACTTTGAGACTTTCCCTTCTTGCTCTCTTTCTAAAATCTCATAACAAAAATCTAGGGATGGGGTTTCGGATATACTATCAAAAGAGCCAAAAAAAAAAAAAAAAAGAAAAAAGAAAGAATCTTAGTACCTTGAGAGCAATTCCAGCGCCAAACCAAACATCTCCTACCACCTTCAAGCTATCTAGCTCAATGATACTGGGGATCGACTTAAACCGGCTTAAGAAGTTGCTGACCTGCTCACAAGAACATTTAATAATAGCTAAGAACCTAACACCATAAATAATCAAAGAACTTCACGAAAGAGAGACAAAACCTTTTTGAACTCAGGGCCCAACTCAATAGTGGGGTTAGCGGGGTTGTTTCTAGCTGGGTTTCTTATCACAAAGCCATCAACAACAGTGTACAGATCCGACTGCAGTAAACCAAATACTGTTAATAAAATGTCATCTATAAAAATACAAAACAGAAACACTTCTAGTTGTAGTCAAATACCTGGACAAGGAGCAAATCTGAAGTTGCCTTCACTGGAAGGAATCGTGAACGAGGCACATTCATACCAATAGCATTATCAAAGAACTGTTACACAAAAAAGAAGAGTTAATATTAAGATCACCATTCTAGTACTGACACTTTTAAATTGGATAATTAATTGAAAATAAGTACCTTAATTGCAGCACCAGCAGCTGTTTCCAATTGAAGAACCTTAACTCCATCAACTTCCTGTAAACAAGATCAAATTAGCCGAAGGCTCCATGATATGTTTAATAACTTCTGTAACCTCAAAATTAGTGGAATACCTTGGGGTTTGGAATAATTTCCATCTTAAGTGCATCAGCTTCTACAAGCCTTTTGACTGCATGCAAATTAACCCACCTGAAAATCAAATTACACCATGAGGTAACTCCGCTATTCATCAATGGTTTGAACTCTTTGTAAACAATATAACTTACAGGTTGTTGGTGTTGAAAATTTTGAACTTCTCAATCGACTTGAATTCGTTGACCTGATTTGAAGAAGAACAATCACATGTGATTAATTCAACTCATCAACATTGTATAAAGAGCTTTTTCATCGGATACCAAAACAAGTAACATATGACATGTAAAGGAGGACATTACGGGCAAAAGAAATATAGTTTTCTTATGGTAAATACGTGTAATAAAAGAAAAGAAGAATGAACAGAACTCACATGTTCATCAGGAACCTGTGCAATTTCTAGAAGCTGCATCACAAGATAGACAAATTTCCTTTATCAGCACCATGTTAAATAGCACAAGACCAGCGCAATGGTAAAACAACACGTTTCATTGGCTTAGACAAGAACGTGATATTGGGTACACCAAATACCAATAAGCTTCTCTTGGTTAAAATAGATGCACAAGTTAACATGTGGTTAAGCACTACACTTACATTCAATTGATGGGAGCTTTTTACTGATTCTAAATTAAGCAAACGTGGTCTATTTCCAACATCAGGATTCAATTTCAAAGTTCAAAAGTTAAATTACTCTTTCATAAAATTTAATAATGGTGCCCCCAGATTCCCTTGAGAAATTAACATCAATATCATAATAGTAGTAGAGTACAAGTCATCAGATATGCCAACAAATTACATACAAAGGGCCTAATCTTTGGACATATGTAATACTCTGATTCAGTTTGAAGTATGTTAGACTTAGACTTAGGCATAAGCAATCAGATTGGATTCAATTAGACATGCTGGAATTTGCACTCTAAAATCCAAGTCCAAAATATTGTGGATAAATATTTATTCTTTCCACCTTATAAATCTCCAGTACAGGATAGAAAAATTACAAAGTTGAGCTACAATTTAAAAATCATGATAGCCATGAATGCTTCATAACACATACCTGGACCTTTCCTTCATAGGAAATAAGAGTACCACCTTTAACATCAGCCAAAGTTTTGGGGGTAACCTACATGAAGATAGAAAAATAAGACATATGGAAGCAGGAAATGGCATAAGCAACTTCCAAAGATTAGGCTGCTTACCTCCATACAGTATTCGTTCTTATTTTGGACCAAGTGATTTAAGATCTCTGTGTAGTGCATTAAGGAGGACAATTGTGTGGAATACAATGATGAAACTATGTTGCAATATATAATGTGAATTAAGTCTAAAAGAAAGTAATTACTGAATTAATCACATCTTAATCCGCATAACATATACGAAAGAGTCTATTGGAAGCCTTTGTTAAAATAAATAAATTAATTAATTAATTAATTAAAGCCAGAAGTAGGATACTCAAATCCACAATAGCCCCCAGATTGTCAGAGTTGGCAACAAAGATATACTCCTTTCCCTGTTTGATCAAGTGAAAATCATGATACAGATAAGTCATAGTATCAAGTATGTCGTAAAAAAAAATCGTTATCATTACTCCACTGAGTCAAAGAGGTATACAACTGCTCAAGTGACATGGCAGGTTAAGTTTACCTGTGACAAAAACAGGTCAAGTTTCCCACTGTTCATTAAGGATGGGAACACATCACCATGACCAGGAGGATACCTTCATAAGCACAAGATGATCAAAAGAAGTACATATATATTCCATCAGTTCAAAATTTATACCAAATACAGAACATATAAGAGATGAGATATATGCATCTACATTCAACAAACACAACATGCAAATATTTGAGGCCAATGTCAGTGTAGAATAATACCACCCATCCTTGCCGGTTTGACCTTTGCATGGCAATGGCGAGAAATCTTCAACAACCAGACGAGGGTATTGACTCTGAATTGTAAGTAAAATCCAGTGAGTAAAGATATGATGAAAAGAAACACATCACCACACTGTGGTACCTAAAGCAAGAGACATTAACTCGGCTAGAGTAACAAACCTGATTAAATGTGTGAATCTCAACATTTGAATTGGTGTATTTTTCAACAATCTGTATGCAATTAGTTTAAAGTCGTGAAAAGACGCTCCACAGGATAAAAGACTAACAGCACAGAACACTAAAAAAAGGGTACTGTACCTTAAGTGTATCATCATGTGTGTTGAATGAGTTCATCAGAACTAAAGGCACTTTGGATCCATACTTGCTGTTAAGGCTCTGTGTATCATCCAAAAGAGGGTAAGAGGCCAACAAGAATCATAATATACAGAAATATCAAAGAAAAGAGAATGCAGTACCTCAATTTGCTTAACTATAAGGTCAAGGAAGGTCAGGCCATTACGGACTTCAATGACAGACCTGTACCGCATAAAAGAAAACAAACTTTAGTATTCAAAGTTATGCTCACACATTAAGAAGCTCGAGACCACATTTACTGGCCGAGACAGAATTATATACTAGCAGTACCAGCAAATGTATCCTCCTACAAATTCTGAAATACAAACATTTACTAAGAAAAAGAGGTGGTTTGATAAACTGAAGAAAACATCATCAATAAATAAGATTGGATCCAAATGATAGTAAATTTGAAAATCAATCTTCCAGCCACACAAGATCTAATATTGTAAATTTGACGCTTGCTATGGATCTTGTAATCAAGAACATTTTTGCGTAGTTGGTCCGTTTTTCCTTAAAACAGACCTCCTTTACTACTATATTAGTGAAAACAAATGTGCTATCAGTCTTAAAGTTAGCTTTAGATCGGGTCAGATAATATAGATTGTTAATGCATCATGATCACATTTCACAACAGAAGTTGATTGGCTGTTACAATATGTAAAAATATAATCAATTATGGATCAACTTACTAGCTTATTTGAATATCATACTTCTCTAATATTGAATACGTACAAGATATCGATACTTTTCCATCACATTAAACTTAGATCATGTATTCTTTGCTTATCACACATAACAGCACACATGAAATCTACAAACAAAACCACTTCAATCATACGATCCAACCAACGAAGTAAATGCATCAGATCTTAAAATTATATGTAGTAAATCATAATCAACGATCAAAACACAAAATGTAACTAAATTGTAGCAAAATCAAAATTTCATGATCTACGTTAAAACAACATACTTAGGACCAGTACAACCCATGGTTGTTCCGAGACCGCCATTGAGCTTCAACACCACAAGTTTGTCCAAAAGCTCCTTAGTTTTAGCCTCATCTACATTTCATCCAAAAATTTTAAAAAAATAAAAAAATTAATCAACAAATAAATAAAATTCAGATCACATTTCATTGAATGATTGACATTAAAACTTCTAAAACAAGAGAATTTCAATCAAATTGTATTCACCTTCAGGTGGCGGTGATACGGTGTCGTATGGAACAACAATGTCATCAGTAGGAGTCTTGATTTTGCTCCAATCAACATGCTGAGCTTCTCCACTACAAAATTCTCCAAATACATGCACAAATTCACACTATCAAATCTTACGAAAACGAAATCAACCAAATCCAGATGATAATTCACTAATTCACGAAATTATTTTCATATTTTTGAAAAAAAATTGCGTACCTTAGGTAACGAGCTACAAGGCTGATGAATCCAGATTTCTCATTCTCACTGCAATCATAAATCATAATCATCACAAAAACATCAAGATCTTAGATCCAAATCACATAAAATCGAAGCGAAATTTAATCAAATTCTGCGGAAATGAAGAAATCGAAGAGAGTGAAACCTGATTTGGTTGAGACCAGAGACAGCAGAACGAAGGTTCTCGAGTTTCTGAGCTTCAACAGAGCTGAGAGTTGCAGCGGACGCCATTAATGGAGGTGACGAAGCTTCGATAAACAGAAAGAGGAGAGAGAAAGAGAGAAGGAAGAGTGAGAAAAGAGTGGAGAGTGGTGATGAGGTGGGAGAGGAGGAAGGCTTTAAAATGAAATTAAGGATCCGACAAATACGGTTTTTTTGTCCGAACCTGATTTTTGTGCGCAAAACTATGTATTTTTCAGATATTTATTTTTCATTTTTTAATTTAATTTTTTTGAATGAAAAGGGAAAATATGGTAGATATCTAGAAGAAAAGAGAATATACAGGCGAATATAATTCCGGTGTGCGAGTTTATTTTGGGGAGAAAATAATTGGCGCCTACTCTCTTCGTATTGTTCAAGTGTTTTATTGTGATGTGCACGTAATTTCAGATAAAAGAGTAACGTAATACGGAATAATTATGTATGGTTACAAACTTACGACTTGATATTCAGATATCATCACCTTAAACAAATAAATCTAGTTCAGTTTGATTTAATTTAATAATTTGACTAAATGTTGCGCATTTTAATACTAATTTATAAAGAAAAACATTATCAAAATAAATTTTGTTAGATTCGTGTCATCATAGACTTTTTAAATACGGAAATTTGTTCAAAAAACCTTTTTAAAAAAATTTGGCTGAGAGAAACCAGTTAAATATTTTTTTTTTGTTCAACACAACCAAGTCTCACTTTCTGATGTTGACTGATGATTTTCCAGCGTTGACCACTTGTTTTCCCACGTGTGCATGCCACATGATTACTAATTTCCTAATGACACCCCTCCCCCCCCCCCTTTTTCCTAAATCAACTCTATTTTCCTTTCAATTAAACACACTCTCTCTCTCCTTCTCTCTATTCTCTTTTTGAACAAGCATCAAGGCCATAATTGTTCTCTGCCATGGCCGCAACATCTTCAATGAGGAATTGAAGCTGCATTGAATTTACACCAACCCAAAGCAGTAAGTTTTATTTTAAATATTGATTCTATAATTTGTTTCGTTAAACAAAGCATTCAAAGTTTTCTCTTTTGCTCTGCCATGGCTAAGGACAAATCAAAGCATCTATCAAGTCCTCTTTGCAACAGGAAAGCCACACTCATACCTCATAACACCTCCTCGACCCATAATTGTTGCATGAGTGAGAAACTTTAAAAAGGGGAAAACCCCTAATTTCTAATCAAGTATCGAAAAACTTAAAGATGGACAAATAATTAAACACTTACCTCTGGTCGAAACTTGTTGGGAAATCCTTCTATTGCTTCGAATTAACAAAAGTCCAACAATGGCGTGAGAACACGCAACAGAGAAAGAGGAGAAATAGGATAGAGAGAGAGAGAGAGAGAGAGAGAGAGAGAGAGAGAGAGAGAGAGTAGGAGATAGAGTGTTTAATAGAAAGTTTAATTGGAGAGAAAAGAGAGTTGATTTAGGAAAATGGGGTGTAATTAGAAAATTAGAAGTCACGTGACACACATATGTAGGAAACAGGTGGCAACGCCGGAAAAACACCAGTCAACGTCGGAAAAAGGGACTACTTGGTTGTCTCGAACAAATTTTTTTTTTTTTTTGAAAACTGGTTTCTCCTAGCCAAAAAAAATTTAAAAGGTTTTTTTTTTAACTAAAAGGTTTTTCTAAACAAAATTTCCTTTTAAATATGTAATTTTTATAAAAAAATTTTAAAACGTAATTAATGATATTTAACAATAAGGGTCTGTTCACATTTACTGAGTTGATTGGAGCTGAACTAAACTGGATTGAATAGAGTTGAAATGAATATTTTATGAGAGAAGGAAATTAAGAGCTGAACTGAACAGAACTAAACTGATTGGAGCTGAACTTAACTGAAATTAAGCTGAAGTGAACAGGCCTTAAGTAAAGATAATAAAAAATTCTAATCTGATCTAAATTTATTAAGGAATAAGTAATAAGTATCTGAAATAAGTTGAAGAGAACAACTTTTTACAATGTTGGATGATTGGATCTACATAGCATATGCTACCCCCGGAATTTTGAGATAAAAAATATAAAACTGCATATTTCTAAATGCCAAGCTTTGCTTTCGTTGTAATTTGTAAAAGGGGAATTTGTGAAACTTTGTGTTGTGCAGCCATCAGGAGTTCGAATCCCAACTTCTTTTTTTCATTGAGTTTTTTCTTTTTAAGTATTTTAACCCCTTGATCTTTGTTCCAAATCAAATTTCCCCCCTACACTTTATTTATTTATTTTACTATGTACAAGATACAAAAAAAAAAAACATAATATGATTAAAAAGTAATTTTAATTTCTCCATTCCTCTTAATAATAAAGATTGTTTTTTCGAATTTACAAATTATTTACAAAGTATGGAGTATTTTATTAACCATAATGATAATTTAAATATGAATTGGAGTACAAAATACTAGTATTAATTAAAATAAAACAAAAATAATTTGACACTTCATGCTATTATATAGTTTTTTTAATTGTAATTGTTTTGATATGTATAATATATCTTAGTATTTTTTAATTTTTGGAAAAATTAACAGAATTAATCCTAACTTTGCTCGATTCGCTCAAAATAATCCCAATTTTTAAGTATTTTTTTAACAATCCGAACTTTAATACTACCTCCGGTCCACTTTACTCGCAACTATTTCCTTTTTGGGATGGTCCAAATTACTCGCAACTTTCCCATTTCTTTCCTTTTTTAGTAAACTTTTTAATGTGAAATTACCATTGTACCCTTATTTTTTTAATAAATCAACTTAGTTATATTACTAACCTTATCTGATTAATAAGAAGACTGATTAATTAAATTAATCATTCCCACCAAAATTATACCCCAACCCTTCAAATTCATCAACTCCCCAACTGCCCCAATTGAATGCTCCTCATTCAATTCATCTGATGAATTGGTTGGAGTTCATTTATTCTGGAGAATTCTCCAGAATAAATCCCTCCCACCTAAACCTTAGTTCTTACTTTCTCTCTCTTCTCTCGCCGAATCGATTCCTCTCTCACTCTCTCTCTCTCCGTAATCCTTGGTTGGTTTTCTCTGAATTCCTCTTTCAATGGGTTCCTCTACTGACAAAAACCTAGATCTAACTTGCCATGAAACCCTTGAAACTAGTGCTACCAGCCGCCGATCTGGTAGCGTCACCTACAAACCCCGCCGTGGAACGGGTGTCCTGAAACCCATTCGTCGCGCTTCTGTCATTGCGAGGAGGCGGATTCGTGGTGCGAAACTCGCTGACTATGACAGCGACGAGGAGCCGCCTAAGCTGGTGTTCTCTGAGGCCGTGGCCCGTGATGAACCATTGTCTGTGGTGGTTCCTGCTGGTGAGGGTTCCGTGGTTGCTGGTGGTTTCTGCTGGGGGTTCTGGGTCTCAAGTGACTGAGGTGGAGGTTTCAGCCACCGGATCTGCTACAGGGGAGTCGAACCCAGTAGATCTGGAGGTTTCTGAGGTGGCTGAGCCACCGGAGTCCCAAGAGCGTGACGACGGCCCTTCCTATGGCGCAAAACGCATCAAATCTGATCCTCCAGATGGCATGTTGATAGGCCGTCGTCGAGCCTACCAAGGATAATAATTCCTATCTTGGTCTCACTAACAATAGTAAGGGTAAGAAAGGGTCGAACCCAAGAGAGGCGTTGAATCAACCACCGAGTACTACCGTTTAAATAAGCTAAACGAATTCTAAATTGGGTTGGTTTTTAGTAACTTCTTCTAACACAATTCAACTAAGCTAAGAGGAGGTTAACAATATTAAGAGGAATCTAGGGCTTGGGTTATACCACTCAACTTCATCACAAATCACAATTAGCATGCAACAATCAAGGTAAATTAATGGGATAAATTAGGGGAAGTCATCTAAAGCACCCAACTACTCTCTCAAGCTAGAGGGATTACTTGAATCATGAATACGACCTACTCTCGTGGTTACATAGCATAAAACAAGTGTTAAAGCATAATCACGATGACATAAACATTCCCTTGACCGGTAATCCCTATTCTCATGGCATTTCGGGTCAATCAAGCATAAGGGAGCTAACTCAAGTTCATCTCTCGATCCTTCGTTGAGAAAGCTTGGATAAATAGTTCTAGCAATGGCCATATACAAGAACTAAGCAATTAAACCACTTAAGCTCAACTAATTAACATCTCACAACAACCAAATTAGCACATGCAACAAGTAATTAGTGACTACATTGAGGGTTTTGCCCAAACCCTAGAATTTAGACTACTCACAATCCATGGGGGTTAAAGCAATTAAAGATTTCAAGCAATTCATGAACAAATTCAAACTAAGGATTAAGCTAATTAACAGTCCAAAACATGCAAGAACTAGCAAATAATTAACAACAAAGTAAATAGAAGTAGAAAAGATGAGTAAGAAATGGTTACTATGAAGCTTCAAGGTGAGCAACAATGGTGGATTTTGTCTTCTACAATGATTGAATTTGAATAATTCCAAGCTAATAATTGAGAACTAACTAATGATTTGAGAATTTAATGTTCTAAGACTACAAACTAAGAGAAAAGCTCTGAAAAACTGCCTCTTTCGTACAAATGAGCTCTAAAGGGGTATTTATATGACCCCCAAATAAAAAGGACGGAGAAAACAAGGAAGGAGTTCGACTGCAGGTCTGCACGGACGTGCCAGATTTGGCACGGACGTGCAAGGCTAAGCACGGCCGTGCCAAGTTTGGCACGGACGTGCAGAGGGGGCAGAATTGAGGCAGAACGTACTGCTAAGAATCGAGCAGTTCCGCACGGACGTGCAGATACTGGCACGGACGTGCAGCTACAATTGCACGGACGTGCTTAATTTGGCACGTCCATGCAGGCCTTGGCAGAATGTTCTGAGTTTCTGGAGCACTTCTGCACGGACGTGCAAAGTCTGGCACGGTCGTGCACCTCCTGCACGGACGTGCCAGATTAAGCACGGTCGTGCAGGCCTTGGCAGATTGCCGAAGCTTTCTGGAATCTCCTGCACGGACGTGCAAGGTCTGGCACAGCCGTGCAGGGTCTTCTAAACCCCTTTTTTTCATCTTTTCTTCTATAATGCTCCTTTCCTTGGCTTCTTTCATCCATCATCTTGCTTCTAACCTCGGCTTTGTATCCATGGGCTCCATTTGGTCGTTCTTTTGAACCTAGAATCTCAACAAAAACACCAACAACCCGTGAAGCATAGGATACACAAGAATTTCATAATAATAGAGTAAAAATGAACCAAAACGCAATTTATATCAAGTAAACTAGGTTCAAAACACCCTAAAATCGTATCAAATAGCAAGTTATCAAATCCCCCCAAGCTAAGCTTTTGCTCGTCCTCGAGCAAAACAAAAATGTCAAACCAAAGGAGGAAAACAAATTGCTAATCATCAATCCAAGGAGAGGCAACAAGGGGGAATCATACATAAACAAATCCGCATGGTGACAACCATCATTACTTTTAGCACAAGTGAGAAGCAATTTAAACCTCTAAGTCGCCTTAGAGGACGAGTTTTTATCTCGTGAGGGTTTCCAATGAGTTTGCCCCACAACTCACGCAGTCCACAGCACATCGCCAAAAATCGCACAAGTTCAATTTTTCGCCCAAGTCAACTCATCGGGATATGAGACACAAGCAAGACAAGTGAACGACTTTCAAGAATTACCGATCATACAAATGTACACATGAGTTGGGGGTAGAGAGGAAAACTAAAGAAGGTTGCACTAGGATACTTCCTTTGGCCTTTTACTAGTTCATTAGAGCACACCTAGATATTCCAAAGTTGTAATGAGCCCTCTTTCGGTTATAAAATCTCAAAATGCTAGTCCACCTCCCAAAATGCACACCCAAGGCCCCTTAATTACACTCTAACTCGGGAATTTCACAAGAAACAATAAGCAACAAATTCGACAATGTGTGGGAGGCATCCACAAGTTGACCTCTAAAGAAAAGAAAATCAAAATTTTGAGAATTTTTGGGGGAGTTTTTTTTTTTTTTTTTTTTGTTCTCCCTTCTTTTCTATTTATTTTTTTTATTATTATTTTTTTTTTCATTTTTTTTTTACATTATTGCCCTCGCCTCTTTTAACTGTGAGCGACTCTTTCTTTATTCGAAACGTGTGGCTTATTATGCCACTTATTACACATAATACAAGTATAACCAATTCCCTAATAGAGTTTCATTTCGGGGAGGAAGTGAGGCACATTAAGGGCACAAGGGACCGCAATTTGACTCAAACATATCCTACTTTGGGCAAATTTAACAATATCCTATGCTAGATGTGCAATTGAGCATTCATCGACTTTCATTTCATATACACTAATGCAACCAGGATTAATAGACCTCTAAATGACCCCAACTCATGCATGCACCCTTCTAAAAGAACTTTTACTCATCACTCAAGAGTCAAGCAAGCAAAACATATTAGCGTCGTCATTTGAGTTTCATCCTTGGGCAATCTTTTCATTTTTCAATATTTTTTCGTTTTTCGAATTTTTTTTTTTTTTTTTTTTTTTTTTTTTTTTGAGTAAGAAATGAAAAATTACAGCATTGGGCTAGCTAAACTAAGCATTAAAAAAAAACTATACAACTAAATGAAAAGATAAGAGAGGTATTCACAAGATAAGAATTTTGGATTTAGGGTATTGGATTTCAAAGGGAGCAAATTTGGATTTAAAGGATTTGGATGTTAGGGAAGAAGAGAATGGGAAAAACCAACATGCAAACTCAATCATGGAAACACGAAAACACAACACGAACCAATGACACATGAGAGAACACTCCACTCCCCCCCAAGCTATCATAAACATTGTCCCCAATGTTAAAGCAATGCAAGCACAAAGAGAAGGGGAGGAAGAAACTAACTCATTGGTTCGGGCCCCCTTGGGAGCTTGAGCCCCCTGGGTAGAAATGCCGGTACATAGTGCGGAAATCGCCCAACTCCGATCTGAGACCTTCGAAACTTGTTCTCATGTTGTCAAAAGAAGTCCTCATATCTTCGTTTGATCTCCTTAAGGTCTCGAATTCGGTGGTCATGCGGGCAAAATTCGCATTCATGTTGGCTACCTGCTGCTCAAAAGAGATGTATGGGTTATTTTCACCCACACCTTGATCTTGGTAACCCTCTTGGTCCCCTTGTTGGAACTCGTGTTGTTGATGAAATTGCTGTTGCTGAAATTGTTGATGATGTTGCTGCTGTTGTTGTTGTTGTTGATGGAATTGTTCCTCACCGCCTTGGGGTTGGTCATCTTCTCCACCCGGAATCAACTCAAAATCCGGCTCAAAGACCCAATTCTCGGGGTTGTAAATAACCGTGGCTTCCGGATTTGGCAAAGTTGCATAGGGGCGCCTACTTACCATCCACGTGTAGGTCCTACCCTCTTCATCTTCCTCCAACCAATGCATAGCCTTGAGGGAGCGGATGTCAAGTGTCGTTGGCCCGGGAATGATTTCCAAATCTGCAAAATTAAGATCGAGAAAAGCAGCAATAATAGTGATCATCCCCCCAATTGTTATCACTCCACTCCCCGAGGATACATCATCTAGGTGGTCTACAAGCCAAGCCCCTAAGTTCAACCTCTCGTCACCCTCACTCAAGTGCCAAAGAAAAAGCAACTCACGGTTAGAAACTACACCCGAACTATCTCCCCTAGCAAAAATAGTATTAGCTATTAGGCGCTGGGATAGTCTAAAAGCGGGGTGTACTATGGCCGTGGCCTTGTCGGTCCTAGGATCTCTAGTAAATAGGCCGGTGATTTTTCTCCAAAAAGATCCCGAGTTATGCTTTCGGGAAGGCTTATCCTTAGGTCCGAATTTGCCATCCGTTGGCCACCCAAATGCTTGGTTCACTTGTTCTATGGTCATCTTGTGATGGGTGTTCATCAATTGGAAGGTCAGGTAACGGGGGTTGTTGCGGTTATCTCGGTGGACATATAGTGAGGAGAGGAATTCTAAGGTAAGCCGTTTATAGGTGTTAGCATGCATTTCTAACCAATTTGGGACACCGGTTTGAAAAAAAAGTTGCCTCACATCATTCTCTACGCCTAAGGCTTCGGCTACCTCATGGTTGTAAAATTTCGTTGGCCGAATTCTTCTCCTACTAATTCTTAGGTAGCTGTCCATGAAATCCGAATTATTAAAGACAATACCTAGGGTGTCCACTTGTGGTGGTTCGACGGTTGATGGTGGTGGAGGGTTTCTAAGCCTAGCGGATGAGGTGTTTCTTGGTTGGTTTCTTCTTGCCATGATCAAAAAAAAGTTTTAGAACACTTAAAGCAAGAACAACACCTAATGAACAAGTATTTGAACACACAAGGCTCTAAGTCTTCCACCTAACCAACACACAACAAGAACAAGCCCGAAAATTGAAATTTACCAACAATGATCTTATCAATTCAAACAATCAAACATCAAAATTGTCAATGTGCACAATTTACTAACAACAAATCAACAATCCAACACCAAAAGCATCCATACTCACACAAACCTATCACCAACCAAAATTTCAATGCTCTCAATTCACGCAATTTTTTTTTTTTTTTTTTTTTTTTTTTTTTTTTATACTACTAAACTATCAACAATCACAATTACTTAACAAAATGTCAACAATTTCAACTATTACTACTCATAAAATCGACCAACAAGCATTTAAACTACAAAGGAAGAACTTGAGATTAGAAAGATTATACCAAGAATATCGTGGGTGTAGAACCCGCAAATGAACCTTTCTAGTACTCCTTGTTGTTTATTGATGGTCCTTGTTCACCCAATTTGCTTAAAGAATCAAAATTCAAGAAACCCCCAAATCAATTTTGAAAGTTAGGGTTTGAGAAAATTTTGGTACTTTGGGGTTTTGATGGTGAAAAGGGGTAGTAATTTGTGAAGAAGGTTGAAAGAGGAGTGAAAATTGTAGATTAGAGTTGGGATTTAAGTGAAAAATGGAGTTTGAAGGAATAGTATGAAGTATGGAGTATGGAGGATGAAGGAGAATTTGAGTATGAAAGAGGAGTGAGAATTGTGAGTATGGGGGGGGGGGGGTCTTTGCTATTATAATTTTTTTATTTTATTGTTATTTTTTTTTTTTTTTTTATTTTTTTAATAAGAAACCGTCATAATGCTGTGCAGGCTGGATCTGCACGGACGTGCAGATTTTGGCACGGACGTGCAGATTCCTGGCAGAATGGCAATCTGTTCTGTCTTCGAGCGCACGGACGTGCAGTAGTTGGCACGGACGTGCGAACCTTCAGATTTCACTAGTCAGGTTCTGCCTTCGTCTGCACGGACGTGCGATGTTCTGCACGGACGTGCAGACCTGATGGTGCACGATTTCTTCTTCTTTCCCTTTTTTTTTTTTTTTTTTTATAGAAACCTACAAAAAAAAATATATATATATAAGTAAAAAAAAAAAAAGGATAAAAATAATAATAAAACAAATGAAATAATAATAATTGAGGGGGAGTGAGGAATTCGGGTTGCCTCCCGGTAGCGCTTCTTTAACGTCACTAGCTTGACGACATTGCGGGATCAAATGTTAGTGAGGAATATCGAACTCATCAAGGTGAACAACTTTTGCCTCTTCATTCAAAAAAACATCAAAGTACGCTTTTAGCCTTTGGCCATTTACTTTGAACGGTTCACCATTCTCTTTGGCAATTTCGATTGCACCATATGGGAACACCTTCTTGACGGTAAAAGGTCCACTCCATCTTGATTTTAGCTTACCCGGAAACAACTTCAACCGGGAATTGAATAGTAGGACCTTGTCACCTTCCTTGAACTCTCTTTTGTTGATATGCTTGTCATGCCAAGCCTTGGTCTTTTCCTTGTAGATCCGTGCATTCTCATATGCATCCAATCTTAGCTCTTCCAAGGCATGGAGGTCAAGTAACCTCTTTTCACCGGCACTTTGAAGGTCAAAGTTCAACATTTTAATAGCCCAATGAGCACGATGCTCAAGTTCTACCGGTAAATGGCATGGTTTCCCATATACTAGCTTATAAGGGGTGGTGCCAATGGGAGTCTTGAATGCGGTGCGGTAGGCCCATAGAGCATCATCTAGCTTCGTAGACCAATCCTTTCTAGACCTATCCACCGTCTTCTCTAAGATAGCCTTTATCTCCCGGTTTGAAATTTCGGCTTGACCACTTGTTTGAGGGTGGTAAGCCAATGACACCTTGTGCCTCACACCGTACTTCTGAAGAAGAGCTTGGAAGGACCGCTTTGCAAAATGCGAACCTCCATCACTAATGACGGCACGTGGCACCCCAAACCTCGGAAAGATGACCTTCTTGAAGAGTTTGACCACCACCTTAGCATCATTAGTAGGAGATGCAACCGCTTCTACCCACTTTGACACGTAATCGACGGCCACAAGAATGAATTTATTCCCAAAAGAGGTTGGGAAAGGCCCCATAAAATCTATGCCCCATACATCAAAAATCTCCAACTCAAGAATGTTGTTCAATGGCATTTCACTTCTTCTTGAAATATTGCCGGTTCTTTGACACCGGTCACAAGCTTTCACTACACCCCACACATCTTTGAACATGGAAGGCCAATAGAAACCACATTGTAAGATCTTTGCCAAAGTTTTGTTAGCACTCATATGTCCTCCACAAGGTGATGAGTGACACATTGTGATAACACTTTCAATTTCATCATCCGGGACACACCTTCTAAAAAGGCCATCAACACCTTGTTTAAAGAGCAAGGGGTCGTCCCAAAAGTATTGGCGAATATCATGAAGAAACTTCCTTTTTTGTTGATAGGTGAGGTCAGGAGGAAGAATAGAGCAAGACAAGTAGTTTGCAATGTCCGCAAACCATGGTGCCGGTACTTGAAGGATAGCAAATAGTCGATCATCCGGAAATGAATCATCAATTGGCAAGTTATCAAGATCACCTACAAAGATAGGCAACCGTGAAAGATGATCGGCCACAACATTTTCGGCACCCTTCTTGTCTCTAATCTCAATATCATAATCTTGCAAGAGCAAGACCCACCGTATCAATCTTGGCTTAGGTTCCTTCTTAGACAAGAGGTACTTCAAGGCCGCATGGTCGGTGAAAACTATGACCTTAGAGCCCAACAAGTAGGACCTAAACTTCTCAATTGCATGAACAATGGCTAGAAACTCCTTTTCCGTGGTTGTGTAATTCCTTTGTGCCTCATCCAATGTTTTGCTAGTATAATAGATAGCATGGAGATTCTTGTCCTTCCTTTGTCCAAGAACAGACCCAACGGCGAAATCCGAAGCATCACACATAAGCTCGAAAGGAAGTTCCCAATTAGGGGGTTGAATTATAGGAGCCGAAATCAAGGCTTCCTTCAACCTATCAAATGCTAGCTGACAATCATTAGTAAACACAAAAGGGGCATCTTTTACCAACAATTGAGTGAGCGGCTTTGCGATTTTTGAAAAATCCTTTATGAACCGGCGGTAAAAACCCGCATGTCCAAGAAAGCTCCTTATCCCCTTCACATTGTTAGGGGGCGGGAGGCGCTCAATTACTTCAATCTTGGCACGATCTACCTCAATGCCCCTACTAGAAATCACATGACCAAGAACAATTCCCTCCTCTACCATGAAATGACATTTCTCCCAATTCAAAACTAAGTTCACCTCTTGACATCTTTTTAACACTTTAATCAAGTTTGAAAGACAAGTGTCAAAAGATGAACCAAAAACAGAAAAGTCATCCATAAATACCTCAATTGATGATTCAAGCATGTCGGAAAAAATAGACATCATACACCTTTGAAATGTGGAAGGTGCATTACAAAGCCCAAACGGCATTCTTCGATATGCGAAGGTGCCAAAAGGACATGTGAATGTAGTCTTTTCTTGGTCCTCGGGGTGGATTGGAATTTGAAAGAATCCCGAGTATCCATCCAAGAAGCAATAATGACTATGTGATGCTAGTCTTTCCAATATTTGATCAATGAAGGGGAGTGGGAAGTGGTCTTTCCGGGTGGATTTATTCAATTTTCGATAATCAATGCACATCCTCCACCCGGTGATCGACCTCGTAGAAATGGTCTCACCCTTATCATTTTTGATGATGGTCATGCCTCCCTTTTTAGGCACAACTTGAACCGGGCTAACCCACTTACTATCGGAGATAGGATAGATTATGCCCGCCTCAAGAAGTTTTAAAACTTCCTTTTTTACCACTTCCTTCATATTGGGATTGAGCCTTCTTTGGTGCTCAATCGAGGAAGCATGATCATCATCAAGTAGAATTTTATGCATGCATATGGTGGGACTTATCCCCTTAATGTCATCAATTTTGTACCCAATGACATCTCTATACTTCCTTAAAACAACTAGGAGTTTCTCAAGAGAGGTGTCATCGAGCTTAGCATTGACAATAACGGGATAATTCTCACTATCATCAAGAAAAGCATATTTAAGTAGAGGGGGAAGGGGTTTAAGTTCAACCTTAGGAGGAGGCGTAGTCCACTCCTCTTTTGCCTCCACGTTAAGCACTTCAAATTTTATCATCTCGTGGGCCAAAGGTTGGTTGAGCAAGAGATCATACCCCTTTGCTTCTTCACCCTCCTCAACAAAGCTTCCCGTTAGGGTAGCTTGTAAAGGATCTCTTTCATACAATCTTTCTCGGAACTCTTCTAAGTCCCTCTCCAATGTGTCAATTCTATGAACTTCATCAATCAATGGCTTTTTTAAAGTTTGTGAGAATGAAAATGAAATTTTCTCATCTCCCACATTTAAAGTCAATCTTCCTTCCTTCATATCAATCACCACTCCCGCGGTGTTCAAAAATGGTCTCCCCAAAATGAGGGGTACTCTTGAATCTTCTTCCATCTCCATTACTACAAAATCACACGGCACAAATACTCTTCCAACTTGAACTGGCACATCTTCAAGAATCCCCAAAGGTAGCCTAACCGTGCGGTCGGCTAGTTGTAAGGACATTCTTGTTGGTTTCAAGTCTCCAACTTTCAAGGTCTTTGCAATAGAATAGGGCATCAAGCTCACACTTGCCCCAAGATCACATAAAGCATCCATAGCTTCCAAATCTCCAATCTTCACCGGTATTGCATAGCTACCGGGGTCACCAAGCTTTTGGGGAAGCTTGTTTTGGATGATTGCACTCACCTCCTTAGGAAGGGAGATGGTTGCACTCTCTTCAAGCCTACTCTTGTTGGATAGAAGATCCTTCAAAAATTTTGCATAGGTAGGCATTTGTGACATAGCATGAAGAAAGGGGATGTTCACTTGAAGTCCTCTCATGACTTCAAGAAATTTTGAAAACTTCTCATTCAACTTCTTCTCTACAATTCTATGAGGAAACGGAATGGGGGGCTTATATACTCTCATAGGGGGCTTTTCTATTCTTTCTTCATCTCCCTCGTCTTTCTTTGTGGCTCCCTCATCACTCTTTTGCTCTTTTCTCTCAACTTCAACTACTTCATTTTCAAAATCATCCTCACTTCTCACCACAACTCCCTCATCTCTCTTTTGTGTCTCCTCCTCACTCATAACCGGGCCCTCATAACCCCTTCCCGATCTCAAAGTGATAGCCTTATCTTGCTCCTTTGGGTTCACTACCGTTGAGCTTGGAAAGTGACCACTAGGATTGGAGGATGAACTTCCAACTTGTTGTGCAATTTGAGCCAATTGGCCCTCCATTATCTTATTATGTGCTTGGAGTTGTTGGATGTTTGCATTCATCTCCGCATTGTTCCTTATTTGTTGAGTCATGAAAGTTTCAAGAACGGACTCAAGGCTAGTCTTTTGAGGAGGTGGAGGAGGAGGAGCGGGTTGGTTATATTGTGATCTTTGGTGGTTTTGATCCCTTTGGTTGGGATGGCGGTATGGAGCTTGTTGGTTTTGTGATTGAGGTTGGTTGTAGTGGTTTTGAGGTTGGGTTTGATTTTGGTTGTAGTTATTTTGTGGGGGGCCTTGGTTGTATTGCTTCCATCCCGTGTTATGTTGGGGCTTCCAACTTTGATTGTGGGATTGGGAGTATTGTTCATTCCTTTGCCCAATTGTCGCCGCTTGCTCTTGATTCGTTGAGTTGCAATAAGAGGACAAGTGATCATTTCCTCCACAAGTCTCACAAGACATGACTTGCGAGGAAGAGCTTGAGGGTGTGAGGGTGGCTTGATCTAGCTTGTGAGCTAGCATATCAAACTTTGATGCAATAAGATCTATTGCACTAAGATCATGAATTCCGCCCTTCTTTGTTTGAGGTTGCCTTCTATCACCTCCATATGCATAATGCTTGGCCACTTCTTCAATCATCTTGTATGCATCGTCCACCGATAGCTTTTTGAGGCTACCACCGGCCCCGGAATCAAGGTTGGCCCTTGAAATAGGAGTAAGACCGTCATAGAAGCTTTGTACAATGATCCATGATGTAAAATCATGGTGGGGGCATTTCCTTGTGTAATCTTTGAAACGCTCCCAAGCTTCACTCAATGTTTCATCAATGTCTTGATTGAAATTGGTGATCTTTCTTCTTAGTTCGGCGGTCTTTTCCGGAGGACAATACTTTCCAAGAAAGGCTCTAGTGACTTCGTCCCATGTACTCAATGATCCCTCTTCAACCGTTCTCAACCAATGTTTTGCTTTATCACGGAGGGAGAATTGAAACATGTGCATACGGATGAACTCTTCCGAAATGTTGTTTTGCTTGATAGTTGTACACAACTCAAGAAAGTTGTCCAAATGAGAAAAAGGACACTCATGAGGACTACCTCCGAATTGATCGCTTTGAATCATACGGATGAGTTGAGGTGAAAGTTCAAAGTTGTTTGCATTTGTGGTGGGAAGACGTATGCCACTCCGAAGTTGGAATGCGTTGGGGTGGTCATAGTCTCTTAACAATGGTTGAGGAGGATTCTCTCCCATGTTATCTTCTTCGTTAGTTCCAAAAACCTCTTCCGGATCGGAATCCGAATATACAATGGAAAACTCGGGTGTGCCTTGCAAGAGTCTCCTCACGTTTCTCAAAGTCCTATTTAGCTCTGGATCAACGGGAATAAGCGGTGATTGCTTACTCTTTCGTGTCATGCAAAGTCAAACAAAGCTAAGAAAAACGTTAGCAATGACTATCGCAATTTAAACACACATAAACAAAAATTAAGGTAAGAAAACTACTATACATATACACACATCTAGTCTCATTCAACAATAATACATTCAATGTGACTTTGCCTCCCCGGCAACGGCGCCAAAACTTGATAGGCCGTCGTCGAGCCTACCAAGGATAATAATTCCTATCTTGGTCTCACTAACAATAGTAAGGGTAAGAAAGGGTCGAACCCAAGAGAGGCGTTGAATCAACCACCGAGTACTACCGTTTAAATAAGCTAAACGAATTCTAAATTGGGTTGGTTTTTAGTAACTTCTTCTAACACAATTCAACTAAGCTAAGAGGAGGTTAACAATATTAAGAGGAATCTAGGGCTTGGGTTATACCACTCAACTTCATCACAAATCACAATTAGCATGCAACAATCAAGGTAAATTAATGGGATAAATTAGGGGAAGTCATCTAAAGCACCCAACTACTCTCTCAAGCTAGAGGGATTACTTGAATCATGAATACGACCTACTCTCGTGGTTACATAGCATAAAACAAGTGTTAAAGCATAATCACGATGACATAAACATTCCCTTGACCGGTAATCCCTATTCTCATGGCATTTCGGGTCAATCAAGCATAAGGGAGCTAACTCAAGTTCATCTCTCGATCCTTCGTTGAGAAAGCTTGGATAAATAGTTCTAGCAATGGCCATATACAAGAACTAAGCAATTAAACCACTTAAGCTCAACTAATTAACATCTCACAACAACCAAATTAGCACATGCAACAAGTAATTAGTGACTACATTGAGGGTTTTGCCCAAACCCTAGAATTTAGACTACTCACAATCCATGGGGGTTAAAGCAATTAAAGATTTCAAGCAATTCATGAACAAATTCAAACTAAGGATTAAGCTAATTAACAGTCCAAAACATGCAAGAACTAGCAAATAATTAAAAACAAAGTAAAGAGAAGTAGAAAAGATGAGTAAGAAATGGTTACTATGAAGCTTCAAGGTGAGCAACAATGGTGGATTTTGTCTTCTACAATGATTGAATTTGAATAATTCCAAGCTAATAATTGAGAACTAACTAATGATTTGAGAATTTAATGTTCTAAGACTACAAACTAAGAGAAAAGCTCTGAAAAACTGCCTCCTTCGTACAAATGAGCTCTAAAGGGGTATTTATATGACCCCCAAATAAAAAGGACGGAGAAAACAAGGAAGGAGTTCGACTGCAGGTCTGCACGGACGTGCCAGATTTGGCACGGACGTGCAAGGCTAAGCACGGTCGTGCCAAGTTTGGCACGGACGTGCAGAGGGGGCAGAATTGAGGCAGAACGTACTGCTAAGAATCGAGCAGTTCCGCACGGACGTGCAGATACTGGCACGGACGTGCAGCTACAATTGCACGGACATGCTTAATTTGGCACGTCCATGCAGGCCTTGGCAGAATGTTCTGAGTTTCTGGAGCACTTCTGCACGGACGTGCAAAGTCTGGCACGGTCGTGCACCTCCTACACGGACGTGCCAGATTAAGCACGGCCGTGCAGGCCTTGGCAGATTGCTGAAGCTTTTTGGAATCTCCTGCACGGACGTGCAAGGTCTGGCACAGCCGTGCAGGGTCTTCTAAACCCCTTTTTTTCATCTTTTCTTCTATAATGCTCCTTTCCTTGGCTTCTTTCATCCATCATCTTGCTTCTAACCTCGGCTTTGTATCCATGGGCTCCATTTGGTCGTTCTTTTGAACCTAGAATCTCAACAAAAACACCAACAACCCGTGAAGCATAGGATACACAAGAATTGCATAATAATAGAGTAAAAATGAACCAAAACGCAATTTATATCAAGTAAACTAGGTTCAAAACACCCTAAAATTGTATCAAATAGCAAGTTATCACATGTCGAGGGAGGAAGTGATTGACGCCTATTTGCATATCTACTACCCTCAGTTCAACCCCTCTCGTAATTGAATGCGCAGCGTATACTCTATAAACCCTAATTTAGTGTTTTCTGATTCTCTGTGTTGTGCTGTTGATGTGCAATTCTAGATAATCACTTTTATTTGATGATTGTTGTTGATGATTGTGTGATTGTGTGAGTTGTTAATTACGGATAATCACTGTGATTTGATTGACATGATTAGTTGATGCTTGAATGTTGGCGTAATTGTCTAGTAATTGTGTTAGCAGCTCTGTTTTGGGATGATGGTGGTTGATAGATGGTTGTATGTGGTTGTTAAAAGACTGGTGTTTTGGGGCAAGTTTGCTGTTTGGACCCATTTGATTTATGTTATGGGATGTTGTTTGGTAGCACTAGATTTGATGTGTTTTGCAGTTGTTGGATTAGTTCATTAGTTGATGCATGAATTCACAGTTGTGTGGTTGTTTTTGGTTGTTGAGAATGAGTCCCCTGTTGTGACCCTTGTCTTGTGCCTTTCATGCATTGAGTCCCTTTTTTGATAATGCACACCCCTTTTGGTTTTCCATATGATGATGGGACTCATCTGATAGCTACTTGGGTGGTTTGGATGCTCCATAAACATTGTCAAAAAGGTTTGTGTTGAGGTACCAACACTCACTAAAGCTTTGACTGAAATCATAACCCTTCTTATGGAAATAATAGGCTCTAAAAATGAAACAAAAATAGAGTGAAACATGTAACTTTTTGTTAATCAAAATATTTGTACTTGACTAATTACATGACTGCCTAAAAAATAAAAAAGTTGTATCCACCAAAAGTACACATAACCTACACATAATCTAACACAAAAAGTTGTTTGAATAAGAAAAGGTTATATGTGGCAGTCAATTATGAGTCCCTTAATAGTTGGCTTCCTAAACTAAGACACAGTCATCAGTCTGCATCTACTTCCATGTGGCCTTCATCATCTCCTGTAATTGTGACTGTGTCTAAAAAATGAACAACTTGACCTATTAGCTCCCTGTCTACTTGAAGTAGTTGAGGTAGTAGCCCTTGGCTGTCCTCTTCTTCATGTGTGGGGGAGTGAAGTTATTACCCCCTTGCTTTTCCAGAATCTTAATAAGGCAGGATTGAAGTGTGATCCATGTGTACTTATTTAGTGTAGGATCAAATTCTTGAAATGCTCTTGCCACTTCCTTGATTAAGTCATCTAGATTCCTTGGAAAAGATTGATATTGTAATGATTGAATGACACTAAACAACCCTAAATCTAAAACATTTGTTTCTGGTGACTGAGCTGGTTGGAATATGAATTGAATGTTGAAATCATGTGCATGAAAAGTTACTTGAAATTCTTCATCCTTTGGTACCTGAGGAGGCCTGGCATTATCCCATTGGATGATTATGTCCTTTGGTAACTGCTCTGGCCGTTTTGCATAGATTGTTGGGATAACATGTGTTAGCAGCATTTCCCTTATGCATTCTTTTGTGACACTTTGAATTGCCTTTGTCTCTAGAGTCCCTGCATCTCTATTCTTGCTTTTCTTTTTGACCCTTTCATATTTTACAAAAGGAAAAAGACCATACTTTCCATCATGTATCATGTTGTTTTCAGCATCAAACAATGGTTTACCTATCATTCCCATAACATTGCTTTGATTTTGAACCTCTTTGATTGTTGAGCCCTGTATGGATCATCTTCTGTTAAAAGTAGGTAGAAGGTTCTTGTTTCTGGATTGATGTAGAACCATTTTTCATCTAATCTAAATGTATCCATTGCTGCATATCAGTAAAAGTTGGGTCCCCAATTGCTGGAACAGGATTAATTAGACTTAAAACCCATTTAAGTCTAGCCACTTTGTGCTTCTCTGTCAATGCTGGATGATTTGTGCTTGTGTGTGTTCTCAGCCTGCCTTGCTGCCTTAGCCTATGCAATGCTGTTTTGGGTATTTTCAGTGCTCCAGCATATCCCCTTTCAGTTGTTCTTTTGTACAATGGTACAGATGTCAGAAACTCATCTGTGTATTGTTTTTCTTTGCGTCCTGTCCTGCCTAATTTTTTGGTATTAACATCAACAACAGTACCTTCAGCTAGAGATTGTTTAATTACCTGAAACCATCTTGTTGTTGTAGATTTGTGCACTGAATGTTTTCTTGCCAAATTGGCTAAAAAGCCTCTTGGTAGTGAGTCCCCCTCCATGTGCAACATAATCTCCTCAACAATTGCTCTTTTCTGTTCCACTATCATCTCTCTTGTTGGTCTGCAATTGTGTTGTAACTCTTCTTGGTTTGCATCATCATCTACATCATACCCATCAGCATCATTATCTTCATCATATTGTTGTTGTTCATGCTTTGAATCAGATGACCCTTCATACTCTTCTTGGTTGAATTGTTGTTTGATTAACTCATCTTCCATGAGCTGGTCTTGTTGAATTAACTCATCCATAAGTTCGTGTATGAACTCTCCCATGAGTCCCTTCTCTTTTGAAAAAATTTCAGGATTGCTTTTTGGTGATGAAGTGGCGGCTGGTGGTTTTTGGACGGTAGTCAACAGAGCCTATTATTGAAGCTGCATCTACTAACGTTGCTCTAGGATTTAGGATTAAACTAATCTAAGTTTAGATGGCTTGTAATTTTTTAGGGTTGCCTGTATTTTGTACTTAATTAACTAATTTCTGTGATGTTCGTACTTGAATTATTCATCCCCCCTCCCCCCTCCCCAATTCTCCTAAAACTTTGCTTTTGAAAATGGAGAATTGAAAGGGATGTCCTGCTTTTATATAGGGCCTTTTGTTTGAAATTAATGCTAAAATTTGAAACTTTGGGGAAATTTGCTGCCTTTTTGAATTTTGGGGAAAATTTGGGAGGGGAAAAAACCTTCCCAAAAAATTTCGCCCCTTAGTAAGCTGCCAGGAAAAAAAAAGGTGGGAATTTCCCACTCTTTTCACTAAAGTACAACCCCTTTATAAAGTCAATAAAAGGGGACCACAATAATTCCCTCCAATTTTAACTTCTAATTACATACCCTTACTTTTTCTAAATCCCCCCTTAAAAGTTTTGCCTCGACCTCCGCAAACCCCCTCAAAGTTGCGGGTAAAGTGGACCGGAGGTAGTATGAATTTGCTTTCAATGGTCCCGAGTGACCACTGACCAGTAATCTGTTGAATAGGTAATTATTTTTTAAAAAAAGTACACGTGTCATTACATGATTGATCAAAATTATGTTTAAGTTTAATTTTAATTTATATTATTGATTTAATTCATTAACTGTTTATTTAAGTAACTCTAAAATATTTTTTTTAAAACCCACCAATGCAACAACTGTCGCCCTCAACCCAGCCTGACCCCACCTTTGACTGCCGGTGCCTAGCTGACTGCCTGGTTGGCCGACGCCATCCCACTGGATCATTTCCCTCTCCCCCACCGGCGAAGCTCAGAGCGGGAATAGCTGCGTTGAAAACAAGGGACCCCACTCCTCTCCCCTTTCCGTTTGATTTTATGGGTTGTGTAATCCCCCATATTTTTAAATATATTATAAATGAAATTATATATTATTTATAATATTTATTTGTATTTTTCCGGAATTTAATTTCAAAAGTTTCAATTTTTAATTTTGGGTCGAAAATTATTTTGGTACAAATTTTTATACATACCTTCATTCTATAATTTATGTCCAACAAACAAACCTAACCCACTTTACTTACTTAATTGACCCATTAATTTTGAGGCCCAATTTTACTACTTACCCTACACCACTCTCTCTCCTATAAATACCCAATACATCCCCAAATTTTTCCCCACACAAAAAGGTTAGTAAACTCTCTTCTCTTTATTTTATTTCTCTTATTTTCCCTTTATTTTTCTTTTCTTTTATTTTTTCCCCTTCTTTTCCCTTTTTCTTTTTTTTTTCTTTTTTCCCTTTCCTCTTTTCCTACGTGAGTTTCACTACTCACCACCACTGCCGCCCAGCCACTTCGGCGCACCCCCCTGTCGCCGCTGCCGACGACCCTGCCGGCCCAGCCGTGGCCCACCATGGCTGCCCCTTTCCTCCTCCTTATATTTTTGCTCTACTATCTTGTTTATTATTAAATTGTTTTGGGTTTTGATTTTGTAGTATAAAGATTATATTTTTAGTATCAAAATCATGTTTTTGATGTTGTAAACTAATAATTTCAGATTTTAATTATGCTATAAATTTTCAGATTTTATAATTTTAAAACCTAGGGTTTCAATTTATTTAAATTGGGATTTTAGGGTTCTTATGACTAATTAAATTGGGGCTTTTGTTCCTAGTGGATTTCTATTGATTAATTATGCATAAAAACATGTTTTTAATGAAGTTTTAAGGAATTTTAATCTAAATTATAATGCTGAAATTTGGTTAAGTATTAATTTATTGTTGTTGCTTGTTTTCTAGGAAGTGATTATTTCTTAGGAGACTTTTAAGTGATTAAAAGTGGCACAAAGGATTGTTTATACGAGGTACGTACATGTCTACTTCGTTGTAAGTAGTATCATGTTTAGGTACTAAAGAAAAGAACTTAGTTTCATGATTAGAGAACACTTGGATGAAAATTGTTTGGTTATACATTTAATTAATTCATGTGCTTATGTTTATGAGACATGTTTTGGTGAATTGATTATATTTGTATGGAATTATGGATGCAAGCATGTTGAATTATATTGGATTAATTATTTGTATGGAATGTTGATACAATCATATTTTTATTGGATTGGTTTGTTAACCACATTTGGATTATTAAAGGATTGGAATTGAATGGTTTAAGTGGAATGAATTTATTAATTATTCCACAAGGTTATTATTATTTTATTTATTACTCGAGCATGACTTGTTAGTATGTTGAGTAAAAGTGGATTAAGCCGAAATGGCTAGGTGGCTTGACTATGTTCAACAATTTGGATAATTTGGAAGTTTAATGAAATTAAAGGTCAATTTGTGATGTGATCACCATTGTCCTAAATAAGATTAAAAGTAAATTGATGTATGATTTTTATGTATGGTCTATTTGATTGAGTCAGCTATCAATTAAAATTGTAATCACGTAAAGTGAAACATGGATGAACAATAAAACTCTGGAAAGCGTGCACTTCTGGAGTATTGACAATTATGGGTTGGGGTACACGGTGGTAGCCCGTGGCTTTCCGAGGCTTGTTTGATTAACATGTCCTCTTTTCTTTTGGTATTTACATTTTATTTTATAATGAAAGTTAGATGGGATCCTAGACTAACGTTGTGAGAATGGAGTCGCGCCCATTCGTGCATCGCGCTAAAATTTTATTTTAAATGATCATTTGGGACCAAAATGATTTGGTGGATTGGACAACCTCGTCTATTGCTTACTCCAAATTAAATTAATTAAATTAAATATAAAGAGTCAAGTGTTTGGAATTGATTAGCAAATATGTTGAGTCGATTGAATTGTTTAAGTGTGGAGTCTTGATTAATGAATTCGTGTTGTATGTTTATTTACTTTAATTAGTTGAGCATGCTAGGTTTGGTACGTTGTAGCTTGTATGTACACAGCTTTGCTGATTGCGTGCTTTTGTGTGTTTTCTTTTGGTCATGGCCTTCGCATTTCAATGAGCCTGTGATGATCCAATTATTACACTTGTATTATTGGGGAGCAGTATTGCACATGTTAGCTTGATGATGTGAAGTTCGGGAATTTGACATACGCATTGTCAAGGGATTGGTGTGATTGAGAGTATTCGTTCCTTGTGTTGAACTTATTTATGTTTTACTATTTTAATTATGTTTTGGGATTTTGGAATATTGGTTTAGTTTTAATAAGGGCCTTTATGGTTCCAATTTGTAAGCTTTGACTTATAGGTTTTTAAAATTATATTATTTTAAGATGTAAGTTGGATTTCCGCAGCAATACTTTGATAAAGCCTTAACGTTTTAACACGTGGCGGTAGCACGTCAATGGTTCTCCACTATTTTATTTAAAGTAAGTGGTTTATAAAAGGGAGAATTATTGGGGTGTTACAGGTTGTTTAAGGTAGGCTTCTGTTGGATTTTTTGGGAAGTTATGATTTTCTGGCGGTTTTGGGGGGGCCAACGAATAGGGGACGGGGGTCGTTTTTAGGGAGGGAGGGGCATTTATGCGGTGGATTGGGGTGAGGGAAATGGGAAGAGGGCGGCGCATTAGGGTGGGGAATTTGGGAGTAGAGGAAGAAGGATAAAGGGGTAAGGTGGGATTCGTCGGCGGGGGAGGGGTTGCTTGCGTCGGTGAGCTCTACTAGCCGGGGAATGGGTCAGGTGTCGACAACCGAGATTGGGGTCAGCTGCTAGTGGCTGGGATGGTTGGGCCATTGGTGGACTTTTTTTTAAAAAATAAAAAATTAATTTAAAGTTTTTTCATATTTTTTTTAACTTTATAGCTACAATATTTTTTTTTTAATTTTCAATATATTTTTTTAAATTTTTTGACCAATCAAGTCATGACATGAATCAAGTGACTTGTTATAACAAGTTTTATGACTGGTTGGGACCGTTAGAAGCAAACTCATATTAAAGTTCGGATTATTAAAAGATAATCAAAGTTGGGATTATTTTGAGCGAATCAAGCAAGTTGGGATTATTCCTGATAATTTTTTCTTAATTTTTGAATAAGTTCTTCATCTAATGTATGAGTTGCGTTGCCAACAACAATTGTTTGTTTAATGAATTGCATGTCCAAAATCAAATTGACAATAAATAAGGAGCACAACAATGTACTAATACATTGCATTATTGCATCACAAAAAATCATTTAGTTTGTTATTTTGCTAATCATTTTTGGGGGATTTTTATAATATGAAATAGGTTAGATCCCGTGCCATGCACGACGATCTATAGTTATAAGCTGAATTAGCCTCGTGTGATGACAACATAAATTCTTTGAAATAAATACATTTTATACATGTACCTCATATGTGAAAAAAAATTATAGAAACATAACCATTAATTGCAATGGTATCTTGATATAAATAATTTTGAACATAGTAAAAATTTAACCAAATTATAAAATACAGAGTACTCTTAAACCGGGAGTAATTATATTTGGAAGCCAGATAGTTTTTATAAATCCATAATAATATAAAAAAAAATAATAAATAGAAAATAACATAATATAATAATTTTCTTAAAAAATATATACTCTGTATATATAATTTAATAATTTAAGGTAAAAAATAAAAAGGTTTCAAAAAAATAAGTAAAAATAAAAATAAGAATATGATGTCAGCAATTAATTTAGGTGGGAAATTTTTTTTACCACAACTTGAAATGTGTAAAATTTAAATAGGGGATGATGTCAGCGGTTGTTACTTTAGTTATATTTATAGATTGAATCCCTAAAATAAAGTTCGATTTTAGTTCTAAATATTCTTAAACAACTATGCGCTATTGTGCTACCCCTGATTGGAAATCCTGAATCCGCCAATAGTTATGAATAAGAAAATTAAAAAAATATAAATGGGGGACCATTAAGTATAATGCGAAAGAAAGAAATATTATAAAATGATACTGAAGTTGGATAAGAAAGAGAGATAATATAGTATTTATAATGTGAGTGAGGCTTCTAAATTTAGAAATGAAGCACTTAAATAAAATGATCGCTTTTGAAAATTGAGGCAGTTACAAAAGTAGAGGGAGTTTTTCTCACGTTAGATTTTTTTTCTTAAATGAAATAAAGTTTTTATCTATTGAACTTTTGTATGGAAGAAGCTACTTACAATTTGGTGGTCTTAAATTGTAGGTTACAAAAGAGGATGATGTTTTGTAAGAAAATGATGATAATGATTTAAGTGAAAACGATTTTGTTTTGTCATTATCACAAACTAGCTTAGCTCTTGTGCCATAAATGATTAATCTAATCTATATACTTCGTATATATTAAAACTCAAAGGTTTAATGAAACTACTACTACAATAACACATCTTATGTCTAAAATATTTTGTTAAAAAGAGTTAATCACATCTGTTAACTTGAAAATCTAATAATTAATTTTTGGGTAATGTTATATGTAGCCCTAAGGGCTATATATAAGCATTAAATATACTCTTGGAAATTGTATAAAATTAGGAATTCATGACAAAAAATACGCGTAAATCAATGTAAATAATGTTTATATTTTCATGATTTCTTAACTTTTTACGATTTTCAAGTGTAAATTTAATGCTTATATATAGCCCTAAGGGCTATGTATATCATTTTCCTTAATTTTATACATACATATTTAGCAATATAATAATCTACCATAACAAATTAATCTCATTTATTTTTATTTGCTCGATCATACATAAAACCTATAGCTGCGCATTTTAGTGCTTGTATGTAACCCAAAATATGTTTTGAACTTTTTAAGCTAATGTTTTTTTTTTTTTAAAAAAAAAAAAAAATAATAACAATTGAAGAACCAAAAAAAAACTAATAATATGTAAATTTCATAATTTATTTAATTAAGAAAATAAAGAGGTTTAACGATAAAAAACCACACATAAAACAATAAAGTATGTTAGAACTTATTGATTTTGATTTGATCTGATCTAAACTTAAATTTTTTGATCTACTCTGATTTGACCTAATTCTTCTTATTTGAAATAAGTAAAAATAAGGTGAACTAAATATGGATTAACTCATGGGAACGTTCATCGTACCATTATTCTCGAATCCTAAACAATGTAAGACCATATGTGAGTCTACGATCTCATAACTTGTTGAAAGGGTGTAACCTCAGTGGAATAGTGGATCCATATCCCTTTCATGGTTGCAATTGTTCCTTATTTGTGAAAAGCACTAAAGCCTCTGATTAAAGCAACAAGATTACAAGAGACATATATTAGGCAAGATCAAAATCGAATTCATACTTAAAACTTTACAGAAATAAATTATATTTTATTAGTCATTAACATAAACACTTATGGTACGTTTAAATTGATAATAGTAATATCAATAATACTAGTAAATTTTACTATTACAAGGTATGATTGTTGGTTCCAAAGCACTATCACTATTACATTTCTCATAAGTTGTGATGTCAATAATCTGTTCTCCCTGTAAAATTACGAATAAGAAAATTACTCAAATAATTAATATAATTGTTAATATTACTAAAACTTTTGTTTTTTTTTTAAAAAAAAACAAAGAGGAAAAATCAACTAGAAGAAAAATTACCTTAGCAAGGTTTCTAAAATAAGTACTTGTGTAGTTTCCTGTAGGAAAGATTGCTTCCATCAAGTCTGCCAGTACTAGCTGTGGTTGAGACACAGCGCCGTCGTACCAATCTTGAGAATAATAAACAAAATATGAATGTCAAGAGTTTAATTTTGATATACATATATAGCCACTAACTAATTTGAAATCTACGACGAAAACAAAAATAGAAGGAAACGGATAGTGTTTTGATTTACCATATCTTTAACAACTTTGACACAAAAGTATGGCCTAAATCATGATCAACTCTATTTTATAATACGTAGTAATAAAGATATTAAAGGTTGAGGAAGAATATGTATTGTGATGCATGCTCACCAAGTGAAGTGGTATTCATTTGCATTCTCTTGTCATATCTCCAAACGCTTTCATTTGTTAAGAAAGCAAAGCAAGATTTATCTTCAACACCAACATTTTGGAGGAATGTAGTCAAGTTGTATGTTGCAGGATCATTAGGGTATGTTTCATCAATCACTGCATCCACCGACTACAACATATATAGGATATGATATGGTTATAAAGCATGGTCCAATAACATTATGATTATGGGGTTGATAATTTGATATGATGCTTATGAAATAATCAAAAACTAATTACGATAAATCTTTTTTTTTTTTTAAAGCAAAAAAACTTGTAATAAATCTAATGCATTTAATAAGTTCAAGTAAGTTTAGATAAGATAAGGTATGTTCATATAGGTGAAAATCAGCCGAATAGAACACATGGACCTAGCAAATTGCAATAATATAATAGTTAAATATGGAGTAATAAACTCACACATAAGATAGCATGAAGTTGATCAAGGTCATCAGGAATTGATATGTTATAGGACATTTTGTTGATAGTTTCATCAACATTTTCTCCACCTGCATCTTGCACAAACTGCACCACCCCAAATTCAGATAAGAAGACAAGTATTATAATAGAAATTGCGCCGATATATAAAAAGCTTTTGACTTTTTTAACTCTATTTTGTGATTCAAATTAATCAATGATCAAGCCCTAATGTTTACTCATTTTGTAGCAAAATCACTGGTTTCATCATATAATGTTGGTGCATTCTTTTACATATCATTATAAACAAATAGATGAATGTACCTTTGCTTTGTAGGCTTCTGTTGTAAAAGACCATTGTCCCTGCAAAAAATGAGTAAAAAAAATCACCAAAATTAAACTCAACACTAGCATTGTAAGTTTTTAGTATGAAGGTTGTATGTGTATTAACTTCAAAAATTTTGAGGCATACTTACATCTTCATAGCGCATCCAAGCAACAACAGGTTTGAGCGACGAATTTCTGTTTGTAGACATGTTTGCCAAGCATAAATAATTTTGCTTAACCTACACACATAATATACATGTATAAGTTAAATAAAACTACAGGATCATGAATGTATTAACTAGTTAGTCTCTTTTCAGTTATCGCGAACATTGGCCTAATCATAAAAGATGACATAGAGTTGATATTCAAGTTGAAAACCAAAACTTGATTTTGCTTAACCTAGTTTTTTCTTCACTTAATCTTTAAAATAGAGAAGTTTTCGAGCTTCAGCATGCGAAATAACATGTAGTTGAGGCTTACAGAAAAAGCAGGCATTCTTTATTCATAAAAGGTTACTCTTCTATCAAACAATTGGATCCATACTTCTTAGCAAAGAGTTTTAATAATACTTACTGCATCATATACAGAGTTTGCTCTGACTTCCAAATTCGCGAACACTGCTATATATTTGATCCACTCTGCACGCTAGCAATTAATACTCAGATATTTAGAAATTAAGAAGTGTAATACATTTGGCTTTCAAACGAGAGGAGACACTTGTAAATTGTCAATCAACTTTTCTACTGTGAACGCTGTGTTCTCTTCAACTGGAAAACAAATTCATTTTCGACTAGTAAAATAAGTAGTTGCTTCTGATAAAGATGCAAGTGAATCAATCAGAGATCGCAGTTCAATAAAAATCAGTTGAAGAGAACAAGGCCGACAAATAAGTAAGGGATAAATCTATATACTATAAAATCGGCCAACCTGAAGAGGCAAGTCTTCGGATGATGCTTGAAATGTAGCAATATTGCAGGCTGGTGGTTGATCAGTGGCACTAGTAAAGTAAGCCGAAAATTGAGAAAGTTGTTCTGTCTCACTTTTATTTACCATTGTAAGTTCTCCTCCTTCGTATAACTTCATTAAGCACGCAGATGCCATAGTATTTGATGTTATACCTTTACAAGTACCAAGCATACCTAGAAGCCGATACAACCATATATATAAAACATGGATGTCGTTGAAACAATGAATTTTTTACTTATGCAGTACTTACTGGAATGGCGGTGTTATGCAGAATTGTCGAAAATGGCTAGAGAATGATTATTACCTCAAGGAAAGAAACTGCAAGAAATCACAGAAAATAGTGTGCAACTCATTAGATGCCTACTTTCCAAATTTTGGCTGATAGAAATTTGTTACAAGTATATTTTACCTGGAACGCCTGGAAACGTATCAGTATCAAGTGTGTAGTTCGACAATGGGACTACGAACGATTTCATTCGATTTGTGCAGTATTTTGTCCTTCCTGCCATCTTTGAGTTATTCTGTAATTGCATAGTAGAATATCTGAATATGTTATACAACAAACAACTAGATAAGTAGATATCCATTTTACAAAGATTTGTTCTTTTTATTATTGATGTTTACTAGTCTATTACTCTCATGTACTGTGAGTCTGTGAGGTCTATAATGTATAATTAACAACGTAATGCTAAATTAATTGGTCCATACTTCTAAGCTAAGACAATACGCAGTTGAAGAATAAAATTTTCAAGCTTGTTTAGTAATGAGCAAAAGTTGAATAGTACACTTTCATGTATGACTCGTGAACAACTTGTTTGTGTTCGAGTTTTACAATAGCTTTATTATGAAGTGTTCTTGTGATTTTGATTAATGCAAGAAAAAAAAAAAGGAATGAAAAGTGGACAACATGTAATAAAAGTATGAAATTGGAATAATCGATGGCCGTGATAAATACCTCGAAAAAAATAAAGTAGAAGTGTAAAGAACAAAAAGAAATGAGCTTACGAGAAAAATATAAAGAACAAAAGAGAATATCACACATTAACGTTTCTAACGTATTATTCCTATTTAATAAGACCAATTGATGCATATTCGTAATGGGATATTGGGATGTTAATTTGTATTTTTTTTTTTCATAAGAAATGGGAATAGGAAACTAACAAATGAGTACTGTAATTGCTATATTTTTTTTTTATTTTTTTTTATTGTAATTGCTATTTTAGTTACTGCAATTTTGTTGAATTATTGATGAGAGACAGTTCCCTATGCAAAATCAACACAAAAATGGTGACGTTGGTGTTTGATTTTTCAAAACTTCCAAACGATGCTTCTACTTTTGCGATAATGCAACAGATGGTCCTAATCGTTTACGGGCCAGATTAGATCTCGTTCAGACCATTATTGTTGAATCCAACTTTCATTTACTCGTATTGTTTTAAGCAAGCAAGATTTTGATTGAACACCTAAACTAAGTAATTCGTATCTAACAAAATTTCTTAGATATACTCGGATACACTTAGCAAGTTAGTTACTATGAGTATTGACTAGCTTTTGAAGCTTTTTTAATTTATACTACGTGAAATGTCCCTTACTTATACGAGTAATAATTGAAATATGGCTAACAATAACATTGACTTTTAGTTCCTACTTCCTAGTATGGACCTGGATTGTTTGGTTCATGGTTTTCCTTTTTCTATTTGGAGAGGTGAATTTGACAATATAATCTAGCCCGTACTTGATCTTAACCCAACCTGTTGACTCGAGTTGCTCCTCCTATATTTTTGCTATTGTTTACTAAGTTTATCCCTTCAAGGAATTCGATAGAGATCACTTATTTTTTTCATCAAATTGATTTCGTTTTGGTAATACTACGACATATTATAAGCCCAACACGATTCGACCCTGAATAGAACATGTACAAATTTGTTTTCTATTACTCTTATGTATAAACTTTGGATCCACACCCCATATAAAGTCATAAGACTAGTAACACTGACTGGATGTCTGGATCTTACCGTTTTTAATATAAACTTCCAATCCTCTTATCACTGACTCTACTTTCCAACTAAGAAGGAAGTACAAGTAAAAACTACACTTGATATATATTTTTTTTTTTTTGAAAGAAACTACACTTAATATATAGTAACACAGATAATTATATATAACAAGAAAAATATCAAAACTATACCTGTATAAGAAGATAACTCTTTCCATCAATAACATTTTTGATAACTTTGAAGGTTTGCCCATAATACATCTTGAAGTTCTTTGCATCATCAACCGTGCTAATGTTCCCTACCTTCACCGGCGGCCGCTTATCGGCATTTACACTAAACTCCTCCCAATTTATCAATGTACATAACATTATGAACCATATACTTGGTAACATCATTGAAAAGCAAAAGAAAATGTATGTTTTTTACTTATTGTTTTGAAGTTAGGTGTTGTTTCGGGTGAAAACAATGGGACCTTGCCGAAGGTCCGCTGAAATGGAGAAGACTGGATTCGGTCCAAGTTATGTTGGGCCGAAGGTTTCCTGCACAGTAAACACACGTAAACTAGCCTCGGGGGTGTTGCCGAGGAAGGCCCCTCCGATGCTAAAGTCAGTACAATGTGTAAGAAGAAGACACTATGCAAGAGAGTTTGTAGCTTGAGGCTTTTATGGAATATGAATCTATCAATGAAATCAGAATATGAATATCAATGTGAATGTGAATGCGAATGCCCCTTTGAATGAGACAATATGATAGCTTTTATACCTCATCATATATGGAGAGGTTGGGCCTTAGCCCAATTGGCTTGCTTTGTGGGCTGACCTTTGACTTTTGCACAATTGGAGAGTTGAACCTTGACCTTGGGCTTTTAATTGGATCATTTAGTGCTTAGGCCCAATTTGGACTAAATTGGACCCAAACAACTTGCCCCCCAGACCCGATTTGGAAGGATGACGGGTCGGGTTTGATTTAATTCAGAAAAGGAGGGAAGTAAATGATTTAATTAATCCAAAAATTTGAATTTAAACCGTAATTAATGAGATAACAACGGTTAATGATTGTGGAAGTTGGACGGATAATGGGCAGTTTAATCACAAGATCATGTGTTTAATGGTTACTTAGTGGAGTACTTAAGAGAAATTAAAACGCAGACTCCTCGTATCCCGTACCTGGAGATATAAACAGAGGCGCGTCATTTCTCCTCACTTATTCACCAACACAAACCCAGAATTCTCGAGAGAGAAACCAAGAACCCGCATCAAAACTTCGCAAATTCCCCGAGCATTAAGCTTAGAAACTGAGACTTGCCACTACGAACTCGTAAATCGGCAACTTTCGCTTCAGATTAAGGTAAATTCCTTTGATTTCAGTTTATTTTTCTTCGAATTCGAACTCCTTCCCCTTTTCTTTCGACTTTTTTCTTCGAAATAATCAATGGCAAGAGGAGTTAGAGGTAGAGCCCGTGCTCCAAGAAGAGCAAGGCCGATTCCCGATCCTAGGAACAGGATTGGGACCTGGAATGGTCAAAGGCCAGAGTCTGACCCTGCTGAAGGGATTAGGGCGACTCCCCTTTCCTCGGCTCCTCCTCAGAGAACGGAGGAGCCGAGCGCTTCTGGACGGGATGATGAAGTTCCCGCTGTCCTTTGGGATATCCTCCCCGGGTTTTCTGAATGGGAGAATGCCGAAGTTGCCTCGGCCATGATAAAGAACCGCCCCTATTCATGGTGGGTGGAGAATGCCGATCAATATCGATTTGCCGAGCAAATTGAGTTGCACTACGGCATTTTTGAAGCTGATGGGTACTGGTGCCGAATGCCCTCGGCATCCGATAGAATCCATCGTCCACCCCCGGGGTATGTGGGGGTGTACACGAGACAGCTTCAGTACGGGCTGAGATTCCCTTTGGACGTATTCGTCCGAGACTTGCTGATCCATTACAACATCTCTCTATGTCAGTTAACCCCCACCAGCATCCAAAGGGTGATGACATACTTATGGGTCTGCAAGTTCTTCAAGTACGTGCCGAACCTGCACTGCTTCAAAAAGCTCCATCGGCTAGTGCCAAATATTCAAAGTGGGCACGGAAGCCATGGTTCTGGGTGGTACCGGATTGAGTCCCGGCCCCAATACCTAACCATGTGGCCAAACGACTCTTCAGACAAGGACTGGAGAGGTCAATGGATTTGGGTTAGGGCACCCACAGATCCGGGCCACCCTTGCGTCTTCAGCGCTCCCCGGTACCTTGCTGAGCCTGATCCCGAAATGGGAAGTCTAGGTCCCCCCGCAGATAACGGGGCGGATCCGAACCTGGATCAGCAACATATCTTCGGCAAGCTGCCGAACCGGGGGGGCAGTGGCCGAATGCAGCATATCCCGGAGACTTGGCTCCCCGATACGCATTACGTTTTCCAAGAGAACATGCTAGCAGCTGTTGGCCTCAGCCGAAAGTTTAAGGATGGTAAGCTTCTTCGGCTGGGGCCGAGGCTTTTTAATTATCTCTTTTTCTTCTCTCGCTTCGCTTTTTTATGCTGTGCCAATCTATCTGAGCTAACCTTTCCCCTTTCCTTTTTTCAGAGCGGGACGAGACCAACGTTGGCATTAACTACGCTCGTCTTGGTGTCAACCGAGAACGAGTTGTAACTGAACGGGCCCCGTCTATCACTGAGCCGAGGCATAGGGAAGTTCATCTAGACTCTTCCCACTTCCAAATTGAGGCTGTTGCTCTGTATCAGAGGCAGAAGCCTTGGTGGAAGAAGAGAGACCCTTGGTTTCAGCTGCTGGACGAAGAAGCTGAAGCTGCCCGCACAGCCGAAGAGGTTTCACGGGTACTCGAAGCTTGCGAAGGAGGAGAAGGGTCCTCCAGAGCTGCTGAAGTTGAAGCTGCAGCTAGAGCAGCTGAAGAAGACGAGGCTTTGCTGAAGACCTCGGTGAGCTTTCAGACTTAACTTTTTCTTTTTTCTTTTCTTTCTTTTTTTTTTTTTTGTTTTTTTTTTTTTTTTTTTTTTACTCACATTCTTCCTCCCCCCTGTCTGTTACAGTCTGAAGAGAGTAATAGACACAGAGAAGGCAAAGCTCCTGTTCGTCCCGAAGACCAAATACAAGAGTCTTCAGACTCAGATATGGACGAGCAGCCCCTTCTGAAAAGGCGCCGAAGGATGGCCATCATCGACCCTCATGACTTTCAGCGGAGGCCGATGACCATCGGCGTCGCAATAAGGGAACCCGAGGAAGGCAACGGATCGCCGAGGGTTCCCCAGCCACCTACCCAATCACCTCAAAAGACCCCTCCGCCACCTCCTGAGATGGAGGTGGATCAGAGAACTCCCGAATCTAAGGGAGGGGTCCAAGAAGAAATCAAGAAAAGTGCTGCTGAGCACGAAAATAAGGATGCCGTGATGTCCAGTGCTGAGGGCTTCACGGCAGACATCGCAAGAGAGGTTGAGGCTTTCGTCCTCACCCCTGAAGAAGAGGAGGTCATAGTAATTGACTCCTCTGAGAAGGATGATGCTGAGACAACCAAAGCTAATCAAGCTCCATCGTCATCCTTCCCTTCTTTCCAGACTCTGCATTCTGGAGAAATGGGTTTCTCGGCCCCCCGAATTCCAATCCCAGACCACATCTGGGACCTCATATGGGGTCAGAACCGAGAAGGAGCTGCAGCCTACTTCGGCGATTTTGCTGGCATGTCCGAAGTAGACAGGGCAAGGATCTGGTCGCTGAAGGCCACTGCTGGGATGGGCGAATCCAGCAGATCAGTTCCTGACCCAGCCAGGTCTAACCAACTGCTGATGATGCAGGTAATTTTCCTTGTCTTCATTTCCTCTGAAATTCAGCTCTTTATATTTTTTTTTTTATTTTTTTTTGTCTTCCTGTTTTCAGTTCGTGCACAATCAGACTCTCACTGTAGAGCTGATAGATACCCTACAAGATAGGGTAGACGCTGCTGTGCACGACAAGAAGGTGGCTGAAGAGGAATTAAAGCTTACTAAGCTGAAGCAAGCAGCAGCTGAAGAGAAGCAGCAGAAGGGTGAGGAGTATGAGAAAAGAGCTGCTGAAGCCCTCAAAACCTTCTGCGACGCTATGGAGAAGGAAGTTTTTCCCCCACTGATGGAAGGGGAAAAATTCCTCCAGGAGCATATGGGAGTGGACGTCTCCAAATTCAAGGCTGCTGTTGAGAGCCGAATTCAGGAAGGGGCTGCTGCACAAGCTGAAGTGCAGCAACGTCTAGAGGCTCTTGAAGCCAGCCGAATGGCTGCTGAAGAGCTGCTCCTGGCCAAAGATGTCCAACTCTCAGAGGCTGCTGCTGCTGCTGAAGCCCAAAGAGCTAAATTCCAAGAGGCTGAGGATCAACTGATGATCCAGAATGTTGAAGTGGCCCAAGCTCAGACAAAGGCTTTCCAAATTCAGCAAGAGCTGAATGAGCTGAAAGGTTCCTCCTCCAAGCTCGCTGATGAGCTTAAGAAATCCAAGGAAGACTTGGAGGAGACCCAGAAGAAGCTGGCTGATGCTGAGGCTTTACTCAAAGTCCGTGTCTATACCCAAGAGGAATATGAGATGGGTTTTAGAAACGGGTTCCGAGTATGCCGAAGAGTCAGCCTTCATGCTGAGCCGAAGCTGGACTGGTCTAAATGTGCTGAGTGGGTCCAGAATCCCGAAGACCCTCATATGAAGTATGCAACTCCAGCTGAAGCTGAAATCCTTAAGGCTGAGGAAGCCGAAGAGGAAGCTGAGAGAATGGAGTTGGAAGCTGAACAGAGGGAAAGGGAGGCTCGGCAGAGTGCAAAGCCCGCTTCTTCTGCTGCTGGGGCTGAGGCCACCATGGGGCTCAACGCTGATCAGTCTGATCCTCAGGCTGAAGCATAGGAACTCGGGCAGTCGTCTTCAGAATCTTGCGGTTCATCATGTGCTTAACTTTAGACTTGCCGCTTTCTGAATTTTTTGCCTTGTTTTTTGCTTCAGCTTGCCTTGTCGTACAACAGTTTTTTTTTTTTTTTTTGCTTATGTACGTATTTCGGCAGCTGTTATTTTCCGCTTGTGGGCGGCTGCCGATACTGAATTATTGAACTTGTAGCTCAATTTTTGAGCATGAAATATTAATCTGATGCTCTTTTCTTCAGTTGCTTTATTTTTGAATGCTTTACTGTTTCTGTTTCTTCAATTCTGCCGAACATACTTGCACTGATAGTGCTTCTTGCCCCCCCAAAAATTGAAGTATGACTTCAGCTGAATAAGCAATTTCTTCACTTCTTCAAAATTGGTATCCGAAACACAGGGCCAACTGAAGGCAATGCTTCTGGGATACAAGTCTTACTGAAGATTGACTTCATCTGAAAGTTGGATATCCGAAACACAGGGCCAACTGAAGGCAATGCTTTGGATATTAGCTTTCTGGGATACAAGGCTTAGTTAAGGCAATATCCCAGAATTGTCCATGGACTAATGTCTTTGGAGAACAAGTCTTACTGAAGTTTGACTTCAGCTGAAAGACCCGTGTTCTTTAAAAAGACGCATATCCGAAACACAGGGCCAACTTAAGGCAATGTTTCGGATAATGGCTCTCTGGGATACAAGGCTCAGTTAAGGCAATATCCCAGAATTGTCCATGGACTAATGTCTTTGGAGAACAAGTCTTACTGAAGTTTGACTTCAGCTGAAAGACCAGTGTTCTTTAAAAAGACGAGTTTTGTCAGCAATCTGAAACCCAGTTACCCGAAAGCGAAGGTTTCAGACGAGGCTGATTTAAAAATTTTCAACTGTTGCTGTTATCCTTGATTTTCTGTCTATCTTTGAAAAATGGATACCCGAAACACAGGGCCAACTTAAGGCAATGTTTCGGATAATGGCTCTCTGGGATACAAGGCTCAGTTAAGGCAATATCCCAGAATTGTCCATGGACTCATGTCTTTGGAGAACAAGTCTTACTGAAGTTTGACTTCAGCTGAAAGACCAGTGTTCTTTAAAAAGACGAGTTTTGTCAGCAATCTGAAACCCAGTTACCCGAAGGCGAAGGTTTCAGACGAGGCTGAATAAAAAACCCTTAAAGAGTAGATAGAACAAAGAAAATTTTGAAAGGATAAAAAGTTGTAAATATTTATATAAATGGCGGCTCCAAGGCCTTTCATTAGTTCAAAATGTACTTACAAAGATTGTTCTGCCCCGAAGGGTTTACACATGGTATTTTTTTCAGTACATCAGCGTTCCAGTGATTTTTCAACTCAGTTCCATCCAACTGCCGAAGTCGGTATGTCCCTAGCTGAAGCTCATCATAAATTTCATAAGGTCCTTCCCATGTAGCTGAGAGTTTCCCATGGATTCGGCCTTTCTGAACTGCAGCAGCATTCCGAAGGACAAGGTCTCCAATTTTGAGAGGCCTTGCATGGACCCTTCAGTTATAAAATTTGCTGATTCTCTGCTTATAGGCGGCCATTCTATCTCGGGCTGAGTCTCTTACTTCGTCGAGGAAATCAAGAGATTCCCTCATCAGTCGCTCATTCTCAGCCGAGAAGTGGTGCACTCGAAGGCTCTCAGAGCCAATTTCCACTGGAAGGACGGCTTCGGCACCATACACCAGTTCAAAAGGTGAGTGGCCCGTTGCCTCTTTTTCAGTTGTCCGAAGGGACCAAAGGGTTCCAGGGAGCTCCTCTAGCCATTTGGACTTTTGATCTTCCACCCTCTTCTTGAGGGCATTTAAGATCTGTTTATTTGCAGCTTCGGCTTGTCCGTTACTTTGCGGGTGGCATACCGCTGAATATGCCAGTCTGATGCCGAACTGATCTGTATACCGCTTCAGCGGTAAGTTATCAAATTGCCTCCCATGATCGAAGACAAATACTCTCGGGATGCCAAAGTGAGTGATGATATTCTGCCAGATAAATTTTCTGACAGTTTGCTCTGTAATGTTCGAGGCTGCTTCGGCCTCGATCCATTTACTGAAGTAGTCGACACCAACTATCAGCCATTTTTTCTGGTACACAGCTTCTGGAAATGGTCCCATTATATCCAGTCCCCATTGGGAAAACGGGAGTGGATTAAGGATCGGCTGAAGATCCCTTGCTGGCTGATGGATAACTGGAGCATATTTTTGACATTTTTCGCATTTCCGAACCAGCTCCTTAGCATCTGCGATCATGGTGGGCCAGTAATATCCAGCCCTCAATGCCTTGTGGGCTAAGGTTCTTCCCCCAATGTGGTTCCCACAGATGCCGAGGTGAATCTCCCGTAGGATATAATCTGCATCTGTTGGTCCCACGCATTTCAGCAATGGGGCTGAGAAGGACTTTTTCAGAAGTTCCCCCCTGAAGACAATGAACCTAGAACTGGTTCTCTTCATCTTGGTGGCCGAAGCTTTATCTTCGGGAGTTTCTCCCCGAAGCTTGAAAGCTAGGATGGGGTCCATCCAACTAGGCTCTGGGTCAGCGCAGCACACTTCAGGTGCTTCGTCGACACTTCTCTCTCGACGCACTTCTACATATACAGATCTGTTCAGCTCGGTAAAAGATGAACTAGCAAGTTTGGAGAGTGCATCGGCTTGAGTATTCTGACCCCTTGGGATCAGCTGAACCTCAAAAGTTTTCAGCTCTGCAATAACTGATTTGATCTTGGCAAGATAAGCTATCATGGAGGGCTCTTTGGCCTCGTAGCTGCCACTGATCTGATATGCAACTAGCTGAGAGTCTGTTTTTAAGCAGACATGATCGGCTTCCAAGGAGATGCACAATTGTAGGCCGGCGATTGCTGCCTCATACTCGGCTTCATTGTTCGAGGCCTTAAAAGAAAACTTTAGTGCATACTCAAAGGATTTGCCTTCGGGAGAAGTTATCACTACTCCTGCCCCCGAACCGTTTTCGGTGGAAGACCCATCCGTAAACACGGTCCAGACTTTCTTTTCACTGTCTAGCGCTTCTTGGTATGAGCATTCGACCAAGAAATCCGCTAGAGCCTGAGCCTTAATGGCAGCCCTCGGACGGTAGCTGATGCTGAATTCGGTGAGCTCAAAAGCCCACTTGGCTAGCCTACCAGATTTTTCAACCTTGCCGAGAACTTTTTCCAACGGCTGATCAGTTAAGACCACTATCTGATGGCAATCAAAATAGGGCCTCAGCTTCCGAGCAGCTACTACTACCGCGAAAGCAACTTTCTCGAGTAGAGGGTAGCGAGTCTCGGCATCCGTCAGTGTATGACTGACGAAGTAGATCGGTTGCTGACTCTTACTCTCTTCCTTCAGCAATACTGCGCTGATGGTGGCCGGGCTAACGGCCACATATAGGTATAAAGTTTCTCCTTCAGCTGGGCTAGCCAGCGTTGGGAGTCGAGCCAGATGCTCCCGAAGCTGTTTAAAGGCGTCTTTTTGCTCTTCCTCCCAAACAAGCTCTTTTGTTTTCGGGAGTTTTAGGGCTTTGAAGAAAGGTAACCCCTTATCCGAAGCTCTGGAAATGAACCTCGAGAGGGCTGCCATTCTTCCGGTGAGCCGCTGAACATCCCGCTTCGTTTTCGGCTCAAGAAGGTCGAGCGCCGCTTTGACTTTAGAGGGATTGGCATCAATCCCCCTTTTGCTGACCATGAACCCCAGGAATTTCCCTGACTTCACGCCGAAGACACACTTCTTCGGATTCAGCTTCATCTGATGCTTTCTCAAGGTGGCGAAAGTTTCAGCCAGGTCCTTTACATGGTCCTCTAGTTTTTTGCTTTTGACGATCGAATCGTCAACATAGACTTCCATGTTTCGGCCCTTTTGATCGGCGAAAACTTGATCCACCAGCCTTTGATAGGTTGCCCCCGCATTTTTCAATCCGAAGGGCATCATTTTGTAATTGTACACCCCAGCGTTCGTGACGAATGCTGTCTTGGCTCGATCGTCGGGGTGCATAAAGATCTGATGATACCCCGAGAATGCGTCCATGAAGCTAAGCAAGGCATGGCCACTTGTCGAATCGACTAGCTGATCGATTCTCGGCAAGGGATAGAAATCCTTTGGACAAGCCTTATTTAGGTCCGTGAAGTCAACGCACATCCTCCAGGTACCATTGGGCTTCTGAACCATCACCACATTTGCCAGCCATTCTGGATATTGGCAAGGTTCAATGAACCCTGCCTCCAACAATTTTTTGACCTCGGCTGCGATGTCTCGGTTCTTATTGGCGGAGTAATTCCGCTTCTTTTGCTTAACTGGTCGACACGTCGGGTCAACATTAATCTTATGGGAGATGAGGTCTGAACTTATCCCGGGCATATCAGCCGCCGAGAAAGCAAACACATCTCTGTTGTCCCGAAGGAGCTGAATAAGTTCACAACGGGTGTTCGGATCAAGGTCCATCCCAATTGCTACACATTTCTCACTGTCTCCTTCGGCCAACTGAACTGTTTCAGTCTGTTGGTCCATGTCCATTGCCGATGGACTGGACTCTTCAGAATCTGGCCTGCTGCCAATGTCAGCAGGTGTCCCAGTCTTTGTGTTCTTCGGCTAGCTCTCTGAGCCTTGCGGCTCAGCTGAAGAGCTAGCCTTTTCCCTTTCGGGCCTTTTTTCTCCGGGCACAGATCCTTGGGCCGAAGCACTTAGGCCTTTCGGCTTTTTTGTGCTTGGCTCTCTTTCTTTTTCTTTCTCCTCCTCATCCTTGTCGTCATCTGGGCGACTACTGGATGGCTTGAGGTAGTTGCACCTTCGGGCGTCCTTTTGGTTGCCCTGTATCCTTTCGGGGAAGCCGGCGTCTGAGACGTAAATCATCAGCTGATGATAAGTTGAGACGACCCCTTGGATCTCGTGAATTATGGGTCTCCCCAAAATCACGTTGTACACTGAAGGAGCGTCGATGACCAAAAATTCAATCATGACGTTCCGGGCTGCCTCATCGCAACCGATGGTGACAGGAAGTGTCACCTTCCCATCTGGATAAGTTGAAGCCCCATTGAACCCGGATACCGGATAGGGTACCGGCGTAAGGTGCTTGGGCTTCAGCTTAATTTGATTGTAGGCCTTTCGGAACAGAATGTTTGCTCCACTGCCACTGTCAACAAGGACCTTACTGACGTCGTGGTTGGCCACCGTGGCGATGATCACCAACGGATCCTCGTGAGGGAACGTAATCCCCCGGCAGTCGGCGGCTGTGAACGTCATGTTCAGCACCGGCGACTGGGGAGATTAAATGTCAGCGTTGTTCACCTGGTGAGTCAAAGCTCTAAGGTGGCGCTTGTGCTCCCTCCGAGAGTATATTCCTCCCGAGATAACATTGATCGGAGGGAATTTCCCCTCCGGCTTTTTACTGTTTTTCCGGGGGAAATCAAGGTCCTGCCGAGGGTCCTTTGCTGACCTCTCGGATTCTTTTTTCTCGCGGTGATCCGCGATATATTTTTTCAAGTATCCCTTCCGGACCATGTCCTCTATCTGGTCCTTCAGCTGGATACACTCCTCAGTGTTGTGGCCCGAAGACTCGTGGAACTCACACCACTGATTTTTATTTTTTCGCTGATACCACTCTGGGAGTGGTCTCGGCTTTCGGTAACTCTGCTCCTCCTTCGTCACACTGTAAATTTTGGCGCGTGGAAGAGAGAGCGGAGTGTAGGACTCGTATCTGCCTGTGTATGAGGCAAATCTTTCCTTCTTTGGGTCGTTGGCCAAAGATTGCTCCGGGGCCTTTGACTTTCCCTTTGCCTTATGGCCTTGGCCTTCAGACAAGGGTATTTGCCTCTGTTTCCCTCCCCCGGATTGAGGTTGGGTTTTCGCTTTGTTCCACTCTTCGGCTCGGATGAACTTATCCGAAGCACTAAGAGCTTCCTCCAAAGTCTGCGGGGTATGCATGACCATGAAGTCTAGGAACTTTCCTGGCTGAAGGCCATTCTGCATTGCGAAAACGGCTAGCCCCTGGTCCAGCTGGGAGACGCTTGATGACTCGTTACTGAAACGGGTCAGGTAGTCTCGGAGGCTTTCGGTTTCCCCCTGTTGCAGACTCATGAGCTCTGCGGTAGTCTTCTCTCGGCGGTTTGCCGTGGAAAACTTGCTCCTGAACTTGGAGGACAGATCATCCCACCCTGTTATGGAGCCTTGCCTTACTCCCTTGGAGATCCACGCTTGCGCGACCCCCTTGAGAGTGGTTGGGAAATATTTGCACCAAGTCGCCTCGGATCTGGGGCAAAGATGCATATGAGTCTCATACGAGGCCACGTGGTCCTTCGGATCCGTGGTCCCGTCATATGTGATGTGCGAAGGGATTTTAACCGTGGGTACGCGCTCTTCCAGTATCCATTGCTCGAATGGTGAACTAGCGGGTAGCATAACGGCCTTGCCCTTGTTCCTGGCCGAAGGGACCGCGCTCCGCCCTCTTAGAGAGGTAGGAGTGGTTTTCGTCCCTGGCTGGGAAGTCTGGGCCTCGGCTGCAGGGAACGAGAGGCGACTACGCACGCTCGGTTCCTGGCCGCCGAGTCGGTCAAGGACGCTTCTGCGAACAGTCTCAGGTTCTCGGTGAGTAGATTCTGGCCGAGAAGCTGAGCTGCTGCTCTTATGCGCTTCTGGTCTTGAGGATGAGGATCCTTTTAATAATTGAGGGTTCTTTTTCCTCTGTTTTTCATTTTTCCAAGAATGCTCCTCCCACTCTTCCAGTTCCCGGAAGGAAGGAAGTTTCCCACCATCATGGTCTAACTTCCTCCGCTGATGCCGGGTATGCGGAGGAGTTCGATCACGAGGTGGTGGCATATTTTGTGCCCTCATCGCCTCCATGAGTACTGCCAGCGCCCTTGCCACCTCTTCCGAGCTGGGCCCCGTCAAAGGGGTCCTCGGCCGAGTGTGGGAATGAGGGCGCGCAGCCGATGGTTGGCTTTGGGACACTGAATATGTCCTATGATCGGACTGACCCCTGCTAGACCGAGAGTGGCCCGGCTTATATTGAGAGTCTTGAATTACGGGAGATAGGGAATCCTCCTTGTATGATCCTCCCTCCGAGCCGGCACCCTTGGGAGAGTTCCGGTCCGGCGAGGGCGATGGTGTAGGGGTTTTAGGCTTTTCGCCCGCTCCTTGACGGAGGCTTTTGCTCTTGCGGTTCTTAGCCATTGCTGCTAAGATAATTGCAAGATGATCTTGGTTAGGAATTTGGCTTAAAGATTTTGAAAGTCTTCCCCACAGACGGCGCCAAATTGTTTCGGGTGAAAACAATGGGACCTTGCCGAAGGTCCGCTGAAATGGAGAAGACTGGATTCGGTCCAAGTTATGTTGGGCCGAAGGTTTCCTGCACAGTAAACACACGTAAACTAGCCTCGGGGGTGTTGCCGAGGAAGGCCCCTCCGATGCTAAAGTCAGTACAATGTGTAAGAAGAAGACACTATGCAAGAGAGTTTGTAGCTTGAGGCTTTTATGGAATATGAATCTATCAATGAAATCAGAATATGAATATCAATGTGAATGTGAATGCGAATGCCCCTTTGAATGAGACAATATGATAGCTTTTATACCTCATCATATATGGAGAGGTTGGGCCTTAGCCCAATTGGCTTGCTTTGTGGGCTGACCTTTGACTTTTGCACAATTGGAGAGTTGAACCTTGACCTTGGGCTTTTAATTGGATCATTTAGTGCTTAGGCCCAATTTGGACTAAATTGGACCCAAACAGGTGTTAAGATGAAGAAAAAGAAGAGAAGAAAAACAGAGAACTCTGTTTTTGTTGGTATTATGTGATTGGTATGAATAATGAGGGGTAAGCCACTTTACTAGAGTTGAGTGGAGAGTGAACTAAGAAGTTGTCTCCATGTTTTTATTTACCAATTTTAATGTAACATTGAGAAAGTCATTCATCTTTTTAGCTATAAGGATGGCTCATTGTGGGGTCCATTTCATTTTAATGGTAAATGTATTGTACGATTACTTTGTATTCAATCTCTCTTAGAGCACTCCCAGCAGTGAGGAGAAAAGCCCTCACGAGTAAAAATAAGGGTGTAAAAAAAAATCCGAACACTACATCAGTGAGTGAAAAAACACTCACCGATGAGTGAAAATAAAAACCCTCAAGAGTTGAGGGCTTTTGGTGATAAACAGTAACATGTGGCCCCCACTGCTTTTGTTGTTTTTTTACAACGGTTATATTTTGTATTTGAAATATAACCGTTGTAATTATTTTTTTTTAAAAAAAAAAATTCACCAACGATCATAAAATTTTTTTTCTCTATAAATAGACATGCATTTTGATATACTTTCAAAAAAACCCATAAATTAGAGAAATTAACATATTTTCCCAATTTCTTCTTGTTATTATTATTATTATAATTATTTCTTATAAAAAAAATTTCCAGTTAGTATTATTAATATTTTTAAACGTAATTATAAATTTTTATTAAATTATTTTTAAACGTAATTAAAAAATAGTGGAGGAGAAAGTGATGAGAGGTTTTTTTTCTCCTCATTGCTGTGGTGAAAAAAATATTTGATGAGAGAAATTGTATGGGAGGAGTGAGAAAGTGGGTAGAGAGAGATTGAGAGGTTTTTTTTTTTCCTCACTGCTTAGAATGGTCTTACATGATTTTCATTTTATAAGGCATAGAGTATTACCTCCATTTTATATTATTTGTAACGATTAGACATTTTTTCTCTTTATTTTATGTCAAATCGTTGCAAATATTATGAAACGAAGATAGTATAATTTTGATTTATCTATAACAAGGAATTAAAAAAAAGGTGTTCAAAAAAGAAAATATATATATGAAAAAAACTTTATAATCATGTAAGTTGTACAATTTAATGGTGGTGTTATTCTTCAAAAAATAAAAATAAAAAAAATAAAAAAAATAATGGTGGTGCTATATAATCTCTTTTTTCTCCTCTTCAAATTTACATACATGGAAGAACAAAATGGATTTAGTAATTCCTTTTTATGAGAAAAATGATTGTAAATTATGTGCAACTTTTAACACAGAAAATAAAAAAAAAAATTAAAGCCTCAATCCCGAACTCTTTGACAGGGGCCTTTACCTGCTTTGTTTGTATATATAAGCTCCTTAGTTCTATGAGAATGTAACGTAGGTTAAGGGCATGTTCTCATACGATTATTTTCAGTTCAGTTCATTTCAGTTCAGTTCAACTAAGCTCTAATAAGTTCAGTTCAGTTCAATTCCTAATTTCCTTCTCTTATAAAATATTCAGTTTAGTTCAGTTCAATTCAGCTCTAATAAGTTCAATTCAGTTAAGCTCTAATAAGTTTGGTTCAGTTCAGTTCAGCTCCTAATTTCCTTCTTTTATAAAATATTCAGTTCAGTTCAATTCGGCTCTAATAAATTCGGTTCAATTCAATTCAATTCAATTCAATTCAATCAATGTGAAGAAGCCCAAAATTATGTATTTGCATTAAAAGTTGCAACAATATCAATCATATTCAACGGAGTACTACCCTATTTCATTGTAAGTATGCCTTATTTGGTATTATTCACCTTTTTTAATTAATTTTTAATTTACCCTTAAAATTATATTAAATATTTTCTATTTTATTATATTTCATAGATTATGTAAAACTGAACTCACTAAAACCAAGCCAAACATGAACAAACAAAACTTACTTTTGTTACTTAATCCAACTTGAAGGCCAATCGCATCTAGTTTTCTTCCAACAAACGGAGAGAAAAATACAAACCTATAACCTATCGTACACAAGCCTTCAATTTTACTTTTGTTACTTAATCCATATATAATAATGTTTGATTGCATTAAAATAAGAGAGACATGGGTTTAGAGGAATGGAACTATTTGTAGTGTGATGAGAACCGTACTAGCCCGTGAACTTTTACCTTTAAAACATTGTTTGTCATTTAGTTTACATCTCTTAGCTTTTTGTTTCTAACCTTTAATTTATTTTCATTCCATTCTCATTCTATCTCTTTACCTTTTTTATCAACAACACTTGTAAACAAAACCCATGTGATGTGCACCACCGTTAAGTTCCTCTAGAGTCACAGACCAAAGTCACCGCCATATCCAAACAATTTTAATGATTCACATTCCAAATTTGTATCTTATTTTATATGTTTAGTATGTCTAGTGATTAGTGAATGATGAGCTGGATATTTTCAGGTTGTTTTCTTATTGCATGCGTAATAATGAGATGTATGTATTTACACTATCGTACTTCTATACAAGTATATTAGTAGACGAGGATCATAAAGTAGAGGGACTGTTTCTCCCTCTGGAGTGACCAGTAGATTTTTTTATTAGTTATATATGTATGTGTTAAATATTGAAGGAAGATAGAATGTAATTGCTTGATTTGCATTCGAAATGTTTGGCAGAATATATACCACTGTACAAGGATAGTTAGGCCTATAATCGAGGCTTAGATTAGGAAGCTAGCGGAGCTATTCTACAGCTATGCTTCCTAAATATATGCACTAGATAAATACATGGCATAAATAGATGTATACAATATATCAGAATATAATTAATATTATATTCTAACACCCCCGCAGTCGAAACGGGAGCATCACGAACGCTGAGACTGGCTCAAAAGTCTTCAAATAAAATACGAGGTAAACCCTTGGTAAAAATATCCGCAATCTGATATCGAGAGGGAATATGTAGTACACGTACCTCGCCTTTAGCAACTTTTTCCCTGACAAAATGTATGTCCATCTCTATATGTTTGGTACGTTGGTGTTGTACCGGATTTCCTGATAAATAAATGGCACTCACATTATCACAATAAACCAGAGTAGCTTTGTGAATAGGACAATGAAGCTCAAGTAATAAATTTCGGATCCAACAAGAATCAGAAACAACATTAGCAACTCCTATGTACTCGGCCTCAGCGCTGGATTTTGATAAAGTTGGTTGCCGTTTGGATGACCAACTAATCAAATTATCACCAAAATAAACACAGTAACCAGATGTAGATCGTCTAGTATCCGGACACCCTCCCTAATCAGTGTTAGTATAAGAAATTAACTTACTTAGAGAGGTTTTATATAGGTGAAGACCAAAAGATAAAGTACCCTGTAAATAGCGTAAAATACGCTTGAGAGCATTCATATGCTCGTGCCTTGGATAATGCATATGGAGACAAATTCGCTGCACAGCATAAGAAATGTCGGGTCTGGTAAAAGTAAGGTACTGCAAAGCACCGGCCAAACTGCGGTACTTAGATGGGTCATCACACGGTGAACCTGCTGAAGCACTGAGTTTCGGTTTGGTTTCAACCGGAGTAGCACACATGGACTACAATTAGCCATGCCAGCTCTTTCTATGATCTCTGTGGCGTACAGTGTTTGAGACAAAAACATACCGTTATCATTACGGGAAACCGCAATCCCCAAGAAGAAACTAAGAGGACCTAAGTCCTTCATAGCAAACTCGCCACTCAAAAGAGTCATGAAATGCTTCCTTAACCTGTCAGAAGAAGCGGTAAGGATAATATCATCAACATATAATAAGAGGTAAGCCATATCCGATCCCTGCCTGTAAATGAACAACGAGTTATCAGATGTACTGTGTGTAAAACCAATAGTGGCTAAAAAATCTGCAAAACGCTGATACCAGGCTCGTGGAGCTTGTTTAAGGCCATAAAGAGATTTTTGCAGTAAACACACATGATCAGGTCAACTCTTATCACGGAACCCCATAGGTTGATGCATGTAGACGGTCTCATTAAGATGACCATGTAAGAAAGCATTCTTGACATCCAACTGATGAATAGGCCAAGATTTGGAGATAGCAATGGTAAGAACAGTACGAATAGTAGCCGCTTTTACTACCGGACTAAAAGTCTCATCACAATCAACACCCTGCTGTTGAGTTTTTCCATCACCTACAAGACGGGCTTTATGCCTCTCAAAAGAAACATCAGAATTATTTTTGTGACAAAAAATACACATTGATCTAATAACATTCACATCCGGGGGCCCAGGTACCAATTTCTATGTTTTATTTTCAATTAGAGCATTAAATTCATCTAACATTGCTGCTTTCCAATTAGGGTCACGAATAGCACTAACCGTGTCTTTGGGTAAAGGAGAAATGGTAGTGGTAGTCGTGGAAGTTAGGTTGGCAGCATATTTGGTGTTGGGTTTGTAGATTCCATTTTTAGCTCTAGTTGTCATAGAATGGGAGGGTAGTAAAGGAAAAGGTGTGAGAAGTGGAGTAGGCTGATCTATGTGGGGTTGTTGGGCCGGCCCAGTTCGGTTGGTAGAAGGGGGTGGCGAATGTGGCTGAGGTAGTGGTCCTTGGAGATGGACAGTGCCATGCCGAGTTGGGCTTGATGATGTCGGCCCAGGAGAGGAAGGAGGGGAGAGAGGTGGGCTAGCTTGCGGCCTAGCCGAGTGAGGAGGACAGAAATGTGGGCTCGCTTGCGGCCTAGGAGAGATAGGAGGGGAAGGTTGTGGGTCTGCTTGGTGTTGTTGCATATAACTAACAATGGGATTTACATCCAGAAAGTTGTAATCATCAATATGAGGAGTGTGAAGTTTGCAAAAGGGAATTCATGCTCAATAAATTTCACATGACATATGAGTATTTTACCAGTTGACATATCATAACACTTAGACCCTCTATGATTTGGAGCAAGACCAAGATAGACACAAGGGGTTGACCTTTGTTGCAACTTATTAATGGAAGTGGAAGGGAAAAGAGGAAAACATAGACAACCAAAAACACGTAAATCCGAGTAGATAGGATCACATTGATATAGAATTTGAGTTGGAGACTGAAATCCTAAAATTTTGGTTGGTAGAATGTTTAGAAGGTAAGTGGCCATGGCTAGGGCATGGTGCCAAAATGAGAGAGGTAAAGAAGCATGTGCAAGTAAGGTCCGGATGATATTGTTGATTGATTTGTTGTGACAATCGACTTTTCCATTTCGAGGAGAGGTATGGGGGCAAGAGAGACGGAATAACATACCATTTTGATCAAAGAACTCATTAAAAGTGCCATTGATATATTCAGTACCATTGTCACATTGAAAAGTCTTAATGTTACAATTAAATTGTGTGCTTATAAGGTTATGAAAGGATTTAAACAAATGTTTAACTTGGGATTTTTTAGCAATAGGAAAAGTCCACAAAAATTTACTGTAATCATCAAGAAAAAGCACATAATAACAATGGCTAGAAGAACTCACAATAGGCAAAGTCCAAAGATCACTATGAATAATATCAAATGGAAAAAACAGTGTTCGACATAGAATCATGAAAAGGCAACTTTGTAAGTTTCCCTAGAGGACAAGAAGAACAAAAACTCTTACAAGCCTTATTACAATCAAAGAATTTGCTATTACTAAGAGAACGAAGAACAACATCACCGGGATGTCCTAAGCAGTTATGCCATAGATCGGAGGAGATAGCAGTAAAAGCTGAATTATTGACTGGAGAATTGGCTTGAGTAAGGATAGGATATAGGTTACCGGCACTGTCACATCTCATTATTTTGATCCCGTCTGTAAATCATTCACAGAAAAGCCAAAAGGGTCAAATTCAACGGAAACTGAGTTATCAGTGGTGAATTTTCGGACAGATATTAGGTTCTTAATTAATTTAGGAGCATGTAACACATTTTTCAATTGAAAGGGTGGGTGAGGTGATGGTAAAGTATTACTACCGTGACCAACCATTGGAATTAAATGTCCACTACCCACAACAATGTTATCATTTAAAGTGCTCGAATTAAAATAAGAGGAAAAAATACCTTGATCGGAAGTCATATGAGTTGTGGCACCAGTATCCATATAGAAGTTGTTGTCGGGTTGAGAGTGACCAGGCAAAACAGCATTCATTTTCGCTTCAATGTCCGTGGGAGAGTAACTACTAGTTGGAGCCATAGCATTGTAAGCCTGAGGACGTGGGCCCAGAACTCCAGGCCCAGCTGGACGAGGCCTAGAGTGTTGGGCAGCAGCTGGTCTTGGAGCCCATGAGGTGGCTGGGTACGGGCAAGGAGGAACCCCAACCCACGGATTATAAGCCCAAGGAGTGTGCTGCCAACTATATGGCACATGTGGGCCGTGTAAAGGGGGTTGCTGTTGGGCCCCAAGAGGAGAATTATTTGAAGGGCGGCCCTTTCCAGAATTTTTAGAAGAATTTGATTTCCTTTGCTTTCCCCCTTTTGAAGCAGAGTGATTTGAGGAAGAAAAAGAAGAGTTGCTCGCGACGGTGGATGTCACGAGTGCTTGATTGCGGGTGCTTGAACCACCCTCCTTGGCTAGCCGATTCTTGATAGTCCATTCAGCAAGTTTGAGGCGAGAACGACAACTTTCGAATGAAGGCAGAGGTTCTTGGTTCTGAATTATGTCCACCATGCCGGCGTAGGCTTCTGGTAAACCGGCGGTGAGCTTGAGGACCAAGCGGCTTTCGGAGAGAGGAGCATCAACATCAGCGAGGCGATCAGCGAGAGATTTTATGTGATTGCAGTAGGCATCAATGGTTGAAAAATTCTCGAACACGAGATCGGCAAGTTCCTCTTCAAGGTGGGTGGCACGAGAGGCTTTGTTGTCTTGAAACATTGATTCGAGACGAGCCCAAGCCCCTTGAGCGGTGTCATCTTTGAGAAGAATGGCATGAAGGAGATCGGGGGATATGTTTCCATAAATCCAGTTCAAAACCGCAGCATCAAGACGCTTCCATAAAGCCGGATCAACAGCTTTGGTAGCTTGATAGGCGACAATCTCCGTTGCCTCCGTAGGAGGTATAATATGATGATATAAATCATGGACCCTAACGAGTACCTTGAACAAGGTAGCCCAAGAATGATACATGCCCTGATCATCTAATGTTATGGGGATAAGAGATTTGACATTGGTGATGGTGAGAGCAGGGTGAAATTTAGAGGATTCGGGAGACATGATGAGCAACGGATGAGAAGGTGGGCGATGGTTAGGGAGGTTGAAGCCAAGGTCAAAACCTTTACTCTGATACCATGAAGGGAGATAGAATGTAATTGCTTGATTTGCATTCGAAATGTTTGGCAGAATATATACCACTGTACAAGGATAGTTAGGCCTATATTTGAGGCTTAGATTAGGGAGCTAACGGAGCTATTCTACAGCTATGCTTCCTAAATATATGCACTAGATAAATACATGGCATAAATAGATATATACAATAAATCAGAATATAATTAATATTATATTCTAACAAATACAGATTAAGGTCGCACTTGTACATCAATTAGAGTTCGAGTCCATTTTAAAGACATAAAAAATTTAACGTACTTTGAAATCATATGACAATAAGGAAATAAGAAAAGTAATGTGTACACTACATGCACCAAGGTCCTAGGATATAATTTATACTCTTTGAAAAATTTTGAATACATAATTTTATCAAATGTAAAAAAAAATTATTGCAGTTATCATTTTAGGGTATGAGAAGGAGGTTAATACCCACGAGAAGGGGGTAATGAGCATCGAACCCAGGGCAAAGCCGGAGGAACTGAAGCTTGCTCCAACTCAGCTAAACTTCTCATCCCTCTAATGGTTAGTATCATGGACTCATGGTCACATAGTCTTAACTCTTAATGATATACACACAAAAAAAAAATTAAAAAAAAAATTATATACAAAGTACTTCATATTGGTGTGTACAATCCTATAAGAATTACAAATGCAACTTAGATGTGAATAAAATACAATATTTAAAAAATATTCACTTTATAAAAATTTTTTGGTCCTTTGTCAATTTTGAAACAACTAAAGTGCAATGATATAGACATGATTTGATCTCATATTTTACACAACACTCTAAAACTTTAACCAACTAATCTAGATGATCTCTACTGAATGTAATGTCAGGATAATAGAAGTAAGAGTAACAATATGCAAGAGAATTTTCATAGTACATGTTTAAGGTCTTACATTAATTACAAAGTTAAAGCTTCCTGGAGTTTTTCTAAGACATGTGACATTTCAGGCCTAGAATTTAGATTAGAATCAGTACACTGTAAAGCAAGTGCAGCAACCGCAACTGCAACATTTTCAGGATATTGGCCTTCCAATTTGGTATCCATGATTTGGAGCAACTTTCTCCGAAATAACTTCACCCAGTTTAGGAGATACTGATCGCTGATCATTGATTTTTTAAGTGCACGCCGACCAGTTAGTAGTACAAGTAATAGAATCCCATAACTATAGACATCGCTCTTTGTTGAAACACAACCTGGTCCATAAACTAAAGAAACCAATTGATTAGTATTACAATATTACACCCTTGTTTACAACTTAGCTTTAGGTACATGAAGGCGTTTTTAACGTTGGTTTAAGTGTACAAGTTGGTTTGAGTATACCTACATGTAGATATATCCGAGTGTATAATTAAGTTTGAGGAGATCATATAGACAATTTCCGTACCTGAATCTACAGACTCTGGCGCTGCATAACCTTGCGCTACATAACCCTGCCTTGCATAACCCTGAATGTCCATGACCTGAGGTGCTAGATAAGCTGGTAGCTTCACATTGAAATCCTGCAAGTAGAGAAATATATTACTCGTAGACAATTGCACAACAACAAAAAAAGAAAAGACATGAGAAAAATGTAGGAGTTAGTTGTTTAAACAACATACATCATCTAGCAAGATATGTGATGCATCAAGATAACGATATAAGACTTGTGATTCAGCGTCGTGAAGGAAAGAGAGTCCTTTGGCAGCACCTATAGCCACTTTCATCCTTGTTTCCCAAGAGATTGGTTGGATTCCCTCTGCATTTATATTTCCCAACAAACTATACCAAGACTTTTATAGCAAATACCGGCAATTCTTCTAAGAATAATTACACTCATAAATTACAAAATTAAGAAACTATCAGTAAAATAACACTTACCTCTGAAAAAATAGTTTTCTAGGCTTCCATTAGGCAAAAACTCGTACACCAGAAACCAATCTTCACTATCAACGCGATATCCAATAAGTTTCACTAGATTGGGATGATGTAGTTGGCCAATATAGTTCAACTTTGCCTGCATCAAATAAGCTATGAGGAAAAATTTCGGGTAAGAAGTCTTAATGTGAAGGGACCGAACACAAAGCATACAGTAGTGAACATACCAACCACTCCTTATCACCCTTGAAAACTTCGGATTTAAGGTGTTTTAAAGAGACAGGAATTCCAGTTTTAGGGGTTGAAGGGCAGAGAGTCTGCTTATCAATCCACCCCTTGAAAACTATATCAGAATATTCACCTCCTTCAGTGAGACTCTGGGAATATTCGATGCCATTCGCAAAGTCGTTGCAGGAGAAGGCCTTTAAACCAGGAGTAGACAACATTTCATCATCGGATCTTTGAGTAGGAATACTCTGATTGCTGCTTTTGACATTTGTTGCTGAAACAATAGTGAAAATTTTCTCTAGGTAACAGAAATAAAAGCACAAAAATAAACTTTTTACTTCTCCAATTTTTTATTATTTGCATCAATACCTAACTTCTCTAGAAATATGTAATCCCTATACATGTCCAAATAATATTCCATGCTTATTTTATGATTGAATATTCTAACACGACATTCCCATTTAAAATAGATAGGTGAAATTTTGTTGAACACTTCAATTTGATGAAATTAACAATGTTTACTTCCATAAAAAGTTTTTTCATAAACACCACCCTTCATATGATGCATAATATATTGTCCCTAAACTAAAGCAAAGGTGCATTAGACAGTTATACAACTCAAGAACTATACAAGAATACAAATAGGCTTCAAAGCTTAAGAGGTCTTGGTACGACGGTATGATACATTGATACATGAACTTTACGATGAAGAACCATACTCCTAGAAGATTACACAGTCTTGGATTACATATTTACAGTTAGGCAATAATCAAACACAATCACAAAGGGCCTGCTCTCTTCAGCTTATATTCAGTTCAGTTCATTTCAGGTCCAGTAAGTTTAGTTCAGCTCTTAATTTCCTTCTCTCATAAAATATTCGGTTCAGTTCAGTTCATTTTAGTTCAGTCAATCAGAACATGCCCTTAGTTTTGAAATAATCTAAGCAACCCGATAAACTACTAGCTTTTTATACAGAACAGAGAAAACAATTAGCAATTAAGCTAGCACTAATATACAAGGCTAATTTCACCATCAAATAACAAACATGCCTTTTAAAAAAATTTCAACAAAGACCTTCAAACATGCTAACGAACACAATATTCTAAATGAACTTAAATATAAATTAATCCTTATGATAAAAAGACAGGTGCTTGTTTGCTTTTCATGAAAAAAGTCGTAGGTAGCCTAATTGGCTTAATCACCCGTCATTATACTACACCAATTTGGCGGATCACTCATCTAACTTGACAATACAAAGAAACATTAATAGGCATTTTTTATTTTTTATTTTTGTTAAAAAGACCCAATGAACCAACATTTCTTAAGAGTAGAGGGGAAGATAAAATAATTCCATTACTCCCTAGCACGCATATGTAGTTAGTGGGCTTAAACTTGCGACTTTAAAGTTCTGTATCAACTCTATCAAGCTAGCTTGGTTAAACATTAATAGGTGTTACATTCAACTTTTCTTATTAATCCACATACTATAATATTTCGTATATGTAAAGACTATTATTAGTTTCTTGCTTTCTTCGTATCTTTCTTATTTTAAGCACCCTTTCACAAAACAAGTTTACCTCTAACAATACTATACGATAGTCTTCAATTGCACACACAAATTCTAAACTACAAGAATACACATGCATAGTGTTAAACGGATCAACTAAACCAAAAGTTTAAGTTGATGGTTGAAGTTCAAGATTAGTTTATATACTCTATCACATAAAAACACTATAAGTAATTAATACAAAGTAGAATCATGTCGTACCAGAATTGGGATTAGAGTTGATAGACTTTAGCGGTGTAGAAGTACTCATACAATTGCCCATGCTATATATCCAACAACAACGGAAAAATGGATTAATAAATGAAACTTGAAAGTATTAGTTGACACGTTTTGGCTTTGTATCTAATAACATCCAATTATAGATCGATGACAAGGAGTAAATTGGGTAAGAAGCTTAAGCTATATGTAGCAATGGAGGATTATTTGACAATTTCTTAGGAAGGAAAAGCATGTAGAGTCTAAAAGAAGTTATATTTAGAAATAAAAAATGATTAGATTAGCATGAATGAGTACATTAATTTATAAATTAAGATTAACTACATTGACTAATAGTAATGAATGGGAATGGGAAGAGAAGGACAAGCTTGACAACTAACTCTATTATTCAATCAATTAAGTACTCCCCACCATGGGCACCATCCCCGACCATATGATTCTTCCACTTTCGTTTTTGGATTGTAGTTTGAATAATCCGATACACTACTACGGAGGAGTACAATCTTATTTAGAGGTGTCAAAAGCAAACTCGACCCGATTCAATTCGAAACTGATCTGAAAAATATCTCATTCAAATTCGACTCACATAGACATGGTAGACACAATAATTAAGCATGAATCAAATTTTAAAAAAATTGACCGGACCAGCCCAACTTCACCAAACCCGATTCGAACGCCTGAATTGACACCTTTTATCATAATAAGGCTCTATTTATTTTAATGAAAAACAATTTATTAGAAAAATGATTCTCCAAGGAAAATTACAATTGTGAAAATGGTTTTCCTTCATTTGTATCCTTGCAAGAAAATTTGAAGAGAAATGGAGACTATGTTACATGGACTCGGGTATGTGTGTATGACACGGACACGGACATGTGTCCAAGTGTCCTTTTCGTCAATTTCTAAAATTTTAGGATACTTTCATTTTGTGCAAAAAAAAAAGTTAAAAGTGAACAGGTTGAATGGTAAAAAAACCTAATAAATGTCGTCAGTGACTACAACATTCTATCCAATCAAAATATTAAAAGTAAAAAAAGAGGTTGAGTGGTTAAAAAATAAAATATAACCAAAATGAAGAGCATCACACAACAGCCCACCCTACTTTTTTTTTTCTTTTTATTATTATTATTTTTTATCAATGCAACTGTCCCACTTACCACAAAACCTCTCAGTCTTTCATTCTCTTCTTTCACTCTTTATTTCTTTATCATGCATTCATGTGGTTGCTACATGCCGGCAACAATGGAGTCCACCACAAAAATCCGACCAACTCACAAATTCAGGCTGTTTTGGGGGATTTAAGTTGTCTATCGGTCGAAAATGCGGAGTTTTTATACTATAGTTTCTCCCTTTCCCCTCTCTCTGGGATTTCAGCCGAGTTCGGTGAACATAGAATGGGGAAATAAAAGTGAAAGGGGGAGGTATGACCGTATCAGATGTAAAGAGTAGGAATAAGAATTTAGCTAACATACCTTCATTTAATTTTAAAAGGAAAACATTTTTCACTATTAAGAAATGTTGAGTATAGTTGTAAATATCTTCTGTACAAGATATTTATAGTGATGACTAGTACAAAGTGTGTTAGGCTTTTTCGCATTTCTAGGAAAGTTGTTAAAGTTAGTTGCTGTAATAATAGATATTTAAAGGTGTAATAATCAATAATCAAATGAGTTATCATTTTACACAATTTTAATTCCTCTTTATAGATTTTTCTCTCTTTTCTCTTGTTCTCTCTCTCTCTTTTAAATATTTGATAATATTGAAGTTTCACATGGTACCACAACAATTCCTGGTGAGTTATTTGATGATTTTCTTCTTCTGATTTCTTATTTTGGTCGTTTGATTGAACGAAATATCTTTTTTATTCAATTAATTTTTCAAGTGTTATTGCGATTTCTTGCGATTGCGATTTTGATCTCTTCTCTCTTCGATTCTTTGTTTTCTTGAGCTTCTTTTAAGCCTCAATTACTTGATAATGGCACCTGTAGTTTCTTCACAGTCAATCAACAATGGTGTTAAATTCAATGATCCTTATTACCTTGCTAATGGAGATCATCCAGGAATGCAGCTTGGAAATAATATTATGATCTTACTGGCTCTAATTTTGTGAATTGGAGTTATAGTGTAAGAATGTCGTTAATTGCGTTAAATAAGTTGCACTTTGTGGATGGATCTCTTACTTCTCCAAGTGTTGATCATCCTAATCATCAAAAATGGTTGCGTAATGATTACATGGTTATGTCATGGAATTTGAACTCTATGGAAAAGAATCTAGTTGAATGTTTTATGTTTGTTAATTCGTCTACTGAATTATGGTCTGAAATTTTTGAGAGGTTTGGACATAGTAATGCTCCTCAATTATTTGATTTGCATAGGAATCTAAATCTTGCTGCTCAGAATAATGATAGTATTGCTGAATGCTATGGAAGATTGAAGAGATGTTGGGATGAGTTGCAAGTTTTGGAAGGTTTTCCAAATTGTACTTGTGAAGCTTTGAAGAAGTGCAGTTGTGGAATTCGGAAGAAGGTCTTTGAAATGGACCTGAGCGAAGGAAATTAATGCAGTTGTTGTATGGACTTAACAAGAATTATGATCAAGTGACGACTAACTTGTTAAGTTCTGATCCTTTACCCACTATTAACAAGGCATATCATACAATAAAGCAAAATGAGCTCAATCAGACTACTGCCTCACTTGAAATAAGTGCATTGAATACAAAGTTCATAATTCTTTTCAACCTAAGTTGTTTCCTAAACTAGTTTTTCAGCAAAGAAAATACAATTTTAAGAGGATTAAGAATGATATTGTCCGTGATCATTGCAAGAAGAGAGGTCATCCGATCCTAAAGCTATATGGAGTGCCTAATTGGTATACAGCTCAAAAGGCTAAGTGAGGCGTAAAGATGGTTGCAAATGTGTCCAGTGATTATGGAACTCTTAGAAGAGCACCTACAGATAATTCTGAGTGTAGCAAGGGTTCTAGATTAGGTATTGGTGGTTCTGGTCCTGCAATTGATTCTTTTGCATGCAAAACTACATCTATGGTGTAAAATGAATTCATGAATCTCATGAAGACTAATTCTCATATGGATAATCCTCCATTACTAAAATTCGGCCAAATTGCGATCGTCTCTGACGGTCGCTGAAAATAGAAAAAACGGTTGCTAAAAATAATTGCGACCGTCAACGGTCGTAACGTGGTGGTCATTATTCACGTGTTCGCATATATTAATAACTGCGACCGGTTTCATCAACGGTCGCAAAATTGGAATTAGTAACCGCCATAAGCCGTTGCTAAATTTAAAAAAACAAAAAAAAAAGAAAAATCACACCCACCCATGTACTTTACATCTAGCCTCACCAACTGTCACAGTCACTTTTGGGTCGTCCTAGGCGAAGCCGTCGATCACCCCGCATAGGCGCGCAAGGCCTTCGGAATCCTACTTGCCTACATAACCAAGTGTGCGCTCGGTTCGGGAAGAACGAGCCAAGTGAGGCTAGAGTAGCTAACTACCACATCTAAGGCATGTGAGGTTATCATGTGTTGAGTCCCTTAGGTTTTGATTGATAGTTTTGAATGATGACAAACAGCTAAGGGAAACAGGTCTTTGAAAGTGTTCAATACAGTTGGGGGAACCAACTAAAATAGAACACTGTTTTCCTAGATAAGTTATTGATTATATGAGTTATCTATTGAACTAACTTATCTATATACAGGAAACAGTTAGATGATAAATGTGCTATGTACTGGTGGGGAACCAGTATGAACCGTTTCCTTGACTGCTATGCGGAAAAGCAGTCACATACTCTTTATTGTGCATTAACCATGTTACATGTGCAGTAGTTGAGTTGATTCCAAGACTTGGAGCATAGAAGCCTTTCGAAGATATTTCGAAGAAAGATTGTTTGCTCATAATAGAAGTATTCAAGGAAGATTCAAGTCTTGAAGATTACATGAAGAAAAGACGATTTATGCTTTAATATGTTATCTAGGTTTTCATGTAATATGCTCCGTAGTATGCTTGCATGTTTGGGTTATATAAGTGCTTAAAAGTATATTGAAGTATGATATGAAATCTGGTACAAAGTTGGAACAGGTTTCATAACATGTTTCAATTCAGGGAACCAGGTCGGGGAACCAGGTTCACTGTACGAAATATTCGAGCTGCCGTTTTGGAAAAAGATTTTACAAAAAAAATTTTTCGAAAAGATTATTTTGAAAATATTTTGTGCAGCTGGAAATAAAATGAAATATTCTTGGTTACCTAAAAACTAGGAGTATTTATCTTAATTGATTCTATCTTTGTGATTAAATCAAATAAGATAAATACTTTCCTAAAATTACAATATATCTTATTCTCTAAGATTGTGTGATTTAAGGAAACTAGGTTTTAGGAATCTAAGCTTATATAAACTCATCTTATTTCACATATTTCGTGTGCCTCTCCAGAAATTAAAAAGAGCAATTATTTGAGAGCATATACTTAAGCACTAATCCCATTCATCAAGTCATATACAAGAGCATTCTAGTACAAAAACATTTTCTCTTAATTAGCTTCGTAGAAGTGAGATCAAAGGAGAGTTCTTGATTCTTGTATTGAGTCTTTAACAAAGGGGTTAAAGGCTGGGTGAGTGTTTGTGAGTTCAAACACATTGGGCTTACGAGTGTAAGTCGAGAGCACACTCGGAGTAGAGTGTGGGGTAGACTGGTTCCCGGAGTAGGGAAACAGTAGAGTGTTCTTTGTCTTTGTTTTTCGGAGTAGATTAATAAAGGACTTAGGATAGGAGGACGTAGGCCTGAGTTGGCTGAACCTCGTTAAATTTGTTGTGTTCTTTATTGCTTTGTTTTATTCCGCTGCATAAGGGAACCAGCACAACTGGTTCCTTACACATAATCCGAAAAGAAGCAAAAATCGCTAACGATTACTTAACACTCAATTCACCCCCCCCCCTCTTGAGTGCCCATTGAACCTTCAATTGGTATCAGAGCCTAAGCTTCTCGAAAGAGTAACATCTAGAGGAGTTAAGAATGAGTACTCAAGAATTAAGTGCAATCGGTTATGACAACAAGTCACCCAAGTTTAATGGAAATAATTATGCTTGGTGGAAGAACAGGATCCAGAATGTTATCATGGGTATTGATTATGAATGCTGGCTCGTAGTTAAAAATGGTCCTAATATCATTCTCAAGACAGATGTTGAGGGGAACCAGGTTCCCAAGAAAGATAGCGAATTAGTCACTGCTGATTACAAGTTGCTGGAGAAGAATGCTAAGGCAATGTCAATACTACAACAAGCAATAGGTGAGACCGAAACAAATCGTATATCTGGCTGCAGTAGTGCTAAGGAGATATGGGACACCCTTGAACTTGCGTTTGAGGGAACCAGTGAGGTAAAACGGTCTAAAATTGATTTAATCATGTCTAAATATGAATTGTTTGCCATGAATAAAAATGAAAAAATCAATGATTGCTTTCGTAGGTTTATGACTATTGTAAATGATCTTAGATCTCTTGGTAAAAATTTATCTGACGAGGATCTTGTGAGAAAATTATTGCGTAGTTTAACAGATGCATGGACAGCCAAGGTAACAGCAGTATACGAAGCAAAGGATCTGTCTACCTTGTCTCTGGAACAGCTGATTGGTTCCCTTATGACTCATGAGATGCTGATTGACTCTAAGTCTGAGAAGGAACCAGCAAGAGGCATGGCGCTTAAGGGAACAGTAGAAGATGATGAAGATGAAATTAGCATGATTGCAAAAAGATTTGAGAGATCTCTTCGAGATCAAAGAAAGAATTTCAAAGGTAAGCATTTTAAAAACTATAAAAAATCTAACTCTAATTCTTCTTCTACAGGATGTTTCAAGTGTGGAGAAAAAGGACATCTTATTCGAGATTGTCCTAAGTGGAATGACAAACAGTCTAAATCCGGAGATAAACAAGCATACAAGAATGCCATGATAGCTTCCATGTGGGGAGACTCTGACTCAGGGTCAGATGAAGAAGAAGGATCACCCAACTCAGATGTTTGCCTAACTGCCTTTACAAACATCAAGGAAAACAACACTGGTCCAGGAACCAGAGGGGGAACCAGTACATTCAACAAATGCTTTATGGCAAAGAAGGATGTACTACATGAACGCAAGGTAAGCTTAGAGCAAATTAGAGAAGATATGCATGAATATGATAGAGAAAATATGCTTGCTTGTATTGATTCCTTACTAGATGAATGCTATAAATTAAGTGAAACATACATAATTTGCAAAAGAGAATTAAAAGAAAAAAGTGGTGAATGTAATATTGCTATTGCTAGTTGTGATCATCTAGAAGGAGTCTGTTATGAACTAAAAAATCAAGTAGCAGAACTAGAGGTTGAATTGGACAAGTGTAAAGTGGAACTAGAAAAGGAAAGATCGTTTGAACCAATTGATGGTGAAGAGGATCTGACCTCCTGGTTCCCTAGAGACTTATCAACCACTAGTGATACTCTTGATTTTTCAGTAGCTATAAGTAAAGCAAATTCATGTACTAGAACTTCCTTGTTGAAGGCCTTTGAAACATTGGCTTACAACCTGGAAAATTCTCACAAGGAAATTGCTTCACTTAAAGCTGCACAGTTCACTGTTTCCCCTACAGGTACCAGTGTAGATGTCAGTAATATGATTGATAAGTATGAAAGTAATATTTGTGATTTGCATGCGGAAATCAATCAACTGAAAAAGGACAAGCAACCAGTGGTTGTTGACATGTCTATTGACCGTATGGTTTCAAAGCTTAATCTACAATTCGAAGCTTTAAAAAGTAACTTTGATTTTCTTAAAGAGAAAAACGAATTGTTGACTAAGACACTTGAAACCAGAGAAAAAGAACTTAATGATAGTCATAGACATGTGGACAAATTATTGAATGCTCAAAAATCCTTAAATTACCTGACTTCATCAAGAGGAAACAGAGGAAAAGTTGGTCTCGGTTATACTAGACAGAGAACCAGGACTAACTGGTCTCCCAGAGAAACCACCTGGATCAAAGAATATCAACGAGGCAAGTATGTCATGACTAAAGAGATGCATGTGTGTTTTCATTGTGGTAAAAATGGACATAAGATACATGAATGTCCAGCTAAGAAAATTAGTGCTAATAAGAACAGCAAGGGTGCAAAGTGTGTTTGGAGAAGAAAGGATCAACAAGTTGTTAATATTGTTGAAAAGGGACCCAAGTATGTTTGGGTTCCTAAATCTAATGTTTGATTTGCTCTTGCAGGCTAGAGTGAAGGGAGACACCTATTGGTATTTGGACAGTGGTTGCTCAAGACACATGTCCGGGGATAAAGATCAATTCCTTTCACTAGTGGCCTTTGATGGAGGAAGTGTCACCTTTGGGGATAACAGCAAGGGAACCATCACTGGTTTAGGTAAGGTTGGTAAGACACTTTCTAACGCAATAGATGATGTTTATTATGTTGAAGGCTTGCAACATAATCTCTTGAGTATTTCTCAATTATGTGACAAAGGTAATAGAGTTGAGTTTCAAGCCAACCTATGTCACATAGTTAACTCACAAACAGGAGAACTTGTATGTGAGGGAACCAGGAAGCATGATGTTTACATCACCTTCTTAGATAAAATCCCTCAAGACAAGTCCATCTGTTTGAGAGCTGTTTCTGACAATAATCAATGGATTTGGCATAAGAGGTTTGGACATGCTAGCCTAACACTTCTAAACAAACTTAAAATACGTGACTTAGTTGTAGGCCTTCCTAACATTAAGTATGAAGCTGATAAAGTTTGTTCTGAATGTGTAAGGGGGAAACAGGTCAAAATTTCTTTTAAGCCTAAAACTATTATGAGTACCAGCAGACCCTTCGAACTTGTTCATATTGACTTGTGTGGTCCCATGAGAGTACAAAGTCGAAGAGGTCATAGATATGTCTGTGTTATGGTTGATGATTATTCCAGGTACACTTGGGTAATGATGTTACACACAAAGGATGAAACGTTTGAAGAATGGGTAACATTGGTGAAACAAGTGGAGAACCAGCTCACCCACAAGCTGGTCTCGGTAAGATCAGACCATGGTACTGAATTTGATAATGCTAACTTTATTGATTATTGTAGGGAACATGGAGTTAATCACAACTTCTCAGCCCCTAGAACACCTCAACAAAATGGTGTTGTAGAAAGGAAGAATAGAACTCTTGAGGAGATGGCGAGGACGATGCTCATTGAGAGTGGTCTCCCAAAGAGTTTTTGGGGAGAAGCTGTTGACACTGCTTGCTATATATTGAATAGAGGTCTCATTAGACCAAAGTTAAATAAGACTCCCTATGAACTTCTTAAAGGTCGAAAGCCCAACATCATATACTTTCGTGTCTTTGGATGTAAATGTTATGTGCATAATAATGGGAAGAATCAACTTGATAAGTTTGATCCTAGAAGTGATGAGGGAATCTTTCTTGGATACTCTTCTCACAGCAAAGCATATAGAGTCTTCAATAAAAGGACTCTTTGTGTTGAGGAGAGTGTCCATGTCATTTTTGATGAATTTAACATGTCTTCTGAGATTGCGCAGGTACAACCTGATGAAGTGATTGGATTGATGGATTTCACGGGGAACCAGTATACTGGTCCCACGGATGAAGTGCAAGAAGATCTAGGCCTACCAAATACTCCACCAGATGATAATGATGAAGTGCCTAGAGAAGAAAATGAAGATAATGAGGACTCTGAAGGGGAACCAAGTCCTGATGGTTCCTCAAATAATAGACAGGTAATGAGTTCAGGGGGAACAGAAGAAGGTACCACCCCTGAACCTGAGGTAAGTAATGATAGAGGAAACAGCATGAATGTGAATCCTCCTGGCTCCTCAGAAGAAGGAGAGATCCATGAACATGCTGGTTCCCAACTTAATGAGAAAGCACAAAACAGTCTTAATTTTAAAAGTTATAGATATCAATCTTCTCATCCCACTGATCAAATAATTAGTGATATAAATAAGGGGATTCAAACGAGAACAAATGTTTTTCAAAACTTTTGTGCTTTCTATTCTTTCCTGTCTAATGTAGAGCCTACTGACTATAAAATGGCATTGACTGATCCTGATTGGGTACTAGCTATGCAAGATGAGTTAAATCAGTTTCAGAGGAACCAGGTTTGGCACCTGGTTCCCCGTCCCAAGGAAAGATCAGTCATTGGCACTAGATGGGTCTTTAGAAACAAGTTAGATGACCTTGGTACTATAGTCAGAAACAAAGCAAGGCTAGTGGTGCAAGGGTACAATCAACAAGAAGGAATTGACTATGATGAGACGTTTGCACCAGTAGCTAGGCTAGAGGCTATTAGGATTTTAATTGCTTATGCTGCTCACATGAATTTTAAGCTGTTTCAGATGGATGTAAAGACTGCCTTCCTCAATGGATATTTAAAGGAAGAAGTATATGTGGAGCAGCCACCTGGTTTTGAAGATGCACTGTTCCCCCAACATGTGTACAAGTTGGACAAAGCATTATATGGGTTGAAACAAGCTCCGAGGGCTTGGTATGAAAGATTGTCCAATTTCTTGATGGCAAATGATTACAAGAGGGGAACAGTAGACAAGACCTTGTTCATAAGAACCAGGGGGAAACACTTGATTGTAGTACAAATTTATGTTGATGATATTTTATTTGGTGCTACTAATCAGGTTTTATGTGATGAATTTGCTAATCTTATGCAGAGTGAATTTGAAATGAGCATGATGGGAGAACTAGGATTCTTCCTAGGGCTGCAGATTAAGCAAATGGATGATGGAATAATGATCCATCAACAAAAGTACTTAAAAGAGTTGCTGAAAAAATTCGGCATGGAGAACAGCAAAGCTTATGATACACCTGTTCCCCCATCTACAAAATTAGATGCTGACCTTAAGGGAAAAGATGTTGAAGCTTCTCTTTATAGAGGAATGATAGGTTCTCTACTTTACCTAACAGCTAGTAGACCTGACATTGTGTTTTCTGTTGGTTTGTGTGCTAGGTTTCAAAGCAATCCAAAGGAATCTCACTTGAAGGCTGTTAGAAGGATACTTAGGTATCTTGTAGGAACAGCAAATCTGGGATTGTGGTACCCCAAAGGCAGTACCATTGATCTTATTGGATACACAGATGCAGATTATGCTGGTTTCTTAGTTGATAGAAAGAGCACATCAGTGCAATCAATATTTCAAAGAATCCTGTGCAACACTCCAAGACAAAACACATTGAAATAAGACACCATTTTTTAAGAGACAATGTGGAAAAAGGATTGGTGGAGATGTTGTTTTGCAAAAGTGAAGATCAAATTGCTGATATCTTCACAAAGCCTTTGTGTAGAGAGTCTTTTTGTAGGTTAAGAGTCCTTTTAGGTCTAGTTAGATTTTAGGTATTGGCTTCAATTACTTCCTTCAATGATTGGTTAGAATGGTATTCTCTTGTATAGTGTGTGTACATACTTATGTTGATATCTTTCAAGTGTTGTGTAGATGGTTCAAAATCTCAAAAGGATTGAGAATCATTGTTGTAAGAAACAGGTGAAATCAGGCTGAATTGCCAGAAACAGCGTGACATGGTTCTATACAGGTACCAGCAAAGGGAAACAGCAGACCAGCTCTGATATGTCATCCGATAATATCTTTTATTTTCGGAAGATTACTATAAGATATTTCCTTTTGAAAGGAATTTATCTTATTTCAGTTATTTAATCCCATATAAAAGGCAAACATATCATATGCCTTATTTATAGTTGGTTGAGATAATTATGGTAAAAGATAATTACCAAATTTTTGATTTCAATTTAAAAAAAAATAAAAAAAAATATCCTTTACAGTTGCTTTTTATTGGCTCAACTAACTCTTTTCTTTCCTTCTTCTCTCTTTGTGCTTCATTGTTAAAAATATACACTAACCCTTTGTGCAGATCATTAATCATCATCACTCGAAATTCTCTTTCTCTCTCTCGTATGCTTTAAATTCATCATTGTTCATTCGGTTACTGTTCACTCAAGGAACCAGCTCAGTCTCAGGGGGAACATCAGAAGGAAGCTCAAATGTCCTTAAGCCCGAAGTTGGAGGAAATTCGGAAAAGTCAGAGTGAAGAGGATGAAATAGAGATTGTTGGTTACAATGAGGAGACACTCATTGTTAAGACCATGGTACGAAGTAGAGTAACTCAATCTTCATTAAAGAAGTTCACTGAGAAGGTGTAGGAGGAACAGTCCATTAATTCTCTTCCGGAAACCAAGAGAAAAAGGGTACCAGCAAGAACCTTTCACACCACAAAAGGGTGGAGGTCTTTGCTTGATTGATGTGATGCTAGTCTTGTACTCGTTATGCAACAAGGAGAACTTTATGAATAAAGTGCGGATCTCTCATGATTTATAAAAAAAAAAAAAAAAAAAAAAAAAAAATAGAGGAACCAGCAGGTCAGGAAGTGGTTTTGAAACAGATTGGGGAATCACAAGAATATGCTTAGTAATATAATGATTTTGGTTTAAGCAGAGCATGGTGACAAGGATGAAGAGGAATCAGATGATAATACAGAAGATGTTGCAAAGTTCGAGGAGGAGGAAGGGAACGACAATGATGATGAGGAGTGATGCTGTTTCTGTTCTTGTTTCCTCACCCTCATGTTTATTCTAAAATAACTGATTTTGTTGGTCTGTCTACTTCTCTCCATTCCATGAACTTTCTTTTTGGATGGATTTGGGCTTCTTTGGTTGAACTTTGTTGGCTTGTATGAACTACTAACTCTGCTATGGTATGAACTGTTTGACTAATCTCTTTTTGCAGCATAATGCTTGAATGGTGGTTGATGCCATTGTATGGATAAGCACATTAACTTGTGCACATTGCTTTTACTTGTGGATACTTTTTAATGATGCCAAAAGGGGGAAGTAGTTTGAAGTTGAAGCCTAAGGTTTAGCTAGTTTAGATTGAGTCAGTTTGAGGTTTAGCTAGTTAAGATTGAGTCAGTTTGAGGTTTAGCTAGTTTAGATTGAGTCAGTTTGAGTCTTTTTATTTCGTATTTTCTATTTTCTGTTTAGGGGACCAGTTAGCCTAACTGACTTGTTCCAAAGAGTTTTGAGTCCTTGAAGTTTTTGACGGTTTTCTTTTTGAGCATGTCCACAAGTTCAAGAACTTCAAGAGTTTGTCATCATCAAAAAGGGGGAATTTGTTGAGTCCCTTAGGTTTTGATTGATAGTTTTGAATGATGACAAACAGCTAAGGGAAACAGGTCTTTGAAAGTGTTCAATACAGTTGGGGGAACCAACTAAAATAGAACACTGTTTTCCTAGATAAGTTATTGATTATATGAGTTATCTATTGAACTAACTTATCTATATACAGGAAACAGTTAGATGATAAATGTGCTATGTACTGGTGGGGAACCAGTATGAACCGTTTCCTTGACTGCTATGCGGAAAAGCAGTCACATACTCTTTATTGTGCATTAACCATGTTACATGTGCAGTAGTTGAGTTGATTCCAAGACTTGGAGCATAGAAGCCTTTCGAAGATATTTCGAAGAAAGATTGTTTGCTCATAATAGAAGTATTCAAGGAAGATTCAAGTCTTGAAGATTACATGAAGAAAAGACGATTTATGCTTTAATATGTTATCTAGGTTTTCATGTAATATGCTCCGTAGTATGCTTGCATGTTTGGGTTATATAAGTGCTTAAAAGTATATTGAAGTATGATATGAAATCTGGTACAAAGTTGGAACAGGTTTCATAACATGTTTCAATTCAGGGAACCAGGTCGGGGAACCAGGTTCACTGTACGAAATATTCGAGCTGCCGTTTTGGAAAAAGATTTTACAAAAAGATTTTTTCGAAAAGATTATTTTGAAAATATTTTGTGCAGCTGGAAATAAGATGAAATATTCTTGGTTACCTAAAAACTAGGAGTATTTATCTTAATTGATTCTATCTTTGTGATTAAATCAAATAAGATAAATACTTTCCTAAAATTACAATATATCTTATTCTCTAAGATTGTGTGATTTAAGGAAACTAGGTTTTAGGAATCTAAGCTTATATAAACTCATCTTATTTCACATATTTCGTGTGCCTCTCCAGAAATTAAAAAGAGCAATTATTTGAGAGCATATACTTAAGCACTAATCCCATTCATCAAGTCATATACAAGAGCATTCTAGTACAAAAACATTTTCTCTTAATTAGCTTCGTAGAAGTGAGATCAAAGGAGAGTTCTTGATTCTTGTATTGAGTCTTTAACAAAGGGGTTAAAGGCTGGGTGAGTGTTTGTGAGTTCAAACACATTAGGCTTACGAGTGTAAGTCGAGAGCACACTCGGAGTAGAGTGTGGGGTAGACTGGTTCCCGGAGTAGGGAAACAGTAGAGTGTTCTTTGTCTTTGTTTTTCGGAGTAGATTAATAAAGGACTTAGGATAGGAGGACGTAGGCCTGAGTTGGCTGAACCTCGTTAAATTTGTTGTGTTCTTTATTGCTTTGTTTTATTCCGCTGCATAAGGGAACCAGCACAACTGGTTCCTTACACATAATCCGAAAAGAAGCAAAAATCGCTAACGATTACTTAACACTCAATTCACCCCCCCCCCTCTTGAGTGCCCATTGAACCTTCATCATGGATGACCTCCGGGTGCTTAGACCATGGCGCTAGCAAAGCATCGGTCAGCTAGGTATTGGGCCTATGGCTAGCTTGCGCGCGCGCACACTTAAAGATCCTCGGAGTGTTTGGACGAGCATAACTCCATAACAACCTTTGATACTTATTGAGTGACAGGCTCAAGTCGTATTCACCTAATAAAAAATAAACCTAAATCCACTAACTATGTAGATATGAAAGAAGGGTCGAACCACTGGGAAACAAGTCAATTTACTCGATAGTTAGTTAAATGTAATTAAATACTAAAAGTTAATCAAAATTATCAAGTAACCTAAATCCAATAAACCTAACAAGTCTTTCAAATGAGATCTTTCTTATGCATATGACAATAATGTTAATCAAAATTACGCACATGAAATACTTAGAACGTTTCGAGTCTCATCCACTCATTCTAAATCATTGCCGAAACAAATTCAGGAATTAAAATAGAAATCCTCCCCAGTGGAGTCGCCAAAAACTGTGGGGAATAAATTTCAAGCGTTAAACCCCTAGCTTGAACCCCACTGTGATCATACACTAAAGTACGGTGGCGTCCAAAAGGGAAGAAGATAGAGCAAAAGAGTCGCCAACAAGTTTTAGGAACTTGTAAACCGTTCACAGGGTGAAGATTACACCCCGTAACGATCCAAGAGATTGTCAACTCCATAAGGTCTAGAACCAAATAAGGGTTCGAGGATGAAGGTACAAATCCAACCTAAAAGAGATTGAATCTGCCCTGATAATAGGCCTCTACTTTATTCTGATCGTATTCATGTGCGCTTTTAAAGTAACATGCAATTAATAGGTTTAACCCTAAACCTGTTTAATCTATGTTGGTTGAATATTAATGCACAAATAAATCTATTATTGGTGATCACTTGAAATTATAATCAAATTAACCCTAACAAGATTATTAATTATCTTATTAAGCGTGATTACAAGTATTAAATTCCCTTTAAACATGCATAAAAGGCGTGATCAAGCAATAACAATAAATATCATCAAGCAACATAATAAAATAATAATAAATATAATCATGATCATAAAATTATAACAATGAAATAATCATCATAATAACAATCACATTAACCATAATAATAATCATGTTAATCATAATAATAATAATTATAAAATTATAATCATAATCAAAACAATTATAAAAATAATCATAAATCATGTTAAAGCATAATAAAAATAGCAAGATCCTAGGCATGATACTAACAAGATTAATGACAAACCTTAGCATGTCACTAAGCAATAAAAATCAAATCTTTAACCCTAACATGATACTAACAATCATAAATATTAGGAAGAACATAGGAAGCATCGTAACAATCATATTTAGTATTAAAATTACCCTAGACATGATACTAGGAATATCATAACAACAATTTAAACATGATCATAACATCAATTAAAAATCATTAAAGTACTTACTTTGATGTCTCGTACCTCTTTCTAATAACAAAATACACACATTAGTAACTTCAAGGAAAATAATAAACAAACAATTAAATTAAATAATTGAAAGAGAGATTTGGGACCAAACCCTCAGAAATTAAACCTTTCACGTCTAGGCGAAGGCAACTTCGAATATGGCTAGGTCTATCTAGATCTTGTGAATGCAGAATTTTGTATGTGAAAAGCAATTTTTAGAAGAGAGAGAGATGGATGAATTGATTAAGGAAATCTTGATGAGAATTAGCGAATGATTAAAGAGAATGAGAGAGAATTGAAAACTGATTGTAGGTGAATATAGATGAATATTGATGAGAATTGGTTGTAGGTGAATTTAATTGAAAAGTTGGTTATTGATGATTGAAAACGGCGTTTTTAATACGTTATTTATAGAGAAAATCAGCCAAAAAGATAAAATTAACAAAACTGAGTCTGGCGCACACAAAACGAGATTGGCGCCAGGAATTGGCCATTGGCGCCAAGCGCCAACAACAGCGCCAGGCGCCAACAACAGCGCCAGACGCCAACGTCAGCGCCAGGCGCCAATAGCTGGCGCCAGGCACCAGACCTAGCTATAGGCGCCAATGCCTGGCGTCAGGCGCTAGTCCTGTTTTTGACGCGTTTTCGAAAATCAGATAAGTTTTGCCGTACATGAGGATAAAATCGTATCTTTTCCTCAAAAATGTTCTTTGATTTTAATTAAAACTCTGAAAAGTCAACAAAAGTCAATTTATCAATGCTAATTGAATTAGGAATGAAAAGAATCTTCTAGAAGAATCTAGAAGACTAAAACCATTCCTAATTTCATTAGGAATGATAAATCATATTAGGCCCTCCCCTAGATCATTGGGCCGCATATAAGGCTCAAACCGGGCCCAGTTTAGTAAATTGGCTATAACTTCCTCAATATTCATCGGAATTGGGCTTATAATATATCGTTGGAAAGCTCTTGTCAAGCCCCATCCAACTACGCTACTATTGGACCCATATCAAGGACCAACCAAACTGGATTGGCTGTTTTCTTAAAATAAGTTTTCAAAAACAGAGAGAAAAGAAAAGAAATTAAAACTATCCGCAACACTAGACTTTCCACACTTTCGCTTCATTCGATTATGATTCGATGCGAAAGGTACTCATCACTGGGTTTGGTTTTGGGGAGACACAAATGGGTGTCTACAGAAGCCCCCACTTTTACTGATTTTGGAGAAACGCAAGTTTCGAAAACAAAAGTCAAAGTATCGATAGGGACGAAGAATGATTCAGAACGTTCTGCGATCCTAAACCACTCTTGTAACGCCGACACCTGCAAAACTAGCGTTAGTTAAACAAATAAAAGATTTAAGAAACGCGTATCTTGCACCATCGAGCACACGTCTCTGAAAGTAATCGATTTGTTTTGATGACCTCCTGCAAGCTAGAGAATGTCATCCCGCTTGAAAACCGCTACGCTTGTAACTGCTTCCAATTTGGAAGATTGCTTCTCCTGAAACGATCCTCTTCCGCTATGATAATATTCCACGTCTAAGGGAGTACCATCGAAGAGTGCTTCTCTTGAAACAATCCTCAGTTGTTTGTGACAACTCTCCACAATCTAGGGAACGCCACCTTGCTGTTTTGATGTTCACTCGTCGCTGAACAAAGTGCTTCTTTTGATATGTTCACTTTCCGCTGTGATAGTCTTTGAAAAGATCACTGCTTTTTAATCCTTAATGTTGTCATGCCAGTACGTCGGCGCTTTGCTGCTTGTGAATCACTATGTTGACAATCCTCTTTTATTTGGGAATAGTTTCCAACACAACTCTTGTATGATGTATGACAATCCGATTTAGGGAAAGTTGTCAATTCCACGTAACAATCCATCCTTGGAAATGTTGCCACGATGAAACGACAATCCGTATCTCGGAAAATTTGCCAAAATCAAATTTTTGGAAAAGTTGTCAATGTTTCGTAACAATCTTTCATAAGAACTTTGCTACGATCGACGACAATCCACGTCTTGGAATATAACTCTTGAAAGCAATCCACCTTGGAAATTTTCCAACGCTATGCGACAATCCTTTTAGGAAAATATCGCCACTATTGACAATCCGCGTCTTGGAACATTTGCAAAAAAGAGTCGACCGACAATCTACTTTGGGAAAATTTGCCACTTGCTGAAATGAATGACAATCCACGTTGAGGAACCTTTGTCGAAATTTTTCCATAAGGAACTGGGTGTATGACAATCCAATCTCGGAAAACTTGCCAATGAGTCGATGAATGTATGACAATCCGAACTTGGAAAAACTTGCCAAACAAAGAAGGAGCATGACAATCCACGCTTGGAAACTTTGCCATAGATGACAATCCAATCTTGGAAAAATTGTCGTTGAAGAAGATGCACGACAATCCATATTTGGAAATATTGTCGTTTAAGAAGAATGCGCGACTATCCATATTTGGAAATATTGTCGTTTAAGTGCTTGCTTTTGAACCGATTGTAATGAGCCAGTGTTTTAGGCGCTTAAGCTAAGTGAGACGATTTTTTGTCATGTTAATCACTTTCTACGATTGTAATCGAGCCGACTAATAATCATGTCAAATTTCTTATAGGGGCTAACTGGCGTACCAAGGAACCCGAAATTGCTGCATGAGGTCGAAATCACCTTTCTGAGAGGCTTCGATCTCTGTCGTTGCTGAGATATTTCTGGCGCCAGGAATTGGAGTAGGGTCCTCCCTATTCTGCTGCACCTGTATTTATTTTGACTATAGAACTTTGCCAATATTTTTAATTATCTTAGGGTTGACCTAAGGTTTAACATCGCTTGACTCATTGACTTGACACGACTCAAGGTATAAACTAGACTCTCTGTGATTGACTGACTCGAGGTTGACACATGTGTTTGACTCAAATCAAAGTTATATGACATGACATGACTCAATGTGTACATGACTCGTGTGTGCATAGTGTTGATTCAATGTGACTCAAAAATGCAAAAAAGCAAAAATTTTCCGTCATTTTTGTGGAGGGTACCGACTTTCTCCCGAAAAAGAAAGACACGAAAAAGAAAGAAGCGAAGTTTTTCAAAGATGCATGTTAAATGAGCTTAGTGAAATGAGTTCAGTCAAGGTGCAAGGATTAGTCCATCCTAGGCTATCTCGACTGTTGACTCAATGATGAAAGTATTTCGGTAACTTAGGCATGGAGGCTAAGCACTTCATACTTCGTGATGCAATGATGAATATGATTGATGAGTGATGTTGATATGACAAGGCATGCTTCATCGTTGTGTTAAGATTTCATGACAAAGGGTTCCTAAGGGAAGTATATTTGGTCATGTATCTGTGATGTGTGTGAAAGTTACACTAAAGTTAGGCCGCAAGGGCTAAGTTTGTGGAAAATATATTGAAAAGAGTCAAATGGTGGTGACTCTTAGGCTAGGTAAGCTAATGATATAGGGATCAAGCCCCCAATTCTAGCTCTACATGGATAGGGATGAGCATAGGAGATCCCTTGATATGATCATGGTGTACGTGTGTGAATGTGAATATGAATGCATGTTTATTACGGCCGCACCTCGATGTGAAGTTCCCTACGTATCCGTTAGGAATCAGGCCGAACGTAGCTCTAGCCGAACCTCGCACAAATATGTGTATACCTCAAAAAGGTCTTTTTAAGGGTCATGACGTGGTTAGGCTAAAGGTTATAGAAGAAGGGGATAAAAAGGCTCAAGACCCTAGATAAGCCCCCAAGGTGTGCAACCTTGCTTTTGAATCTTTGTATTTTTATGCTTGAGTTTCTACTCTTTTTTAGCTCTCTTTTATCTTTTGCTTTAGCATCTATTTTATTTTTATAAGTGTGGGCAATCCTGATCATGCGGTCTATCACTCACTTGGCATTCATGTTTCTTAGGCACGGTACCAAGCACTCGATAAGAGACGCAATCTGAGACGTGTTCTTAACAAAGACATTTTCATATCAAAGACATTGGAACACTTGACCTTTTGTACACTTTTATATATATATATATATATATATATATATATATATATATATATATTGCTTATTTTAAGTTACTCAAGCTTTTTACGAAATTGAAAATTGCATAAGTTGCACACTATCCCATCCCAAGGTTAGGTAGATGTAGGTTGAAAAATGAAGGGTCTATCGTTAGACGAGGCTCAAAGTGGTTTATGAAAAAAGGATGTATAATTGAAGGGTGAAAGGAGATATGATGTGGCTACAAGGGGTGCCTCAAATCATTGGTATACTTTGTGCTTAATTCGACATGGATTTTTTTTTTTTTTTTTTGATGTAATGAAATGAAATGATCATATATAAGGAAATAATTGCTCATTTTATTAAAGGAAAATAAATAATGACCCTACAAAATAAATCTAAGGAGATTAAAAGGGTGCCTATGCTAGACTTATTGGGGAAAGGGTAAAAAATAAAGAAGAAATAGAAAAAGAGGTCACGAAATCTTGTCGTTGAAGCTCGCCTCTTGTCTTGTGTTGTTTCCTTTATCATCACTCGCTCTTCTTGTTAACTGGAGGCATGAAAATCTTGTTATTATCAATCAAATGTTGGATATCCTCCTTTAGCTTCCAACAGCTCTCAGTAGTATGACCTCTACCTTGATGGTACTTGCAGTGTTCGTCTGGATTCCAACTAGGCAATCTCTTTTCAGGTACGGGATCTTGAATAGGTCCAATGGGAACAATGAGTCCTTAGGCATGGAGTCAATCGAAGGCAGTATCGTAGCTCATCCCAATAGGGGTGAAGTTTTTCCTTAGATGCTTCTTAGATCCTTGGTTATCTATGGCTAAAACTTCACTGAGATCCAAGGTACTAACATTGTTATTAGAGTGGGCATTTTCAGAAGAAGAAGGATTGTCGCTCTTCTTTCCTTTCCAGCCACCGTGGTTACTATTGTTAGTAGCTTTTTGCTTTGCGAGGTCGTCTTTGATTTCAATTTCGATGTCATAAACGGCCTTGAAAGTATTCAGATTGTGTTGATATTTTAAATGCTTCGAATACTTCTCTTGGAGATTCTTGATAAACATCCTCACAGATTCTTTTTCCGTGGGCACCTCAATCGTCTTAGCGGAAGTTTCCCTCCACTTATTAAAGAAGGAAGTAAAACCTTCAGTCTCTTTTTGTCTTAGCATCTCAAGTTGTCTATGATCGGTTTCAACTTGAATATTGCACTTGTACCTATCAGTGAAAGCGTTTACTATCGATTCCCAGGTAGAGGTTTTCTCTTTGTCAAGGGAGAAGTACAATTGTTGGCAAACGGTCTCAAGAGATAGTGAGAACAGAGAGGGGAAAACCTTCTTATCGATACCCTTAATGTTCATTATGGTTTCAAAAGCTCTTAGATGAAAGTAAGGGTTATTAGTTGCCTTGAATTTAGGGATGTCAGTGGCGTTGAACTTATGAGGAAAAAGTTCCTTGTCCAGCGAGACCCCTTGTGAACTCATGCCCTGAAATTTATAGTCACTAGATAGCTTTCTCAAACTTTCTTGCATGAGGCTCATTTGTTGTTTCTTCACGGGATCATCGATCTTGAGTGTGAGTAGCTTCAGTGTCTCAGTCACGGTAACCAATTGGTTCCTAAGCTCATTGACTTCTTCTTGACTTTCCATTATCTTTTTAGCCTTCCTCTTTTGACGAATCGGTTTATCAAAAAGTGAGACTTGGACGAAGAGGTTGTCCTTGATTAATCGCCCTTCTCTCCTCTACCAAGTACTGTGGAAAAGGAATTTGGGGATATCTATTGTTAATTATTTGACTCAAACTTTATTCAACATGAAATGGATGGAGGAAGTGAAGAAAGATTGGAATAGAATGTGAAGAATATTTAGATGTAGATGGAGGTATATGGAGAATTAGGAATAGAAGGTACCCCCCAACTCAAATGACGGAAAAGACTGACTCATGCATGAACCTAAGACATGGTCATGGTGACGTATACTCAAAGTGTGTGCTAAGACTAGTGAGTGTAGGTGACATGTTAAGACTCGTGTCATGACCATGTGGCTAGACTATGTGACTAGACTTAATTAACGACTCGACAAGGCATGATTAACAGCGAAAATTAACCGAATTAATTAGCAAACTGGTTAATTAGACACTAGCTGATGACTCGACCAGTAACCCGAACTGTCGGCCAAACGACATGACTGGCGTCACACTGTGTAGCTTGGCGCCAGATGACAGAGATGTCGCCAGGCGCCACACTCCACAGTGTGGTGCTACAGCTCAAACTTTGGCGCCAATATTGGAGCTTTAATCTGGGACTGTTTTCGGTGTTATTAATCAACTAGGGTATGCTTAAAGTCGTACTAGGTCAATTCCGATTAAAATATTAGACTTTATTTACTCAAATTAATTAATTAATTAATTAGGCAAAGTTCTTTAAGTCATTAATTTATTTAATATCAACACAAGTCAAACAAACGGTTAAGAGAGATATAGAATATATGCACAACAAATAATGCACAATTAGTCAAGTAGGCACAATATGATGCGATGAGTTCGCAACCTAACCTGGCTCTAGTTCTCTAAAGTTCGGGATATGGTTTAGTCAAAGAGGGTCCATGGTTAATTGTCCGGATGCACCGCGCGGAAGCCTAACCGTGAAGGGTTGGCGCGAGTGGATGGGCCCCGCGAGTTTTAGAAAAAACTCGCTTCCATGGTTTGGTGAATTCAACATCTTGGATGTACCCTTTGTTGCACAGAGCGTTCAATCAGGTAGATGGAGCATGAATTCCCAGAGGGTTATATCCATATGTAGAACACATATGGGTTTCAGAAAAGTGAGAAAAAATTCAATCAGGAAGTAGGATCGAGCAAACAGTACGAAAAACCGGTCGAAATTAGAAAGCATATTTCTGGCTCGGTATTAGGGGAAATTGGCGCCAGCAAACAGGGACTGGCGCCATTTTTTAACTGTAGCGCCTGGCGCCAAGGCTGGCGTCTAGAGCTACGGCTAAAAGTCTAGCGCCAAGCTCTGGCCCCTGGCGCTACTTCCCACATGCCTCAGCAGCTTTCTGTGCTCGATAAAATTTTCCAATGTCGCGCGGTGTTATTTCGATCCTAGTTGTGAAAGATATCTTTCTCAAATTTCCTACATGTAAAATCCTATGTTTTTAACTCATTACGGATGGTCTTTCCAATGAGATCTTTCTTATGCATGTGACAATAATGTTAATCAAAATTACGCACATGAAATACTTAGAACGTTTCGAGTCTCATCTACTCATTCTAAATCATTGCCAAAACAAATTCAGGAATTAAAATAGAAATCCTCCCTAGTGGAGTAGCCAAAAACTGTAGGGAATAAATTTCAAGCGTTAAACCCCTAGCTTGAACCCCACTGTGAACATACACTAAAGTACGGTGGCGTCCAAAAGGGAAGAAGATAGAGCAAAAGAGTCGCCAACAAGTTTTAGGAACTTGTAAACCGTTCACATGGTGAAGATTACACCCCTTAACGATCCAAGAGATCGTCAACTCCATAAGGTCTAGAACCAAATAAGGGTTCGGGGATGAAGGTACAAATCCAACCTAAAAGAGATTGAATCTGCCCTAATAATAAGCCTCTACTTTATTCTGATCGTATTCATGTGCGCTTTTAAAGTAACATGCAATTAATAGGTTTAACCCTAAACCTGTTTAATCTATGTTGGTTGAAACTTAAAGCACAAATAAATCTATTATTGGTGATCACTTGAAATTATAATCAAATTAACCCTAACAAGATTATTAATTATCTTACTAAGCGTGATTACAAGTATTAAATTCCCTTTAAACATGCATAAAAGGCGTGAACAAGCAATAACAATAAATATCATCAAGAAACATAATAAAATAATAATAAATATAATCATGATCATAAAATTATAACAATGAAATAATCATCATAATAACAATCACATTAACCATAATAATAATCATGTTAATCATAATAATAATAATTATAAAATTATAATCATAATCAAAACAATTATAAAAATAATCATAAATCACGTTAAAGCATAATAAAAATAGCAAGATCCTAAGCATGATACTAACAAGATTAATGACAAACCTTAGCATGTCACTAAGCAATAAAAATCAAATCTTTAACCCTAACATGATACTAACAATCATAAATATTAGGAAGAACATAGGAAGCATCGTAACAATCATATTTAGTATTAAAATTACCCTAGACATGATACTAGGAATATCATAACAACAATTTAAACATGATCATAACATCAATTAAAAATCATTAAATTACTTACTTTGATGCCTCGTACCTCTTTCTAATAACAAAATGCACACATTAGTAACTTCAAGGAAAATAATAAACAAACAATTAAATTAAATAATTGAAAGAGAGATTTGGGATCAAACCCCTCAGAAATTAAACCTTTCACGTCTAAGCGAAGGCAACTTCGAATATGGTTAGGTCTATCTAGATCTTGTGAATGCGGAATTTTGTATGTGAAAAGAAATTTTTAGAAGAGAGAGAGATGGATGAATTGATTAAGGAAATCTTGATGAGAATTAGCGAATGATTAAAGAGAATGAGAGAGAATTGAAAACTTATTGTAGGTAAATATAGATGAATGTTGATGAGAATTGGTTGTAGGTGAATATAATTGAAAAGCTGGTTATTGATGATTGAAAACGGAGTTTTTAATACGTTATTTATAGAGAAAATCAGCCAAAAAGATAAAATTAACAAAACAGAGTCTGGCGCACGCAAAACGAGATTGGCGCCAGGAATTGGCCATTGGCGCCAGGCGCCAACGTCAGCGCCAGGCGCCAATAGCTGGTGCCAAGCGCCAGGCCTAGCTCCAGGCGCCAATGCCTGGCATCAGGCGCTAGTCCTGTTTTTGACACGTTTTCGAAAATCAGATAAGTTTTGCCGTACATGAGGATAAAATTGTATCTTTTCCTCAAAAATGTTCTTTGATTTTAATTAAAACTCTGAAAAGTCAACAAAAGTCAATTTATCAATGCTAATTGAATTAGGAATGAAAAGAATCTTCTAGAAGAATCTAGAGGACTAAAACCAATCCTAATTGCATTAGGAATGATAAATCATATTAGGCCCTCCCCTAGATCATTGGGCCGCACATAAGGCTCAAACCGGGCCCAGTTTAGTAAATTGTCCATAACTTCCTCAATATTCATCGGAATTGGGCTTATAATATATCGTTGGAAAGCTCTTGTCAAGCCCCATCAAACTACACTACTATTGGACCCATATAATTGACCAACCAAACTGGATTGGATGTTTTCTTAAAATAAGTTTCCAAAAACAGAGAGAAAAGAAAAGAAATTAAAACTATCCGCAACACTAGACTTTCCACACTTTCGCTTCATTCGTTTATGATTCGATGCGAAAGGTACTCAACACTGGGTTTGGTTTTGGGGAGACACAAATGGGTGTCTGCAATGGGGTATTAGCCGTGTACTTTTATCGAGGTCGTCTGATCTACGAGTCTCCTATTTCAAATATTATTTTTCTAAAACTAGGAGTTAGGTGAGATCTCATACTAACTACGGTCACGGAGTTGCGCCCGTGGTCGTTGGATGTTTATTGATGTTTCCGAAAGGAGGCATGGGGTTTTTCTTTACTGATGTTCCAAATGGGACATGAGTGGACAACCTTGTCTATTGCTAAATCCAATGAAATAAATAAATGAGTTAGTTAATATTAATTAGTGAGGTCTTAACAAATTTAATAATCGAGTCATGAATTGAGTCTATATTTAATGATGCTTGTGCTTAAATATTAGTAGCATGTTAGGTATTTTCTTGATTTGTTTTCGCAGCTTGTATGTACTCAGCTTTGCTGACTGCGTGCTTTTGTGTGTGTCTTTCTTTGGTCATGGCCTTCGCCTTTCAATGACCCTGTGACGATCCAATTTTTACACTTGTAATATTGGGGAGCAGAATAACCACAGGTTCTTACACATGCAGCATTCATCAGGGTTGTGGGATCTTGAGTAGAGAGTTGGTTGTTTGCATATTATTTCTTTTGCAAGTTTGAATTTATTTTAATTCGATTTTAGTTGACACTAATTCTTTTGGATTTGAATTTATTTGAACACTAAATTTAATCACTTACTACTTTTATTGGGTTTTGAATAAGGGCCTTAATGGTTCCAACTTGTAATACTTATTTTGATTTAATTCCTTTGTTTTGAGGTTTATTTAAAACTGTTTTGGTTTTCCGCTGCAAATTTCTGAGATAGCCTTAACGTTTGAACACGTGGCGGTAGCACACTAGTAATTCTCTTGAAATTGTTCAGGTTATATACAGGTTTCTCACAGGTTTTTAAGAGAGAATTATTGGTGTGTTACAAAGTGGTATCTGGAAGCTTAGGTTAGATTTAATTACCACTAAAGCCAATTAGCTTAGTATGACTTAGGCGCCTATTCAATGATTTAAATTTGAATTTTAATGACAATTTTTTTTTATTCATTTGAAACTAATTATGTTTTAAACCATTTTATTTAAAACAAATTTGAAATTTATTTTGTCTACTTGGTGAGTTTTGGGTAGACTTAAGAAGGGAATGCATGCATACATCATACATATTTTTTTCTTGCATTTAATTATCACATGAAGTGTTATTTTATTATTTATTTAACATGTTATAATTAAGTTCTAATTGATTTATTTTTATGATGTGCTTGTGTTATGCTTTTTGATTGTTCGTTGCGTTGGGTTAACGTAGAAAAAGGATGAGCGACTCAGTAATCACGTCTGAAAGTGTGAGTAATGATATTAGGAACAACCCCATTGTTGTGTCTGAGGATGAGAGTGATACTCGAAGTGACGATACTATGGAGAGGTTTGAAAAGATTATGACGCCAACTAATCCAGATGAGGAAGACTACCAGTACTTACATGAGTTTAAAACAGCAAAGAATAAGAAGCATAAGATTAAAACCTACCAAAGAATGTTCCATGATTATACTCTTATTGAATTTCCAGATGAAGATGAGCTTGAATGGTTACAACCACCACCTGAAGATCCAAATGCTAGGAAGAGAGCTACTAGAAATCCAAATCCGCTCTACAAGTCAGTTATTATTGAAGACTCAGATGACGAAAATGATCTTGATTTTGATGTTAATAATTACAATGAGAAGAGAGATAAGAACAGTAATGTGATACCTTGAGGATTATTTTTGTTAGGGTGGAGTTAGCATGAATAAGGCATTTTCCATTGATAATAGTTATTAGAACCTCATTATAGTCTGGTTTGGATGATTAATTTTAATAAGTAGCTAGTGCTACAGAGTCTTTATTTGGGATTGATACCTTTATATAAGTTATAATAAGAAGTTGATATTATATTTTTAAGAGCTTCATTTCACTTTTATTTGTGACCAAGAGCAAGTTTAATTTTTGTAATCATATACTTTTTGGGGAAACCTCTTTGTCTATGATCAGACTTAATAAGAGTGTTGCGGGATAGGAATTTTTTTTTTCCTGCGTATGAATCGTGCTTATATTGTGTGGTTTTGCTTGGGAGAAGGGGGTGCAATCTCAAGGTGCCCTTTTGAACCAATTTATGTGATAAATATAATATTGTGATTCAATGAATATGTGTGAATAGTATTTGGGTTTCGTTTAAAATGGAGTGCATATTTATTTTATTTCAGGCGTAGAGCTAGAATGGCTGAGAACGCTGCCTTAGCTGATGCTATTCGTTTGTTGGCTGAAAATGTGATCCAAAACCGGGGAGACCAAGTCGACCCCCAAGCTGAAATGTTTAAGAAGCTGGCCCAGGTTAGACCACCAATTTTTAGGGGAGGTGCTGACCCTACTTTCCTAGAAAACTGGATTCGAGAGTTTGATAAGCTGTTCGTGGCACTCAACTGTCCTGAGGGTATGAAAGTGGACCAGGCCGCTATGTACCTTAAGGACGAGGCTGATATCTGGTGGAGAGACAATGCTGTGACCGTTAGGGCCAAACCTAACTTTGGGTGGGAAGTGTTTAAGACCTCCTTGAGGGACAAGTTTTACCCCCCATTCCTGAAGAAACAGAAGGCTCAGGAGTTTATAAGCCTGGCAATGGGAGACATGTCAATCTCTGAGTACTATAATAAGTTTATGACCCTTTCTAGGTTTGCTCCTGAGGTAGTACCAACTAAAGAGCTGAAGGCTCAGAGGTTTGAGCAGGGGTTGACTGACGAGTTACAGAAGGACCTAGCAGGAAAAGTTTTCAAAACCCTTGACAAGGTGTATGAGAGAGTTGCCCATCTGTACCATCTGAATACTAGGACTGCTAGTGCGAGTGCTAAAGCTGGGGAGAAAAGGAAGGATTTTGGGAAATCTGAGAACCAGGGTAATTTTAAGAGGTCTAGGAATGGGAACTCGTTTGATAGGGGTAACCAGAATGTTAGCAGTTCTTCCAATACTAACAATGGGGAGAGAACCAACCACTATAAGAAGTGTAGAAGGAACCACCTTGGGATAGACTGTGATGGGAATTTGGTGACCAGCAGGTTCTGCAACAAAAAGGGACACAGGGAGTATGAGTGTTACACCAAACAGAGACAACAGGGAAATAGTGGGAATGGTGGGAACACCCAGCAGAGGCCTAACAATTTCAATAACCAGGGGAATAGGGGAAATGGTCAAAATGGGAAGTTTGGGAATGGTAGCAACAATAAAAACAGGTCTGGCAATGGCAACAACAACAACTTAGGAAACAACAACTCAGGCAACAACAACAATGGGTATTAAGCAAGAAACAACACTCCCGGCCGCTTATCTATGATGAGCAAGGGGGAAGCTGAGAGGTCCTCGGATGTAGTTACTGGTACTTTTTCTATCCAATCTATCTTTGTCGACACTCTATTTGACTCTTGAGCAGCTTATTCTTTCATTTCTACTTTTGTTGTGCGCAAGTTAAACTTAACTGAATCGAGTCATGTTGATGTGTCAGTCAGTCTGCCTACAGGCAAACTTGTTCATTGTAACAAAATATTCAAAGGCTTGCCTTTGAAAATAAGAGAAGTTATCTTTCCATCAGATTTTATTGAGTTTAACCTAGGGGACTTAGATGTAATTCTAGGGATGGATCGGCTGAGTTTATACAAGGCTAAGATAGACTGTGAGATGCAGAGGGTACAACCGAGTGATCCTTTGGGTAAGAAAGTGTCCTATAGACGGTTAGGGAAGCCTAAAGGTTTTGGGATCATTTCTGCTATGAAGGTGAAGAAGCTAGTGAATAAGGGATGTCCATTGTACTTTTGTTGTGTTCAAGATTTGAGTATGAGTGAGAATAGGCGGATGGAGGATGTGCCCATTGTGAATGAGTTTTTAGATGTCTTTCCAGAAGAGATTTCGGGAATGCCACCTAAGAGGGAAGTTGAGCTTACCATTGACTTAGTTCCAGGAGCTGCACCTATCTCCAAAGCACCGTATAGAATGGCACCGGCTGAGATGAGTGAACTAAAGGCTCAATTGCAGGAGTTGTTAGACAAGGGGTTCATTAGGCCCAGTGCATCACCTTAGGGAGCACCTGTGCTATTTGTGAAAAAGAAGGATGGAAGTTTGAGGCTATGTATTGATTATAGAGAGTTGAATAATGTGACTGTAAAAAATAAGTACCCTCTACCTAGGATAGATGACTTGTTTGACCAACTGAAGGGGGCAAGCGTGTTTTCGAAGATTGACTTGAGGTCAGGGTACCATCAGTTGAAGGTTGCAGATAAAGACATTCCAAAAACAGCCTTTAGAACTTGGTATGGACATTACGAGTTTACAATCATGCCTTTTGGGTTAACCAATGCACCAGCCATATTTATGGACTTGATGAACCGAGTGTTTCATGAGTATTTGGATAAGTTTGTAGTTGTGTTTATTGATGACATTTTGGTGTATTCGAAGAATGAGGAAGAACATGCTGAGCACTTGAGAACTACCCTTGAAACTCTTAGAAAGAACAAGTTGTATGCTAAGTTTTCCAAGTGTGAGTTCTGGTTGGAGAAAGTGTCATTTTTAGGGCATTACATTTCGAAGGAGGGTGTATCCGTAGATCCTGCGAAGATCAAGGCGGTGAGTGAGTGGCCTACACCTAAGAATGTGACTGATGTTCGTAGTTTCTTGGGATTAGCTGGATATTATAGAAGGTTTGTCAAGGATTTTTTGAGGATAGCCAGACCCATGACTACTCTTATGAAGAAGCAGAGCAAGTTTGAGTGGAACGAGAGTTATGAGTCTGCTTTTCAAACCCTCAAAGAGCGATTGACCACTGCACCAGTGCTGGTATTACTTGATGGGATAGAAGGATTCGAAGTGTATAGTGATGCCTCGAAGCATGGTCTGGGATGTATCCTATAACAGAATGGAAGGGTGATCGCATACGCATCGAGACAACTGAAGAAACATGAAGACAACTACCCTACCCATGACTTGGAACTTGCAGCTGTTGTATTCTCTTTGAAGATTTAGAGGCACTACCTTTACGGTGTTTCTTGTAAGATCTTCACGGACCATAAAAGTCTAAAGTACATCTTTACCCAAGATCACTTGAACATGCGGCAACGTAGATGGTTGGAGTATCTTACAGACTACCATGTCCACATCCAATATCACGAAGGAAAGGCGAATGTAGTTGCGGATGCCCTTAGCAGAAAGTCGAGTAATAATGTCAATGCTTTGGTTGTGGCCAATGAGTTGTGTGAAGATATGAGGAGATTGAACCTTGAGGTTATCAACAAAGAAGAGTTAGAAGGATTACTGGGTGCTTTAACCATCCAACCTTCCATATTTGAGGAGATTAAAGAAAAGCAACTGGAGGATGAGTCGTTTCAGAAGATTAGGGATCGTGTGACTAGTGGTGCGGAGACTGAATTCAAGATTCATGAGGATGGGAGCTAGATACAAGGAGAGATGGTGCATACCACAGAAGTGTGAGGATATTAAAAGGAAAATCATGGAGGAGTGCCATAATACACCATATTCAGTTTACCCTGGGGGCGATAAGTTGTATAAGGATTTGAAGGAGTTCTATTGGTGGCCGAATATAAAGAGAGAAGTGGCTGAGTTTGTATCCAAATGTCTGACGTGCCAGAAAGTGAAGATGGACCACAAAAGACCCATGGGAAAGGTACAACCATTAGAAATACCAGGTTGGAAGTGGGATTCCATATCCATGGAATTTGTGACAGGCTTACCAAAGACTCGTACTGGGAATGACACAATTTAGGTGATTGTAGACATACTTACTAAGTCAGCGATGTTCATTCCTATCAAAGAAACCTGGAAAAAGAAGCAGCTAGCAAGCGTCTATGCGAAGAATGTAGTTCGGTTGCACGGAGTTCTCAAGGACATAGTGTCAGATAGAGACTCGAGGTTTCTATCAAAGTTTTGGCAAAAAGTGCAAGAGAACCTTGGGACAACATTGAAGATGAGTACTGCCTTTCATCCTGCAACCGATGGTCAGACTGAGAGAACAAACCAAACCATGGAGGACATGTTGCGAGCTTGTGCTTTATATTTCCAAGGAAATTGGGAGGATCACCTACCTTTGATCGAATTCTCCTATAATAACAGTTACCATGCAAGCATCAAGATGGCACCTTTTGAAGCACTGTATGGAAGGAAGTGCAGAAGCCTAGTTTGCTGGAATGATTACAGTGAACGGGTTACTTTGGGTACAGATTTCATTGAGGATATGGTGGGCAAGGTGAGACTAATCCAGTCGCGTATCAAGGCAGCACAAGATAGACAGAAGAGTTATGCTGACTTGAAGAGGAGAGATGATGAGTTTAATGTTGGGGACAAAGTATTTCTAAAGGTTTCTCCAACAAAAGGTGTGATGCGATTCGGCAAGAAAGGGAAGCTTAGTGCAAAATATGTGGGTCCGTATGAAATTCTCCAACGTGTGGGGAAAGTGGCTTACAAATTGGCCTTGCCAATGGAGTTCGAGAAAATGCATGATGAATTCCACATTTCCCAACTGAAAAAGTATGTGCCTAGTGAAACCCATGTTTTGCAGCCGGAGACTATTCAACTAGATGAGTCTCTAACTTATGAAGAAAGACCAGTCAAGATACTAGACCACAAGGTGCGTAGTACTAGAAACAAAGATGTGAAGATAGTGAAAGTCCTTTGGTCAAACCAAGAGTACGAAGAGGCTACTTGGGAGGCCGAGGAAGAGATGAAAAACAAATATCCCGAGTTGTTTGACGAGGTGAGTTACGAGGGCGTAACTCTTTTCTTTTGAGAGGGGAAGAATGCGATGTAATTTCGCGCTTTAACCTCAATGATACCATTTATTGCTTGATTTTGCACGTTTTTGCATGATTTTGGTTATCATTATGCATTATTATTGCGTTTACATACAATAAAAGTATGTAAACTTTGGCCAAATATGAGTTCATTGAGTACAAAGTTCGATTTGTTAAGTATGTTTGTTAAGAAGCAAGCAATTTACAACAATACAAAATGCATAAGTTTGAATACTTTTGAGGAACTATGGATTTTAGGTAAAGTTTCGAGGGCGAAATTTCTTTTAAGAGGGGTAGATTGTAATCCCCCATATTTTTAACTTAATTATAATTTATTTATATATTAGTCCTACAAATATTTTTATGTCAGTTTCATTAAATAAGTTATTTTTTATGAAATGATTTAAGTAAACTAACATGTTTTTACTAACAAACAATTTTAACATTATAGCCCAAAACCCAAATATTACTCCTAATCTACTTAGGAAACCCAAAGCCCAAATAAAACCCTCAAAAACCCTTACCCTTCTCCCCCTTCTCACGTAAAAAAAAAAAAAAAAAAAAAAAAAAAAAAGAGCTTTCATTCTTCTCCTCCTTTCCCCTGCTCTCACGTATGACACCACAAGGAAAAAAAAACTCGAAGCTGCCCTGCCGCCGCGCCCGCCTGATCGCCGCGCCGCCCAGCACAGCCGGCGACCATTGCAGTTCGCTCTCCTCTCTTCTCCTTCCTCTTATTTCTCTTTTCTTTATTTCTTGTTATTTTGATTAAAGATTCAATTTTTATTTGATTTCAATTATAAAATCATTGTTATTAGGCTCTAATAGTATGTATAAATTACAAAAGATAATAATTTATGGGTTTTGTATGTCTAAAGTATTAAATAAAATTTCAGATTTGGTATATGTATGAATTTAGGGTTTAAAGTATTGATTTTTCATGTTTTAGGGCTTGATAATGTGTTAATCAAGTCATCTAATCATACTATGTTTAAATTACATTAAAATACAATTATCTTAATCATAAATAAATTTTCAGATTTATTAAAGTTTCAATTTTTATGAACAAGTAGTGTTAATTTCATGTTTTTATGCTTCTAAACCTATAAAATAATTATTGTGAGTATTTTGTGATTGAAAAAGCTTTGAACTTTATATTCTAACTTTAAAAATAATTTTCAGATTTCATACCTTTTATTTTGAAGCCTCTAATTGCATTGAATTGATATATTCTTGGGTTTTTAACACACTAACTTGCTATATAATGACTAATTCAAGTAATTATGCTTATGGGGTTATTTTATATATTTAAAACAAATTTTCAGATTTATTTACCCACTTTAAAGTTGCTGTAATTTGATATAAAACACTATATTTTCATAATTCTAACATATAAACTTAAAGTTGGGATGTTATATTACTAACTTTGATTTTTGGGGACAATTTAAAGGCTTTATTTTGGTGATTTAAGAGGTTTTAAAGTAGTTTAATATTGCTGTAATTTTAATTGCTTTGGTATTGATTTATTTCTAATTGTTTGGTTTAGGAGAGAACTTTGTAGAAGGCGACTTCTAGTTTTAAAGTGGTCAACTGGATTGTTTACACAATGTACGTACAAGATACGAAACCTTGCTTGTAGGTGCATGTTTAAGGACGGATCGAGAACTTAGTATCATGTATAGGATTGACTGGGTTAAATTGTCTGGTTATACATTGTGAATTTCAAATGATGTGCACTAGTTTATAATGCAAGTATTATTTGTGCTTTAATTATGCAAGGTGCGCTTAAAGGCAAAGGTATGTGATTGGTGTAAAGATCAAATTATTACTCGTTCATGATTATGTAAACAGGATGAGTAAAGGAGAAATTCAAGTCTTATAAGACGAGGTTAAGGTTTTGGGGTGCCTTATACACTCAAGGTGTTTATACACCGAGGTAGTAATGAAATAATTAATAAATGTTGTTTGTCACTAATAAATAAAGAATCTAAATTGAGAATTTGCCATCACTACTACAATTTCCGTATTTTATGGACGCTTTTACCTCGACGCCGTGGTACTAGCGTTAACGTACGAATTTATATTCCGCTTATTGTCGACGCTTTTCCAAGTCGAAGTAATCTATGGACACTAAAAAGCGTCGACAAATTCACATGACCCGCACGTTTCCCTCGAGTTAAACCGCCTAGGTCAGATCATCTGAGTTTCTAACTTGCTACGCCTCATCTATCTATTTGTTCTCCACTCAAATTCATTCCAAAATCTAAAATAATCCCCGATTAATTCATCACTCAGTTTAAATTCGTTCTGGAAATTGTGGAAATTTTCTTCACCAACTTGTCAATTTCATCGATTAATATAGGTAAAGTTTCTTGCTTTTCCTTAATCTCTGGTTCGATTCATCTAGGGTATAGTATAATGTTCGAATTTCTCATGAATTTTCTTTAATCTCTGGTTGAAATCGATCGGAAAATCTTTGGCCTTTTACGGTTTTGAATTTAAAGAAAACAAGCATCGCCATACCGATACTTAAAAGAATTCATTGACGGCGCATCAGGTAATTTTCTACACTTAATTAGATACATAAATGTTTTTCAGATCATAATTCGTGCTTTTAAGTTCCACAAATTTTCCTTTTTCTTAAAAAAAAATGGGTCGTTTGTTTGTTTTATGGCGATTTATATGGCTTGTTTGTTTGGATTTTCTGAATTTTCTCAGCCTAAGGTAAAGGTTTTTTCATTAATTGTTTAGTTTAGCTTAATTTTCCCTTTTAATTTTGCCTAATTTTAATCTGCTTCGCTATAACCTAGGCAACCTATTTAACGAATGTTTTGGGTTTTTCCAATTTCTCATTATTATATGCTTATTCTACCAATTTTGAATATGTATAGCTTAATTTTGTTGAATTTCGTGGCTGAATGCATTATGTTGATTCTTGATTAATGATAAAAAATAAGACGGTGTAGTTTGCATGTTAACTATTAATTTTACAGGATTTTCCATGAGATTTCTGGTGCACATCACATTTGTCTGTAATGATTGAAATTTAATATGAAGTTATGCTGAACAAAAAATTCCAGCTGTAATAAGATAATTTTCACTTGGTTACTCACAATGTAGAATTAGAATTTTGGAAACTTTTGTTGGTGAAATAATAGGTGACTATATGGATCTGTTGGTGGGATGGTATAGATCTGCCTGCCATTCCAGACCAACAATATACTTTGTTATATTGCAAACATTATTGTCTTGGAAAGTTTAACTTTGATCTTATAACATCGTTTCTTGCTGTTAGATACATGTCTGTTAGGAATTTAGTCAGGTGTTCTGTTGTGCTCACTTATGCTATGTTGTGCTCACTTATGCTATGTTAAGCTCACTTATGCTAGAAGGCAACTAAGAGTATTGGGAGATCTCATCTCTCATAGAGTGGGAATTATCTTGTATTGAATCAATCACTTTGATCTATTAATACATCTATCTCTTCGTCTAAACTGCTAGTTTGAATTTTGGTAGAATAATCTCCAATAGGTGTATGAAATTCTACTTTTCTAGTCCAGTGTATGCTACTTCTAGTGCTATTATAAATGATTTGGATATGTTTTATAAGCATTGCACTTCATCCAGGTGCCTAATTTATTGACAGTGAAACTGCTCCTATATATGGAAAGCAAAAAAAAAAATTATTTCTTTCATTCCGAGTAGTTGAAAGTATGGGCAGAACTACTCTTTGGGATAGTGAAACACCAAGAAATTTGTATTCTGGTGAAATATCAAAGCATTTGGGAAGTTGGGTTCCATTTTCTTCTACCCCTTTTCTACTAGGATGTTTTGTGGTGAAACATCTATAATTTGTTTAATATGTAATAATTTAGAAGAGCTTACCTTTAATGTGGTCGTTAGCTCTTTAATTATCTTTCCAATGTGATTCCTTTTATCGGTCGTTGGATTTGCTCTGGTGAATGGCCAGAGACAGATTATTTCCATGTTAATGTCAAGGTACTAAAGTTTGTTGCCACCAGAAGCTGTAGAGATCTTCTTGAACTCTGTTGGATTAGATATATATTACCAATCATTTATCTCAATCAAGATTAAGATTGTGTCTGTATTGGTAGAGTTCTTCTTGAACTCTATTGGACTATCATATCACCAAGCATTCAACTCAATAATGATTGCGATTTAGGATTAAGATTGTTTTTTTATAGTATTATTTTACTATTGACGACAACAAGGGTATGATGGTTTTCTTTCTTTTATGCCTTCACTTTCTTGCATGACCTGTGTGGTGAGGATTGTAAGAGACTCAAAGAAATTTTTTTTTGGATGGCATTCATTACTATATGTGAATTTATCTACACTTGTTTTATTTGCCTTTTCTTTACACGATATTGTGTCGTCTCCTATTTCATAACTCTCTGATATCATGTTAATTTATGAATTCCGAGTATTAATTCATACTTCTACTTCTCAGCTTGTTAAAGATTGGATGAAACAACTTACTCGACTAAGAGGGTATACAGATCAAATGATTGAGGATGCTAATGAATTGATGCTCACTTTTGGATCTTGCCGTCGGGGGTAAGAAATCAAAGATTTTATGCTTTGGTGAAACCATTTTTAGATTGCTGCTATTGATTAATATCTGTGTGGTGAATCTGCATTTGAGGAGATTGATTATGAATTGTTGATTAAAACTCAAGTTATAGATTCTTGAAGTAATCTTTGTCTGTTTTTTCTGATACTTCTTTTCAGAGATTTTTGATGTCGTTTATTGCGATAACTGATGGTTTCATAGTTTTTTTAACGTGTCTTGTTTTGGTTTGCTATGATGATTTATGGTATCAGTTTCTTGTTGTGATTTATTAAAGTATGCTTTCAGAAAGGGGTTATTTTTGTATTACTTATTCAATTTGTGCGATTTGTTCAATTTCATTGAATTTGCTCCGGGTTTTAGCTTCTTATTGTTTTTCTACCTTGTGCTCAATAGGAGGATTTCTTTTGCATTTTCCATGATATTCTGGCACAATTGGTGGAAGTGAGCGAGCTTCAACCAATTCCTGATGCGCATGTACCAGTGATGAAATTTAAGTTTGATGGGATCTCTATTGATCTTCTTTATGCTAGTGTTTCCGTCTTGGTTGTTCCTGAAGTAAGTAGTACTTTGATTTTTTCTCACTTTAATTGGTTTAATTTTCTTTTACATGGCTCTTATTGTGAAGTATATTTTTTCTATCCTTTTTAGTTGTCCTCATGCTTTTGCTTAAGGAGTTAAAAATGATGAGGTAGTGCTTGTTTTGATGCCATCCCCCTTATTTTGTAGTCAGCACTGTTGAAGTTTGTATCATGTAATTGCATAATATCTTGCGGGACTGCATTTTTTTTTTTTTTGGCAAAGGGCAGTAGCAATGTCTCTTTTGGGGTAGTTAGTTATAGTATCCTATTCCAATACTAGTTGCATCTTCTTTCTTCTAGTAACATTTGATCTCCTATTGTGTACTTAGAGGATCTATTATATATATGGCTGGATAATTGTACATTGGTAGTATTGTGATTGTTTTCTTTTCCTGTAAGTTATAATTATTAATAGTGTGACTCCAACATGATAATTAAAATGAGCATTGTTGCAGGACTTGGATATTTTCGATGTTTCGGTTCTATACAATGTTGACGAAGCTACTGTTTGAAGTTTAAATGGATGCAGGGTTGGAGATCAAATTTTTAAGTTAGTTCCTAACATCAAGGTACACATGAAAACTTGGTTTCTTTAGCCTTGCAATGCTTTTTATTCCTTCATTTTTTTTAGTTATTAATGGTTTTTTGTTGTATTTTAGATTTTGTATTTTTAGTACAATATGATTATAGTCTTGGTCCACTAGCAGCTTTTATTTGCTGTTGCTTTGATCCTTGAATGATTATAAATTATAAACTATCTTCATGTTTATTATACAAATATTGGCCTTTTGTTGCTCTGTCCTCTTTCACTGTGTCGATTTCTGCAATTATGCTTATGCTTCCTTGATTATTTTAAGTTTTAAATTTTCTTGGTCTTTTATGTCTTGAGCTTATTATGTTTCTTTTCTGAGCTTCTTACTTGTCACTCTTGTGTTTTATGTTGTGAAGACAAATGGAATAAATGGTGTAAATTTGAAGGCCATCATAAATTTACTGGCTTCTTAGCTTATTAGTTTTTAACGCTATGTAGGGATTTGGAGGCTTTGGCTACAGAATGTGAACTTAGGGAGGAAGAGAGATGGCTCCCTAGTATTGATCGATCATATGCTTTAATGTGTTGCAGGGTCAAAAGATTATGTAGACATCCATGTATGAATACTGAGAAACGGTAAAAAAAGGCTGACAACTAATAAGCAATATTTCAAGGACGGAAGAAATATATATTTAAGCTCTTTAAAGATTTCAATTAGTGATTCGGAATTTGTTCCACTACAACTAGTCACGAACGAATTCTAAATTTCAATTATAATTGTTGTAATAGAAACTCAGTACTATGAGATTTGTATATATGCTATACTATATTTATGTATGCAATATAAAAATTTTGGTATAATTTTGTTGTACTTCTTAATTTTTTTGGGTAATATATATTAGTATACTAGAAATCATTGTCAGTGAATGAAATATTTTATTTTATTATTTTTGATATTTTTTACAAAGAATATGGACAAGATAAAGCTTCCCTAAATTAGAAAATATGGACAGGAAAAAGCGTCGCCAAAATGTTAGATAACAAATGTATGAAAATCTGGACATAGAAAAACGTCACCAATCCTAAAATTCTTGACTACAAAAAGCATCGCCAAAGTTAAGAAAGTGCGCCAACTGTTGCGAGTTGCGACGCTTCGTATAAAAATTTAGACACGATAAAGCGTTGACATTCGCGACGCTTTTTGATGTCCAACAAAATTCTCGATTCACTTATTCTCGACGCTTTTTATAAGCGTCGAGAAAAAAATTTTGCGACGCTTTTTAGTGTCGAAAAGAAGGCTAAAAAGCGTCTAAAAAGCATGCCTTTTGTAGTAGTGCATGTTTGATTGAATTGCTTTTGGGATGTTTGTATTGATATGTGTATGAGTCATCACCAAGTCTAAACCTGTAAATCACGTAAAGTGCAAGATGGATGAGCAATAAAACTCTGGAATGGTGCACATCTGGAGTAATGACAATCAGGGGTTGGGGTACATGGGGTATTAGCCGTGTACTTTTATCGAGGCCATCTGATCTACGAGTCTCCTATTTCAAATATTATTTTTCTAAAACTAGGAGTTAGGTGAGATCTCATACTAACTACGGTCACGGAGTCGCTCCCGAGGTCGTTGGATGTTTATTGATGTTTCCGAAAGGAGGCATGGGGTTTTTCTTTACTGATGTTCCAAATGGGACATGGGTGGACAACCTTGTCTATTGCTAAATCCAATGAAATAAATAAATGAGTCAGTTAATATTAATTAGTGAGGTCTTAACAAATTTAATAATCGAGTCATGAATTGAGTCTATATTTAATGATGCTTGTGCTTGAATATTAGTAGCATGTTAGGTATTTTCTTGATTTGTTTTCGCAGCTTGTATGTACTCAGCTTTGCTGACTGCGTGCTTTTGTGTGTGTCTTTCTTTGGTCATGGCCTTTGCCTTTCAATGACCCTGTGACGATCCAATTTTTACACTTGTAATATTGGGGAGCAGAATAACCACAGGTTCTTACACATGCTGCATTCATCAGGGTTGTGGGATCTTGAGTAGAGAGTTGGTTGTTTGCATATTATTTCTTTTGCAAGTTTGAATTTATTTTAATTCGATTTTAGTTGACACTAATTCTTTTGGATTTGAATTTATTTGAACACTGAATTTAATCACTTACTACTTTTATTGGGTTTTGAATAAGGGCCTTAATGGTTCCAACTTGTAATACTTATTTTGATTTAATTCCTTTGTTTTGAGGTTTATTTAAAACTGTTTTGGTTTTCCGCTGCAAATTTTTGAGATAGCCTTAATGTTTGAACACGTGGCGGTAGCACACCAGTAATTCTCTTGAAATTGTTCAGGTTATATACAGGTTTCTCACATGTTTTTAAGAGAGAATTATTGGGGTGTTACAATGACCTTGACGTGGTCAATCGGGAACGCGGTTAAGCCACACCAGAAGGCGGTTCCTATAAAATAGGAGCAGCCAGGAGTGGTGGGGTGTAACCATGGACGTGGGTAGTTATTCCAAAGGGATTAAGCCACGTCATGTGGAAGTTACCCCACTCACTTAGTGGCCCTTGAAAATAGGAGCACTAAGGGAGTGGGCGGTTACGTTGATCGGGCGGTTACACTGGCCAGGCAGTTGAAGTGCCACATAAGCACATTGATGCATGTTTCTAAAATGTAGGAGCATGGCGCAGTGGGATGTGACGGTTACCCAGGCAGTTACAACATCATGCTGAACGTGGATAACCACCTTTACTACGTGGACATGTCCAGATTCATCAAAGTAAGCATCGAAGTAGTGGGTAGCTACAAGATTATGGGTGTAGTGGGCATAGTGGACAGCTATCCTATCTGACTGGGCTGTAGTGAGTGCCTATAAATAGGCCAAGGAATTCATTTTCTTGGCATCGATTTTTAGGAGTTCTAGAGAGAGATTCTAGAGAGAGAAACTCTTATAGTTTGTAAGCCACGAAATCAATAAAGTGTTTAAGTCGTTGCTTGCCTCTTATCTTGTGTGTGTTCCTTCTTTAAGTGCTTAAGTGTTGTAGGCTTGTTTAGACTTGGTCTAGACGCCATCACGGGAACCTCTTTGGTCCCTAACTTAGGAAAAAAAAAACTAGTCCACAAATAATCCCGTGACAATTTGGTCCAACCTGCCGGAAAGGCGAGTTTAACTTAAGCAAAGAAACAAGATGAGACCTCCTCTCTCTCGATCAGAGAAGAAATCATGGTCAGTATCGAATCCGACGGCTAGGAAACTGACCTTCACAAGAGACATCCCTAAGGGCGTGTCAGTTAGTCCAATTGCTCCCCGACCTCTACATGCTGCTTCTGGAGAGTCGAGTGGTTGTGTGCCTCCCCCGAGGATAAACACCCCTCAACCCTCGAAAGAGCTAGAAGACATCTTGGATGAGGATCCCCTATATGCCAAGGTCATGACCTACTTGGGGGATCTTGCAGGCGAGGTGCTGCATTCGAGTGACCCATGGCTATCTCTTAGCCAGTTAAAAGCCCTCATGAAGGAAAATCGCGAGAAGCTTGGGTTTAACCTTGAGGATCTGTGGTCCACTTGGTGGAATCAAGTGAAGGCTGGGGAAATGTTCTCTATGGACGACCGCCAAGCGGAAGTCATGGAGCAGTGGTGCCACCGCGTGTGGGATTTTAGCAATAACTTCATCTCACAAATCCCCTCTCCGAAGTTGGAGGTGGCCTCGGTGACTAACATTGTTCCTTACAATGCTCTTGTTACTCATGCTGGTGGTTGGATTGAGGACCCTCCGGTGCAAGGAAGCGAGTGGGATGCTTTGCCCAAGGGAAGGACTAAGAAGTTGGCGCAAGCGGCCAACCTCATCAAAGTGGCGACCAAGGCCATGGAGGTGGTCAACCTTGAAGACTCTAAGGATGAGAGCGAGGACGACGCTCCTGCTAGGTCTGAGGGCTCTCCCAGTTGGAATGGGTATCACTTCAGTGATGATGAGGGGAATATGGTGATTCCATCACCGGAATACAACCCTACTTGTGCATCACCGGAGTATAACCCGACCACCCCTGAGTATGCCAAGTTCAAGACTGATTTCGGTCCCTTTGGTCCGTGAAGCTAAAAGTATCCCCTATGTGAGGATTTTATCTATCTATGTTTATCGTTGCTTATCATGTTGTCTTTTCATTTCATTTTTGAATTTCGTTTGCTTTATGTATATATGCAAAGTGTAAATTAAAGTATTGATGAAAAGAAATGTTGCTTTTGGTTCAGGTAGACACCTAAAAATGTCTCCCCAAAACCAAACCCGATGATGAACAACATTTCACCGCCATTATTGGTCGGGTTGAGTATTTAATATTGGAGTGCTTAAATCCATATTTCCATTTCATAAACCAACCCAACTTCTAGCCCATTTCCCCAAACCACAACTTATTTCCTCTTTTCGTGCCTTTAAACCCAAAATAATTCATTTCGTGTCCTTTAAAATCATTCATTTCATGTTCTCTTTATAAAAACGTTTAATTCAGTTTATTTTGGTCCATAATATGGGTCCAATTATTTAATAATTGGATGGGGCTTGAAAATAGCTTTCCAACGATATATTATAAGCTCAAATCCGAGTTATAACGAATAAGTTATGACCAAAATATTAAACTAAGCCCAAACCGAACCTAAGCCCACCTTACCTACGACCACATGATCATGTGGAGGGTCAAAATTATTTAATCCCATTCCTAAACCAATTAGGATTAATTAGAAGCTTCTATAAGTTTCTAAAAGATCCTAATTATCCGGTTTAAAAAGATAAGATTAAAGAGTTTGAAATTGAATAAAACTCCTTTTTTTTTAAGTCCTAATTCTATCCGAATTGAAAGACATTCAAAGATAGACAGATATTATTTTCGTGCCTCATATTTTTTATATAAATTTTATATGGTTGGATATCCCTTGAAATTATATTTCCAATGATATATTATAATATCAATTCTGAGCTATAACGGAAAAGATATGAATAAAATGTCAAACTCTATCCAAAACTGACACCATCTCACTATTTCGGCCATATCTTTTATTCTATAAAATATTTTAATCTGATTCTAATTGGGTTAGAAAGTAGACTTCAAGAGCTTTCCAACTATATTTTATTCATTTTATTATGATTTCTTGATCAAAATATATGATAAAAACAAAAACCTCAAAAATTGCTGTCTATCGAGTTTTATTTCGATTTAATTCGGATCTTATCTTAATTCTTCGACCCTTCTTTTTTTTCTCTATAAATAGAGGTCATATCACCCTTTTCCAATAAAAAATAATCTTGAGCATCAAATAATTCTCTTCTCTCTCTTTAGCCTAAACACTAACCACCCTATTCTCTCAAAATACTTCCCCTAAGCACTCAAGGAGTCCATACTTTACCTGAAGTTCTATACTTAAACCAAGGCCTGAAGGGTATAATTAATTGAGGGTTTGGACCAAATCAAATCTACCTTTACTTAATTTATTTTAATTTGATTTATATATTGAAGTTATTAAAGGTTTATTCATGATGTAGCAATTCAAGGAAACGCGGAAAGTGAGTAATTGATTCACTTAATTACTCTTATTTTTATTCTTGTTGCTAGTATCATGATTAGGGTTATTTTATATTTGATTTGACTAACGCTATTATTATTAAATTGCTTCCAATACTAATGTTTATTCTATTGTTATAATGATCACCACATTGCATGTTTAAAGGGAATATGTAATTGAAAATCACGCCTAATAAGATAATTTGGACAACCGGTTTAGGTTCCTTTTTAATCTTGTTATTTAATTCAATTGATCACAAATATTTTAGAATTATATGTTGCATTAATATTAAACCAATTTAGCTTAATAATAGTTTGGAGCAAATTGAATATTTTGTTTGTATGCCTTTGAGATCGCAGGAATCACTTTTCACTATAAGAATCGAGTAGAGGCCAATACGGGCGAATGTGACTCCATGACTCACTTCGTACCATCATCCCCAATCCTCCTTTCGTGGTTCCGAACCATATGGAGTTAGTAATCTCATGGATTATGAATGGGGTGTAACCTTCACGGGTCAATCGTTGTTGTCTATCGTTGTCCCTTTATTGTGGTTGCCTTTTATGATCCGTGAATGGTTTACAAGTTCCTTAAAAAACTTGTTGGCGGCTCCCTACTTTCCTTGTCCCTAATTGTGTCCCTTATCGTATTATGTCAATTCCCACTTCCTATGAGTGCCAAGCATATTCACAACATGCTTTTAACGTAGGCGCACTTCGAACGACGCCTACAGTTCATTACATTGCTTGTTTCAAAAGTCACGGTGTGTTATGCGATAACACACTAGCTTAATCGATGTATTGATTTTAATCCGGAAGTGCGCACAAGGTGCCACTCCACTCAAAAAAACTGACTTGAAACAATGCGAGTGTAAATATTGTGGAAGGTGGGTGGTAAGTCCTTAGTAGCAATAAGGTTCCTTGTGAATCACACTTAAACTTTTGAGAATTCCAACCGGAATAGGGACATCCTACAAAGGTTGGCAGTTAAACTGGGGGTTACGCCCGATTCTTAAAGTATAAGTGGGGATGTCGAAGGAATGATGCTAATGATGAGGCAAGACCATTCCCAATGGAATCCATTGGCAGACTTGTTAAACTTTGCAAACTTAGCTTGGAACGGTGAGCAAGCTAAGGAAAGCAACGAAAAGTCCCATGTGGTTGGGCATATGGTCGTTGAGTACCATGTCAATCCGAAGGTCAAAGTTCCGAGACAAACCATGGGAACCTCTTAGTGCAAGAGGAAGGATGCCAGTGAGCATCCTCGCAACTAAGGCGTTGCGCTCATGCTAGAATTAGAGTCTAAGGCATTGTGAGAGTGACTCTCATGCCTGACCTTTCGGATCACCCTTGCGAAGGGTTGTGTATGGGGAAACCATAAATTGGGCAAGAAAGTTTGGGGTACGTGGTACCATTTCTTGGCTCAAGGGCTGTGTACGTAAATGAAATTATGCCAAGAGTGTCACTCTTGTGCCTAAGTAATTATCATCGATGCACCATAAAGCCCAGATCAAAGGTGAGGGTCCCCTTTGATGACCTAAAAGGGTCAGTGGCACCTAGGTTGAACCTAAGGCTAACCAAAGAAGCAAGCTGAGCAGCTTGTGCGCTCAATGCCGAGGTAAGAGCATTGGGGTGAACAAAGTTCGAATCCTTCGAATGATGCTATGAGGGGAATATCGTGATCTAGGTAAGTTTGAGCCTTTGATTTTCTTTCCAAACTTAGTGGGCTAGTAGAATCGAACTGTGGTGGAATGCCTCGAGCGTCACTCAAAACAACCCTATTGCTGGTACTATGCAAATCGCCTTGGAAATATGCTCCATGCGTGTGTGATTTGGGATGTCAAGAGAGTGGCCTTGACTACTATCACCCAATATTTGGATGATAAACCGAAGAAAGTTTCTATGATCAGATGGAATGTTCGAGTCATAGTCCATAAAGTTTGAAGAACTAAAAGGACCTTACAACCATGAGCATCATTGTGACTAAATGAGTCTCGTACGAAGGGTCATTTAGAACGTGTTCACAAACTTAGTGGAGTAAGGTGGGACCTTGCTGCCCTTACTTCTCATAAAGAGAAGAGAAAGTTAAGTGAACTCAACCAAAGAGATTATACCATGGTAAAGAAATCACTCAGGGAATGAGTCGGTCTATGGACCAGCAATCAATGCGATTGGTTGCGAGGCTGTTGGGGAGAAATGACGATTGCTTCCAACTGAGCCGAGGTTAGCAAAGGCTAACAGAAGTCTTGGTGATAGAGCTTGCATGTGGATCCCTGGGCACATGAGCACTTCCAAGCGAGTGAATGGCAAGAGTATGTCGTCACTCCATCCATTAAGGTGTTTACCCGAGCGAGGGGTGACCTTTGGGAGAGATGCGAATCATCTCAAAATAAGCTTCGTGGGAGGGAGCAACCCTATGAGATTGCACTCGGAAGAAAAGAGAGCAAGTCCAAAATGTTCCGTGCCGGCTTTTAAAAGGAATTTTGGACGAGGGTAATGTAAATGGATCTATGATGTTGCCTAGTAGACGTTGGTGCTACGAGGTAGCCCAACTGGGTGTCAAGAAGGCTAGGCGTGCGAGGCACGGCCAATCCCAAGTAGGGGAAGGTCATGATCCAAGGAAGATACTAGGAAGTATCATAAAGTATCATCGAAGTTAGCGATGTGACTAGGCACCTCTAACAAAAGAGACTAAGGGTGAGACCCGGATTGAGTGAAGGCGTTGTGCTTGAAAAGCATAGGTCACGCGGTGATCTACCTTCTCAATCTTTGACGAGTACGTCAAGCTCTTTTGGGTGGGGGAGGTTTGTCACAGTCACTTTTGGGTCGACCTAGACGAGGTCGTCGACCACCCCGCATAGGCGCGCAAGGCCTTCGGAATCCTACTTGCCTATACAAGTAAGTATGCGCTCCGTTTGGGAAGAACGAGCCAAGTGAGGCTAGAGTAGCTCACTACCACATCTAAGGCATGTGAGGTTATCATGGATGACCTCCGGGTGCTTAGACCATGGTGCTAGCAAAGCATCGGTCAGCTAGGTCTTGGGCCTATGGCTAGCTCGCGCGCGCGCGCACTAAAAGATCCTCGGAGTGTTTGGACGAGCAAAACTCCATAACAACCTTTGATACTTATTGAGGGGACTTATTAGAACCCTAATAGATCATACATGGCCTAAGGGCCAAGGTTGGGTTTAAGGATCGGACCTGAGAGTCCATTATTGTGTTACTGCCAGTTGGGTGTTCACTAGTATTTCAAGGCCAGAGCAAAATAAAGCTCTTTAGGGGGCGAGTGTTCACTCAAGGGTCAGGGGCTGACCTAAGGGTGGCCTTAGGGCTAGGGGCCTTGGGCATGGTCTTGGCTTAGGATAGCCTATGGAGACAATAGCACACTTGGATGGCTATGGTGGACACTCAATAGGACAAACCGACTCGGTAGTCCCGGCTAGGATAGATATGGGCTGACTAACGAAGGTTGAGGGCTTAGTACGGTGCATTCTTGCTAGTGGTGCGTGGTTTGACTAAGGGATTCTCTTGTAATCATGTTAGGGTGTCTCTATGGTGGTAACCATAGTGACTCTGGCATGGAGGAACGAGTGCGGCCCGGGTCAACGATGTCTTTGGTGCCTTCGACGAAACCATGGACTTGCGTGGCCACATGATCGATGCTAAGGAAGGACCTTGGCTTATAGGTGGTCTAACCAAAGCTCTCCTTAGTGGATTACTTATAGTAGGGACTCCTTGACGGTTATGCCTAGTCATCATGATGGCATGCAGTTGCCTTAAATCCAGGGATTGGCTGAGTAGTGGGGGATGGTGGGCGGTTATACGAGGTAACCACCCACGTTGTACCACTCTCCCTAAATTATAGGGACGGTTAGGCTGAGATAGCAAAAGGGCTAAGTAGGGTTCCTAAAATATAGGACCATAACGTTAGTAGGTTGGCCAACGGTTATCTTGACCATGACCTTGACGTGGTCAATTGGGAACGCGGTTAAGCCACACCAGAAGGCGGTTCCTATAAAATAGGAGCAGCCAAGAGTGGTGGGGTGTATCCATGGATGTGGGTAGTTATTCCAAAGGGATAAAGCCACGTCATGTGGAAGTTACCCCACTCACTTAGTGGCCCTTGAAAATAGGAGCACTAAGGGAGTGGGCGCTTACGCTGATCGGGCTGTTACACTGGCCAGGCAGTTGAAGTGCCACATAAGCACATGGGATGTGACGGTTACCAGGCGGTTACAAGATCATGCTGAACGTGGATAACCCCCTTGACTACGAGGACAGGTCCAGATTCATCCAAGTAAGCATCGAAGTAGTGGGTAGTTACAAGATTATGGGTGTAGTGGGCATAGTGGGCAGTTATCCTATCTGACTGGGATGTAGTCAGTGCCTATAATAGGCCAAGACATTCATTTGTTTGGCATCGATTTTTGGGAGTTCTAGAGAGATTCTAGAGAGAGAAACTCTTATAGTTTGTAAGCCACGAAATCAATAAAGTGTTTAAGTCGTTGCTTACCTCTTATCTTGTGTGTATTCCTTCTTTAAGTGTTTAAGTGTTGTAGGCTGGTTTAGACTCGATCTAGACGCCAACACGGGAACCTCTTTGGTCCCTGACTTAGGAAAAACAACTAGTCCACAAATAATCCCGTGACACCAACCCACCGAAACCACCTTTACCTACCACCACTGCCAACCCTAACCACCTTTACCCACCACCACTACCCACCCTAACCACCTTTACCCAACACCACCGCCCACCCTGAAATACCACCAGCCACCTGATGGGCATGCGAACGGTCGTACATTCCACACTCAATCAAACACATTTATTAACAAACACCTTACAAACCAAGCATAATGACAAGTAAGAGTTCGGTCCACAAGGAACAGGATATGATTGCCAAAGATCTTTACACTTAAGCTAGCTCGAAGTCAATTGGTGAATAGGGGTTCGTCAAGAAGACAAACAAACTGTGGTTCTAAATCAATGAATTAAAGATACTAGGGAATGAGATCCGCTCAACCAAGGCAAATAGGCAAACGGGGAGTAAAATAGACAAGATATAGCAAGGACTATATGTAAAATCAACCTCATGCAATTAGAAAACAACTCACACTACTAAACTTAGATTCCTCATTAGTTTAGCAATAGATGATACATAATCAAATTACAATAAGTAATGACGTACTCAATTTACACTTCCATGTCAAATTAGGCATATCATACTATCAAGCTCCTTAGTCAAGGATAGCTAAACCTATCATGAGGAACTAACAAGCAATCTCATATAATCAATTTAATTGCAATACAAACATCAATGCTTCTCCCACATTTGCATAGTTAACCCAAAAAGGTCGAGCTTCACCCAACCCCTAGCAAGAAAACTACTCACAACTCATGTTTATCAACATGCAATCAAGAATTAGGGTTCTAAATACTTCAATAATTGGGGAAAAGTGGTTAACAATTGAAATAACTATCATCCAATAACAAATTACCAAGAACTAAGAAGATTTAAATAACATGCAAATACCAAATGAAATCTGAAATTAAAAGGAAGAAGGTTGGAGAAATTACTAATTGAAGCTTCAAATGTTGAATACAAATTGCCCAACTTTGAGAATAATTCTTGAATTTCACTAATACAATGATTTGATTTGATGAAAACTAAGCTAAATTAATCCTAAGGAATGTTTCAAACTAAGAGAGGTTTCTGAAAACTAGGCTACTGTCCTGCTTCTCCCGTCCTCCTTTTTAAACGATCTCAAAAGGACCTTAAATAGTCCGTACAAAATTGGCTGAGATCGGGAAAAGGTCCGACCGAACTCTGGGTAAGTTCGGTTGGACTCAGGGTAGGTTCGGTCGAACCCTGTGTAGGTTCGACCGAACCTCCCTGATCCTTGTTTGGTCGAACTTTTGAGGTTCGACCTCTCCTGCAAAATTGCTGAAAACAGGTTTGACACTGCCTTCACTACACCCTGGAGGTTCGGTCGAACTTTTGAAAAGTTTGACCACACCAAGGTTTGACCGGACCTTTCAGAGGTTCGGCCACACCTCCTCTTGCACTTCCTTTTCTTGCTTCCTCTCCTTCCCTTTTGCTCCTCTTGCCTTTGTCCATGGCTTCCATGCTTGGCCAAGGGGCCTCCCACCGTGCATAGGACCGTCACGGAACCTGCAGAAGATACCAAAGTTTACGAGAGCATGGGGATGATAAAATAATGCATAAAGATTATCAAAATAAGCATTACTTTTCATCAACACAAAAAGAAGCCATAAGAGGATAATGAGGTGGAAAAACCTAAGAAAAATAAGAGGAAAAAGACCTAAATACTACCCCTAAGAGTGACATAAATGTCACTCATCAAACTCCCCCACGCTAAGCCTTTGCTCGCCCTCGAGCAAAGCAAAGGAAGAAGAACAAGGGAGAAATAATTAGTTATTCAAACATGCAAGGAACAAAAGAAAAACCGAAATTTCTTTTAGCAAAAGCAACAAGCCATTTAAACCCCAAGGTCGCCGATGAGGACGAGTTGTGATCTCGTGAGGGTTTCCAGAGAGCATACCCCACAACTCTTACAAAATTGCGTTCAAGACAAACCAAAGAACAAGGGAAAAAGAAACAACAAATCCAACACAAATCATAGCCAAATCGAGCTTTTGGAGATAACAAACATGAATGAGTGTCAAACTTTCTGAGTAGTAGAAGTGAGCATGCAAGGGGATGCCGAAAGTTGATTGAAGGATAAGCTATGCTAAGCATAGAGAACTCAAACATGCACCACTCCCCCCGCATTCCATACAATCTTACCGCGTTCCCTCATCTAGATTCAAATCCGCCCTTGGAGATAGCATCAAGTGACTCCTCGAAGGAGCCGGAACAAAGATAAAACACTGCAAAATAGGGGAACCCGACATCTCACCAAGTCATGCCTTCTCCATATGCTTGAGTTCCAGCTCCCTCCACCGATTAGTGACTCAACCAACCTAGGTCAACAGGGCATTGAAAGGGTTATAACGATGGCTAGGGGGGTAAGGGTGTGGAGGAATTTGGAAATTGGTGCTTAGCCTAACCGTGAAGCAAAGGGTGATCAAGCCTCTTTTTCAAAATCAATCATCAACCAATTTTCAAACTACGTTGCCACAATCTTGAACTATAATGCCAAACACTTTTGAGCTTTCGCTTCCCTCTTACATCTTCATTCATCAACCCTTCGTTTGTCACATTCTCTCTTTTTTTTTTTTTTTTTTTTTTAGCTTCAAAGGCTTTTTCTAGGATTTACATTTGCTTTTTCTTGAACAAATATTCACAAAAACACTGCTTCACTTTCCAAGTAGAACCATTCCCTTCCAAATTTCAAATCAAAACTACAATAAGCCCTCATGGCTTGAGCTTCACGATTCTAAGGGTGAAAGTAAAACAAAAGGGCCATGGGCTTGCAATGTGCTATAATCAAGGAGGGGAAGATTCAACATGGTAAGGGCAAATGCAACCCAAAAATACAAAAGAAAAAAAAAACTAATACTAGAAAACAAAAATAGTCACCGAATGAAGAATGCCTTTGTCATTCGTAGGTTAGTTCGGTCTCGATCTCGGGAGCCAGACGCCAAGTTCTAGATCTAAGCATGCCTTGGTGAGGATCCTACGCCGCTCATACAAGTAATGTTGGAGGCTTGAACAATAAAGCTCACATCGGGTTACAAAAACCATCTCTAGGGCTTCAAATCCCCTAATGAGAGCAACACCTTCTTACCACAAACGAGTGAATTTGGGTTCGATGGGCCTAACGAGTTCTAGAACAACTACCTTAGCATGAACATGTCCCAGAGTCAACCAATGGCAATCCCGAAGCATGCAAACTTATAACACTCAAGAAGAAAAGCATTCAAACACACGAGTCAACATTATTATGCTCGAAATGAAAATGAAACAACTAAGCTTTTCGTGGTTTGCCATGAATAAAAAGGAAAATCTTTTTCACCCCCTTTTTTTTTTTTTTTTAATGCAAGGAGTACAAGAGAGATAAGAGGCTAGTAAACATATAATTCTCAATCGACAAACAAAGATCGTTCGGCATCAATACCAACGATCACCAGATTCCGAGGAATCAAATGCAAACAACCTCGAACAATCAACTCCATTCTAGTCTAAACTAACTATGCACACAAGGAAAAAAAAATAAAGGAAAGTAGGGAAAGATCTCACCAAGTGCTGCTTGAAATAGAACACAAGGCAAAATTGCGATCTCACCAAGGTTTCCGGAGCTTGAGTTTCTCCTTATCCCATCATTTTGTGCTTCCGTTTTCAAGCTACAAGGAAAGTGAGCCAAAAGAAAAGAAACACTACAACTATACAAAGAAAAGTTAGTGAACAAAAGGAAAAGACTAGAATTATAAACAAAAGAAAAAAAAAATTGACAAAAAGCTATCTACAAAATTTGGATTTTGGGATTTGGATTTTGGGATCAAGAGAGAAGAGGGAAAAACAACTTCAAATTTTATTTTTTTTTATTTTTTTTTTTTAATGGTTCATAACATCATCATCATAAGAATATTACCAACCAAAAATCATCTCTAACTACAATAAATTCATTATCCGTGATGGTTCTCCATATGCACAAGCTACCATCCTACCACACTACCCTCCTATGTACACTTCAACCAAAAGGAACATCCTCCCCCACGCTAGTCTTTTGCACGTCTCGAGCAAAAGGAATAGGCATGAAAGTCCGGGGGGGAAAATGGAGGGAGAGAACCCTCATTGGGGGTTTCTATCCTCCCGTTCCTTAGGGGGTTCATGAAATCAAACCCCGGGCGATCCATGGATGGATGGAAAGGTTGGTTAAAGTGCTCATAGGGCCACCCTTGGGTACCCCAACCACCATCAAAAGGATTCGGGGTTGATGGACTTGCCGGATCATAGGCGTAGTCGCACCCACCCGGCCGATAAGGGTTGTATGGTGGGGTACCAACACGTTGGGATGGGTCGATAGGACCTTCCCAATAAGCATAGGTGTTGGGGGAGGGGTTGTTAGGGTCATAGGTGCCCCAATGTAGAACTGGGCCCTCTTGAGGCGGGTGGTAGGGATAGTTAACATAGGGTGTTTGAACGCCCGCTTGCACAAGACTATCATAGTTCATCCTTGCGTAGTACCCCCATTGTTCAATAGAAGCCTGATTATCAAAACGAATACCATCGAGGGTACTACGCAGGGCACTCATATCAAAAGGAGAAGAGGAAGAAGAAGAAGATGTCTCACCTCCCCCACTAGGGGGGGGGGAAATTATGCTCCACTTGGTAGACCGGTTGAGGGTGAGGGATTGCACCGCGGGCTTGTTTTTTCCTTAATTCATTGGGGATGAATTTTCGCGCAATCTTCCACCTTAGCGGGTTGGAAAGGTCTACCGAAGTGTGAGGAGGATCCGGGAGGACACACCATTCTTCTCCATTATCTACCAAGAGGATAAATTTGCGATTCTGGGTGGAGTAGTTGATGAAGCGTTGGTTGCGGAGAGCAACAATAGAAAGAGCATAAGGAGGGTAGCCGACGGCCTCTTCTTCTTTGTTTTGGAGCACATGGGGGAGCAAATCAATCTGGTCCTTGTAAGCTCCACCATTCAAAGAAAGGGCAATGAGGGTGATCATGCCCCCCATGTGTATCTCATCACCAAGCCGCCCATCTCGAGTGTCCAACAATCTCGAGATAAAAGTGGTGGAGCATTTGAACTTTAAACGTTGAGGATTGTCGGCCAAGAAAAGGCAAGCTACCTCATCTTTCACCATAGAGCCGAGGTTTGCCTTGAAGAATACGGCATACTGAAGGAGCCGGGAAAAGTATCTCAAAGCAATATGGATGATGTTGTTGACCTTTGCGGTGTTAGTGCGAAAGATGGGCTTGGTGGAGATGCTCTGCCACCATTCTTGTTCATTATAGGGAATGCGACACATTGAGGTCATATCGGAAGGCCGATGCATCCCGGTTGCTTGCCAATGGAAGATCTCATTGAGCTCACTCTCGGATAGGGAATGGTCTTCGTTGAACATACGAAAGTGAAGAATAATTTGAGATTCATTCCCTTCATCATCTTCTTCAATGACTTCCTTGCGGAGGGAAGCAAGGAACTCCAATGTGACGCGCTCATAGGTGTGAGCGTGGAGGTCAATGAACTCGCCCCAACCAAAGTTTTGTGCGAGCCGGACTACTTCATCCATGATGCCAAGCTTTCTTAAGGTGTTCCCGCAGAAGAACCTTGTAGAACGAATGGGACGGTCTATGAGGGTTTTATAGACATCCCAAAAGTGTTTGTTTGGAGCGATGATGCCATGATCATAGATGCCGGGTGGAGGAGGAAAACTTGACGATGAAGATTCACCCGTCCTCTTCCTCTTGGACTTGCTTTTGCCAAAAAGATGCATTGTGAATCTACAAAAATCGCCAAGAATTAACATTAGGAAGATTCAAGCCAAAAGGGGGCACAAGAAGCTCGTCGAGATTAAAAGTGTGTGCAATGAGAGTAAAAGCCATGAGTTGTGAAATAGATGTAGACGGTAGCAACAATACAATTCAAGGCATTAATGGACACTTATAAACCAAGGCATGAGCTAAAAATCCTATGGCAATCGAATGCAAATCCTAAGAAAACCTAGGCGAAAATGGGCATGACGTCCCCTAAAATTCATGAAATCCACTCAAAACTCATCGAAATCAAACCGAGAACAATGAGTAATAGCCACAAAATTCCATCCAACTCAAGAATTTCTCAATCAAAATGTAGCATGAACAACCTAGTGAAAGATTAACACATTCAAGCAAACAAATTGAAATCATGAAAACCCAAGTCATACATGCATATTCATCATGAAACAAGTTCTATTAACAACAACCAACCAATTACAACAAGGAAATCCCAATAACCATTTAAATCAGACAAGCCATGACTAACAATATCAATTATACCACATTTCATACTTGAACATGTAAAACATGGTAAAACAAAGAGAAATTGAAGAAATGAGCTTGCAAAAGCTAGAATAACCATACCACAATTGATTGGAAGTAAGTAGAAATCAAGAAGTTTCAAGTCACTCAAAAACCCTAGAAATTGGGGAAAATTTAAGGAGTGATTTTTATGGGAGGTTGTAGGAATTGAGTAGTGGATGTAAATGAAGTGAGGAGAAAAAGATAGGAGTGATTTTTATGGAGATTTGAGGTTGAAGGAGGGGTGACTATGGAGTATTAGGGTGAGAAGGAGAAGAAAAGGGAGAGGGAGAGCCGAATGTAAGAAGTAAGAGTGAGAAAGCAGCGGCTCAAGTCTATTAAATCTGGGCAAGATCGAAAAAGGTTCGGTCGGACCTTACGAGGTTCGGTCGGACCATAATAAGTTCGACCAAACTTTTTAAAAGTTCGGTCGAACATTTGGATTTTCCAGAAACTGCCAGAATTCAGCCTAATTTGATTTCCAGAACAGGAGCGGCCGAACTTTCTGAAGGTTCGGTCGGACCAGCATAGGTTCGACCAAACTTATGAAAAGTTCGGTCGAACTCTTTGATTTTCCAGAATTCGACAGTTTTTAGCCCATTTTGAGTTCTAGGGGAGGAGCGGCCGAACTCTTGGGTGGTTCGGTCAAACTTTTGCAAAGTTCGGCCGAACCTTGCTGCAGTTTGGTCGAACACCCCTAAATCCCTCTATCTGAAAATTTGCACAAAACTTCCCCTCAAGACACACTAAAATACAACACAATCATGCCTAAGGTATATGGAAAATGCATTCCTTTTTAAGGCAAGACAAACAAGAATACCAACACAAACCAAATACACGCAAAACCATCAATCCAAAGTTGTGAAAGAAGAAAAGAAAACATCAAGCAAATAGAATAGAGGAGGGTTAGAAACTCGGGTTGCCTCCCGGAAGCGCTTCTTTAACGTCACTAGCTTGACGTACTTCACACATTCAAGAGATGAGACTGCATTGCATTGACTCAATCAAACCAACATGAGCATCCTCATAATAAAGCTTGAGGCGATGCCCATTGACCTTGAATGACCTCGATCCATCCAAATCATTTAGCTCAACTGCTCCATGGGGGAACACCTCCTTAACGGTGAATGGACCACTCCACCTTGACATGAGCTTTCCGGGAAACATTTTCATCCTTGAATTGTAAAGCAACACCTTATCTCCAACATTGAAGGTCTTCTTTTCAATTTGCCGGTCGTGCCACTCCTTTGACCGGGTTTTGTACAAGCTTGCACAATCATAAGCATCCATCCGTAGTTCCTCTAACTCATGCAAGTCTAGCCACCTTTGTTCACCCGCACTCGCCAAATCAAAGTTGATCTTTTTGATAGCCCATTGAGCACGGTGTTCAAGTTCAACCGGAAGGTGACAAGACTTACCATATACAAGCCGGTAAGGGGTAGTGCCGATGGGGGTTTTGAAAGCGGTTCTATAGGCCCAAAGGGCATCATCTAGCTTGTCCGACCAATCTTTCCTATTCCTAGCCACTGTTTTCTCAAGAATTACCTTGATTTGGCGATTGGAAACCTCCGCTTGCCCACTTGTTTGTGGGTGATAAGTCGTGCCAAAGCGTTGATGGACCCCATTCTTTCTCAGCATCTTTTGAAACACATTATGAATAAAATGAGAACCATTATCGCTAACCACTGCTCTAGGGATCCCAAATCTTGGAAATATCACCTTTTTGAACATCTTCATCACTACCTTGTGGTCATTAGTTGGGGAGGCAATGGCTTCAACCCATTTAGAAACATAATCAACCGCCACAAGGATGTATTGATTTCCATTAGATGAGGGAAAAGGTCCCATGAAATCAATGCCCCACACATCAAACACCTCAAGTTCAAGAATCGGTTGTTGAGGCATTTCATTTCTCTTCGAAACATTACCGGTTCTTTGGCAAGAGTCACATGTTTTCAAAAATCCCCATGAATCTTTGAAGATTTGAGGCCACCATAACCCGCTTTGTAATAATTTGAAGGTTGTTTTGTTGGCACCCATGTGCCCTCCACAAGGATCGGAGTGGCACATCTTCAAAACGCTCTTCACTTCATCATTTGGCACACATCTACGGAGTAAACCATCTACTCCTCTTTTGAAAAGGATCGGATCATCCCATATGTAATGCCTTGCTTCCCTTTTCAACTTCTTCTTCTGGTTCCTTAAAGCATTTGGGGGAAACTCCCCACAAGCCAAATAGTTCACCAAATCCGCAAACCAAGGAAGATCTTTCTCGGCCAACAAGTAAAGCACATCATCTTTTAACTCATCACAAATTGGGACCCCACCGTCATTATCTTGCACGTTCTCTAACCGGGATAGATGATCCGCAACCACATTTTCGGCCCCCTTTTTGTCCCGAATCTCTACATCGAATTGTTGAAGTGATAGCACCCAACGAAGAAGACGAGGCTTGGACTCTTTCTTTTCCACAAGGTACCTAATAGCCGCATGATCAGTGTAGACAATAGTTTTGGAACCAATGAGGTAGTTCCAAAACTTCTCAAAAGCATGAACCACGACAAGAAATTCTTTCTCTGTTGTGGTGTAGTTCCGTTGAGCTTCATTCAAGGTCTTAGACATGTAGTAAATCACGTGAATCCTCTTCTCTACCCTTTGCCCCAATACACCTCCAATCGCAACATCACTTGCATCGCACATAAGCTCAAATGGCAAATCCCATCTTGGCCCTTGCACAATTGGAGTTGAGATTAAAGCCTCCTTTAATTTGTTGAAAGCTTGGAGACACTCTTCATCAAAAATAAAGATGGCATCTTTTTGAAGAAGAGCATTTAGGGGTCTAGCAATTTGTGAGAAATCCTTGATGAATCTCCAATAGAACCCGGCATGCCCCAAAAATGACCTTACTCCTCTCACATTGATTGGTGGGGGAAGCTTTTCTATCACTTCAACTTTGGCCTTGTCAACCTCAATCCCTTTGTTTGAAATCTTGTGACCAAGGACAATTCCCTCTTCCACCATAAAGTGGCATTTCTCCCAATTCAAAACCAAATTGACCTTCTCACATCTTGTCAAGCACCTGCCCAAGTTGGACAAATAATCCTCGAACGAAAGGCCCCCTACCGAGAAATCATCCATGAAAACTTCCATTTCGGCTTCAAGCATGTCCCCAAAAATACTCATCATGCATCTTTGGAAGGTTGCCGGTGCGTTGCAAAGCCCGAAGGGCATCCTCCTGTATGCAAAGGTTCCATAGGGACAAGTAAAAGTTGTTTTCTCTTGGTCATCCGGGTTTATAGGGATTTGAAAGAAACCCGAATAACCATCAAGAAAGCAATAATACTTGTGCTTGGTTAGTCTTTCAAGCATTTGGTCGATAAAAGGGAGAGGAAAATGATCCTTGTTGGTGGATGCATTTAGACGTCTATAGTCTATGCACATCCTCCAACCAGTCACCGTTCTAGTTGAAATGAGATTACCATTCTCATTTTCAACTACGGTCATTCCTCCCTTTTTAGGGACCACATGAACGGGGGAAACCCATCTAGAACTCGAAATGGGGAAGATGATGCCGGCATCAAGGAGTTTGGTGATTTCCTTCTTCACCACCTCCCCCATTTGAGGATTGAGTTTCCTTTGCCTCTCAATGGAAGGCTTAGCACCCTCCTCAAGTGTTATGTGGTGCATACATAAAGCGGGGCTAATACCTTTGAGGTTATCTATGGTATAGCCTAAAGCACCTTGGTGATCTCTCAAAACACCACATAACATTTGAGTTTGGCACTCGTTCAAAGAAGAATTCACAATAACCGGAAAAGTTGAATTGGGGCCCAGAAACTCATACCTTAGGTGTGATGGTAGAGGTTTCAACTCTACCATTGGAACACCCTTACCTTCTGTTGAGATAGCTACTTCTAATGCATCATGTGTTGTGATTCCCATGCACACTTGCTCATTGCTTGATTCCGTACTTCCTTCAAGCATCTCTTCATACAATGCCATCACTTTGCTTTGGTCACCTATCTTTTCCTTGTTCAAAAGGACATTCTCAAGGGCATCGTTAGTAGTGAGCAAGTGTTCATGCATAGAAGTTACAATAGAATCAATAGTATCAATCATCATGCAATTATCAAGACTAGAGCTTGGATATTTCATGCTCTCATTCAAATCAAATTCTATCACCTCATCTCCTACTTTTAGTGAAATTTTAGCACTTTGAACATCTATTAAAGCACCCGAAGTAGCAAGAAAAGGTCTTCCTAGAATTATTGGAATGTTAACATCTTCATCCATCTCTAACACAACAAAATCCACCGGGATTACAAACTTCCCCACCCTTAGAGGAACATCCTCTACCTTACCCTTTGGGAATTTAATAGAGCGATCGGCCAATTGAAGGGTGATGTTGGTGGGTAGAAGTTCCCCTATCCCAAGTCTTTGGTATACCGAGTATGGCATTAGACTAACACTAGCCCCTAGGTCACACAAAGCATTATCAATTTGCATCTTGTATATTGCACATGGGATAGAAAAGTTACCGGGATCTTTTAACTTTGGTGGCATCTTATTCATGATAATAGCACTACAATTCTCGGTGAGATTCACCGTTTCCACCACATCACACTTTCTCCTTCCACTCAAAATATCTTTTAAAAACCTAGCATAGTTAGGCATTTGCTTGATAGCATCGGTAAAAGGGATTGAAAGGTGAATTTGCTTCAGTGTTTCAAGGAATTTTCCGAATTGCACATCTAATTTGTGTCTCACAAATTTATGGGTATATGGAAGTCTTTGCAATTGTTTGGTTTCTTTTTCACTCTCTTTTTCTCTTCTCTCTTTCTCAAATTCTTTTTCTTTCTCACATTCTTTCTCCTTTTCATTCTCATGGTTTTGCTCTCTCTCTTGTTCAAAATCGCTTTTAAAGGGAGGCTCACTCATGTTCACTTTCTCATTGTTTTCCTTAGGGACTCTCTCTTCCAACACTTTCCCACTCCTAGTTGATATAGCATTCACCGGTTTCTTGGGGTCAAGTCCTTGGGGTGGAAGTTTAGAAGTGCTAGCTCCCTCTTTTAAAGCATTGGCCAATTGAGAAATTTGTGTTTCAAGCATTTTGTTATGGGTCATTACTTCACTAAATTTCTTTTCACTTGAGGCCATGAAAGAATTGAACATTTTAGTTTGATTTTCCATCATTTCCTCCAAGCTAGACCTACTATGTGGTGCTTGTGCATAGTGGTTGTCTTGGGAAGCCCTATTACCTCTAGCATTCGAATTGGACGTATTTTGATTAGAAGAAACTCTATTATTATTGTTGTTCCAATTGTTCCGATTATTAGAGTTTCCCCCTTGGTGAAATTGCCCTTGATTCCCATAGTTTCCTTGATTATTATGATTATGGTTACCGTAATCACCTTGTTGGTTGTAGTTACCTTGGGGATTTTGGTCCCTTTGGTTCCTACTTCCCCATTGATTTTGATTATGGTAATCGTAATCATTTCCTCTTTGGTTATAGGAATTCCCCCCTTGTTCTCTTCTATTTGGTGGTAAGTATCTTTGATTGTCATTCCTATGTCTATTATCATAAGACAAGGCATTGACTTGTTCATTTTCATTTTCATTACCATCTTCGTATTGGGGTTGGGGTTGGAAATCATAATTACAAGAAGAGGTATCATGGTCATAAGACCCACAATTTTCACAAAACAAACATCCATGAGGCATGTTATTAGAAGTAGAGGGAGAAGAGTTAGAATTCATACCTCTCCCCTTAGATTGGGAGGGATGCTCTTGTGTTGAACTAGAGGTCTCTAGTTTTGCCTTAATGGACGTCATCTCCTTTCCAAGGTTGGCGATTTGGGAGGTCAAATTGTTGATGGCATTAAGATGATCAACGGAGTAAACCGCATTTCCTCCCTTGTTTAGAGAATCTCTCTCTCCTTCTTGCCAATCCATGTGGTGCCTCACCACATCCTCAATTATCTCTATGACTTGCTCCTCCGTCTTGTTCATAATCGGGCTACCCGCTCCTGCATCCAAGCTAGTCTTTCCTTGTGGGCTCAAGCCCCCATAGAAAATTTGAAGCACTTGATATGACGGAATGCCATGATGAGGGCACTCCCTTTGATATTCCTTGTATCGTTCCCATGCTTCATAAATGGTTTCACTAGCTTTTTGACGGAAACCTTGGATCAAAGCTCTTGCCTCGGCCGTCTTCTTTTGGGAATAGAATCTTCCTAAGAAAGCCGTGGTGACCTCGTCCCAAGTTCTCAAGGAGTTAGGCCTCACCTCCTTCTCAAGCCATTCAAGAGCTCTTCTTATCAAAGAAAAAGGAAACAACTTTAGTCTCACAAAATCTTGAGTTACCCCATTTACCTTGATCGTGTTACAATATTTTTCGAACTCGTTCAAGTGTGCAAGAGGGCTCTCATGTTTTGCTCCACTATATTGCCTCCTTTCAATCAAATTAATCATTGCGGGCCGAATCTCGAAGTCATTGGCTTGAGTAACGGGTGGAGCAATGCCGCTTGAAGCTCTATAAGCTCCCGGAGTTCCCAACTCCTTTAAAGGTCTTTGAGGTGGTGGTTCCGCGTCACCCATTTGATCTCGATCCTCCTCGAAATTGGTCTCTCTAGCTGGGGGAGTAGTAAATGGCCTAGAACCGGCTCTTTTTCTCCTTCTATAAGTTTGCTCAATCTCGGGATCGTAAGGTACCAAGATCCTGTTATGAGTTCTGCGCATACACTCTCAACAAACGCAATTATTACCAAGGCTACAAGTGTAGCCAAAAAGAGACAATCTTTTTGAAATTTTTTTATGGTGAACTAGACTCAAGTAATCAATTAGCTATCAACAACACCGTTCCCCGGCAACGGCGCCATTTTGATGGGCGTGCGAACGGTCGTACATTCCACACTCAATCAAACACATTTATTAACAAACACCTTACAAACCAAGCATAATGACAAGTAAGAGTTCGGTCCACAAGGAACAGGATATTATTGCCAAAGATCTTTACAATTAAGCTAGCTCGAAGTCAATTGGTGAATAGGGGTTCGTCAAGAAGACAAACAAACTATGGTTCTAAATCAATGAATTAAAGATACTAGGGAATGAGATCCGCTCAACCAAGGCAAATAGGCAAACGGGGAGTAAAATAGACAAGATATAGCAAGGACTATATGTAAAATCAACCTCATGCAATTAGAAAACAACTCACACTACTAAACTTAGATTCCTCATTAGTTTAGCAATAGATGATACATAATCAAATTACAATAAGTAATGACGTACTCAATTTACACTTCCATGTCAAATTAGGCATATCATACTATCAAGCTCCTTAGTTAAGGGTAGCTAAACCTATCATGAGGAACTAACAAGCAATCTCATATAATCAATTTAATTGCAATACAAACATCAATGCTTCTCCCACATTTGCATAGTTAACCCAAAAAGGTCGAGCTTCACCCAACCCCTAGCAGGAAAACTACTCACAACTCATGTTTATCAACATGCAATCAAGAATTAGGGTTCTAAATACTTCAATAATTGGGGAAAAGTGGTTAACAATTGAAATAACTATCATCCAATAACAAATTACCAAGAACTAAGAAGATTTAAATAACATGCAAATACCAAATGAAATCTGAAATTAAAAGGAAGAAGGTTGGAGAAATTACTAATTGAAGCTTCAAATGTTGAATACAAATTGCCCAACTTTGAGAATAATTCTTGAATTTCACTAATACAATGATTTGATTTGATGAAAACTAAACTAAATTAATCCTAAGGAATGTTTCAAACTAAGAGAGGTTTCTGAAAACTAGGCTATTGTCCTGCTTCTCCCGTCCTCCTTTTTAAACGATCTCAAAAGGACCTTAAATAGTCCGTACAAAATTGGCAGAGATCGGGAAAAGGTCCGACCGAACTCTGGGTAAGTTCGGTCGGACTCAGGGTAGGTTCGGTCGAACCCTGTGTAGGTTCGACCGAACCTCCCTGATCCTTGTTTGGTCGAACTTTTGAGGTTCGACCTCTCCTGCAAAATTGCTGAAAACAGGTTTGACACTGCCTTCACTGCACCCTGGAGGTTCGGTCGAACTTTTGAAAAGTTTGACCACACCAAGGTTCGACCGGACCTTTCAGAGGTTCGGCCACACCTCCTCTTGCACTTCCTTTTCTTGCTTCCTCTCCTTCCCTTTTGCTCCTCTTGCCTTTGTCCATGGCTTCCATGCTTGGCCAAGGGGCCTCCCACCGTGCATAGGACCGTCACGGAACCTGCAGAAGATACCAAAGTTCACGAGAGCATGGGGATGATAAAATAATGCATAAAGATTATCAAAATAAGCATTACTTTTCATCAACACAAAAAGAAGCCATAAGAGGATAATGAGGTGGAAAAACCTAAGAAAAATAAGAGGAAAAAGACCTAAATACTACCCCTAAGAGTGACATAAATGTCACTCATCACCACCCCAAATGACCTCGAAAATACCATTAGCCACCATGAAAACTCCAGCCCACCTTGGATTCACATCCCTTTCCCACGAAAACCCTAATTAGCCACCACAAAAGCCACCCTGTGGGGAATAATTTCAAGCGCTAACCCCCTAACTTGAACCCCACTGTGATCATACACTAAAGTACGGTGGCGTCCAAAGGGAAAGAAGATAGAGCAAAAGAGTCGCCAACAAGTTTTAGGAACTTGTAAACCGTTCACATGGTGAAGGTTACACCCCTTAACGATCCAAGAGATCGTCAACTCCATAAGGTATTGAACCAAATAAGGGTTCGGGGATAAAGGTACAAATCCAACCTAAAAGAGATTGAACCTGCCCTAATAATAGGCCTCTACTTTATTCTGATCGTATTCATGTGCGCTTTTTGATTAACATGCAACCAATAGGATTAACCCTAAACTTGTTTATCTATGTTGGTTGAATTTAATGCACAAATAAATCTATTATTGGCGATCACTTGAATTATAATCAAATTAACCCTAAACAAGATTATTAATTATCTTATTAAGCGTGATTACAAGTACCAATTCCCTTTAAACATGCATAAAAGGCGTGATCAAGCAATAACAATAAAAATAGCATCAAGCAACATAATAATAAAATAATCAAAACAATAATCATCATAATAATAATTATAAAAATAATCATAATAATAATCATGAAAATAATAATAATAATAATATTCATAATCATCATAAATTATAACAATTATAATCATAATCATATTCATGTTAATATTAAAACATAATAATAGCAAGATACTAAGCATTATACTAATAAGATTAATAACAAACCCTAGCATGTCACTAAGCATTAAAAATCAAATCTTTAACCCCTAACATGATACTAACAATCATAAATATTAGGAAGAACGTAAAAGGCATCATAACAATCATACTTGATATTAAAGTTACCCTAGACATGATACTAGGAATATCATAATAACAACCTAAGCATGAACTCTATATCATATATAACATCAATAAAAACCATTAAAGTACTTACTTTGATGCCTCGTACCTCTTTCTAATAACAAAATACACACGTTAGTAACTTCAAGGAAAATAATAAAACAAAACAATCAAATTAAATAATTAAAATAGAGATTTGGGACCAAACCCTCAGAAATTAAACCTTTCACGTCTAGGGCGAAGGCAACTTCGAATATGGCTAGGTGTTCCTAGATCTTGTGAATGCGGAATTTTGTATTTAAAAGCTAGTTTAGAAAAAGGGAGAAAGAAAGATGGTGAATGATTAAAGAGAATGAGAGAGAATTGATGAATGAAAACTGGTTGTAGGTGATTAAAGATGAAAACTCGTGAATGAAAACGGAGTTTTTAATACGTTATTTATAGAGAAAATCGGCCAAAAGGATAAAATATCAAAACAGAGCATTAACGCACCTAAAACAGAGCTGGCGCCAACGCCAGCTATTGGCGCCAGGCGCCAACATTAGCGCCAGGCACCAATGCTAGCGCCAGGCGCCAGGCTTAGGGCCAATGTCTGGCGTTAGGCGCTAATCCTGTTTTTGCCGCGTTTTCTAAAATCAGATAAATTTTGCCGTATATGAGGATAAAATCGTATTTCCCTCAAAAATGCTCTTTGATTTTAATTAAAACTCTGAAAAGTCAACAAAAGTCAATTTATCAACGCTAATTGAATTAGGAATGAAAAGAACCTTCTAGAAGATTCTAGAAGACTAAAACCATTCCTAATTTCATTAGGAATGATAAATCACATTAGGCCCTCCTCTAGATCATTGGGCTGCACATAAGGCTCAAACCGGGCCCAGTTTAGTAAATTGGCCATAACTTCCTCAATATTCATCGGAATTGGGCTTATAATATATCGTTGGAAAGGTCTTTGCAACCTCATCCAACTACACTACTATTGGACCCATAACATGGACCAACCAAACTGGATTGGCTGTTTTCTTAAAATAAGTTTTTCAAAAACAGAGAGAAGAGAAAAGAAATTAAAACTATCCGCAACACTAGACTTTCCACACTTTCACTTCATTCGATTATGATTCGACGTGAAAGGTACTCATCACTGGGTTTAGTTTTGGGGAGACACAAATGGGTGTCTACACACCCGTAAACAAAATTAACAAAAATTCAAACATGAAAATCAAACAAAATTAATCCAATTAAAATTAACGAAAATAAAATCTAAAAATAACAATAATCAAACAATTTCACTTTCAAACCCAAAAATTAATGAAAATTAAGCCACAAAATTATCAAAAGTACGGCAAACTTATCTGATTTTTGAAAACGCGTCAAAAACAGGCTTGGCGCCTGATGATTATTTCATTGTTATAATTTTATGATCATGAATATATTTATTATTATTTTATTATTATGTTGCTTGATTTTTATTGCTTGATCACACCTTTTATGCATGTTTAAAGGGAATTGGTACTTGTAATCACGCTTAATAAGATGATTAATAATCTTGTTTAGGGTTAATTTTGATCTTGATTATAATTCAAGTGATCGCCAATAATAGTTTTATTTGTGCATTATATTCAACCAACATAGATAAACAGGTTTAGAGTTAAACTATTGATTGTATGTTAATTAGAAAGCACACATGAATACGATCAGAATAAAGTAGAGACCTATTATTAGGGCAGGTTCAATCTCTTTTAGGTTGGATTTGTACCTTCATCCCTGAACCCTTATTTGGTTCTAGACCTTATGGATTTGACGATCTCTTGGATCGTTAAGGGGTGTAACCTTCACCCTGTGAATGGTTTACGAGTTCCTAAAACTTGTTGGCGACTCTTTTACTCTATCTTCTTCCCTTTTGGACGCCACCGTACTTTAGTGTATGATCACAGTGGGGTTCAAGCAAAGGGATTAATGATTCGTGCCATTTATGGCACCTTTAGGCTATGTTTTCTTTATATTTCTATGCTCCTTTGTTGTTTTTTATGTCGTGTTTTTAGAGAATAATGCTCGATTCGCGTGTTTTTGTGTTAGTTTAGAGAAATGCATGCTTTTAAAGGCTTTCTTATCATTTTATTCATTTCTCGACTATTTCTCTTGCTTCTCCGTTTCTTTATCTTGTTTTGTAGGTATGTCGCGGAATATATGCATGGGAATTGAAAAATAGCAACCACTAGGAACAATATGCACTTTTCGGAATTGAATTTGAGTTTGAAACAAAGGAAAACGAAGGATTGCAAAGTATGAAATAGGACCTTTATACATTGTTTTAGTCATATCTCAAGTTCTACAAATCTGATTAGGGTATATCAAGTTGGGTTGGAAACTAGACTGAAGAGCTTTCCAATGATAGGTCGCACGCCTTCATACAATTCTTATATCGTAAGTTACAGCCTTCTGAAGTTGGCCCTGGAAAACTGCCGCGGGCGTGGGGTTGCTGCAGCTCCAAAACTGTCGTATTTGGGCAGTAAGCACCCGCGGTTGTCCCGAGGGCTCCCCGAGGGCGTGGGGTTGCTGCAGCTCCAAAACTGCCGTATTTGGGCAGTAAGCACCTGCGGTTGTCCCGAGGGCTCCCCGAGGGCGCGGGCCTTGGCCCCGCGGCCGCGGGCTTGGGTCGCGGGCGCGGCTATCGGGGTGTCCGTTCCCCTCCGCGGGCGCGGGTTTCTGGGTCTTTTACGATTTTAAGCTTCTTTTCTCCTTTTGTTTATATAGTTTTTGGTTTTCCTTTATTATTCATTCATGTAATTCTTTAGTTTTAGAATAGTTTTATCTCTGTTAGGTTGAGAGCTTCTCTCTCTAGATTAGGCTAGATTAGGAGTAGTTTTAGAGAGAGAAAGTGAGGAATTTCAATGGTGATTGAGAGATTGAAGATGCAAGTGTGACAATTGTGTTGGAGATCTTCTTAATTATCAATGAGCATTTCTAAACTCTATCTCATTCAATTGCTTTGTTTAATTTGATGTTTGTTTGGTTTGATTTTGATATTTGATGTTTGATTAGAGTAATTGTTCTTGATATTTGGTTGATTCTTGTTTTCCATAGTTGTTAGTTGATAGATGATGATTCTTGAATAGTTGTTTGGCTAGGAATTGGGTGAAACTTGTATGATTGATTAATTGTGATTAATTTGGGAATTGTGTTGATTGACTGTTGAGATTAAAGTGATTAGTGAAGGTTTGCATGTGTGTAATTCAATTTGGCCTTGAGAATTATGCTAGATTGCATTGTAATTGCTAATGACATGAACAATTGATTTAGGAATTACAATTATCAATTGGTTTTGATTGTGATTCTCTTAGTTTGTTATTCATAGTGAACCCTAGCTTAACAATTAGGAGATAGCTCTTTGATTCCTATTGATTGCTCTTATCATTTAGTCCTCACAACCTTTGATTGGCATGCTCTTCCCAAGTTGTTGCAATTGACATGATTACAAGTTGATCCCCATTCCTAGTGTTTTATTTCCTTAGTTACTTGTTTTGTTAGTTGTTAGTATTCTCTCTTACCTTCGTCTTCGACCTAGCTTAGGCGCATAATTGAAAGTGCTTGAACATTACCGCTCCTTTGGGTTCGACCCTTGACTTGCCTCTATACTCATATTTAGGTTTGTTAATTGTTTATAAATTTAGTTTGACCAAGGGAATATTAGATAACGACCTAGTTTTCCCCTCGTCAATTAACGCTTTAAATTATTCCCTACAGCTTCTTTGTTATCTTCTGAAAATAATAATAGTGTTACTTCCTTTGTTCATAACACTATTACTTTAGTTGTAAAGCCTAGTGTTGGGCTTATTCATGCTAGACTAGGACATATTTCTGCTAGCAAGCTAAATCATGTAATAGTTTCTATTCTTGGTAATAATCATGGACATAATTGTGATTTTACTTGTGAAGCATGTGTAATGGGTAAACATCATAAATTGTCTTATCCTGCTTTTGTTTTTATTGCTTCTGCCCCTTTTGAGTTGATTGATGTGGATCTTTGGGTTAAATATGGAAGACCATCCTTGTATGGGGCTACTTACTTTCATATTGTCCTTAATGATCACACTAGATTAACTTGGACACATCTACTGCATGATAAGACTCACGTATATGGGGTTTTATTAGCTTTTCTTGAGTATATTGAGAATTTGTTTGGGGTTACAGCTTAGACTCTTAGAAGTGACAATAATGACACTGAATATTCAGGATTCTTGTACTCAATTACTGGCTTTGAAGGGTATAGTTCATCAAAGGAGTATTCTTGATAATTCTCAACAAAATGGGAGGTTTGAGCGCAAAAATAGACACTTATTAGAAACTGCATGAAGTTTGAGAATTCATGCTTCTTTGCCTTTGATGTTTTGGGGTGAGTGTTTTCTGGTTGCAACCTATCTTATTAATCTTCTTCCAAGTTCAGTGTTGAATTGGAAGAGTCCACATGAGTTGCTGTTTGGGAAATCTCCTAATTATGGGCATTTAAGGGTGCTTGGATGTCTTTGTTATGCTCCTCCGAAAGTTGGTGATAAGTTTGAGCCTAGCTAGAGCTAGGAATTGTGCGTTTATTAGGTATCCATATACTCATAAAGGAAACATGTTGTTTGATTTAGCTGTAAACAAGATTATTTTGAGCAAGGATGTTGTATTTTGTGAGACTATTTTCCCTTTCCAGTCACCTAAACCTATAGATTTTGTTTATTTTCTCCCTATTATGAATCCTGCTCTTGATAACTCTCAACCTATTTCTTCTGATTCATTGTCTCAACCTTACAACTCTTGTTCCGAGCACAATTTTAGTGATCAAAATATTTCTTCTTCTAATTCTTCTACTCCAGATTCTTTTTCTCGCTTCCTCTGATCATTCTCCTCCTAACACTCCTTCTCCTCCTATTGTCAGACAGTCTTCTAAACCTAGACAAATTCCAAAGAAATTTGATGGTTTCCAACTCATTATTCCACCTTCTAGACAGGTTTTAGATTTAGTGTTTATTCTGAGCCTGCTCTTGCTTACATGCATGGCACAAGATTCATTACAGAGTCTTGAGAATGTATTAACCATTTTTGAGCCTAGTACTATAATCAAGCAAAGGATCATTCAGAATGGGTAGAGACTATGAAAAAGGAACTTGATGCTATGGAGAAAACTAAGACTTGGGAGCTTACATAGCTACCTTCTAGCACTACTAGAAAACAGGCGATTTCTGACCCTGTTTTTTTGCGATTTTCGATGGAATTCCGTCGAAAACTGTCGTCGTAAATGTATTGTAGGAAAATCGACCTTTTCGTAAACACTTGTCCGATGGAATTTTTCCGTCGTAGGAGATTTTTCAGCCCGGAATAGTCTGTCATAAATTTTCAACAAAAAAATTTTCGCCGAAGATTCCCGACGGAAATTCCGTCAAAAGAAGCTGCAAAAAAACAAAAAAAAAACTTATCCGCCACCTATATCACCACCTCCAGCCACTCCCTAACTCGTAATCCCTCCCCACCCAAAACCACCACCTTAACCCAAAACCACCACCACCTAAACCAAAACCCAGATTATCAAAAATAAAACCTTTTACCACCACTACCTTAAACCAAAACCCAGAAAATCAAAATTTAAACCCAAAAAATAAAACCCCAAATTAACCACCCTTAACTTAACCCAAAACCTAGACAATCGAACATAGAACCCGGAAAATCAAAAATAAAAACATAAAATCGAAAATAAAAACCCTTAAAAATCGAAAATAAAAACCCAGAAAATTGAAAACAATAAAACAAAAAAATCGAACACATAACCCCCCAAAAATCGAGAATACAACCCTAAAAAATTGAAAATAAAGCCTTAAAAAAAAGAGAGAGAAAATCACATAAATTTATCAATACGAACCCAGAAAAATGAAAAAAAAAAATACAACATACCTTTCCTTTCATCATGTGCTTTGGGTTTACAAGGTCAAGGTCGTCCATGAAAACACTAGATCTAGTAATTTTATGGACGAATTTGACCAAATTAAAAAAATCATACTTCATTTTATTTTATATTATGCTTGAATATCATGGGAAGTGAGGAGAAAAGGAAATGAGAGTTGTGTGCGATGTCGGTCTAATTGAAAGTAGAATTGAGGAGAAAGAAGGGAAGTAAGAAGAACAGAGGAGAAGTGAGGGGAAGCGAGATTCAAAGAAGATGAGAGGAAAGAAAAAAAGGAGAAGTGAGGAGAGAGATGAGAGAGAAAGAGAAATGAAGGGCGGTTTAGGTACTTAGGGTTTTCGCCTTTTTTTTTTTACTAGTTCCCAACCCTTTTTTGTAAACGTTTTTTTTTCTTTTTTTAATATATTTTCCAACGGATTTATATTCCGTCGAAAATTTTTGACGGATTTCCGACAAATTGTTTGAATTCGTCAGAAATATCCGACGGATTTTGACGGAATTACGCGTCCGTCACAACCGATCCGTTAGAAATTAGTTGTTTTCTAGTAGTGTAGAAAGAAGGCTATAAGCTCTAAATGGCTCTATAAAAATAAGTTTAATTCTAATGGTAGAGGTACAAGGCAAGAATTGTTGCTAGAAGTGATAAGCAAATTGAAGGCAAGGACTATAAACACACTTTTAATCGAATTGCTAAGTTTACCACTGTTAGAGTAGTTATTACATAGGCAGCTTCTTTTGGTTGGGACATTCAACAGGTTAATGTCAATAATGCCTTTCTAAATGGTTTTCTTGATTAATAAGTTTATATGAAAGTTCCTCAAGGGTATACTAAGGCTGCTCTTGGTCAGGTCTGTAAGCTGAAAAAGTCCATTCATGGACTAAAACAGGCATATAGGTGCTAGAATAGAGAATTGAGCAAAATTCTACTTGAATATGGGTTTTCTCAATCACAACAAGACTATTCTCTTTCAATCATGAAGAATTCTACTTCCTATACAGTTGTGGTGGCTTACGTAGACGATTTGTTGATCACTGGAACTGATGCTGATGTGATTCAGCATCTCAAAGTTGCTTTGGACAAAGCTTTTAAAATCAAGGATCTAGGTAGTCTTAATTACATTCTAAGTATTGAAGTTTCTAGATCCAAGTGTGGGATACTTTTGAATCAAAGAAATTATATTCTTGATATGTTGAGAGATGCTCATATATATGGAAGGGTGCAACCCAACCAATTTCCCTTTACCAAAGGGTTTGAAGTTAAGTGTGAATGAAGGTGTTGTATTGGATTATCCTGAGAAATACAAGAACATTATAGGGAAGTTGTTGTACTTGAGTCTTACTATGCCTGATATTAGTTATGCAGTACAACAATTGAGTCAGTTTCTACATACATAATTCTAGGGATCAACACCTTTCTACTGTTGTTCATGTCTTAAGTTATCTTAAAGGTACCCTGCATTATGGATTTATCTATCCTGCAAAGACTGATATGAAGATTAAAGCCTATAGTGATGCTGAATGGGGCACATGTGCTGATTCAAGAAGATCTTTATCAAGCTTTTGTGTGTTTCTTGGGAATGCATTGGTTTCATGGAAGACAAAGAAGTAGAAAACTATTTCTAAAAGCTTAACATAATTAGATTATAAAAGTATGAGCTATACTGCAAATTAAGTAATTTGGTTAAAAAGATTACGTACTTCATGATCTGGATTTTTCAATTAAGACACCCATTTCTTTATACCATGACAACATTTCTACACAGCAAATTAAATTGCAGAAAATCCTTGGTTTTCATGAGAAAACAAACATTTGAGGTCCAAATCACAAAATTTGGATGTTCATTTCATCAGGAAACAAGTTCAGTCTGGCTTTGTTATGCTTGTTCATGTGCACTCTTCTTTGCAGCTTGCTGATTTGATGACTAATAAGTGTAGACACCTAAAAATGTCTCCCCAAAACCAAACTCGATGATGAACAACCTTTCACCGCCATTATTGGTCGGGTTTATTATTTAATCTTGGAGTGCTTAAATCCATATTTCCATTTCATAAAACAACCCAATTCCTAGCCCATTTCCCCAAAATATAACTTATTTTCCTCTTTTCGTGCCTTAAAACCCAAAATAATTCATTTCGTGTCCTTTAAAATCATTCATTTCATGTCCTTTTTATAAAAACGTTTATTTTAGTTTATTTTGGTCCATAATATGGGTCTAATGATTTAATAATTGGATGGGGCTTGAAAATAGATTTCCAACGATATATTATAAGCCCAAATCCGAGTTATAACGAATAAGTTATGACCAAAATATTAAATTGAGCCCAAACCGAACCTAAGCCCACCTTACCTGCGGCCACATGATCATGTGGAGGGTCCAAATTATTTAATCCCATTCCTAAACCAATTAGGATTAATTAGAAGCTTCTATAAGTTTCTAAAAGATCCTAATTATCCGGTTTAAAAAGATAAGATTAAAGAGTTTGAAATTGAATAAAACTCCTTTTTTTTTTAAAGTCCTAATTTTATCCGAATTAAAAGACATTCAAAGATAGAAATATATTATTTTCTTGCCTCATGTTTTTTATCCAAATTTTATATAGTTGGATAGCCCTTGAAATTATCTTTCCAATGATATATTATAATATCAATTCCGAGTTATAACGGAAAAGATATGAATAAAATGTCAAACTCTATCCAAAACTGACACCGTCTCACTATTTCGGCTATATCTATTGTTCTACAAAATATTTCAATCTGATTCTAATTGGGTTAGAAATTAGACTTCAATAGATTTCCAACGATATCTTATTCATTCAATAGATTTCCAACGATATCTTATTCATCTTATTCCGATTTCTGGATCAAAAGATATGATAAAAACAAAAACCGCAAAAACTGCTGTCTATCGCAAGAGTTTTATCCGATTCGAATTCTTATCTTTTCTTGATTCTTCGACCTTCTTTTTTCTCTATAAATAGAGGTCATTTCTCCCCTTTTCCAATCATCAACAAGCTTGATCATCAAATAATTCTTTTCTCCCTCTTTAGCCTAAATACTAGCCACCTTATTTTCTCAAAATACTTCCCCTAATTAAGCACTCCAAGGAGTTCATACAATACCCAAAGTTCTATACTTAAACCAAGGCGTGAAAGGTATAATTAACTGAGGGTTTGGACTAAATAAACTCTACTTTTTATTTAATTTAACTGTTTCAATTTGATTTATTTTTATTGAAGTTACTAACGGTTTATTTATGATGTAGCAATTCAAGGAAACGCGAAAAGTGAGAAATTATTCACTTAATTACTCTTATTTTTATTCGTGTTGCTAGTATCATGATTAGGGTTATTTTATATTTTATTTGACTAACGTTATTATTGTTGAATTGCTTCTAATATTAATTTTTATTCTATTATTATTTATTGATCACTATATTGCATGTTTGAAGGGAATATGTAATTGAAAATCACGCCTAATAAGATAATTTGGACAACCGGTTTAGGTTCCTTTTTTAATCTTGTTATTAAATCAAGTGATCACAATATTTTAGAATTATGTGTTGCATTAATATTAAACCAATTTAGTTTAATAATAGATTGGAGCAAATTGAATCTTTATTTGTATGCCTTTGAGATCGCAGGAATCACTTTTCACTATAAGAATAGAGTAGAGGCCAATACGGGCGAATGTGACTCCATGACTCACTTCGTACTATCATCCCGATCCTCCTTTCGTGGTTACGAACCATATGGAGTTAGTAATCTCATGGATTATGAATGGGGTGTAACCTTCACGGGTCAATCGTTGTTGCCTATCGTTGTCCCTTAATCGTGGTTGCCTTTTATGATCCGTGAACGGCTTACAAGTTCCTTAAAAACTTGATGGCGGCTCCCTACTTTATTTGTCCCTAATCGTAATGTCAATTCCCACTTCCTATGAGTGTCAAGCATATTCACACATGCTTTTAACGTAGGCGCACTTCGAGCGACGCCTACAATAAGGCATTGGGATCTCATCAGCTCAGGTTTCTCAGTTCAAAGATTGGCAAAGCCAGTCAACCTCTTGCTCAACATTAGATTGCAACTCCATCTTGAAGGGGGGGTGTTGAGTATAGTTGTAAATATCTTCTGCACAAGATATTTATAGTGATGACTAGGACAAAGTTTGTTAGGCTTTTTCGCATTTCTAGGAAAGTTGTTAAAAGTTAGTTGTTGTAATAATAGGTATTTAAAGGCTGTTATAATCAATAATCAAATGAGTTATCATTTTACAGAATTTTAATTTCTCTTTACAGATTTTTCTCTCTTTTCTCTCATTCTCTTTCTCTCTGAAATCTCAGAGTATTTTGAAATTTCACAAGAAAACTATTTTTCATCTTTGGGAAAGTTGTTTATGACAATTACTAACAAACAATAGAAATTGGAAAAATAATTTTCATGGAAATTTTTTTTATTATTCATAACAAGCAGAGTCTACAAGCCTTAATAAGAAAATTTTTGCCAAAACAACATTATAAAACTTTTTTTTTTGTTTCTCAAAAACCACCTTATAATTTGTTTTTTTTTTTTTGGGTAAAACCACACCTTAAAATTAATTTATTTTTTGCCACAACACATCTTGTGCTGGATAAGTGATAGATATTATATTTAGGATAATATTTGTCGCAGATTAGGATATATTTATTGTATATTTTGTATGTTTATCGTATCTAGGATTCCTATCGTGTTTAGGCCTAGCGTTGTAAACTCTATATATTTGATCAATGGTACACACTCCAGTTTGAGGAGTTTTCCCGAAATCTAACATGGTATCACAGCCTAGGTTATCGAACTAGCTTCCGCAATTTTTTATTCTTCTTAATTTTTTTGTTTTCATTGCTCTCTGCCTACCACTTTCTCACGAATCCCATTCTTCCCCTGTTTACTTAATTTACTCACGCCATGGGTAAGGATGGTGATGGTGACCAGCCCCCACAACCTCCTACCTCCGAGTTTCATCCTGCACTAGGTGTAAACAACATCAAGAATGCGATCCCGCTAATTCTTGATCGAGAGAAGTTCCAATACTCTAATTGGGTAGACTACATTGATCCCAAAACTCCCAAACCAACGGACATCTCTGACGCTATGTGGAACCAACTCGATTCGGTAGTGAAGAATTGGATATATGGCACAATTTCTGCAGATTTACTTGATACAATCCTAACCAAGGGAGCATCGGCTCAACAAATTTGGGATAAACTCAAAGCGATTTTTCAGGATAACAAGAACACTAGAGCCGTATATCTTGAAAATCAATTTAACGCTTTGCACCTTTCCAATTTTTCTAACATCTCATCTTATTGCCGTCAGTTAAAGACTCTCAAAGATCAATTAGCTAACGTCGATCAACCCGTGTCGGAACAAAAATTGGTTATTTGGCTTGTCTCGGGCCTTGTTAACACGGACTATGACACCGTGGCTGCTATGATTCAGCAAACAGAACCCCTTCCTTCGTTCGAGACAGCTAGCTCTCGATTGCTTCTCGAAGAATCCCGACGATCCAATAACTTCACTCCAGCCGCACAATCTTTCCTTGCACATCAAGGTGAGTCTTCTTCGGCTCCAAGCCAAGCCACCCAGTCAGGCCAACCACGTGGTGGCGGCGGCGGGGATGGACGGAAGTTTGGCCGCGGTACGAGCTCCGACAGAGGAGGTAAGGGCGGCAAGGGTCGTGGTAGGGGGCGTGGCCAAGCTCCAAGCAAATCCAACGCTGCTCAACAACAGCAACCACAATCCCAAGGCCCCCTTCACATAATCAGTGGGTTGGCCCACCTGCCTAATTACCTTATGGTTATACTTGGGCTCCTATGTGGTCTCCACAACCTAACTGGGTCAGGCCTCCTTACCCATATCCTCAATCCCAGATTAGAGGACAACAATATTCACAGGCTCCGGCCCAACAACAAAGTTTCATGGCAGCCCAACAGTCCCACGGACAACTCATGACTCCCACAGAGCTCGGGAATGCCTTTTCAAATTCGACTTTGGCAAATCCAGATGACGGATGGTATATGGACTCAGGTGCTTCGTCTCACATGACAAACAAGTCTGGTATTCTCTTACCCTTGTTTAATTTAAGCTCTAATAATCATATTTTAGTTGGTAATGGTCATCGTATTCCAATTTCTGGTTATGGTCACACAACCTTTCCCGATAACAAATTAGCCCTTCGTGACGTCCTTTTTGCCCCACAAATTATTAAGAACCTTATTTCAGTTAAAAAATTTACCTCTGAAAATTCGGTTTCTATAGAATTTGACCCTTATGGTTTTTCTGTGAAGGACCTTCGCACGGGGAAAATAATCACGAGATGCAATAGCCACGGGGACCTCTATCCAGTCACTACCACTACACCAACATCTTGCCTTGCCACCTCCCTCACAGCCGTTTCACCATCCACATGGCATGATCGTAGGACACCTTGGAGCACCTTCTTTAAATTTTCTTAGGAATAGTAATTTTATTGATTGTAATAAGGAGCAAGTCTCCACCTTTTGCAATTCTTGTCAACTTGGAAAACATACTAGACTTCCTTTTATTCCTCTAATAGCAAAACTACTTGTGCTTTTGATATTATTCATGCTGATTTATGGACATCTCCAATTCGTAGCACTTGTGGTCACAAATATTATTTAGTTCTTCTAGATGATTTCACTCATTATGTGTGGACTATTCCTCTTGTTTATAAATCTCAAGATTTTAAAAAATTCTTAGACTTTAAACAATATGTACACACACAGTTTGAAAGACCCGTAAAATCATTTCAAAGTGACCATGGTCGCGAATTTGACAATGACCCCTTTAAAAAATTTTGTATTGATCACGGTATTGTCTTTCGCTTCTCTTGTCCTCACACTTCATCCCAAAACGGGAAAGCCGAGAGAATGATCCGCACTCTAAATAATATCAAGCGCACTATGCTATTTCATGCCTCCTTACCACCTTCATACTGGAATTATGCTCTTGAGACAGCTACTTATATTCTTAATATATTACCCACTAAGGTTCTCAAAAACATAACTCCAGCTCAAGCCTTATTTGGAGTCATAGCTTCCTACACTCACATTCGTGTTTTTGGTTGTCTTTGTTTTCCGAATCTCTCCTCCACCATTCCTAATAAATTAGCTCCTAGGTCCGCTCCTTGCATTTTCTTGGGTTATCCACCAAATCACCGTGGCTATAGGTGTTTAGACCTTCACACTCATAAAATCATTTTTTCTAGACATGTCACTTTTGATGAGTCAACCTTTCCATATCAAAACTTGGAAAAATTTAGTCTAAAATCATATGATTTTTTGGGTGAAAGTGAGTCGTCTCCTCTACTCACTCATGCCATTTTTCGCCATCTGACACCTACTGCCACACCAACCCACAATGCAGTCAGCCCAACCCCATGAACTCCAGGCCCATCTAGCTCCCCTCCAAGCCCAAATAACCCCCCTAGATATGCGGCCCAGCAGTTCAACATTTCCCCTCCCAACTCACCTTTGCAGCGCACTCCTCAACCAAATAGTGGACACATTGCCTCACCTACGGCCCCACCCTCGCCACCTACTTACACACCGCCGCCTATGCGTGGCATCCCACCCATACAGCCTACACGACCACCTCCCCCATCGCCTCTTATAACCCGTAGTCAACGGGGAATATTTAAGCCTAATCCGAAATATTGTAACCTTACCGTTCCTCTTTCGGGACCACATCCTCATAAATCACCCTTACCAAAGTCTTATAAGCATGCTTTAAATGACCAAAATTGGAATGCGGCGATGAATGATGAGTATAGTGCTTTAATTAAAACAGGGACATGGGAATTGGTGCCTAAGCCTGCGGGGGTGAATATTGTTAATTGTATGTGGCTCTTTAAACATAAATACAAGTCTAATGGTGACCTTGAAAGGCACAAATCTCGTCTTTTATGTGATGGCAGGTCGCAGGTTATTGGTGTGGATTGTGATGAGACATTCAGTCCGGTAGTAAAGCCGGCCACTATTCGTACTGTTCTCATCTTAGCTCTGGCTAAAAAGTGGTCGATTCATCAACTAGATGTCAAAAATGCCTTTTTACATGGTGATTTGCAGGAAACAGTTTACATGCATCAACCTCCGGGTTTTGTTGATCGGAGGGCTCCCACTCATGTTTGTCGGCTTCGCAAAGCTCTCTATGGTTTGAAACAAGCTCCTAGAGCTTGGTACCAACGCTTTGCAAATTTTCTTATTAAATTGGGTTTTGTCATTGCTAAAAGTGACAACTCTCTCTTTACTTTCCGGCAGGGAGATGATATGGCATATTTGCTATTATATGTTGATGATATTATCTTAGCTACCTCATCTGACAGGTTGCGCACAGGAATCATCTCTCAGTTGCAAACTGAGTTTCCCATGTCTGACTTGGGGCCTCTTAGCTATTTTTTGGGTATTGCAGTAACCCGAAAACCTTCTTATATGCTTCTTTCTCAGGAGAAGTACGCACAGGAGATTTTAGAGCGTGCAGGAATGGCCTCCTGTAAACCTGCCGCCACTCCAGTTGACACTAAGTCCAAACTTAGTGCAGATGCAGGGCCACCTTTTCGGGATCCTACTTTGTATCGCAGTTTAGCGGGTGCTCTTCAGTACCTCACTTTCACCAGGCCAGATATTTCTTATGCGGTACAACAGGTGTGTCTATTTATGCATGATCCCCGGGAACCTCATTATGAGGCATTGAAACGCATTCTGCGTTATGTTCGGGGTACCATTGATCACGGTATACATTTATATCCTACTGTTTCACATCGACTGATTACTTACACTAACGCTGACTGGGGAGGTTGTCCCGATACCAGACGCTCCACATCGGGGTACTTTTGTTTTCTTGGGGACAACCTCGTATCTTGGTCATCTAAACGTCAACATACATTATCTAAGTCGAGGCGTCGCAAATGTTGTCTCTGAGGCGTGCTGGCTCCGTAATCTTTTTCTAGAGCTACATTGTCCTCTACGGCAGGCTACCATCGTTTATTGTGATAATGTCAGTGCTATCTACCTTTCTGGCAACCCATTACAGCACCAACGCACCAAACATGTGGAGATGGATATTCATTTTGTTCGAGAAAAGGTTGCATTGGGGCAGGTTCGGGTTCTCCATGTTCCTACTAGATATCAGTTCGCAGACATTTTCACTAAAGGCCTCCCGTGAGAATTATTTCTGGAGTTTCGATCCAGTCTTAACGTATGACCTCCTCCCGCTACGACTGCGGGGGTGTGATAGATATTATATTTAGGATAATATTTGTCGCAGATTAGGATATATTTATTGTATATTTTGTATGTTTATCGTATCTAGGATTCCTATCGTGTTTAGGCCTAGCGTTGTAAACTCTATATATTTGATCAATGGTACACACTCCAGTTTGAGGAGTTTTCCCGAAATCTAACAATAAGGATGGAGGTTTGACCTTGTATTCCGGCATTGACTACCCAACGTGCCTCTCTGGTGTTCTCTCAATACCAACCAATTAGATTTTCTCTCATCTCTATTCTTCCCCTTTTCAAATTACTTTTAATTGAATGAAGGCAACAATTGACCTCCATTTTTTTCCAGATTGTGCAAGAGACCGCAATTCAGCCAGGTAAGTTATAAAAATTTGTTGAAATTGTTACTCAATTTATATGGACATTTCCCATCAAAATGAAATCACAAGTCTATTCAATACATATTATAATTACAGAGTCGTTTGATGAGAGTGCTCCAAAATCCAAATGCTCAACTCTCATGCATTTTTTTTTAAGAAAAAAAATAACTATCCATCCCACTACTTTATTTTTATTTTTATTTTTTTTATCATTTTTTTTTAAAAAAAAATCAATAACTACCCATTCACTATTTCCTTTTGGTTTTTCTTTTGTTTTTTTTCAAGGGACTACTACTAACATTTCACTTTGGTACAATAGTATATATATATATATGTCATACATTAGCACGAGTATACAATTCCTTTATCAACAATTCACTATAGTACTCTAAATCCCCAACATTTCAATTATATGCATTTTTGTACGGACTACCCTCCAAACTTTTTCACTTCTTTAATCATCTAAAACAAAAAAAAATGTACAACACGTTTTTGTGCAACTAGTCTCAGCGAAAAACTACTTACAACAGAACAAAGAATGTAACTCCCAGAGCAAGACACTAACCCATATGACACTAACCGAGTAACACGAGTAACCCCTATAACACTGAACGGGTAACCTCTATAACTTTAAAAAAGTAAACCCCATAATAGCATTGCATGGCCATGATAACTTGTTATTTGATACGATTTTAGAGTGATTTCGAACCTTGTTTACTTGGTATATTGGCATTTTGGTTCACTTTTACTCTATTTTTGTTCAACTTTTGTGTATCCCTTGCTTCACGGGTTGTTAGTGTTTTTGTCGGGTTTTTAGGTTCAAAGACGACCATTTGAGGCATTTGGATGATAAACCGTGGTTAGAAGCCGAAACAATGGAGCAAAACCGAAGAAAAGTGAAGATAGAGGCCTTAGAGAGTCTGCACGGACGTGCAATGTATGGCACGTCCGTGCAGAACTCAGCACGTCCGTGCAGGATATTCAGCATGTCCGTGCCTGATCCTGCACGTCCGTGCAGGTTGCTCAGCCAAAACTGATCCTTCTGCCTCTCAGGTGCACGCCCGTGCCAATATCAGCACGTCCGTGCAGGATGCCCTGACTAAAATAGTACCTTCTGCCTCCCAGGTGCACGCCCGTGCCAATCTCAGCACGTCCGTGCAGGTATAGCTGCACGTCCGTGCCAACCTCAGCACGTCCGTGCTGACCTGTAGCCGTGCCCGACTCTTGTTTTCTCCGTCCTTTTATTTGGGGGTCTTTATAAATAACCTTGGAAGCTCATTTTGTACAGGGATCCAAGTTTTTAGTGCTTCCTCTTAGTTTGCAATTGTAGAAACACAAATATTCTCAAATCATTAGTTAGATTATAATTATTAGCTTGGAAATTTCATTCTCAATCATTGTAGAAGACAAGTTCCACCATTGATATTCAAGTTGAAGCTTCTAGTAACATTTTCTCACTCTTCTCTTCCATTTTAATTGCTTTGATTGTTAATTAACTTGCTTAATTCTTGTATGCTTAGATTGTTATTTAGCTTAATCTTTAGTTAATTCTTGTTCATGAGTTACTTGAAATCCTTAATTGCTTTGATCTCCATGGATTGTGAGTATTCTAATTTTCTAGGGTTTGGGTAAAACCCTCAATGTAGTCACTAATTACTTGATGCATGTGTTAATTTGGTAATTGTTGGGTATTAATTAGTTGAGCTTAAGTGGTTTAATTGCTTAGTTCTTGTATATGGCCATTTCTAGAACTATTATCTAAGCTTTCTCAACGAAGGATCAAGAGATGAACTTGAGTTAGCTCCCTTATGCTTAATTGACTTGAAATACCATGAGAATAGGAATTTCCAGTCAAGGGAATGTTTTTGTCATCGTGATTATGCTTTAATACTTGTTTTATGCTTTGTAACCACGAGAGTAGGTTGTATTCATAATTCGAGTAATCCCTCTAGCTTGAGAGAGTAGTTGGGTGCTACTTGCTAATTGTGATTTGTGATGAAATTGAGTGGTATATCCCAAGCCCTAGAACTCTCTAAATATTGTTAATCTCCCCCTAGCTTTAGTTGACTTGAACTAGCACTTGTTACATAAAATCAAACCAATTTCGACTTCATTTAGCTTATTTATGCGGTAGTATATCGGTGGTTGATTCAACGCCTCTCTTGGTTCGACCCTTTCTTACCCTTGCTATTAGCTAGTGAGACCAAGATAGGACTTTATCTTTGGTAGGCTCGACGACGGCCTACCAGGCCACCGACATAAAAGAGTAAGATCCTGTTTTTTGAGCTTCTAAGCAAAACATAGAATATCATATTTCAGCATAGCACAACAGGTGTCAGCACATTATTAATACGATTATTAATACTCAGTACAACATAGCTAATTAGGGTTCAACAAAACCGCCCAGTCCAAAATCGACCATTACAGTTCAAGTCTAAATTACAATATCAAAATCAACTTTTCATATTTTAAATATATTTTTTCTTATATATCCCGTGCATTTTGCACGGGTACACTCTAGTTTTTACATAATGTCTTAGCTGTAACATGAATAAGATGAACTATTATCATCAATAACACAATTATTTTTATTTTTTATTTATTTATTCGTTTATTTTTTTGAAGACATCAAGAACACAATTATTGACACAGACAAACAAAATTATTGATGTTTATACATTTATACGGATTATGTAACCCAACCAATGACTGCATTGTGTTAAAGATCAAAGAAAAAAAAAAATCCAATTTTACTTGGTTGACAATATGTGATTATGAAACAATATAAACCATATAGAAAACACAAAATGATGAATAGTTCGCATAATAGTTAATACATACATTTGAGTGACACAATGACATTGTGATTATAATTAATTTAATGTTACTTGTATAAGAATCAAATAGATTATCCTGCATTTGATCTCAATGCTCTTAGAAAAATTACAATTAGATCCTAGCAAAGGTAGACTATTACCTTACTTGAATCATTAATAAATAATCTAAAATGTATACGTTGAAAACTTAATAAATTAAATTAGTAGTGGTCTAGGTTGTTGATCGAGGGTGTAACTTGGTTAGCCCATATGGTACATACAAAGAGCCAAAACAACAGTTAGTGAAGGCCAAACCCTATTCGCTAACCAACTTGACGCGAACCTCTCTACCTTGTTAGCGTAGCAACAAGGCCTATTTTTGGCGAACATTTTTGGTGTAGATTTCCCAATACTATTCCTTGCAAATCCTGCCAATTTGTCGAAAAATGAAGATTTAATCTTGTTACTCATGTCAACTTCTTCAAACAAATCGTCTTTTTTCATGTTGTTGCGCAATCCTATGGCACGTTGCAAGTACACTTGAACGGTTTTAGTAGGTTGTACATGGTGGAATCGCGTTTCAGCTAACCATTGAGATGAAATATATAGGCTTTGGTTCACCTCAACCTCCTCAAACACTTCAAAATTCGGAGTGTTTGAGAAGTTGTCAATATCATTGCCGTTTATGAAGTTCTTGTTAAGTTCATCTGCATACATGTATGGTACGATTTTGTAAGAAATAAAAATTTGTCAAAGTAATAATTTATTGAAGATTCGAAGAGATAAAATACCTTCAATATCATCTTCCCCATGGAACAATGTTGAAGTGTTTTCTATAGGAACCATGCCATATTCTCCCCTAGTGTCCTGCATGACATCAAATTACAAGAGAAAATTAGAAAAAATTATTTTAAAAATAAATATTTGCAACAAATTAGTGTAAAAAATCTCTATAATAAATACCTTTTCTGAATTTCTTTCATCAAAAACAACCAAATCAGAAAAATCCACCATCCTTTCTGATTTCAACTCATCTGCATTTCCCATTCCAACCAAGCTCGTATTCATATTATCCTCCCATGAATTCTCCATTATCGGCCTCATCGAATTCGCCTGATTATTCATTGCATCACCATAGTTGTTATTGTTGTAGCTTTGTCCTCCTATCATGGTGTTGGGGTGACTTATAAGGTCTTGTTGAGCTTGAGCTACTGATAGTATTTCGTCTAGGATATCACCTCCGGTACTTGTACCGCCATTGTTGTAACACATTCCCATATTAGAGAAGGTTGTTGCCCCATAATTTGATGATCCCTCTACTTCTAAAGGAGGCAAGGTGAAACGATGTTGCAATCTCGCGCATTTGATTGCAATGTCAACCTTCAAAATTGAAAATGAACAACAAATTAGAACAATAAGTCATGATAAGAAAAAATAAGTCAATCATAAACTGCATAATCATTTTAAACATTATGGTAGTCATATTTTAATGGTTCACCACTATAAAATTTTCATGTTTTCTGACGACTGCATGCATATTATATCAAGTGAGAAAACAAAAAAAAAGGGAAAATGATTTTTATTTTAAAATATATGATATGTTCTCCTAGCTATACTTATTTAAAAAAAAATTAAAGAATCAACAACAATAAATTTTCTTGTAATATATAAAAATAAGTTTTTATTTTTTCTCGTTAAATATAAATATAAGATTAATTCAGCAAAAATAAAGTGAAGAGAATAAAGTCTTATTTACCTTAGAGGGGGGATAAGAAAGGGATCCGCTATTATGAAACGCCGGGGTAGGGAAGCTAAAATCATCATGATCATTGAGATATTGCAACCATTGTCCATCACCCATATTGCGATGAGAAGTAGAAGATGATGCATGGCCTTGAGCAAAGATATTAGTTGTACATGATCTTTCAATAGGAACCGAGTAGGCAGAGCTTTCGAAGTCATCGCATCTACCCTCGGAGTAGATATCTATGCTTGAAGATTGTTGATCACTTGACATTTGAGCCATATTTGTGGTGTAACCATATTGTGGTGCAATCTTGGGTGGTGTTGGTGGTGTTGTTTTCTTGAATATTCGACATAGTGCATATGCATCCTAGAATTTATAACAAAACAAGAATTATGGGAGTTAGAATTTGATTAAAATATTATAAGGCAAAATAATTAATTATAGAAAAATAAAAATGTAAGTTCAATATAAGATGACTAAAATTTTTAAATCATTTAGGTTGGTTTAACTTATAATGATTAATTAAATCTTAGAATAACAAACATTATTTATAAATGAAATTGTTACAAGATTAGATTATTATGTTCTTCATTTAATTTCTAATTTAATTAATCATCTATTTACTTATATATTTTCCATAGTTTGTTCATAAAAATGACAAATTAATGTTACATATAGAAATAAGTTACATGACCTTATGATCTTAGGACATTACATACTACTCTTAATTATATGAAATGCATTGAATATTTACTACTATATGATCATGTTCATCTTGAGAATATATAGGTACATACCTGTAAACCAGAAACAACTTCACACTCCCTCTCATCAAGGCGATACTCGTGCATAACCCAACCAGTTCGATGTCCATGAGGTGCTCTTCCTCGATAGTAAACCAATGTTTTCTTCATCCCCACAGCTCGTAATTGTGAGTTCACCTTTCGATCCTTTCCTGTGGCCTTCCAATAACCCGCCTTTGTTGCCCGGTTAGTCCTCGAGCCATTAGGGTACTTGCGATCCCTAGGGCTAAAGAAATACCACTCCAAATCCTTGCTTGGTAGTAGCGATTTACCTTCAATATGAAAATTCCATAAAAATTAAATCTTATTTTTCTCTAATATTGTCATGAAATAATAACTAATAATACTTGAACTATAAGTACAAGATTTTTCTTATTATAAACTTTGATACGCGTTAAACAAGCTAAAGAAAATGAATCTCTTGGAAATTGGAAAAGCCATTAATACTATTTTCGTGATTCGATTAATTTCATGATACATTCCGACGTTGATTGTGCAAAAAGAAATGGAAAAAAAATAAAAATTAAATAAGCTGAAGGGAAGTGCTTCAAAGGAAAAGCATATAATGTAAGTAGAACCTAGAAATTAAAAGAACAATTATTGCAAAGCCCTAAAAAGAAAGGAAACCTTATAAAGCAAAGGATTTCTTTTTGACTAGTAAACGATTAATCCTCCAACAAGTTTCAAGTTTCTTCTGTTATATCTTACCTCTATTATCCATTTTTATGTAAATAAATGTAATTCTAGAATTTAATTTATGTATAAAAACAATTAAAAAGAAAGTTTGTTTAGACATAAATTGGACATAGATTATGCGAAGTACTAGTTTTTCTTTATCTAAAAACACATTTTTCCATGCAAGACTTAGTTTCCAAGATTTTTTTTTTATTTATTTAATAGGATCCTAAATACTGAATAACAGAAACATATATATTATAACTTGAAATCGATTTATATACAAGATTATACGAATTTAGCATGTATATATCATGCATCGTATATATATCTACCACATATATACCTTTTTATTGATAGTAGTTACATAACTATGATTATCTCTAAATGATTTAAATAAAAAAAAAATATGATTATCCATTTGTTGTTAAAATAAGAAAACTACTATTATCGAATGAAAAAAAAAATTGAAATAAATTGAGTTTTATACAACTTAATCATCCATGCAACTAAAACTTGAAAAAAATGAAACAAAAACTAATTATTTCTATTCCTTTAATAATTTAAATATATTAGTTAATGAAAAATTTTGAACTTAAAAAATGCACATTAAAAAAAAATCTAGCTAATTAAGTTATGCAAGAACGAAAGACGTACTTGGCAAGTCCCAAGGTTCACATTTATAGAGATCAACTTCAGCAATGACCTCTAGATCAATCTTACGACCATTGATCTTCCTCTTAAGATAGTAAGCCACCAATTCTTCATCGGTTGGATGAAACCGAAAACCGGGTGGCAATGCAACAGGCGCCATATATTATCAACTGAGTTGTTGTTGTTGTTCTTCGTCTTCTTTTTCTCTTGAGCTTGCTTTTCTCTCGTGGTAAGCTAAGAGAAGATGAAGACTCAAAAGAGAAAAAAGAACAAGTTTGAGGAGACCAAAAATGTTAAGGTAGGGTTTGGTATAAAAAAAGGAAACTTAACAAGGCAATTATATAAGCACCAATAAAACAAAAAGAAATTACAAAAAGATAAAGGGTCCCCCTATGTCTCCCCCACCCTACTTTTATTTCTTTTAAATTTTTTATTTTAATTTTTTTGATATTTATTTCTTTTAATTATTTTTTAATAATATATAAATTATTATTTTGATATTTTAGCTTTGCCTCTTTTCCCATCTAATTATGATTCCTGTTATCGTTTAATTGAAGCTCTTTAATCTAATTATATTTTTCTTCTTTCCTACGTAGTATTTTGTATGGAATTTATATATAATTAGGTTTAATATAATGTAAGTGTGTTATGAAATATGAACAACATGAGGTAATTAATATTATAATAAAATAATATAAGATCCTATACTTTCATTTTGTCCTATCTTGGGAATCTGACAAAGGAAATCCACGTGGTATTGTTCGATTCCATGCATTACCTGCCGCTAACTGTCATTGAGATATTAGACCTTGGTGGTTAACGAATTTCGGCGGGTTTCTTCGACATCTAACATTCAGGCATTCACATGATCGATCACAAATGTAACATAATTATGTAGTTAATTAACACTAATTCTTTTGGGATATAATTAGTTACTTTTAATTGTTTAAGCTTGTTTAGATTATTGTTAGGACAACTGAAAACTAAGTGATGAAAACAAATATGATTTGATCCATGATTTGCAAAAATCTATTTATTCCCTTACTACGTTTTTAAGTAGTTATTGGTTATTTAGGTTGAAATTTATTAGAAATCATTTTTTTTCCATCCTTTTTTTTTTTTTGGTTACACACATTAGATAAGGTTAAATTTGTACTACCTCCGCTCCAAATTACTCGCAACTTTGGAATATTTTATATCTCATAAATAATATCCCAAATTTGCGAGTAATTTGAACTGAAGGTAGTATAATTATTGTGATTAAGTATTGTACAACTTTGTTCCCTTTCGATCTCTATAGTTGTCAATATAGATATTTATATGTGAAATAATAGAAACATAATTTTAGGTGGACACCAGTCCCTCCACCATTCAATTTAATCAATTATATACTCCGTAATAGAGAAAACTTCATCGTACAAATTCAGTTTTTATTCATCTTTAAAGTCTTAAATTTGCACATTGTGAGAGAAATTCATCATTCATTCATCCTATATATGTGGAAACCTTTGTCGAAGTCTTCAATTTGTTTGTCTTTATATATGAGTAGTAGTTCATTTTACCTTGGTGGATCACGATAATATAAAGGAAAAATTGAGTTTATAAATCCCAACTTTGGGCTGTTTACTATGAAAAATCCTAACTATTCGTTAATCCCTTAAAAATCCCAACTTTGATACCCATATTCTTTTAAAGATCCCAACAGGTCACCAAACCTTTTATTACTTCAAGTTACAATCCATGTGTCAACACGGAATTGGTTAAAAAAAAAAAATAATTAAAAAAAATCTACCCCTCCCGGAAAACACCCTACCCCTACCCCACCCCCGCCGGAAAATTGGCCCCCCACCCCCGAAAAACCCCTCCCCGACGCCGAAAAACGGCGCCCACCCTCCCCCAACCTCGCGGAACCCTCCCACCCTAAATCGGAAAACACCCCGTCTTAAAACCTCCACCCTCGAAATCGCCCCCCCTCCCTTCAATTCCCGCACCCCTGAAATCGACCCCCCTTCACCACCCACGTGGAACACTCCCGGTGGATCGATTTCAGGGGTGGGGGAAGGGAGGGGGCGATTTCCAGGGTGGGGGTCTTGGGAGGGGGTGTTTTCCGGTTTAGGGTTTAGGGTGGGAGGGTTTTTGCAAGGTTGTGGGGGAGGGAAAAGGGTGGGTTTCGAGGGTGGGGGAGGGGCGCCGTTTTCCAGCAGTGGGTGAGGAGTTTTCGGAAGTGGGGGCCGATTTTCCGGCGAGATGGGGTGGGGGTTGGGTTGGATTTTTTTTTTTTATCATATCAGATTTAAAAAAAACAATTAGTTTTATTTTTTGGACCACTAAAATTCTGACAAGTGGCAAATTTTTTTATTTTATTTAAAAAAAAAAAAAAAAAAAGAGTTAACCTTGTTTTCATGTAAACGGTCATCTGGGTTCTTTACAAGAAGATTGGTATCAAAGTTGGGATATTTACGGGATAATGCATAGTTGAGATTTTTCATTGTAAACCGCCCAAAGTTGGGATTTATAAACTCAATTTTTCCTAATATAAATTCAATTAGTTGATAAACTATTATAGAGACTGCCGGACCGCCGCAACATATATACTCCCTCCGTTTTTAAATACTTGCTCCATTTCTCCATGCGCGAAGTTTTAGGAGAAATTGAAAAAACTAATAAAATATGGAGGTAATGCGGTAGGTGGAAGAATAAAAAATTATAAAAAGTAAAAGTAGTGGAGAGAATTGGAGGAGAGAGAATATGAAAATAATAAAATATGATCATGGTGGGTCCACTATGTAAGAGAAATTAATTTAATATTGTAAAAGGTTTCCAAATAAGGAAATGGAGCAAGTATTTAAAAACGACCGAAAAAGGAAAATGAATCAAATATTTAAAAATGGAGGGTCCACTATGTAGTTAGATCTAGATTTCCTTAGTAGTAAGGGTATATTCTGATTTACTGAAAGCAACTGAACTGAACTAAATTGATTGAGGCTGAAGTGAGCTGAATAGAACTAAACTGAATAGAGCTGAAATGAATTATTTACGAGAGAGGAAAATTAGGAACTGAACGGAATTGAAATTAAGCTGAACGGAACAGGCTTGTATGAAGTTACACTAATTAATACAAAAGTTAAGAGCTAAACATGACATTTGTTTTTTGACACAGGTAAACAAATTAAAAAATTTAGGTATATAAGAATCGGCTAAAAAAGGGAACAATATAATATCTAAAATTAAACTTAATGATAGCTTAGTTGATTAGAGATTTCCTCCCGATTTAAGGATTTCTTGGGATCGATTTTCATCACTAGGGGTGTTCAAAAATACCCGACCCGTTTGATCCGACCCGTTGACCCGCAAAGTACCTGCCAAGTAATTTTGATTTTTTTCCCATTTTTGCGGGTCGAGTACCCGACCCGCTAAAATATCATATTTGCGGGTCGGGTAATGGGCCGACCTTTGAGTGTCGCAGGTACCCGTTAAATACCCGGGTTTTTTTAAAAAAAAAAAAAATTTCTTGGCTGGAACTCAAATTAGGGTTACTTACTCATCTCTCTCCTCATACAATCAGTAGCCGCATCTCAATTCTCAAGCTTACCCCTCTTCTCTCTCCTCTCTCCTCTTTCCTCGCTCACTCTCAATTTTCAAACACACACTCTCAGGCGACCCTCCTTCATTCCTCTCAGACGACCGACGTCCTCCCTCTCAGGCGAACCTCGGTCGATCGTCACTCCCTCACCGACCACCGTCAGCCGCGTAAGGTTGGTGTTTTTCTCGAATTGTTTTGGTTAGTTTTTCTTTGCTTATGTTGAATTATAGTCAAGCTGTTTTCAATTACATATTTTAGGGTTTTTTTGTCGAATTTCTTGGTTAATTTTTTGCTTATGTTTGATTATACTCAAGTTGTTTTCAATTACATTTTTTAGGGTTTTTTGTCGAATTTTCTTGGGTAAATTTCTTTTCTTATGTTTGATTATACTCAAGTTATTTTCAATTACATTTTTAAGGTTTTTTTTTTCGAATTTTTTTGGATTAATTTGCTGATTATGTGTGATTATACTCAAGTTATTTTCAATCACATTTTTTAGGGTTTTTAATTGAATTTTTTGGGGTTAATTTGCTGATTAAGTGTGATTATGTTTGATAAGTTATTTTCATGTTTGCTTGCATTTTGTACCATTTCGTTGCTTATGTTTGATAAGTTATTTTCATGTTTGCTTGTTAATTCTTTGTGATATTCTACAATTGATATATGTTTTTTTTTTTGGAATGATTATTTTGTGCAGGGGTTAAGACTTGGTTTTGGAGCAACCAACAATTATCATCAATGAGGCAATTGAAGCTTCGGATGTCACAAGCGACTGAAATGATCCTCTCTCCCATTTAGTTTGATTTGTGGCTTTGAAATATTATTTGGACTTTGTAATATATTTGGTTGTTTTGTTTTAATTTGATGTAAACTCCTTAAACTCTCTGAACTCTCTCTAGCTAGACACCTTGAACTTTGAACTTTAACAGCAGGTTTATAAGTCCATATAACAACATGTGTGTTTTTTTTTTTTAAAAATAGCATACATATTTAAATTCGGGTACCCAAGGAGTACCGGGTACCCGCTTTTACCGGGTCGGGTAATGGGCCGTCCAAATTACTACTCACACTTCTGGGTACCCGTGCTTCCGGATACCCGAAATTCCGGGTACCCGGTTATGAACACCCCTACTCATCACCCACCACCTGCCGTATTAATCTTTGATATCTGGTTCAAGTTGAATTAATCCAAATTCTAGATAAACTGATTTAGGATTGAATTAATTATATTTTTAATTTTGGTTTACATCTTCCTCAAAATATTGGTAACATCAGTATAATCTATATACCATACTACACAACTTGAAGATCACTGAACTACTGACCAAAGCACCTAGTAGGGCTGCAACAAGCTTCGGGTGTGGCCAAATTCTGATCACATCTTATCTATTTTAATTTTGATCCAACATTTTCTTTTCCTTGATCAGAAATAAAGGACCAATACGATCACACTATATTGAGATCATATTAGTTTGTAACTTTTAATATTTGTCCGTTTTTGAATATTTTTATTTTAAAATAAAAAGATACACAAAGTTAGTAAGGTCCTGTTTTCATTGACTGAACTCAACTGAATTAAACTGAAATAAACTGAAATGAAGTGAAATGAATATTTTATAATAGAAGGAAATTAGGAGTTGAACTAAACTGAGCTGAATTGAACTGAACTGAATTTCAATGTATGAGAACAGACCCTAAATTGTGTCTCAAGACTATAACTTAACTTATTAGAACAAAAATTATGAATTTACTATCTTCAAGAGAACCTATTTTGATGAGCTTGTCTTAAGTGACCTAGCAAGTCAACATAATTTGCTACTTGGTTTGTTTCTTAGTAAATATAATTGGGCTTCGCAATTAAGAAATTATTGAGAAAGAACATAATATCACCAAACAAGTGCGGGATCTTCCACCGACATTGTGTTTTACCTTGAAAAATATTAATAAAAAGAATTTGCGTTTTTCTTAAATAAAAACGATAAAAATATTTATAAAACTTCCTTAAAATATGTAGAAACATTAAGGCCCTTTTTGGTTGAAGGGATTTGGATGGAAAAGAAAAGAAAGGAAATTGTTTTAATTATATTCCCATGTTTGGTTGAATAAATGACATAAAAATCTAAAGGAAAGGAAAGGAAGTGGGAGGAAAGTCTCTTAACAAAATTTTGGAAAATTGGAGGAATTTGACTGGAACGAGAAAAATAAAAGTAATTTCCTTTCTCTTCCCTTCATTTCCTTTCATCAACCAAATATTGGAAAATAAAATCACCTTCCTTTCCCTTCATTTCCATCCCTTCCCATCCTTTCTCTTCTTTTCCTTTACTAATATTGAACCAAACAAAGCCTAAAAAAACAAACAAGTTCAAACTATTTTAGGGAGTGTTTTAAGATATGATTACAAAACTTACTTATGGTGTGTTATCTTCACTTGAGCATAATTATTATTTGAATCTCACCTTAATTCATATCATTTCAATTCAACTTAATTCAGTAAAAAAAAAAAAGACTAAAAAAAATAATAGGACAAACTTTAATTTAAGGGACAAGGAATAATACTTTAAGGGGTGAGCACAATGGAATACCTTTTCAAAATTTGTACCACTTGGGACCCATTTCTAAAATTTGAAAACAAAATTGGTTCCTAAAATTTGGGAATTGGACTGAGAACTATTGGTATCAGTTTCGATTTCGGGTACCCATTCGTATATATACCTGTAAATGATTTACAAATAATATTACACAATCCCAATAATAATTTTCACTTTGTTCAATTTAATTTTATGGTTTCGATAATTGTAACTGTTTGTTTTTATTATTTATTTATGATTTTAGCCTTTTTTTTAAGGAAATTTTGTGAATTATTACCTCAAAAAGAGGGCCTTTGTGAATTATTACCCCTAAAAAAATTTGTTAATTACTACTCCTAAAACCGATTAATTCTAGTAACTACTACCTTTTACCCTAATCAGCCTACTTAAGATTTTAATGAAATAATTGTTTAATGAAATTATAATTAGTAGCTTTAAAACCTTAATTAATTATGTAAACCCTAGCATCTATCACCTCCACACCACCTCCGACAGCTCCCCCACCCTGATTTATCACCCTCTTGATCATCCACCACGAAACCTACCATTTCGCATTCTCCCACCGCAATTATCTCCCCTTCCTTTGTCCCAACCCTTAAATTAAAACCCATCCCCTCCCTTTTCCCAAACCTCGATTACCACCTCTCCCCTTCCCCCAAGCCTCGAAAATAGCCCAACCACGTGATGAGGCTGCAATTCATTGTGGGGAACAGAAGGGGAATGGGATTCATGGTAGGGGAGAGGTGGGGGCCGGGTGGGAATTGTGGTGGGAAGCAGAGTGGAGATTAGATTAGATTGGATTTCGTGGTGGGGGAACGGGAGGGGTGGTTTTTGCGGTGGGAGATCGAAAAGGGAACGAGATTCATGGTGGGGGAGCTGTCGGAGGTGGTAAGGGGATTGTTGGAGCCTGGAGGTGGTGCAATGGTGGTGCAGGATTTATCTAATTATAAGGTTTTAAAGCTATTAATTACAATTTAAACGGATAATGATGTCATTAAATGATTAAGTAGGATGATTAGGGAAAAATGTAGTAGTTATTAGAATTACTTGGTTTTAGTGATAGTAATTAACAATTTTTTTAGGGATAATAGTTCACAAAGACCCTCTTTTTAAGGTACTAATTTGCAAATTTTCCTTTTTTTTAAAAATACTTTCTTTTTTTATCTTTTACCTATTATTAGGGCTGAGCAAAATTATCCGAAAAACCGAAAACCCGAAAATTCGAACCGTAACCGAACCGAAAATTAGGGTACCCGTTCCGATAACCATAACGGTTCGGGTACCCGATCCGATAATTTGTTATCGGGTACGGTTATCGGGTATCATTTTAAAATTAACGGTTACCCGATCCGTTCCGATAAACAATTTTTTCTTTTTTTTTTTTACTTAAATCTATTTATTCAAAATCTAAACGATTATTTTACTTCGTAATCACTTCATAATTTAAATGATTAGTAATTATTAGTAATTTGGTCATGATCATGTGGTGTTATTGCTAATTAGTGTTGAATGATATCATAATAACTATATTATAAAGTCTAAATTTTTATTATTGGAAATCATATTGGGTACCCGATAACTGAACCGAAAATCCGGGTACCCGAAGTTCGGGTACCCGAACTTATTGGTTCGGGTAATGTATATCATTTTTAGTGTTATTGGTTATGAGGTACCCGAACCGATAGTGTTAACGGTACGGGTACCCGTCCCATGCTCACCCTTACCTATTATATCACTCCTAATATATAATCGGTTATGACTCTAGAAAATTAGGAACCTGGACTATTTACAATCAACTCTTTTGGTTTACGTTATTTGATTTTATTATCCGGCTTTAAAACCACTAGGTTTCATTGAAATTCCTGATTCAAAACGAGAAAGTAAAAGTTGATCTTCTTGATATGTTTATCAAATGACCATATGCTACACTCCATCCAATTTCCAGGTATCCAAAGTTTTTGCTCACCCCATACTTAAATCAATAGGCCTATCCGCGCTAACATCTTTTCAGTCCTTGAGCAATTGACCATATGCTACACTCCATCTGTTCTTCTGCTGAAGTTGAATGCATTAGTCAGACCAAAAGGGTGTCACTGGTGACTGGTGTGCATTTGCGCACCCACTAACCCCTGAATTTCAACCCAATTCCATTTTCAAAACCAATAAAATCATGATCATTTCTCACACCCTAATCCTACTTTCTCCCCCTCACTTCAAAACCCCACTTCAAAATCTTAAAACCCAGTTTAAACCAACTGTTTTCCTACCTTCAACTTTAAAACCATGGAATTTGAGGCCCCACAAAATTCAGCGTTCAATAGCAGTTAACAATGATGGAGGAGCTTTTAATTGGAAGAAATGGGTGCCCAAAAGACTTGATTTTGGGCCTGATAAGGTTCTTCAATCAATTGCTAGTGCTACCTCAAGTCCAATTTGTCAGTTCATTACTTCTCCTACAACTTTCTTGCATTGTGTTGACTCTAGAATCAAATTGGTAATTTCCCTCATTTAATTTGATTTGATTTGAGTTATTGATTTTGTTTTAGGGTATTTTTATATATGTTTGAAACAATTGCTTTCATGTAAACTGTATGAATGACTCCCTTTTGATTATTTGAAATTGGTGTATGTTATGTATGCCTAGCTATATGAGAAGATGATTGTGAATTGTGACAATGTTAGTGGGTTGTTGGAGAGAATTTTATGTTTTAATTGAAGCTGTGATTTTGATATTCATTGATATGTAATTATGTGATTGCTCTTTTGCTGTCACGATGCGAAGGGATAAGGCTGCATACATCCGAGACCGCTCTTACCGTAGTAAGAGCAGTATTTTCTTTAGAAGCAATGGGGTAATCATTTTGTTGTTGTATGCAATGGTCCTTTGTGATAACTAACTTTATAGCTTGCTTATTGTAGCTAAGAGTAAATTCATTTGGCAATGCTTTCATTATATCTAAATATTGAGAATAGACAATCTATTTTGGTGCTTGTGGAAGTGTATGCTCTAACATAATGTTGCAACAACGAGAGAACCCCAATGGACAATTGTGAACAAAACCAGAAAATTACTTTCGAGGGACCAAAATTTTCATGTGGCTATTTGAGGGGACCAAGTAAAGTTTCATCTATTTCCAAAAAAGATTTTAACATTTTTAACTTAAGTATTTAAAAATAATTGAAAAAGTGGGGGGTGCTCTGGAGCTCCCTTGGGTGCCTACTTCCCCTTAAGTTCCACCCCTGCTTGTGAACGTATTCATGTTATTTAATGTAGTTGTTTTGGCTAACATGAGTGATGACCAATGAGTCCTGATGGTCTCAATTGACATTTTATTTTCCCCCTTCTTTAAGGGCGTGTTCGGCAAAATATAGCTGTGAAGGTAGCTGTAAGCTGTGAAGGTAGATGTAAGCTGTATAGGTAGCTTTTAGCTTTCAACTAGCTATAGTTGTGAAGATAGATAATTTAGATATAAGAGTTCGGTAAAGTAGCGGTCGACTAACTGTTACATATAAAAATCAATATTTTACATTTAAAACTATAGATTATATTTTGAACAGCTACCTCTACTTTCAAAAGCTAATATTTGTAACTTTTCATAAAAGCCACCTCCACTACTAAAAGCTACCTTAACCACTACTTTGCCAAACACTCACATTTTTTGTTAAGTAGTGGTTTGACTTGGTCAAACCACTAAAAGCTACCTAAAAACTGCTCAAACGCTAGCGCTGAACACGCCCTAAGTATCCGCAATAAGTAACTATATGACTAAATAAGGATACTATGTGTGTTATCATAGGTGCCCACAAATACCTTTTTAGATTACTTGCATTATGTAATAGTCCAAGATGATCAGAAATTTTTGTGGATGAAAAGCAACAACTTTTGATGTACCATGAGAATTTTTTAACTTAGGCATATAAAGAGGAACACGGGATAAGCTGGGACTTATTTCTCGGGCTCAAGTTATAAGAATGTAAGAGTTTCAATTGACTCTCCCTCTGATAATCAGGCTATGGGTTTTGCCCATATTGCATTGCATTTGTTTGGCTAATCTCTTCCAGTGCTCAGGGTGCAATAATAATAATAATAAGTATTATTTGCATTAGACTGAATTTCTAGGTGTTTTTTCCTATGTTATTCCGACTCGTATTTGACTATTTGAGTGTCGTGTCCGACAAGGTGGCCCTCTGACACCTTGTCGGACACGACACTCAAATACGAGTCAGAGTACCACAGTTGATAAATGTAGGTTGACATCCCAAATCTTTGCACAATTTTGGTATAGAAATTAGATTGTATCTGAATCAAGCATTTATAAGTTTATAACATATTCTGCGAAGTGATATGATCATTTAACCTTGCTGTGACTAGATGAGTAACTATGACTCTTTTTCCATTAGGAATATTGATATGATCTTTTGGACCAATGAATTGACTAAATGTCAAATAAAGATGCATCAAAATACATATGATTAGTCCACTATCAACTATCCATTTTTATGTTTGCATAAGAAGCAAAACAGAATTTACCTGCAACATGAGCTGGTAGATGTATCATGAGAACTGGATGATTGACCTTCACTATTTTCTGCTGACTCATCTCATACTTCAAGAAAGAATCTCTCTGGTATTGCTCATTGCTCAATGTGGCCTCATTATTCTGCTGACTCAGTAAACTCTTCAAACTGAACATTTGATGCCATTTTCTTCCCCTTATCAGCATAATTGTTCTGAGGATAACCATTGAATTTGTAGCATCTCTGTATATTATGCCCTGGAAAATGTTAATGATCACAATATTAGGTCACCTTTATTCGATCCTTGTTCTGTCTGTACTTATCTTGCTCATAAGGCTTCCTATATTTTGCAGCAAAAGCCATAGTCTCAGTAGTAGCTGCTGTCTCAGTTGTTTGTGTTTCTCTTCTTGCATCAAAAGTCTATAAGTATGTGAAATGTTCGGCAAAAGACTTTCCATCAAAATGCTTCCTCTGACTACCCCAAATCCTTCATTCAGCTTCATCAAATATTCAACCAGCCTTCTATTTTGTTGTGATTTAAGCAATCTCTGAGCAACATTACAGTTGCAATTTGTACAACCTAAGCACACATAGGAAGTGGATCAACTTTATCTAATTGATCCCAAATCATCTTAATCTTAGTGTAATATCCTCATACACTGTTTTGTACCTGCCTAATATAATGTAAAGCTTGTTGTAGAGGATAAAACATAGCTCAAATCTTGCAGTGTTGAAATACAGTACACTCCTAGCTATATGTTGCTCCAAAATACCTACCAGCCAAGAGACTATCGTACTACTACATATTTCCCACAATACTGGTTGGTGCTGGTTTAACTAGACTAATAGACTTCCATCTACAAAACCTAAATTGTTCTTAGCGGATAAGCTGATTAATGTAGATTGTTTCCAATCTCAATAGCAATTTCCATCAAACTTGAAATTGACAAGTTTCTGACCAGGATTATCACTAGGATGCAGATAGTAAGGGGAAGAAGGTTTCTAAACAAAAAAAAGAGTTGGAGTAGGATATTGTGATTCATTTATTACTTCCATGACAAATAGAAAAACTCAATTACAGATCTACTTGAATCACGAATCAATCAGAACTATCCGAACTAACCAAATATGCTTAAGAAACTACATAACTTGATCAATTTAGTGTACCTTTGGTTGATGCTCTTGTGAACTAAACTGACGAAGTTGATCATCAAAAACTCTTCAAGATCATAATCAGTAACTCTGATACCATATCAAAGTTTTGCAGCAGAAATCAAATGAACTAATCAGCAGCAAATAATAGTAAAAAAAAATTGAACAAAGCTATGAACACATTGATTTAAGATTTTAAGCCCTCATTGCTCTATCCCTAGATTCCGAGCTTTGGCAAAACTAGAACTAAGATATTATTGAAGGTGAAGAACTGAAAGTTTGGGAGGAAGAATCTATCTACAATTTTCTTGTAATGAAAATACAGTAAATCTAAAATGTCCTATTTATTGTAAAGTTTTGGGGTTCTTACAGATTTTCTGAAAATGAGGATAGTTAGTTGTACTGCAACCAATTCCAAGCTGCTGTATCCCTCTGCCTTGCTGACTCATTTTAATGTAGTGCACCTCTTCTTTCTCATGTGCCGCGTATGCTTCTTGTCATTTCTTCTTCAATACCTTCAACATTAGATGAAAACATGAGTGCTTGTATGGCCTCTTTTCATTCACTTAACTTTTACAATTGACTTGTACTATACCTTTTAGCAGTCAATAGCTCTTTTTTGTGAAGTTGAATACTAATTAGATGATAAGGTCCCTGTTTGTTTATTTTAATTAGCATATGCTGTAGTTTTGAAGTACTTCACCTAGAGATTAGGTTGTATGATTTTTTTTGAAATTATGAATCTTGTTTAGTCTTTTGTACTCTTTTTATTCAATTCATCAAGCAATGTACTCCTATTTGTTGAGTACACTTCTGGTTCTGTTGAAACCCATTGTAGCCCACTTGTGAGTGTCCCACATTGGAGAAAGAGGAGAAGTGGTTCCACTTTATAAGGTAGAGGAGTTACTCCTACTATTGCCAATTGGTTTTAGTGTGGAAGCTCCAAAGCCTAGTTTGTGGACCAAATTCTCGTCCTCCTTGTTCGGGTTGCCTAAGCCCATTTTATATTGTTTCGAAATTTAACAGGTTCTGTAAAGTAAAAAAAAATTGTATAAAATATGCAAAGTAAATAGTGAACTTCTAGCCCCAATTTTCTTCATTGTTATGCAGCTATTTGAATTGTTTTTGGGCTATGTTACTTGGACTCGGGTACCCATATCTGACACGGGTATGTGTCTAAGCGTCCGACTCGGCTATTTTGTGAAAAAATTCCATGATTTTGAACTAAAAGTGAAGTGTCCGGATGTCATACCCATGTCCGAGTGTCGAGGGTCCGACACGGGTACGTGAGGTGAATGAAGAGTCCGAGTAACATAGTTTTTGGGGACATTATGACTATTTTATATGGGCTGAAACAAGAATTATGTATGCTTTGGTGGGTGGAACATGTGTATAATTATGCATGTATATCATTGTCCTAGCAATATTATGGAGTATATGGTTTTTTTATTTTTTTAAAAAAATTTGACAGGAATGTTATGGAGTATGTTGCTTGAAAGAATTTTGACATTCTGCTAGTGTGACAGTTATAAATTTTTAGTCCCCTTATTATTTGGCATATGATGTAGATTTCTAGTTTGTGACTTAGATATGCAAAGTTTGTAAACACATTGAGGTGACATGGTCTTTATTATATTGATCTAAACAAACCTGATTATTTGCTTCTCTTTTGTTTTTCTCATCTGGGAACTTTATCTCTATCAGTTAAGACGTACGTTCACTTTGCAGGTGTGGCTTATAGTGTTAGTTTTTTTGCCCGCTCGCTCCCATATTTACATGCGCTTTGGGATTGTTCTTTCTCTTGCTCTTTTGTCCACTTGGATACTCCCAACTGATGTGTGGAAGGTAAATTAATTTATTTTGCATTTTGTGGAGCTATCTGTAATAAGTAGGTTTTTTGGGTAATGGTTTTGTCAGAGATTGCATATATCTGCAGCAAATTATTATCTATCAACCTTAGCTGTTTACTTTTTGATGATTTACATCTTTATTTCGTTACTACTTAGCTTTATTTATTTATTGTATAATTGCAGTGAAGTAAATTTTTTGGAGGGGTATTCAATGTGAAATTTTGATTTTTGTAGTGAATGTGGTGTCCTTGATGCGTGGAGTTGGTATGAAGGAGTTCTTTTCTATTTTAATATTGAGAAGTATTTGAGTTATCTCATTCTGAATGTGGTGTCAATCAGGGAAAATATATACTAGTAGTATGAAATGAACACATCACTTGTCAACATAGAGCCCCTGATTGACCCTATCCCAGCGAATTGATAAAACCATGTATAAAGCCAAAAGGATTCATCAGTTATCATTGGAATTTTTCTTAGTGAGAACACTGAAGTTTAGCTTGGAATTAAGAAACAACCTCATATATTGGTATATGTGTTGGTTATCTATAACGATTTATTATAGGCTTATAGCAGTAATAAAAAACATATTATTATGGAATTTTAATGCCTACCCTCATATTTGTCTTAAAACTGGTTTGAAGTGAGTTTGCACATTGTAATAGACTAACCTAAGGAAGGGCAATATTGGTAGTCTAGTATTATTAGGTTTGAGCCTTTCGCCTTAGTATAAATAGAGAGAGAGGAAGAAAGAAAAGATAGGCAGAAATTAGTATTGGGAAACCTAGAGAGTTATGACCTCAAGCCATTGTTTGAGAGTGATAGCCTAAAGCTATTAACCTATCCTTTTGTAACCTTTCCACCATTATCTAACAATATCAAAGCTTCAATCTTTATTAATTTACTAGTTAAAATCAGAAGTTCTTGCTATTACATTGATTTTGCTGTGTGACTGATCTCAGTCCATTACACACATATCTTAAACTCTGAAGACCCCAATAAAATAAGGGCTCTCTTTTAAGTCAACACATACTGTGCACATCACTCACATTTTGCTGTCAAATAATACATATTGGGTGTAATCTTTCTTTATATTTGCAACTCATTATTCGTGGACCTCCAGGAATGAGTAACATATTTTTTTACTGCAAAGATATTCTGGTTCAATTATGTAAGCTTCTTTTGAAATTCACTTGAGCTTGTTATGTCCTTTTGGCAGGATCAATTGGGCAGAGTGACATTGCTGTCCATTATTTTATTTATAGTGCTGGGACTGACTGCTGATACTGTTCTTCCCAGTGTCTCTCAGAGGACTCCAACACCATCTTTAACTGGAATTCCAAGTATTCCTTCATCATTTAAAAATTATACATATGTGCTTTTTAAGTTAGGACCTTTACAGATGACAAGGAAAGGACTCTCGGTTGCAAGTACATCTGCATGCCTTACGTTCACTGTAAGTTCTATTTACTGGTGTGCTTTTGAAGTTGGTTGTTCTATATTATGATCTCCAAGGTCCTATAGGTTCTCTGCTGAACTGTATATCCATCCTCAGTGCATGTGTTTATGAATTAACATCACCTATTTTGTAAAGTTTATAGCCAAATATGTCCTTAGTACCTCTTTTCTGTTTGCATTCTTATTTCCGTTGTAGATAGAATAATCTATCTTTAACCTCAGTGCTCTTGTATGCTCAAATTTAAGTTATTGCAAGTTAAACTGCTCGCAGAAGTGAGTGTCTACTATCTTGACAGATATTTCAAAGTGCTAGCCTCTGTTTGTCGACAACTCCCCCAGAGCAACTTGCATCAGCGTTACGGTGGTTCCTGCTCCCTTTAGCACATATTGGTGTTCCAGTGGATGAAATTGTTCTAACTTTGATGCTTTCGTTAAGGTTCATAAATCTTATTTTTGATGAGGTAATTCTTATTTATTTTTCTGTGCTTCTTTTTCCATATAGGACAGTTGAATACAGGGTTGTGTTGTCGGTTTGCTAACTACTTTCACTTCCTCTGAAGGCATTTTATTATAGCTGCTTCTAACCGGTAATCATAATGTTAAGTCCGCGTATTCTTCTCATGTAACTTGTGTCTGGTAGGTCCGGAATGTTGCTCTTGGAATTCTCTCTCGTAGAATTGATTGGCAGGATCTGACACTCCTGGAGAAAGTTGATGGTATGTGCAGGACTTCAGCATAATATTTGATTATGAATATTTTGTGCTTGATTACTGGATCTTTTATAACACAAGTCAAATGTATATGCAAAGTATAGCTCTCAGTTTTCAGCCAAGCAACTGTATCAGGTCTTACATTTTCTGTTTAACTGTGAAAATGCTGCCACAATTTGTGGTCATGGAAATTGATAAAATCCTCCCTTATCCTCTATAAATCCCATAAAATTGGTTTCATTCGCCTCTCATTCTGATTCCTCTCTATTTTAATATCTGTTTTTCTTCCCAACTTCTCTCTTTATCTCACTTTCTGGTTTACTGGAAATTTAGCACATTCTATGGCCAAAGTTAGACTCCTTCCTTTTCCTGTATCTTGTGAAGCATGTGTTGTTGGCTTCTCTTTCTTTCTTTCTTTCTTATATTAAAATTTCTTCCCTCTCCAATACCCTTTTCTCCCTCATGTGAGACAACTATTAATTTTTTTTTTATTATTATTATTATTATTTTTTTTTTAATGCAAAAAATTGGGTAATCTGTTTATTATATTCCTGTAGAGCTCTTGTGGTGTCCCTATTTCGGCTGTAGCTATTTCATCCTTTACTTCCATTGCCTTCCTGGTTCACACTTTGTAGGACCATTTTTACCTCTCTTTTATCACCAAACTATTCCATTGCTTTTCTTTATTTTTGTTGGATTGTACATGTATACATGTGGTGTTCTGAGGAAGTGCTGTTCCCCTTCTCATTTTCTTTCACTTTGTTCATTGTTGTAAGAGCTCAGCTCCTGATGAAATGTTTTTATTTTTTTGACATGCAGTCTTCGTGATGTATATCAGGCGAATCTTTAAGAATATTTTTTGCCATGCTGAGCAAATATCACAGGTTCTACACATTTTCCTAAGACCTCTTTCTCTTTTGGACCTTTCTTTTCTTTTTGTCTTTTTTTTTTTTTTAATATTTTTTTAATTATTTTTTTAGTCCTTTGTGAGAAATTTGATGCTGCACAGAATGTGAGAATTTTATTTAATTAATTTATTTGATGTATAAACTTGTGTTACATAAACTTAGCTGGAAGTATCCTACAGGAATAGTGTTACTGTACATCAGCTATAGGCTTAAAGTGCCATAACCTGTAATATGGACTAACTTAAAGTGTGGATTATCTAACACAAAACTGTGCTACCCACTTCACACAAACTATACTAGAAGTTTTCAATGAGGATAGTGTTCCAGTGTGTTTGAAACCGAATGCAAGTACACAACTTTTGATTTTTGACTTGCCCAAGATTTTATTTTCCTTGTCAGGTTGTTGTGGTGATTATGTTTTGTACAGTTGTGTATGTAGTTCTTAACTGGACCATTAGTTGACAATAGCTAATTTTTGGAATGTGATCCATTTGCAAGCCCACCTCTTAATTGCCACATTTTTTCTCTTTGGGAGGCCGATGAACAGTTTATTTTGTTGTCTTTATTGTGTTAATGTTTAATTGTTTATTTAGACAACCTGTTTAGTTTTATTTTCCCTTCATGAATATTTCTGAGAATGCTCTGTTTGTGGTTGTTGACAAGTGGAGTCAAGTAGTCATAGACATGTAAAACTGAAAAAGCAACTTGTACAAGGTAGCTAGAACACGGAACCGAATCTGCTGAAGTGCTTAGGTCCCTGGTTTTATGTTTAGGAAATAAGGTTGTCCATTTGGTTTAGGGGCTGGAAGGGGTGTTGATAGTAGAAAGATTTTAAACGTGGTCAGGTGCTAGAAATTGCTTGGATTTTAAATGTGCTGAATTATCTGAAGAAGATTCCTTTATAACAAAGAAATATATTAAAGAAATGAACACAAGTGCTTTAGTTGAGGCAAATCTTACTCCCTCGGGAATTTGGTTGTAAAAAAAAAAGGATGGGTTATTATAATTATTATTTGCTGCTGTGTTCCTGCACGGCTGCACTGTTTAGTCTGTTTACATTGTGCTGTCTAAATTTATCTGGCTAAACAAGTGATATCCATTTCTTGAATGAGGCCAAATGAGGCCTTCACTACTTTCTGGTATTGTCTTTCCCTTTGTGACTAGTTCAGTTAGCTGATTAGTTTATGTACCTTTAAAAAGAAAGGAACATACACATCTATCTTTAAATCACTCACATTCTTAAGAGATAGTATGACAGTTTAAATGTAGTAAAAAAATTGCTCGTCTCGGTTTGTATGGTAAGTACGTAAGGTATGGAAGACTCCATCTTCATCAGATTTGGTAGAGTTATAGGAAAGTGAAAGGTCATCTCCTAGTGGTTTTCCAAGATGTATGGGTCATTTGTAAATCTGAAGACAATTTGATGACCCTAGGCTGTGGGAGATAGTTACCGCTTCTGCTGTTGTCCTGAACTTCCTGGTAGTAATTGATTTTCCAATTTCGCAGGCCATGATTGTTCGAGGTTTTCGAGGTGATAGCAATCGTCACAAGATACACTTCGAAAACTCATCTTTTATGATGCCTAATCTCATCTCGTTATTGGCTCTCTGTGGTGTTATTGGTGCTACGAAGCTGTCAGGGTCTTTATTAGTCTGATGACCAGCGGGCTCAATTATTTTTGAAATGCTATTATCATCAGCAGCCAACACTCAGTACTCCAAGTTACACCCATACAAACAGGCAAACCAGCTTCGTCTCCTGGAGTTTCTGGGTGATGCATTTGTTCTGTCTGTCAGACTTGGAAAGTCTTAACAATTTACTGAGATTATTGAAGGAGTCGCCCTTAAGATTGTGTGTCAGCAACAGCTCTAGCTATGGTTATTTGAAGAGTCATCCTTAAGATTCCGTGACAGCAACAACTCCAACTACAAATATTCGAAGAAGTTCAAACTAACAGTATTCTAAGACAGATTAGGGGCCTCTACCTGCCATTTATAGAATTGGACTTTAGACGTGCAGGAGTTTGTTTTGGTTAGTCTCACTGTCTAAGGCTCTTCGTCTTCCATCTAAATTATTTGGCTGTCCACCAAAGTCCAAAGCTAAGCTATTCATGCAAGTGCAATGCAAATGCAAATGTAAAGTTTTAGCTATACCCATGTATAGGCAGCCATTGCTAACTAGTTTGAAGTTCAATTACCGTATCATTATTGATTTGTGCATTTTTCATTCAAATGTTGAAATGAACTAGGTTTATGCCCGTGTAACATTTTACATACTTATATGATAAAATTTATAATTTTATTCAATTTTTTTTAGGAAAATTTTATTTAAATAATCCAACCTTTGCCAGATTTATTTTTAATAATCCGACCTTTTAATTATTCATGAATAATCCAAGCTTTGCACCCTATTCTTTTTTATTAGGCCAAGATTACCAGTTACCTGTTCTTTAAGTAATTTCGTTTTTTTTTATTGGGTTTTTCTAAGCTATACCCCTAAGGTAGTTAAGTTTCTAAAGTGTACCCATGCTTTTTCAAGTTTCTAAGTCGTACCCTTCAACTTCTTATCAATACTAAAATGTACCCTTATTAGTTATTTAAAAGTTAATTGAGAGTGTGATTTCGTGACTTTAGTTTTCGTTATTCGGGTTGTTGTGATTAAGATTTCTTTCTCGTATCATTTCCTTACCTCTTATCATCTTTTTATTAAATATATAGCTAACTATAGGTGACGTGGAAGTCCCAAGTAGGGTATCATTCATTAATGGTAGTGAGTTGAGGGGCACAACTTAGAAATTTGAAAAAGCATGGGTATACCTTAGAATCTCGACTACCTTAGGGCATAGCTTAGAAAAACTCTTTTTCTTTTCTTTTCAATTTTAAAAAATAAACAAAGGAAAAACAAATGTAAAAAACAACCTTTTCTGTTTCCTCCTCCTCCCAGCCTCCCTCCCCTTCCCCTTTGCCACTGATGCACTCTTCCTGCCCTTCCCCTTCCTTTCTGCCTTCCTACTCAACTCCCAACTCCGCAGTGCCGTGGGATACGGTTTTGCTTGTTCGAATTGGAGGCTGCCAATGGGCGTGGTTCTGTTACGCGAGGGGTTGCGAGCAGGTGGCGTTGGTACTGAGCAGCAGAAGGCTCGCAGGTGAGTGGCGTTACGGGTTTGGTGCGTAAGGGAGTAGCGGGGGCGATTGGTGGCGGCTGCTTGCGGTTGCTGCCGGAGGTGGATTAAAGCATGTTGATAGGGGAGGGGGTTTCGGGGTTTGCTAGTGATAGGAGAGATGGTTTTGGGCGAAGTCGATGTTAGTGGTGGCTGGTGGAATTTTCAAAGGTGGGGGTTTTGGAGGATGCCGGATTCCGAATGGGGGTTTTCGGGTGGATTTTGGCTGGTCTCGAAAGGGTTGTGGCCGGAAAGATAAGGTGGCCAGAAAGGGAGGTTGAGGGCAGGGTAGCCGAAAAGGGAGGTGATGAGGGCCATGGTGGCCGGATTTAATGGAGGAAGGGAGAAAATTGAAAAAAAAATATCATTTTTTTAAAAAAGTAAATATATATATATATATATATATATATATATATATATATATATAGGCGAACCAAAACAAGACACGTGGCAAGGTAACTAGTTTGGCCTAATAAAATAGAATGGGGGTATAAAGCTTGGATTATTCATGAATAATTAAAAGGTCGGATTATTAAAAATTAATCGAGCAAAGGTTGGATTATCTAAATCAATTTTTTTTTTATTGCGAATTTTGTGTGCGGTTGGCCACACCATGTGGCCGTTTATAAAAAACAAAGTAACACCTATAACACTGACCGAGTAATACTAACGAAGTGATCCCCATAATAGGCTATACGGTATAGCCAACCACTTATAAGAATATGTGTCGTCTTTTTTTTTTTTTTTTTTAATTGACACATTTTGACTCTTACACTATTCACACAACACGCTTTGACTCGCTTTTGTGGTTTATAAATACGATAAAACATATACATGTGGAATCTTGTTTGAATTGTTTCAATGTATATTTTATTAATATCCACTTTTTATAATTTTACAATTTTGATAATTAGAGATATTAATCGTTAAAAACATGCGTTGGCAAGCTTGGTAATAGACCCTCTGCACAATATTGTAGCAAAAGTACATTGACAAAGTAAATTTACATTGAGCATGCAAAAAAGTAGAGAGAAAATAATAATAAATATACATGGAAAAGCAAAATTTATATGGGAAAGTTAAATCTGCACAATATTGTTTGCATATTAGAGGGAATTTTGGTAAAAAAATTGATATTAATGGTATTTGAAAAAACAAATAAGTGTAGACACCTAAAAATGTTTAATATTTCACCGCCATTATAGGTCGGGTTTAATATTTAATCCCGAGAGTGCTTAAAAAATCGTATTTAATTAAATTCAGTTTTTAATAGTCCATGGATCAGTCTTGATGTTTAGTCAAAGCATAATTTATTTTTAATTTTGGCCCAAACCTTTTTTATTTTATTTAGTTTATTTATTATTTTGGCCCAATCCTTTTTATTATATTTATTTTATTTATTATTTTGGCCCAATTAATAAATAATAAATAAAAAATGGCCCATAATTATTAATCGACACTTAAAAAGGCTGAACGAAATTAGGGCAAAAATGTATTTAGACGAAAAAATGGACGCAGAGTTTCCCGCGTCACGGCAAAAAGCACCGCGTCACAGGGCCCAATGCCGCGCCACGGTGTGCATTTCCGTGACACGGTGCCAATGCTGTGCCACGGGGTAGCTCCGTGTCCTTTTCGCGTAAACCCTTTACGCGTTTTATCTCCCGTAACCTAATTATTTCCTGCGTCACACTATATTCCCCGTGTCACGAGATTTACCCCCGTCTGACGGTATTTGGCACTGTGTCGTGGCGTTCTCTGTCGTGTCGTGGTGTTATTTTTTAGGCTTTTTTTTTTTTTTTTTTATCTTTTTAGGGTTCCGTGTGTTCCCTCTACTCATTTTCCCTATAAATACCTCCTCATTTCTGATGTACGGGACATCAATTAATTCTCCTTTTCTCTCTTCTATGCTCTAGTCTAAACACTAGCCTACCCTTCTTCTTTCAAAATTCCCTCTTCAAGCACTCCAAGGAGTCTATACTTTACTCGAGGTTTTGTCCTTAAACCAAGGCGTGAAAGGTAGAACTGTTTGAGGGTTTGGCCCCAAATCAACTCTATTTAATTTAATTTAATTATTGTTTTATTAATTTTCCTTGAAGTTACTAACTCGTTTATTATTTTATAGTTGCAAAAAAACATAATCAAAGTAAGAATTATGTTCCTTTTATTTCTATTATTTTTCTAACGATTTTATATTGTTGGATTTATTGTTAAATTGCTTCCAATATTAATGTTAATTTTATTATATTTATTGAGCATTATTGAGCATGTTTAAAGGGAATATGTAATAGAAAATCATGCATTATAAGATAATTTGGACCACCGGTTTAGGTTCCATTTTAATCTTGTTATTAATTAAAGTGATCACAAATATTTTAGAATTATGTGTTGCATTAATATTCAACCAATTTAGCTTAATAATAGTTTGGAGCAAATTGAATTTTTGTTTGTATGCCTTTGAGATCGCAGGAATCATTTTTCACTATAAGAATCGAGTAGAGGCCAATACGGGCGAATGTGACTCTATGACTCACTTCGTACCATCATCCCCGATCCTCCTTTCGTGGTTCCAAACCATATGGAGTTAGTAATCTCATGGATTATGAATGGGGTGTAACCTTCACGGGTCAATCGTTGTTGCCTATTGTTGTCCCTTAATCGTGGTTGCCTTTTATGATCCGTGAACGGTTTACAAGTTTCTTAAAAAATTGTTAGCGACTCCCTACTTTATTAGTCCCTAATCGTATACGTCAATTCCCACTTCCTATGAGTGCCAAACATATTCACAACATGCTTTTATGTAGGCGCACTTCAAACGTCGCCTACAATAATACATCAATTTTCTTTATAGATAATAAGTAGGAAAAATTGTTGGGAATAATCCTACCTTTGAGGTGTCAGCGATTGATAATCCCACATTTGGGATTTTTTTTAATAATCCCACCTTTATACTCAATCCGCTTAAAATAGTCCCAACCGGTCATATAACCTGTTATAACAAGTTACATGACACGTGGCGGCCTATGGTTGGTAAAAAAAATAAAATAAAATAAAATTTGATTAAGAATAAATAAAAAATTAAAAAATAAAATTGAAAAAACCACCCACCACCCGCCAGCCCTAGCCACCACACCCACCCAGGCCCCTAACCCCACCGGCTCCGGCGCCTAACTCCCTTTCCCTAAACCATCACCTCGCCTCCGTCTTCCACGAAACCCATGAAGTGTCAACCCCCATTCTAGCCGCCCAAACCATCAGTGGCGGAGGGAGAGGGGTACAAGGGGGGACAGCTGTCCCCCCACTTAAAAAAAAATCAGATTTTTATTATTAAAAAAAAAAATCAAACTTGCAAAACACGACTACAAAGGTTTGTACAAGTTGTAAGACTTGTAACTGACCCACAAACAAAAAAAGAAAAAGTTGAAGTAAAGTCACATCATATATAAAACAAAAAATATACTAACATGAAAAGTTAAAAAAGTAACAATTCTTTTACAATTCCACTAACCACGCTCCACGGGATTGCGACTTTACGAGTCATAACTGACGATTTGATCGACGCCAGCGAAACCTGACGACTGACGCCGACCGCTGACACCCCACCGGCAGTCCACCATCAATCAATTTTTCTTTGATTTTTCCCCAAATTCATAGTAAGTAACTTTTAATTATAAATTAACCCTCTAAACCCTAAATCTTATTATTTTTTAATTGTTTAAGTGCCAATTTTTTAAAAGTGCTAATTGTTTAAATCCTAATTTTCTAATGGTTAATTGTTGAATTCCAATGTTTAAATCCTAATTTTCTAATGGTTAAATTGTTTTGTTATTTGGATTGTATGATATGAATATACGATGGTAATTGAATTATTATTGATTCATTGTTTGCATTCTTATTGATTAAATTAGGACATGTCAAATCAACCCGTTCTTCGACAATTCATGTTTAAAAGAATGAAATCTCAAGGAAATGAACCCACTTCTTTTACCTCCCCCGAAACTCAAGAAAATGTTGTAGAAAATGGTGGTGGTACAAGTACTAATAATGTACCACTAGAGGAGGAAGAATTGATATATGATGTTGAACTACTTCCTCATGATCCGGGAAAAAGAATGAATATAATGGATTATCCCCCAAATCAAAGAAATGCGGTAAGGAGGGCTTATATTCTAAAAAAACCTTATCAACCAAAAACTCATAACTTCCCTCAAAGACAAGTAGGAGGTTTGCGTCGTTTTAGTGTGAATTGGTTCAACAAATGGGATTGGCTTGAGTATAACATTGAAAAAGATGTCGCATTTTGTTTTGTATGTTATTTGTTCAAAGGTGAAGTTGCAAATAATATGGGGGGGGGGGTGATGCATTTGTTGATGGAGGGTTTAGAAAATGGAATAAACCGGAACGATTTGAAAAGCATGTTGGTGGAATTAAGAGTGCTCATAACCTTGCTCATGAGAAATATGTGAATTTAAAAGATGGGAAAAATAAATCAATTGTGAATATGTTTGAAAAGGCAAGTGAGGTGATTAAAAATGAATATTATATTCGTTTGAATGCATCTTTAACTTGTTTAAGGTTTCTTTTGGGGCAAGGTTTGGCATTTCGTGGCCATGATGAAAGTGACGAGTCTCATAATAGGGGTAATTTCATTGAGCTATTGAAATGGTTAGGAGAAAAGGTTAAGGAAGTAGGTGATCATGGAAAATATGCACAATGATGAGAGATTTCAAAATATGTGTGATCTTAACTCTCTTTCCATGATGCTTGTTAATACCAAGAAGGATAAGACATATCCTCTTGTATATTTGCTTATCAAGTTGATGTTGATTCTCCCCGTTGCTACGGCAAGTATTGAAAGAGTATTCTCCGCAATGACATATGTCAAAAGTAAGTTGCGAAATAGCATGGGTGACCAATTTATGAATGATTGTTTGGTCACTTTTATTGAGAAGCAAGTGTTCTTACAAGTTCCTGATGAAAAAATCATTGATCGTTTTCAAAATATGAAGACTCGAAGGATGTAATTATAGTTTAATAATAAACTTTATGTACTTTTTTCAACCTTTTTTTTTTGAATTGTAGGACTAATTATAAATTGTCGATTTTTTATTTGTAAAATTTTAACTATAAACCTATCGTTGCGTTTAATATTTTTTTTTTATATATATTTTTGTCAAATGATGGATGTTTAGTTGTTGTCCCCTCGGCTATATATTCCTAGCTCCGCCACTGCAAACCACCAACCCACTTCCCTCTCCCACGAAACCCAGGGTAATTAAACCACCCACCCACGAACCCAGGCAGCAATTAACCCACGAAACCCACCTCCCTTTCCCGGCTGCGCCGACCTTCCCTTTCCCCCCTACTCCGAACGCGCCGCCGTCCCCCGACCTCGATTCACATCGTTTCCTAGAGTTTCGTTTGGTGGGTTTCAATTTTTTGAAGGGGGTATAAAGTATAATGCCATCTTTGGGGTTTTGGGGTTGTGCCGGCTGGGTGGAATCAAAGTCGGTGCGGCGCTGGGTGTGGTGGTGGTTCCGGGGTTTGGGTTTGGGTAGTGTGTGGGGTTGGTGGTGGCTGAAACTTAGGTGGTGGTGGTTTTTTTTTATTTGATTTTAATTCTTTTTGGTTTTTTTTTAGTTTTGGACAAATCAAATTGTGACACGTGTAAATTAAACTTAATAAAAAAATACCTCTTCAACCGGTTACTGGTCACCCGAGACTATTTTGAGCGGAATGGGTGGGATTATTAAAAAAAATCTCAAATGTGGGATTATTAATCGCGGACGCTCAAAAGGTGGGATTATTTCGAGCAATTTTTCCTAATAAGTATTGTTTAATTTTTGATGATTCAAAGTTTCAAATCTCATTTTTTATTTTAGCTAGTGTTACTTAAAATAGTTGATTCTAATTGGATCTTTCAATTAAAAAAAAAAGTTAATTCTAATAGGAAAATTTGAAAAAATGCTAAAGCTTTGGCATGTTCTTTTTTAATCATAAAACCTTTGGATATTACTCCGTACAACCTATGGAGGTGTTGAATTTAGACCTGCAAAAAACTTTGAATCATGTTGAATAGGTTATTATGACACATGTCGTCGTGTAATTGGTTTTAAACTTTTAAAAAATAAAAATTTTAATTAAAAAATTTCAACCTGATACCACCTTGCCGCCACCACCTCTCCGACTCTCCCCCTCCCCGAGTCTCCTGCGCCGAGCCACCCTTCCCAACCTAGGAATCGGTCGGCCGACGCCGGCTTGCTCGCCCACCGCCGGCCGACCCACCCAATCCCCCCTACCCCATTCTCCCCCTTATGCCATAGCCCATAGTAATGTATTGACTTTCATTTACCAAAATAGTGTATGTAGGAACTCAAAACGGATCATATTTTAATTTCCGTCGATCATGATAAGATAGTGTTTTCATAGCCTTATATTTTCCCTGTTCCCTCTAGGTTGAGCCTTGGGAGGGTTTTGTTCTAGCTTTCTCGCTAGGGTTTCCTCGTTTTCGAGGCTTATCTCGATCAAAAGATCAAGCCTTTTGCTCTGTTTCTTATCAATTTTGGCGCTCTTGATTCCTGCGTTTGTTCTGATGGCCAATTTAAACCAAAGCCTAACGATTGTGGAGAAGGAAAATGGTGAAGAAGGATCCATTGACTTGCTAAATGAACCTGTAACTGACGATGAAGCGATTGATTGGGAGGAAACTGAAGAGGATGATGAGGACGCTCGAATTGAACTTGCTCTGGTAGGTAAACTCTGGACTAGTCGAAAAATTAATTTTAATGCTTTCATTACTACTATGAAGGGAGTATGGCAACCTAAACATGGGATTGATATCTCAAACATTGGGGATAATCGTTTCCTCTTTCAATTTTATCACTGGAGGGATAAGCAGAGAGTACAGGACGAACAACCATGGCACTTTGACAAGCATGCTCTGATTCTTGGTGATACTATTGACTCCATTAAACCTTCTGATATAGAACTTTTTCATCTTCCTATGTGGCTTAGAATCTATAACCTCCCATTGAAAGGTAGATTGAATCTTGCAAATGTAGAAAAAATTGGTAACAAATTAGGCATCTTTGTTAAATTGGATGCTGCAGCACAGGTGGGCATTGACAAATCCATAAGAATCCGTGTGTTAGTAGATGTTTGAAAGCCCCTGTTCAAACATGTAAAACTGAAATTAAGAGGGGGAATTGAAGAAAACTTTGAGGTGAAATATGAAAAGCCCCCTCTTTTTTGCTTTTCTTGTGGAATGATGGGTCATGGTCTTAAAGACTGTGAAGACCATAAGGACATTGATGATCTGGACCTTCCTTATGGTAATTGTATGAAAGCTTCTCCGTGGAAGGTTAATGTCAGCACCAGAGAAATTACAGACAGAAAAGGTGGTGTTTGCGCTCGAACTTTGTTTGTCACCAAACCGAAGCATAGTGAACAGAAGGAGATAGTTAAACCGGTGAAGGAGATGACGGATAAACTAGAGTCTGTTAACTTGAGCAATAAGGAGAGAATAGAAGAGCTTCATGATAATGGGGGTAATGAGCAGTTTGTTTTTAAAAGTGGTGAGAAGGTGGGAGAAGCAGCTGGGCAATCTGTGGTGGAGGGAAATATGAGCAAGCAGGGGAGTGGGAAAAACAAAACCTGGAAGCGCAATTTTAGAGATTCTGATCACAGCATGGAGGATTGTGGGAGTATCTCTGGAGGGAAAAGGAAAAGCTAAGCAGAAAAGCTCACAGATAGTAGTAGTATGAGTATTGACAATTCGAATAGTAATAAAAAGAGAGCCTTAGAAGCTAATTCTGTCAAGGTGGGCTCTCGGTGATCAATGAGCTACATCATCTCGTGGAACTGTAGGGGTTTGGGTGGCATCCCTGCAGTTAACGCTTTGAAAAGGATTTTATTCCTTGAGTGCCCCCAAATTGTGTTTCTCTCCGAGACACGTTTGAAAGCTTTTGAATTTGAAAAAATAAAACAAAAAACAAAGTATGAGTGTGCTATGGTGGTGGAGTGTGAAGGGGAGGGAAGGAAAAGAAAAGGGGGTTTGGCTCTAATGTGGAAGAGTTCGGTTGATGTTGTGGTGAACAATTACTCCAAAAATCACATTGATGCGGTTATAAACTCAAGTGGTCAGAAAAAGTGGCGCTTCACAGGTATCTACGGGCACCCCGAGGATGAAAATAAGTACAAAACGGGCTTGCTGCTTAAGGGGCTGTGGAACTCTCAAGGGGGGCCGTGGCTCTGTGGGGGCGACTTCAATCTGTTGCTGCAGTCAAGAGAGAAGATGGGGGGTCGTGTCTTCAATAGTGAAGAAGCTGACATTCTCAGGGAGGCTGTTGATTATTGTCACCTTGAAGACCTTGGGTATGTCGGCCATGATTTTACTTGGTCAAATAATCGTGGGGGAGATGAGAACATCCAAAAAAGGTTGGATCGATATCTAGCAAATCGTGAATGGAGAGATTTGTTCCCGAGCTCTTTTGTATCACACCTCACCAAGAGAAAATCTGATCACTTGCCGATTCTCCTTTTTATCAAAGAAGCTCTGCATACTTCAAAGAAAAAAAAGAAAAAAAAAGATGTACAGGTTCGAAGCTATGTGGCTACGTGATGAAAATTGTGCGGAGATTGTGTCCGATGCTTGGGAAAGAGGAGGGGATCTTTGCTCGAAAATTGCCTTTACCTCCTCAAACTTGAGTGCGTGGAGTAGGGAAAAATTTGGAGACTTTGTGAAGGAGTTACAAGCCTGTAAGGGGAAGATGGAGCAACTTATGGGAGAAACTCAGACTGAGGAAGTGATTGCTCAAATGCGGGCAATTGATGATAGAATGGATGAATTGGAGAGAAGGGAGGAGATGTACTGGAAACAAAGGAGTAGGCAAGACTGGATAAAGCATGGGGACAAAAACACCACGTTTTTTCACACGAAGACGAAGCAGAGAGCAGCTCGGAATCAGATTAAGAAGATCAAGGATGGAGCAGGGGCCGAATTTGATGATGAAGAGCAGATTACAGAAGTCTTTGTGAATTTTTTTCAGGAGCTTTTTGCAAAAAACAGTCATGTTGAACCTGAACCAGTCATTGAGAAAGTGGAAAATATCGTAACTGAACGGCAATACAACAATTTGGCAGCCCCTTTTGATGCGGAAGAGGTTCGTACAACTTTGTTTCAAATGCATCCGACAAAAGCCCCGGTCCCGATGGTATGTCTGCAATCTTTTTTCAGAAATTTTGGGATGTTGTTGGTCCAGATGTGGTGGATAAAGTTTTAGATATTTTGAATAATAATGGGGACATAGGTACTATTAATCAGACTCATATTGTGCTAATTCCGAAAAAAAAGAGTGTGAGTCTCCTGTTGATTATAGACCTATTAGCTTGTGCAATGTGTTGTATAAAATTGTGACTAAAGTACTAGCTAACAGATTAAAGTTAGTACTCCCCTTTATTATTCATGAGTCGCAGAGTGGGTTTGTTCCTGGCCGATTGATTACTGATAATGTGCTAGTTGCTTATGAATGTTTCCACTATCTCAGAAAAAAGAAGAAAGGGAAAAAAGGTTATTTAGGCCTAAAACTTGATATGAGTAAGGCTTATGATAGCGTCGAATGGGAATTTTTTGCAGAAAATAATGATAAAATTGGGCTTGTCGGAATCTTTTGTGAGTCTGGTCATGAAATGTGTTAGTTCTGCAGAGTTTGAGGTGTTGGTAAATGGGCAACCATCGAGAAGCTTTAAGCCTAGAAGAGGGCTCAGACAGGGCGATCCTATCTCTCCCTTTCTTTTTATAATGTGTTCGGAAGGTCTGTCATCTTTGCTCCGGGATGCAGAAAGGAGAAAAATTGTTCATGGGATTAAAATTTGGAGAAATGTAAATCCTATTTCTCACTTATTTTTTGCGGATGATAGTCTCCTGTTTGTGAGAGCGATTGAGGAGGAGGTTGACAATGTGATGGGAATCCTCGCTACCTACGAAATAGCTTCGGGTCAGAAATTGAATATGGACAAGTCCGAGGTGTCTTTCAGCCGAAACATTGAGCAAGAACGGAAAAACACGCTTCAGATGAAGTTAACTTTTAAGGCCGTCGAAGAACATGATAAATATCTTGGATTACCAACTTACATTGGTAGTTCAAAAAAGCAAGTGTTCCATAATATTCAAGATCGGATTTGGAAAAAATTGAAGGGGTGGAAAGGAAATTTTCTGTCACAAGCCGGAAGGGAAGTGCTCCTAAAGTCGATAGCCCAAACAATTCCGACATATGCAATGCAATGTTTTTCGATTCCTACTAGTATTCTCAATGAAGTTGAAAAATTATGTCGTCAATTCTTTTGGGGACAAAAGGGTGAGGAAAGGAAGTTGTGTTGGATTGCGTGGGACAAGCTATATGTGCCAAAGAAGGAGGGGGGTCTCGGGTTTAGAAACATGAAGAATTTCAATAATGCTCTCCTTGCTAAGCAGGTTTGGCATATAATGGTGAATGAAGATTCTCTTGTTGCTAGAGTTCTTAAGGGGAAGTATTTTCCCCATACGACTCTAATGGATGCCAAGGTATATTCGAACTCGAGTTACACTTGGAGGTCACTTATGGGAGTACGAGACGTCACTGCAAGAGGTGCAAGGAAGTCTATAGGCAATGGGTCTACTATCCACATATGGAAAGACCCATGGGTTCCCAACCTGCCCCACTTTAAGGTAGGTTCGGAACAAAGAAACGATGATGGTGAGCCTGTGTTTGTGCGTGATTTGTGGCTTAATAATGCCTGGAATGTTGATGTGCTTACTGACAGATTCTCCTCTGTGGAGATTAATGATATTTGAAATATTCCTATTCCTATGTTTGAGAGGAAGGACACGTGGGTGTGGCACTTTACAAAAGATGGAACTTTCACTGTTAGAAGTGCTTACAATTTACTCACCATGGAGCAAAAAAATAATTCGGCCTCGACTTCGAATGTGTCAAATAGTTTTGAATGGTCAATTGTTTGGGATGCTGAGATCCTTCCCAAAATAAAAATTTTTGGGTGGCGCGCTTTAATGAATGTTGTGGCTGCTCGAGGTAGTCTTGCTCAACGAGGTATGCAATTGGATACAATCTGTCCTCTTTGTGGTAACTCAGTTGAGAGTATTTTCCATATGTTGATTTCGTGTGAGGATGCTAAGAGAATATGGTATCTATCTCCCTTGAGGTTGTTGGTGGATTATTATGAAGGGAATTCTTTCAGGGAGTGGTGTTGTTCTGTACGCAAAAGCCACAAAGATCCCTCATGGTGGAATTTGTTTTGGAGTATTTTATGGGGAGTTTGGTTGAGAAGGAATGCGTGGGTGTTTGAAGGTAGGAAAAGAGATGTGAATGATATCATTTACAAGGCGGTGGGCATCGTTGGGGACTATGAAAATGCGAAGGATGATACAAACACTAACTCCAACCCGCAACATTTGGAATCCAGGTGGCTGCCTCCTCCTCATGGCACGATCAAATCAATACTGATGCAGCGGTTTCCAGCACTCTTGGAGTGGGTCCGGGGGGTGTGATGCGCGATACGGAGGGTGATGTGGTGGTCTCAACGTGCTTAAGGTGGAGTGGAAAGGTTGAGGCTGATGTTGCTGAAGCCTTAGCAATGCGGCACGCCTTGGCAATTACTCTTGACTCGGGGTTCAATAGGGTATGCCTTGAAACAGATTGTCTGAAGCTTCACAATCATCTAGTCAAGGGTAGAGCTCCTCCTACTGAATTTGGCCTTGTGGTCAATGATATTCTACACCTTACTCTTAGATGTCAAGTTTGTTCATTTTCTTTCGTGAAGAGGGCAGGCAACCGGGTTGCTCACGAGCTAGCAAAATTAAGTTTTTCTTTTGATGATCTTAGAGTTTGGATGGAAGAGGTCCCTTTGGGCATCTCTAATTTTGTAATGGATGATATGAAACTTTTGTTTGATTAATAAATTGCTTTGCTCGGTTTGTGTCAAAAAAAAAAAAAAAAAAAAAAGAACTCAAAACGGATATGGTTGTCTGGGTTAGAGAGAGATTAATTAAATTACCATGGCCATTAGCCCATTTTTAAAAATGATTTTATTTCCTTGTGATGGCAGATATTATTGATTTGAAAAGATTTTTCTTTTGATTTGTTACCTATTAGACTGTTCATAAAGAAGAAAATTTTGTGGCACATTAAAAATATTTTTTCGGATTCAGTTTATAATTATTTGTCCAAATCAATATAAAAGTAAATCAAATAGAATGCAAAATCAAAATTGAGTTAAGTCTTAGTGATTTTCAATTTTCTTTGTGAGAAATTCACCTCAACAATAAGTTATACGATCAAAGTAATGATCTTATAATAATTTTTTTTTAGGTTATCGTAATAAAAGAATAATAATGGTAAACCAGGTGAGGAATTGCGATAATCACGACGGTGTAAGTGGATGCACTGAGGACTGTGAAGGTTCCGATTCTCACCATGGGAAGAAAATCATACATAGACATACGCCTGAGCAAACTAAGAGGCTAGAAGAGTAAGAAATCTTTACTCCGTCAAAGCAATAGTTTTCAATTTTAAACTTTTCATCTTCTTTGTTTTCCATTACATTGGTTTAAAGTTTGCTTTTGTTATCTTAGAATGGTGATTGGCATCTCATTTCTTCTTTAACTATTGTATAGGTTGGAGAGTGAATTTTAGTTTGCTCCTCCTTGGATTATATTGGTTGAATTTATATTTATTTACTAGAATTAGGTCCATCTATGAATTCTTTAATTCCAAATCTACTATCAATTCTTCTTTATAATAGAATTTGTACATCTTTCAATAGCAAATATCGATAGTGAAAGTGTAGTTATGAATTCCCCAACTCTTCTCATTTCTTTTATATTGTTGGTTAATTGAGATTATATTATTTCAATAAAAAGAAAATATGAATAACCTATTTAATATTTCCTCCGTTTCTATTTAGTTGACACGTTTGATTTAGGTACATATATTAAGGAGAGGAGAGAGAGAGGGAGAGAAAATGAAAAAACAAATGGGGTAACTGTAAATGCAAGGTAAAAAAATTACCCTAAAGGGAAACGTGTCCACTAAAACAAAATTCCTAAAAAGAAATATGTGTCAACTAAAAAGAAATGGAGCTAGTATACAACAAGTAGGCCAAGAGGGATTGATTCTAAATGATGTAAGTCCAATATGTTTTAAGCTTGAGATATCCACCTTAAAATTTGATTGAAATTGATTTAGTTGGAGATTTCTTGTCACATTTGAATCCCTTAAAGTGAAATCCGTATGTTTGATCCTCTTCTTGAGGATACAAGCAAGCATTTTTTTTATTTTGAATGTTTTGGGACGATCAATAATTATATAGTGTTAATACTTCCATTCAATGAATGAGCCTTTTAAATGCTACTTAATGGAAAATACAATATCAATCTAACTCATTCTCCTGTTCGCTTTATTAATTTTATTTATCTTTATGAAATAAGATGTTTTAATTTTGATTTTAGTTATGTTTGTTCTCAAAATATAATAAACTACCCAACACGGTAGGCACATATATGCTATGCTTTATCAATTAACTTATAATTTGAATTGAAAAAACCATATAATTAAATGTCTCACTTAAGCACGGTGGCGTCCAAAGGGAAGGAAGCTAGAGCAAAAGAGTCGCCAACAAGTTTTAGGAACTTGTAAACCGTTTACATGGTGAAGGTTACACCCCTTAACAACGCAGGAGATCGTTAACTCCAATAGGTCTGGAACCATGACTTGTGTTCGGGGATGAAGGTACAAATCCAATCTAAAAGAGAAAGAATCTGCCCTAATAATAGGCCTCTACTTTATTCTTCACGTATTCTTGTGCGCTTTCTGACTAACATACAATCATTAGGTTTACCCTAAACTTGTTTATCTATGTTGGTTGAATATTAATGCACAAACAAAACTATAAACTATTATTGGCGATCACTTGAATTATACTCAAATTAACCCTAAACAAGATTATTAATTATCTTATTAAGCGTGATTACAAGTACAAATTCCCTTTAAACATGCATAAAAGGCGTGATCAAGCAATAACAATAAATATAATCAAGCAACATAATAATAATCATCATAACAATCATGATTATAATAATAACAATGATAAAATAATCATGTTAAAGCATAATAATAGTAAGATCCTAGGCATGATATTAACAAGATTAATAACAAATCCTAGCATGTCACTAAACAATAAAAATAAAAGCTTTAGCCCTAACATGATACTAACATGATATTAGGAAATAAAATAGGAAACATCATAGAAATCATAATTGATATAAGCAAATCACACTAAATATGATGCTAGGAAGAAATAAAACATCCTAACATGGTACTAGGAATCAAATAACAACCTAAACATGATTTCTATATCATAATATCAATTAAACAATTAAAGCACTTACTTGGATGCCTCGTACCTCTTTCTAATAACAAAATACACACGTTAGTAACTTCAAGGAAAATATAAAATTAAAGAATTAAATTAAATAATTGAAAGAAAGAATTAAGAAAGTTTAAACTAGATTTGGAACCAAACCCTTAGAAATCAAACCTTTCACGTCTAGGGTGAAGGCAACTTCGAACTTGGCTAGGTGTGTCTAGATCTTGTGAATGCGGAATTTTGTGTTTAAAAAGGGTTGGTTTAGAAAGAGAGAGAGAGAGTATCAAGATTTTCTTAACAAGAGTTGGTGATTGAAAACGGAGGTTTTAGGAGGCTATTTATAAAGAAAATCAGCCGGATATGATAAAAAACGAATCAGAGTTTCGAAAAGAATAAAACATGACGCTGTCGCCAAACACGCGCCTGTCGCCAGACGCCAGGTTTGTCGCAAAGCGACAAACATGTCGTACGGCGCTGCAATCAGTTTTCCATGCGTTTTCTTATTTTGATAAAGTTTAGGCGTTCGAGAGGGTAAACCTGTAATTTCCTTAAAAACACTTCTTTTTATTCTAATTAAAACTCTTAAAAGTCAATTTATCAATACTAATTTAATTAGGATTCAAAAGAACCTTTTAGAAGATTCTAGAAGACCATAATCAATCCTAATCGCATTAGGAATGATAAATCTATAATTGGCCCTCCTCTAGATCCTTGGGCCGCATATAAAGATCAAACCGGGCCCAATTTAGTAATTTGGCCATAACTTCCTCATTATTCATCGGAATTGGGCTTATAATATATTGTTGGAAAATTCTTTTTGAACCCGACCCAAATACACTATTATTGGACCCTTGCCATGGACCAAACCAAACTGGATTGACTGATTTCTTAAAATAGGTTTTCAAAAACAGAGAGAAAGAAAAGAAATAAAAACTAACCGCATCACTAGACTTTCCACACTTTCACTTCATTCGATTATGATTCGACATGAAAGGTACTCATCACTGGGTTTGGTTTTAGGGAGACACAAATGGGTGTGTACACCTATTATATCAGGTCACTTGACACGTGTCAAGTCCTAATTGGTCCAAATATAATAAAAAAAAAGAATTTTTTTTATTTAAAAATGAAAAAAAACCCAAAAATCAGCAAACTACCACTCAACCTCCGCTTCACCAACCGACCCACCCTAACCTCCACCGCCCTTCCAACCTACCGCCCCTCCCTCGCCGGCTCACCACGCTTCCCCCACTCCCTGGCGTCGCCGTTTTCCTCTCTCCCCGAACCACCTTCCCACTCCACCACGAAACCACCAACGAAACCCCTGCCCACTGCCAAAAATACCGAATCTTTCCTCCCACCACTCCGAAACCCTAGCGGCTAGGGTTTTTGATGGTGGGGGAGGGTTTTCGGCGGTTTTCGATAGTGGGGGAGATAGTTTTAAGGGATTTTCGAGAGGAGGGAGAGGTTTCAAAGGGGGATGGTGGTTTTCGATTGAGAATTGTTGCCGGAAATAAAGAGGGATGGTGGGGGTTCACAACACCAACGTGGGGAAGAGGAAACCTACGCAATGGGATGGGGGTTAGACGGTGGTCGGAATTAGGTTGTAAGGCGATTTTTGGGGGGTCGGCTGGTGGTTTTCGCGGTTTGGCTGGTGGTGGGGTTTAGGGGGTTTAGGCAGTGGCGGTGGTCGGAATTATTAGGTGGCGGTGACACGGTGGAGTTTTTGCGTCCAGATTCTTAAGTGCGTGGGAATGAAACGCGGAAAAGACACGGGAAAGCACCGTGACCCGGTGAAAAATCCCGTGTCACTGTACCTACCCCGTGCCACGTCATCATCTCCCGTGACGCGAGGAATTTACACATTAAAAGAACACGGAAACCAGCACGAGAATTCCCATGTCACGGCACCAGGCACCGTGACACGTTGAGAATTCCCGTGTCACGGTACCAGGTATTGTGGCACGTCACTTTCCCCCGCGGCGCGGTGCGTGGTTTTGTTGCCTGCGTGACGATTCTAATTTTTTTATGCGTTTTTAAAATTGCGATAACTTTTGATCCGTAGCTCGGAATAATGCATTTAATATATCATTGGAAAGCTTATCAAGTCTAATTTCTAACATAATTAGAATAAGGTCAAAATAATTTGTAGATTTTACGATATGGCCGTTTTAGTGGAAGGGTGTTGGTTTTGGGCCGAGTTTAGTGTTTTGCTCATATCTTTTTCGTTATAGCTTGGAATTAGGCTTATGATATATGGTTGGAAAGCTTATTTCAAGGCCTATCCAAGTAAATAACAATTGTATCAAATTATAAGACCAAAAAAATCAGTTTCTCTCAGTTTTGCGATGTGGACACGAAAAGTGGATAACAAGTTATGGTTTAGGGAAATGACCTAGGAAATGGATTGATTTATGAAATGTATTGGATAGAACATGGATTTAAGCACTCCAAAGATTAAATACTCAACCTGACCAATAATGGCGGTGAAAAGTGTTTATCATCGGGTTTGGTTTTGGGGAGACATTTTTAGGTGTTTACAATTATAAAGTATGTTCTTTAATGTATGTACATTAAAAAAATATTAAATTCAACTCAAAATTACAAATTGAACAAAAACATCAAAGAAAACCCGGAAAAATGAATAGAACAATCACTTAAACAATCAAATCAAAAAGAAAAAAAAAATCCCAACGAAAACACCCCAAATTCACCACAAAATTAAAATTCAAACAAAACCCATTAAAATTCTTAAACAATAAATAAAATAATCCTCACTTAATTCGATTTAGGGGAAGAATCATCCAATTGAGCATCACCGGGAAGGAAAACAACCTCATCAACATCACCATCGTCGCCGAGGTGAAGGTTGGAAGGAAGATCGAAATATCATGAGAAAGAAGATTAAAAGCACAAATTAAAGTATGAGTTTTTAGAACGTGATCAAGAGGAGAAGAAGAAGAAGAAGAAGAAGAAGAAGAAGAAGAAGAAGAAGAAGAAGTAGAATAATAAGGAAGTGGGATTGAAGAATTGACTTCAACCACCTAAGTAACTATGACGAGAATGAATGAACAGAAGAGTTTCTTTTTCTATGGCTAATTTGATGAAAATATTAATTTGTTCTTTTGTAAAGACTATATGTTCTTTGTAATGCCATGTTCTTTGTCAAACACAAACGTGTTCTTTTGTCAAATACAGGTATGTTCTTTTTCAAACACTCGTATGTTCTTTCCGCCTTTTTTATTTTTACCGGGTGCACAAATCAATCACTCGAGTTTAACTAATCTAATTAGAGGTGGGCATGGGTCGTGTCGTCCCATGGGCGGCACGGGCCCAACACGAGATTGGCCCGACACGACATGCGCCTGCTAGTGGCATGGCACGACACGGTGACTAAGGAGTGGGCTGTGGTTCGTGCCGTGAACACGATTTCAAGAATCCGACACGAGCACGACACAACCTGCGGGCGGCACGATAGTTTGGCCTGCCAGCACGACACGCTAGGCATGGTCATAAAATAACATAAATAATACTACGTAATAAAGAACTATAATAATAAAAATAAGATAATAAAAAGAACAATAACAATATAATAATAAAAAAACATAAACATAAATTAATAAAATTATTTAAATAGTATATCCGTTTTAAAAGTTGTTAAAAAAAAATTAAAAAAACAAATATGGTTGGCCTAGTACCCGGCACGCCAAGCACGTGGGCCGCGCCGAGCCGTGGGCTTGGGTGTGCTAAATAGTGGTCCGGCCTGACACGACACGCCAAGATGCAGGCACGACACGGCACAAGCCACCAACATGCACAGCAAGACACGGCTCGCGGCGGCCCAACATGGCACGTTGCCTACCTCTAAATCTAATCATGTACAATTCCCCTAAACCTTATATTGGATCAAGACGTTTTCTTGATGATACCTTATGTATATTTCCTCAGCTCTTTTTCACCTTTTTGCCTTTTTTTATCTTTTTGTTGCTTCATTGTTCATGAATTTGTCAACTTCTTATTAAACAAAGTCCAACTCTTTTCTTCCCATTTATATATATATACGCTTTCAAAACACAAGGAACACTAGCTATATCGAAAAAAAAAATATCATATTGTCGTGTTTCATGTATGCTACTAATCCTTAAAAAATATTAAAAATGGAAAAAAACAATTGTTATAATACTTATAATAAGTATGTGGATTTTCTAAGAGAACGAAATTAGTTTGATAACACCATATTTTGTTTTAAAAAAAATGTCTTGCTTCTTGTCTTACCTAGTTTTGGTTATATAACAAGGCCTTGTAAGCTCTACGCCTAGAGGTGATCAAAGTCAGTCCGGCCTAACCCGTCCTGATTTTGGCCGGGTTTTGGGAAGATTTTTCGGTCGAAATCGAGTCGGGCCCAGCCGGAAAATTTATATTTTTGGGCGGGTTTGGGAATGCATTTTTATGCATATTTAGTTGATTTTTTAGACCAACTAAAAAATGATCCAAAAAGTCCACACATCCCCACCATTTTGGGCGTGTTTGGGCACAAACAAAATCTGGCCCGAAGCTTGGCCCGACCCAAAACCGGCCCGAGAAGTGAGCTTATTTTTTTTGCTTCGACACGGCCCGCCCAATAATCACCTTTAGCTCTAGCTTAAGAAATTTTTTGATGTTTGACTTTGGAAGTAAACTTTTAACATTGTCGCTATCCTATGCAGTTTGGAAGTGTAATTGATCTTCTGGAAAACATGATGAGTAGACCTTCGTCGAGGTTAGCATGCAACATACCAGAAGATAGTTTGGTAGGCAGAACGTTCAATATACAAATGAGGTAAACAAAATTGAATAACAATCATTTCATTTTGATTAAAAAAGTATAGTATTTAATTTAATTATATTGTATAATTATGCAATTAATGCTACATTGAAATAATTCCTAAGCCAAAATACATTTCTTTACAATGCATCATATATTCTCCTAATATATCTACCTAAACAAGGTCATTAAGTAATTTAAAACTACCGTAAAAAAAAGTAACTCAAAACTAAGAAGTACGAGTCTGACAATCCTCGATCAAGAGTGTCACAACAATCATGTCAATTTTCATGTTCTACTCATTGTGGTTCATCGTGTACCTATACAAAAAAAAATATGACATTAGGAATATTTTCATTTCTTAAAAAAAAAAATAGGAATATTATCATCATAGACTACATAATAAATAAAACAAATACTAAATAATATTTATAGCAACATTAAATTAAAATAGAGAGGAAATAATAACCATACTATATGGCTAAAACAAATTCTTTATCCCAACACAACAATCAAACTAACTCTGATAGACAAATAGCATGAAGCTTCTCTTTAAACATAGATTGTAAATACGTTATCACCTAAACACAATTTATTCAATCCTCCTATGCACCAAGAACATATATATTAGGCTAGAGAACTAATCTTAAGGGATTCAGTATAGCCTCAACTAACTAGCTACTTGAAGCATTGGAGTGACACTAGTCCCACCTAAACACCCAAGCCGCCAAGCGGTATAAGTAATTAGATAGAACTTTCCAAGGAACAAACACATGATCTTGCATAAATATATACCCCCCTATCTCTTCCTATAATGGCCAATTCATTTAAGACACCGAATATAAGTATAAAGATCTCATTCACTACCCTTTCAGATTTGGCCTGGCTTGCTCACCCTATTAATAAGTTCAGTATGCAAATTAAAAGGTATGACAGAGGCCTTGTTCTTTTCATCTCATAAGAATAATTCATATAAAAATAGAAACTAATTAAAAGGTAAGAGGTCTTGTTTCTTACCATGCCGATGTGTTTCTTCATAATGGGAGTAAACTAAGCTTCTCAATGGGTCTGTACAAGAATTCAAATAAGCAACTTGATCAATAACTGCACTAAAATCCTAACTGTCACTAAAAAAATATGGCGGAGGAGCTTACCCTTTCACTTCTACAACATCACCAGGTTTGATTTTTGCAAAATGCTAGCTCATCCTACTTTCTGGATATATCTGATTTTAACCAAACATAGTGGCTAGCTAACAACTAAAATATAAAATGTGGAAATAAGTCTACAATAAAAGTTGACGGACCTTGATCAGTAAATCAAATTAAAGTATCCTTTGGAATCAAGAATGGATATGGGAGTACGTACCTGAAAACAATTTGCATATAAATCAGGAATAACAAAGTATACGCAAATATAAATAGAACTCTTTATACTACGCAAAATACAAACAAAATTCCATAAGCATGCAATATTTAACAGAGTATTGTTTTGCTTGGGGTTTTTCTTTTAATACTATTAAATCTTTGCTCATCTAGGAATTGATGTGTTATGTTCAAGCTCTGCCCATTCATCTATCTAGCTAAGCAAATAGAAAGAAATTTCTTTTATGAACTTTTTTAGGTGGTAAGGAGTGTAAGGTAATAAACAAACTTAGCATCGTAAAAGTTTGAGAAACTAATGAATAAAGCATTGAGATTGGATTGGAATTCAATAGGATGTAAATCTGTCTAATGTTTGTGGAAGATACTCACCTCACTGATGTTCATTGGCTCAACCAATTGAGGTGTTTTCTTTAAGTTAAGGTCTGCAAAAAGTTTGCTTCATCAGGTAAACAATGCAAAGATAATTAAAATTTGTCTTTTTTTTTTTTTTTTTTTTTTATAGATGTAATGTCTGTACATTATGCATAAACTAATGACTATCTGGTAATAATTATCAATTGAAGTGGAAAGACAGAGTACATAACAGACAACAAGCATTTATAACATGATTGTAAATAATAAATATCCGATCTCCCACACTAGAAGATAGTATGGTAGATGAATACCTTGATGATTTGAGAAATTAATCCCACTGTAAGATGACGTTGTGGTCATACCATTAGTGATATAAGTATTTCTAGTAAAAATTATACTTCAATAAGTAAAATTTAGATAAATATGATTCAAGAAATATAACCAAATATTAAAAACCAAACATGAGTCACTAATCAAAATAGAGAAAAACTGGGGGGAAAAGAAGAATAGGCACCGTGGAAAGTCTTAATGGGCAAAACTTAGGCTTCCCCTTCCTACTGTACTTTATGAAATGAGTACTTTATTTCAAAAAAATCAGTGCCTACATAGTTTACAAGAATTCAGATCAAAATTGATTTGAGATAGGAGAAAAAATGAGATTACATCTTGTAGAAATGATGACGATGAATTGCCCAATTGATGAGAGTATCAATTACCAAATCCCTACCCATCAAATGTTTTGTAATCAACAATTGAACAAATATCGTAAACCCAGAAAAAATCCAATAAACCCCACAAAATTAGAATTAAACTAATTAAGGTCAATATTTCAAATTTCCAAAATTATCACCATTTTTCTCAATTTCTTGAGCAAAAATGAACAAATCAAAACAAAGAAACAAATTTAGAATTGAAACAAGCTAAACAAGAGCAGTAAATTAATCGTGCTTCAAATCAAACTTTAAACCCTAGATTGAATATAATGATGCAAGTAATTAGCGATAAATCCTAGATGACGAAATTGATATTCATTGTTTGAAAATATTACCTCAAATGTTGCTTCAAATGAAAAGAAAGCTCGTAAAGCTACTTCAATGGACGAAAAAGCTCAAAAGTCACTTCAATGGAGGATTTAGACTACGAACAGTACCATGGAGAATTCACACTTCAATGGAGGAGAGAGAATGCAACGAGTGAAAGGTTCATAGAAGGATAGAGAGCGTGAGATTTTCACTAGAGGAGAGACCGAGAGAGAGTTGCGGGCTTCAATGAGGAAAGATGCGAGCTTCAATGGAGGAGAGCCCCAAAAAAAAGAGACGAGGGTTGTCTATTTTCGAGAAAGTTGGAAAAGTTAACATATCATCAGTAGTTCACCGCGCACATGCGTGATAATAATACCGAGTAACTAGTGCAACAGTCATTATAAAACCGTGGCAATAGGCTGGAAATTCGTTGCATTTGAAGAGCTACTGCAACAGTTATTTTAAAGCCATTACATTAGGCAAAAATTCCGTTGCATTAGCTTCACCTGTTGCATTAGACCGTTGCACTAGCTATGACCGTTGCATCAAACCATTGCACTAAATTTAACTGTTGCATTTGACTGTCGCTTTTGCTCGTTTTTGTTGTAGTGTATGATGTCAATGATGAAAATCTTAATTCAAATAACATGATGAATCCCCATCCAGAGTTGGAAAATATGCTTATGGTTCAAATTGTTGCAAGTGCTATGGATGTGTTAAATTATCATTTAAGAGATGATAATTCCTTTTGGATAAAGTGTCCAATAAATGGGCATTATAATCTTGATTTTGACAGTTTTGAAAAGTTTTATGATGGGCTTAAGAAACATAGATTTCAAAACTCGAGAATGGAATCCTCAAAGTATACAGACATAATTGCTTTGAATTCGAAATCGTTAGTGGATCTCATCTTAGATGCAGTAAATTCGAAAACCTTTCCTGCCTTGTGCTGTATATACTACATGTTCCCGATAGTTCGACTCACTTACTGTTCATTTGGTCAAAATAAAATAACTTTGATCTCATGTTATGATTTATATAATAGCTTTAAATTAGCACGAGGGATCTTATTAGATTTCCCTTATTATAAATTTTTCAAATATCAATTTTTTATAATTTCACTTATACATAGCCGAATATATTCATGGTTAAAGATGTTCATTAGAGACCGCACAAATACAAAGTGAGTCGAACTTTCACGAAGGGAAGGAGTACATGAAAATCAAATTAATCGTATTATTGTAGAACTAATTTTAGTTATCATTGTAATTTTGTAGAATAAGTGGGCTGATAACTTTCCAACGATTATTTCAAAAGCAGAAATTTTACGTGTACTAGAAGCTGGTTTATTGGAAAGTCGAAGTGGCTCATTGCAGCTGGTAACATAATGTCCCCTTATAGTAACATTAATTCTAAGAAAATTAATGTATGATTAAATTTCTTTATAACTATATATGAGGAATTAATGTAGATATACCAGAAGATGCATATTCTATCACCAATAATCTCGCCAAGAGAGTATATTTTGCTTCAACATTGCCAACAGATTAAGATAGGTATGTGGGTGATTGTAAACGTTTCCTATAATAAGTTTGAAGGTTCTGATCGTAGTTATTCTTCGACTTATTATTGGAATCATCCATCTGGTTGGATGATTGAGGAACTACCTAATGGATTCTCTAAGGTAATACTTTAGTTTTTAATTTTTAAATATTTAGTGATTGTGCAACTAACAATGTCAATATATTATTGGGCTGAAATTGACATCCTCTATTCTCCCTCCCACAGACTTTATAAAAGTGAATTGTGATGCATGTTTGAAAGATGAGGGTTGGGTGGGGCTAGGGGATGTGATTAGGAACGCTGCTGGTGAGGTGTTGTAGGCTGGTCCATGCGGACTTGGGGGAGATGGCCACCTGAAATTGCATAGTGCTAAGCGTTATGGCTTCAAAAGGATCATATAGTGGGATCAGATAGTATGATTGTTAATTTGTTATTGATCGCCTCTCGAAGTGTGCTACTTATTTCAATGACTTAGGCATTATTTTAGATTATGTTTTCTTTTTGGGTAAAGACCTCGAATATGTCTCGTGGTCTCATGTTAGAAGGGATGAGAATTCTGTTGCTCATTATCTTACTAGATTAGTGCCTTTCGGGTTAGAATAAGTTTGGGAAAATCATTGCCCTGTACAAGTTTCTCCGTATGCTCTCATGGACAAATTAACATTGATTTATAAAAGGCACTAATTCGTTTTTCTCCAAAAAAACTAAAAAAAAATAAAAAATTGAAATCCTAACTACTCCCATTACATATATACTTAAAGAATTTAAAAATCTAGGTTTATATTGTTCCTTGATTTAAGTGAGTCTTGTCTTATGAAATATGAACATGTTATAGCGAACGTATTTTAGTATAGATGATAATTTTATAAACAAGACTATTTTGTTATCATCATAAAATTCATTGTATTAAACTTATGTTTAATTTTTATATAGGAAAAATTGTCAAAAATAATACAAAAATCAATTGATCCGCCAAAAACAAGTCAATCTTTTGACTATTTCTAAATAATACAAACTTTGATGAGTATCTGTTTTAAACAGGTTATAATCGGTTGGTGACTTGATTAGAAGGTATATGGGACACGTGTCATCATTCTATTGGTTTAACAATTTAATTTGGTTTTTTTTTTTAATGTTTTTAATTTTTACAAAAATACAAAATAACATTATTTATATTTTGAAACCATAAAATAACATTTATTATTATAATATTATTTTAGATTAAAAAAAATCTCAGCCACCAACTTAACCAACCCCAACCCTGCCAAGATCGATCACCGACAGCCACCTTTGACTGCCGGCGATCGCCGATCACCACCCCTGAAATCCGGTGACCACCAACCCAATACCCTAACCCGCTCCCGACCTAGCCCTATCCCTTCCCCTTACTGCGAAATGGCCCCGACACCCATGCCCAAACTGCCGCAAAACCCCACAAAATCAGACATGTTCCCTGCGCCTATTGAGCAGCATATGCACCTACCATCACCAATCAACCAGTGCAACATTAATTCACTCTCGATCTCACAACTATTACGCGCATCAACCATTTCCCTGTCTAACTCCACTGGCCAATTAGCCATCACTCTCCCACAACGCTTCCATCAGCTCCTTAAAAAGCATTTCATCGCAACACCATCTCGCAATTGAAGCTATCACCGGTGGAGGAAGGGGTTTCGTGGGGAAGGAGAGAGATTCGTTATTGGTGGTTGAGGGTGAGGGGAATGGAGTTTCTGTGATGGTGTATTGGTGGTTCGGGGGAGGGCGACGCTGATGGTAGGTAGGTGACAGACCGGCGGGGCAGTTGTGCTGGCGCTGCCGAGGGGTGGGGGAAGAGGGAGTGGCTTGTGGTGAAGGAGGGGATTTATTATTATTATTATTATTATTGTTATTTATTTTAATCATCAACTAACTATGATTAAAGCTTTGATTAGGATTTAATTAAATTCTTAAATGAGTTTTTCAAAAGTATTTAAAATGTTTACCGGTTATTTAGGTTGTAGGTAAAATATCTCGTTTAAAGCGGATATTACTCAAAATTTGTATTATTTAGAAATAATAATCAAAAGATTAACTTGTTTTTAGCGGATCGCTCAAAGCATGTATGATTTTTGACAATTTTTCGTTATATATATATATATATATATATATATATATTAATTCGTAATATCCTAAAATTAAACTTGCAAGGTAGAGCTATTGTTGATTACCCATTTATGTAAGCCTAAAGTATCTTCATATCCAAGTTTGTGGATATTTTATATGATTTGCAAATGTGAAACTGTAGACACCCATTTGTGTCTCCCAAAAACCAAACCCGGTGATGAGTACCTTTTACGTCGAATCATAATCAAATGAAGTGAAAGTGTGGAAAGTTTAGTGTTGCGGATAGTTTTAATTCCTTTTCTCTTCTCTCTGTTTTTGAAAACCTATTTTAATAAAACAGTCAATCCAGTTTGGTTGGTCCATGATATAGGTCCAATAGTAGTGTAGTTGGATGGGGTTTGAAAAGAGCTTTCCAACGATATATTATAAGCCCAATTCCGATAAATATTGAGGAAGTTATGGCCAAATTATTAAACTGGGCCCGGTTTGAGCCCTATATGCGGCCCAATGATCTAGAGGAGGGCCTAATATGGATTTATCATTCCTAATGCAATTAGGAATGGTTTTAGTCTTCTAGATTCTTCTAGAATTCTTTTCATTCCTAATTCAATTAGCATTGATAAATTGACTTCTGTTGACTTTTTAGAGTTTTAATCAGAATAAAAGAAAGTTTTTGAGGAAAATATGATTTTATCCTCCTTTACGACAATTTCTATCTGATTTTAAGAAAACGCGTCAATTTCTTAGTCAGCGCCAAACGCCAGCTGTAGCGCCTGACGCTACGCTTGGCGCTAGCCTTAGCACCTAGCGCTAAGGTCAGCGTTTGGCGCTAATTAACCTGGTTTTACGCGTCAGAACTCTGTTTTTGATGTTTTATATTTTTGGCTGATTTTTTCTATAAATAGTCTCCTAAAAACTCCGTTTTGATTCACCAACTCTCATCAAGATTTTCTTGATTACTCTCTCTCTTTTTCTAAACTAGCCTTCTCTCAAATATAAAAATTCCGCATTCATTAGATTTAGAAACACCTAGCCAAGTTCGAAGTTGCCTTTTCCCTAGACGTGAAAGGTTTAATTTCTGAGGGTTTGGTCCCAAATCTTTATTTCAATTATTTGATTTATTTGTTTTAATTATTATATTATCCTTGAAGTTACTAACGTATGTATTTTGTTGTTAGAAAGAGGTACGAGGCATCCAAGTAAGTACTTTAATGGTTTAATTGATATTATGATATAGAAATCATGCTTAGATTGTTATTTTAATTCCTAGTATCATGTTAGGATGTTTTCCTTAATTTGATGTTTAGGGTGACAACAATAAATTCCTAATATCATGTCTAGGGTAACTTTAATACCAAGTATGATTAAAAGTATGATGCCTTTTATGTTCTTCCTAATATTTATGATTGTTAATATCATGTTAGGGCTAAATATTTGATCTTTGATGTTTAGTGACATGCTAGGGTTTGTTATTAATCTTGTTAGTATCATGCCTAGGATCTTGCTATTATTATGCTTTAACATGAATATCATGATTATTTTAATTATTATTTTAATTTATTATGTTGCTTGATATATTTATTTCTATTGCTTGATCACACCTTTTATGCATGTTTAAAGGGAATTTGTACTTGTAATCACGCTTAATAAGATAATTAATAAACTTGTTTAGGGTTAATTTGATTATAATTCAAGTGATCGCCAATAATAGTTTTATTTGTGCATTAATATTCAACCAATATAGATAAACAGGTTTAGGGTTAATCCTATTGATTGCATGTTAGTCAGAAAGCGCGCATGAGTACGATCAGAATAAAGTAGAGGCCTATTATTAGGCAGGTTCAATCTCTTTTAGGTTGGATTTGTACCTTCATCCCCGAGCACCAGTCATGGTTCAAGACCTATTGGAGTTGACGATCTCTTGGATCGTTAAGGGGTGTAACCTTCACCTCGTGAACGGTTTACAAGTTTCTAAAAAACTTATTGGCGACTCTTTTGCTCTATCTTCTTTCCCTTTGGACGCCACCGTACTTTAGTGTATGACCACAGTGGGGTTCAAGCTTGGGGATTAACGCTTGAAATATTCCCTACAGTTTTTGGCGACTCTACTGGGGAGGATTTCTATTTTAATTCCTGAATTTGTTTCGACAATGATTTAGATTGAGTGGATGAGACTCGAAACGTTCTAAGTATTTCATGTGCGTAATTTTGATTAACATTATTGTCATATGCAGAAAAAATATCTCATTGGAAAGACCATCCGTAATGAGTTAAAACATAGGATTTTACACGTAGGAAATTTGAGAAATATCTTTCACATAGGACCAAAATAACACTGCGCGAAACTGGAAAATTTTATCGAGCACAGAAAGCTGCTGAGGCATGTAGGAATTAGCGTCAGCGAACAGAATATTAGCGCCAGAATTTTAACTGTAGCGCCATACGACAGTTCTGTCGCTAGGCGCTACAGCTAAAACCTGGCGCTAATCTCTTTTGCTGGCGCCAAATTCTTCCAATACCGAGCCAGAAATATGCGTTCTAATTTCGACCAATTTTTCGCATTGTTTGCTCGATCCTACTTCCTCATTGAGTTTTTCTCACTTTTCTGAAACCCGTATGTGTTCTACATATGGACATAACCCTCTGGGAATTCATGCTCCATCTACCTGATTGAACGCTCTGAGCAACAAAGGGTACATCCGAGAATGTTGAATTCACCAAACCATGGAAGTGAGTTTTTCTAAATTCGTGGTGTCCCATCCACTCGCGCCAACCCTTCACGGTTAGGCTTCTGCGCGGTGCATCCGAACAATTAACCATGGACCCTCTATTGACTAACCTATATCTCGAACTTTAGAGAACTAGAGTCATGGTTAGGTTGCAAACTCATTGCATCATATCGTGCCTACTTGACTAATTATGCATTATTTGTTGTGCATATACTATGTTTCCTTAACCGTTTGTTGACTTGTGTTGAGATTAAATAAATTAATGACTAAAAGAACTTTGCCTAATTAATTAATTAATTAATTTGAGTAAATAAAGTCTAATCTCTTAACCAAAGTTGACTTAGTACGACTTTAGGCGTACCCCTGTTGATTAATAACACCGAAAACAGTTTCAGATCGAAGCTCCAGCAATTGCGCCAAAGTCTGAACTGTAGCGCCACTCTGTGGAGTGTGGCACTTGGCGACAACTCTGTCGTCTGGCGCTACACTACAAAGAGAGGCGCCAGTCCTGTCGTTTTGACGACAGTTCGGATTATTGATCGAGTCATCACCTAGTGTCTAATTAACCAGTTTTCTAATTAATTCGGTTAAATTTCGGTGTCAATAATACCTTGTTAAGTCATTAATTGAGTCTAGGCACTAAGTCCCATGGTCTTACACAAGAGTCCAAGCATGTCTCTTACACTCAACGCACACACCAATACACACTTTGACCATGTCTAAAGAGTCTTGTATGCGCGTTTTTTCCGTCATTTTTTTAGGGGGGTAAGTCGGATATTAATCCTCCAATTTAAACACCCTACTTGGTTCCTTAAAAATATATACATTATTTTTGCCAAAAATATGCACCTATTTTTTCATTTTCCCTCTTTAAAACCGTAAAGTCAAGGTCGATTTGAGTTAAGTAATTAAAATGCAAAATGGTTTAAATTACAGTGCGTGGTCAAGAAAGGAAGGACGGTTAATCAAAGACAACCTTTTCATACAAGTCCAACTTTTCGACAAACCCATAGCTCGTAAGAGGAAAGCTAGGAAAGTAATGGCAACACAAGAAGAAGTTAATGAGCATAGGAACCAACTGGTTACCGTGACTGAGGCACTGAAGCTCCTAACACTCAAGATCGATGATCCCGTGAAACAACAACAGATGGATCTCATGCAAGAGAGTCTAAGCAAGCTATCTAGCGACTACAAGTTTCAAGGGATTAGTTCACAAGGGGTCTCGGTGGACAAAGATCTTCTTCCGCAGAAGTTCAATGCCAATGACATCCCGAAATTCAAAGCAACCGATAACCCTTATTTTCATTTAAGAGCCTTCGAGACAATAATGAGTATTAAGGGTATCGACAAAAAGGTGTTCCCCTCTCTGTTCTCACTATATCTCGAAACCGTTTTCCAACAATGGTTCTTTTCTCTCGAGAAAGAAAAGACCTCCACCTGGGAGTCCATAGAAAACACTTTCGTTGATAGATACAAATGCAACATTCAAGTTGAGTCTGACCATAGGGAGCTTGAAATCCTCAAGCAGAAGGAGAACAAAGGCTTCACCTCCTTATTTAACAAATGGAGAGAAACCTCAGCTAAGATGATTGAGGTGCCAAGTGAAAAAGAGTCTGTAAGGTTATTCATTAACACCCTTCAAGAAAAATACTCCAAGCATCTCAAGTATCAAAATAATCTCCATACCTTCAAGGCCGTCTACGACATTGGAATCAATATTAAAGACGACCTGGCTAAGTTGAAAGCTGCCAACAATAACTCCAACTGTTGGAAGCTTAAGGAAGCTATCCAAGACTTAATCGACAATAACAAGCTGCCATTGCCCCCTGCCAGTAAGAAGCCAAGTATTGATAATGCACCTCTCGCTCATGCCTTGGCTATCTCTGATGAGGAAAACGAGGTTGACTTCTCGTCTCTCATTAAACCTGTCAAAGAAATCCATGCCATCAAAGAAGAGGAGGAGATCTTTTTCGACGCCATGGATAACCTTCCTGAACCAGCAAGTAAAGAGGACATACAATCGCTCACACTGTTTATGATGGAAGGATCGCATTTGCTACGTGAAACTCTCAAGGCTATAAAGGAACTTCAGAAGAAATATGACGAGGTTCCACTCCCGAAAGATGAACCCAAGAGAGAATTCACACCCATGGGAACGACTTGTGAGGCAAAGCGTTTTCCTTTACAAGTCACCGAAAAACCCAAGAAGAGTAATAGACTTTATACTCCAATTGGGATCCCATATATAGAAATGTTCGAAATGCTCTTCGAGAGTGGCGAGATCAAACTTCTCGAACCAAGACCATTCGAATCATTGAAAAGGACAGATAGATATTACTGTCAGTATCATCAATCAGGGGGTCACACTATCAAAAACTGTTTTAAATTTTAGGATTTAATTTAGAAAATGATTGATGAAAGGAAACTATCCAAGTTCCACAAGAAGAGGATGCAAATATTAATGGAGTTTGGGATAGTGATGAAGAAGACATCTACTTAAAAGACATGGTAGGACCTCGACCTTCGGTGTCATACGCAATGGATGACTTTTGGGCTGAAGAAGACTCATCGATAGACGTCCTCACAAGATCCGGGAGAATGCAACCTCCCGTCTCAACACAACCCATGCCAACCACACAGAAAATTCCCATACCTATCATTGAAGATAATGATATCGTCAAGCAGTTCAAGAAGACAAAAGTTGAAATGAAAGTGTGGAAACTTCTGGCGACATCCCGAGAGCATAGGTTGGCTGTAATGAATGCCTTGGACAAAATAGGGATAGATTCTGACACCACTCCTGAGGGGTTGGCTAACTTCCTCACGAGTGATCTTCCTAGTCCAATTAATTTGATCACCTTTTCTGACAAGGATTTACCTCCAGAAGGTGACAAGCATTACAAGGCATTAAACCTCACGGTAGTTTGCAAGAGAATGAACATCCCTATGACTCTTGTAGACAATGGATCAGCCATCAACGTCTGTCTACTTAGAACTGCGAGGATGCTAGGCATAAGGGATGAAGATTTAACTCCGTCTACACAAGGAATAAGGGCCTACGACAACACTCGTCATCAAGCTCTTGGTAAAATTACCATGAATGTAACGACAGGAGCAACAGAACATGCTACTACTTTCCAAGTAGTAGACATTAAAGCTTCATTCAATCTACTGTTGGGAAGCCCTTGGCTTCATGAACTAAAGGTCGTCCCCTCATCTCTCCACCAACAAGTAAAAGCCATAGTTTGGGGAATTCCTATCACCATCGATGCTTCACCCATGAGAATCAAGTCTATAGAAAATCCCATAATTAATGTGGAGCACGATGAGGATGATGAAGACTTATGGGGCTTTAATGAAGAGGTCTCCTTAATCCATGAGGGTGAAAGGACCCCTCTTTGCCATGACCCCCATTCCAACATGATTGTAAATGCTATTCTGAAGAAACAAGGACATTTTCCTGGGATGACCGTAGGAAAGAAGAAGGGAATAGAAAAACCGCTAGAGTCACCTGGCCTCCCTAAGTTAGACACTTTCGGGCTTGGTTTTGAACCGACTCGGAAATATCTCAAGCAAGCCCAGGAAAAATCAAAGGCACGTAGAGACGCTCGCATTCAAAAGAAAGCAATCCCGATGGATCAGTACCCTCTCACACTTAACGGTTAATTCATAAAAGAAGGAGAGGACTATCCATGCCATGAATTTCCCGAACCATTTATCGTAAACGGCATAAGGCAACCGGGATTTGAAATTTTCTTGGATTGTAATTTCACAGATGAAATCCCAACTTCCGTCCACAAGGAGAAAGCACCCCCATGCTTTGACTTTAACGTCATGGGATTATTATTTGGGCGAGAAAAGAATGAGCCAACTTACAAAGAGGATAACTCCTCGCTCATTCAAACAGTCCTACAAAGAGAAAGCTTCGATCCCTCGAAGCTAATTACTCCAGCGGAAGGATCACTACAAGGGTGGCGCAAGACCGTCAAGGTGACTACTCCAAGTGGAAGAAAGATATCCATCACGACAGGGCAAGGACCGATGTTTGAAGAGTCGTCTGAGTCAGAGTCTAAGTCGGAGTCTCTCCCTATAGATTCATTTAGGTCATTAGTAGTAGCACCTTCCCCCTCTATCTCTTCTCCTAGAATAGTTAGCGATCAAGTCCTTGAGGACATATCACTCTTTGATGTAATGATCTCAGAGTACAATAATATATCTTCTTCTCCTTATTTCTCGTGTTCTTCTCTAACCCAAGATGATGAGCATTGCTTAACTAACAATGAAAAAGACAAAGAACTTATTAAAGCAATGGAAACACTCGAAAAGAAAACACTGGTAATTGAAGAAACTGAAACGGTTGATATCTCAAATGATTCAACCAATAAAAGAGAAGTTAAAATCGGACTAACACTTAATAAACAAGAAAGAACCAATTTAATTAACTTACTTATAGAATTTATCGATGTATTTGCTTGGTCATACGAAGATATGCCAGGCATTAATAGAGAAATAACTCAACACACTACACCACTAATTCCAGGAATGAAACCTGTAAAACAAAAGTTACGTCGAATGAAACCCGACGTAGCTCTTAAAATAAAAGAAGAGGTCTAAAAACAAATAATTGCAGGTTTCATCAAGGTATCTAAATACTCTGAATGGGTCGCCAACGTCGTCCCAGTTCCGAAAAAAGATGGAAGGGTAAGAATGTGTGTCGACTATCGAGATCTAAATAAGGCAAGTCCAAAGGACGACTTCCCTTTACCACACATCGATATTCTAGTGGATAACACGGCAAATCACGCACTTCTCTCGTTCATGGACGGATATGCAGGTTATAATCAGATTCTCATGGCAGAAGAAGATATGGAGAAAACAACATTCATAACGCCATGGGGCACTTACTACTACACTGTAATGCCATTCGGGTTGAAAAACGCGGGTGCTACTTACCAACGTGCAGCGACTACCTTACTCCATGACATGATGCACAAAGAAGTCGAAGTATATGTCGACGACATGATTGTAAAATCAAAAGACCGCCCAGGCCATCAAGTAGCCTTAAGGAAATTTTTCGAAAGGCTAAGAAAATACAACATGAGGTTGAACCCATCTAAGTGTGCTTTTGGAGTCACCTCAGGCAAGCTTTTGGGTTATGTCATAAGTTTTGATGCCCTAGCAAGACTAGTCTCGATGGTTAGGATTCCCACGAAAATCGAGCAAATGCCTCTAACTATAGAAAAAAGGCATAAACCGGCATACATCCTGGCTATAGAAGATGATGAAGTAGTCCAAGACGAAGAAGAAGAAGAAGAAGAAGAAGAAGAAGAAGAAGAAGAAGAAGAAGAAGAAGAAGAACCATGGTACACGGATATACTCAATTATGTCACCAAAGGAGAATACCCTCCCCATGTTGACAAAAAAGCAAAACGAGCCTTAAGACTCTTGGCTTCCCAATAAATACTCATAGACAACGAGCTACATAAACGGGTACCTAAGGGTCGAGCTCTCTTATGTGTAGGAAAAAAGGATGCCCAAAGAGCAATGAGGATAGTCCACGAAGGAATTTGTGGCACTCACATAAATGGCAAAATGTTAGTCCAAAAGATAATGCGAGAAGGATATTATTGGACTACAATGAATAGGGATTGCCATCAATACGTAAAAAGATGCCCTAAGTGCCAAATCTATGCCAATTTACAACATGTTCCTCCGTCCTTGCTCTATACCTACACGTCGCCATGGCCATTCTCTACATGGGGAATTGACATCATCGGTAAAATCACCCCCCAGGAAAAGGAGGCCACGAATATATCCTAGTAGCAATTGATTACTTCACAAAGTGGGTCGAAGCGCAATCATACACTAAACTCACTGCAAAATATGTAGCACTCTTTATCGAGAGAAATATTATTTGTCGATACAGAGTCCCACATGAAATGATAAGTGACAATGGAACTCACTTTCAAGCCGAATGTGAAGAATTGCTACAAAAATATGGCATTCAACATATTCATTCTTCCCCTTATAGGCCTCAAGTAAATGGAGCGGTCGAGGCAGCTAATAAGAATCTAAAAACTATCATTGAGAAAATAACGGAAAATTATAAGGATTGGCCTAACAAACTTCACTTCGCACTGTGGGGTTACCGCTCGTCAATTCGCACATCAACAGGAAATACGCCATTTTCCTTGTTTTATGGAATGAATGTTGTACAACCTGTAGAACTAGAGATTCCATCTCTACGCATCGCGTTAGAGAGCAAACTCAATGAAGTTAAATGGACTAGGGCAAGATATGAAGAGCTAATTCTACTTGATGAAAAACGACTAGAAGCTCTACATCACACTCAGTGTTATTAAACTCGTATGGCTAGACATTTTAATAAGAAGGTCAAGACAAGAAACATCAAAGTAGGAGACTTGGTGTTAAAAGCATTGAGGAAAAATGTTTTAGATCCAAGGGGAAAATTTAGACCTAACTGGTCTGGACCCTACATTGTCAAAACAATCCTGTCAGGAGGTGCAGCAAAATTAACTGATATGGATGGCAATGAGTTCTCGAACATGACAAATCTTGACCAACTTAAGAAATACTACCCATAATTTCTTGAGTAGGATACTCAAGAGAGCTACGTTTGGCCTGATTTCTTAAGAAAGGATACGTAGGCAATCCTTTACGGGTGCAGCCACTTTATTTTTTCAAAAATCTCGCATCCCAGAATTAATAAAAAATTCGACAGAATATCGATGAAATATCGGCGTCACGGAAAACGTTCCAGCGCCAGCCGTTGAACGTTAGCGCCAGCCGACGGCACCGTCGCCTGACGCCAGACTGCCGCAGCCGGCGCCGGTCGCAAAAGTGTGGCGCCAATTTACAGTTAAAAGTCTGGGAATATTTCGGTGTTTTTGAAAAATTTTCGACTTCCGTACTCGAAAAAATTTCTGGAAAATTAATTTTTCGGTTTTCATTGCTTTAATAAAAATAAATTTAAAGTAAATAATATAATTTAAAAGCTGGAATTTCATTAATAAAATAAATTACATTATTGATGGAATTTAAATAAAGCTTAAATAAATTAACTTAAAAAAAAAATCTAAGTCTAATAATTGGAAATTAAGCAATGCTCTTAATCTTCTTTTTCTTTCTTAGCTCTTTTCCAATTTTTGTCTGCTTCCTCCTCCTCATCCATAACCTTAGCTAGTAGGCACCCTTTAGAGGACCTACACTCAATTTTGGAGTAGATAGTTTCCCCTTCAGCTAGGACTCCATGCTTCTTTTTTACCCAAGCTTTCTTTTCTGTGGTGTCAGCTTTCCTTTTTCCTTTATCTTTTGCAGTACTCTTCTTCCTAGGCATTGTAGGTGTTTTGAACTCAACTCTTCCACCTAAGCGTTCCTTAGCAGGAATCACCTTGTCACCTAGACGACTCTTCACATCAGTTTTACCCTGATTTTTCTTCACGTCCTTTGAGGGTTTCTTTAGAAGCCACTTTTTCACATCATTGGGCAAGGAAGGAGGAACCTTTTGGGTAATTACTTCCCATAAAGTTCTAACACTCCAATAATCATCAAATTTGTCTACTTCCTGGGAGACAGGGAACTCGTAGGGAGGACGGAGATCTCCGGAAGGAATAGTCTGAAGTAGACCGTATTGTCTTTTTACCCTGCAGGGATAATAAAAAGTCATACGGGACAAGCTTGGAAGACGGAAAAAAGGTTGCTTGTTGACACCAACCATCTTTTCTATTTTCCACAAAGGGATGACCCACTTGATGGCAAAATTGCAGGAGTCGAAGACCTTCTTCCATTCATGGCGCCTCATCTTAGAGAAGCGTTTCTTCCTCCTCACGAAGCAATTTGGAGTGTACTTCTCAATATTGTCTGGAGGGCTAATTAATTCCAGCCTTTCCATTAGCCACATCTGTAAAAAATAGCAATGCAAATAAATTATTATTACTATACAAAAATATATTTTTGATTTCTGTAATTAAAAATATTATTTTTTTTACCTGTAATAAAATTGGAGAGCCTCGAAAAGGTGCTTTTGGATTCCTCTTTAATTCATCAAGACTAATCATAGTCTCTCCAACTATTAAAGGCATTGGATTTCTCCCTGATTCAATTTGTTCTAATACAGTGGTTATAATTGATTGACCCTCATTATTTTTTCCACTAGTAAGAAAAAATTGATTAAGCATACAAAACAAGAAAGCCCTTCTTCTATAAACATGAAAAGATTCGGAGTAAGGTTTATCAAAATAATGGCGAGCAAGTTCTTTTAAATTAAGTATGTTACCATCTACTATTTTTGATAACTCCCTGTCTTTTTAAATTGAAGAAGCATTCAAAATCTTTATAATAATATGCATCTATTCTAGGGATTTCTACAAGATTTATTGCAGGGAAACCTAAAATAGCACCAAATTCTTCCGACAAAGGGCTAATTTCATCATACCCTATTCTAAAGCAATGGGTATCTACATCCCAATATTCTAGAGCGGTATGAATAAAATATGAGTCAAGATCTACCCCTTTGATACCATAAATACCCCCCCAAGTGAAACACATCTAATTCTTTTCTTTCTTTGGCATTAAGAGACCGACACCATTCATGGGTGTAATTGGTAAAAGTTTTGGTGACTAGAGACATAATATTATTTTTCTAAAAGCTAAGAAATATTTTATCTGCTGAAATTATGAAGAGAATTGGCTGGGCAGGGGGCTATTTATGCACAAAATCGGAGCAGTTTTAATCTGGGAAGGATTCGAGATCATCGCTTTTTAGCGCCAGACGCCAACTCTTGGGGCCTGACGCCAGATCCTGGCGCCAAACGCTAAGCGTAGCGCCTGGCGCTACACCAAAACGCGTGGCGCCAGCTGGCGCCAATTTGCCTCATCGTACGCGCTTTCTAAACACCGCGTTTTTAACTTAATTCGAGTCTGCTAACGACTTTACGGGTTCCTTATCTTTTTCTAAATATTCTTTGATTCCTCTCTTTTAATTAATATTACTATTATATTAATTATATTATTTTTTTGGATTTTATTTAGACTAATTTCCAAGTTTTTATAAATCCAATATTTTATTTGATTTTTTCCTTCTTTTCATTTTTTTCTTTTTGGGGGAGAAAGTCGGATACCCTCCATCAATAATAAAAATGACGGAATTTTTTTGCGCAAAATTTATTTTTCACATTTCCTTGCACACACAAACATGCACATAACAATAATAAAAAATAAAAAACCATGATAAATAAAATAAACTCATAATAGTATATATATACAAATATGTCTAAAAAAATGAGTCTAACTAGAAGGCAAAGTTCTATAAAAAGTCAAATAAATAATAAAAAAGCACAGGTATAAGCTACGGCGCCGGGGGATGTAAACCCATCATCGCATAAAACTCCGCTGTACGGGGAGTAACCTCTCAACCAGCTCCGGCTCCAGCTTCAGCATCAGCTCCAGTCTCCGCAGGAGGAGGAAAGCTCAACGTAGGACCAGTCCACCCGAGATCAACCTGAGGCTGAGGCTGCGAAGGCTGCTGCGATGACGAGCCAACCTCGTACATCCCACCACCTCTAAGAGCCGAGGTAGCATCTCCCTGGCCTACCGGCGCAACATGTGCACCCTCAGAGGAAGAACCTGAGCCCTCTACCCGAGCAGCCTCAGAACGACCGCCCCTACCTCCCGAAGTAGTACGGCGATGTCTCGAGCTAGACCTCGCCGTATCCCTCCGTATCTCAAGTCTCGTGCGGGTACGAGAAGGAATGGGCTGACCCTGCAAAGGAAATTAAAATCAGAAACAAACAATATAGAAGCGGTAATACAAAAACATATGAAGGGAACACCACCTCTTGAACAGTGTCGTCTCGACGGCAGGTAGCCACATTCCTCATCCGGACAAGCTGGCTCCGGAAGGCATCTATGCATCGTGCCATCGCCGAAACCACCTCGTGTGAGAACTGTCAAAGAAATAAGTCAGTAAACATGCATAACATATATGGACAAAAGTTGCAAATAAACAAGCTTACCCGAGTCTGGTGGCGAGGAATCGACCGCTCCACGAAGCGCTCATCCTTGAGAGCCGGAGGAATCATCTCCTTAATCGGCCCATATGTCCCTTGATAATGGATAGACATACGGGGTGGCTCGAACTCAGCAGTATCGTCCTGACAAAACAAAACAAAATCAGTAAAGCATTATTGGGGGGATACTTCACTTAAGGTAAAATTTGAAGAATCGTACCGCCACATCCTCAGCAGGTACAGGAACTGGAGCTAACAACGGCAGAAGCTCCTCCGCATAGCATCGCCCAGGGATCGTGTAAGATCACCAAGGAGTACTAGCTCCCTCTGACATGCTCAACAACCTCGTGGCGTTTAACATGTGAAGTGGTGGAGGAGCAGGAACGACAAAGGTATCGGAGGAATGCTGAACACCAAACCTCTCTCCAAGATATGCAGTCGCTCCATAGGTCCCTAAGAAATAGCGACGCTCAACAAAATATTGTGCGGCTAACCCAGGGACTGCCAGGTCAACCCATGGTCGGTACAACACCTCAGGCTCCTGCAAAGAGCGTCAATCAGGCAAGAATCTATATAAGGCATCGTAAAATGTCAAATAAGAAAAGAATCATACCGAGATGATCCAATCTCGGACATATGCAGTGGACATCCCCACACGGCGGCTGCCCCAGGAAGCACTAACTGGAAACCTGCGCGGCGACGGTCTTGTCGGCGCAGCTGAGGGGAAGTACTCGTAGAACTAGATCTATAAGAAGCTAAAGTTATCAGTAAATGCTAACTAAAACGTAGAGCTAAACTTTATAGGGAATAAGGTTTACCTCTACGACCCTCCAAAAGCTGGACAAAGAAACAATCGTCCCAAAGGACCGATGTCGACACGAGTCCCTCAACGCTAGAATGAAATCAGCATAGGCAAGCTGGCCCAGTCATAAGTCCCGATCCGGTGTAGATCGCGGATGGCAGGAAGGTAGTAAAGCAGCGCCCTACTACCCTTGTCAGGGGAGAACATCCCTGAAAGCAAAATGAGTGCAAAGATGCGTACCCGCTGCTCTCGGGTAGTCGCACCATCGTCCAAAGCCGATGCTAAAAGTCGAGCGGTGAATCCCCCTCGCACTGAACTGAGTCGACTCAACCTCAGCTCGAGCCCGAATAGCAATCGGACCCAACAGCTCCTCGACCTCAGGGGAAAGACGTCGACCCCACTGTCGAACGACAGTGGCACGGAACTAAACTCCAGTCCTGTGATGAGACTGAAGTCGGTAAGAGTGACCATCATCTCACCCCAAGGAAAGTGGAAAGTGTTGGTGGTATCCCAAAAGAACTCACCCAGAGCACAAACTACATGATGACCCCAGCTAGAGGCGACCATGGCCTCGGAGGTCTTGTACAGCGTAGTAAGACCGCAAGACTCCCATAGAATTCTTGTCTGATCATCTCTGGCGATGTACATCTTGTACAGATCGCCCAAGCCGTCACAGCCGGAACCATGACAACGCGTCCTCCCAACAGTGATGCCCCGTATCACCCTCTCAGAAATGTGGTGGATGGGAGAAAAGTATAGGGTCCGCTCATCCCACTCAGGGAGTCGACCAAGCGAAGTGGACGGCTCGGCATCGTCCTCTACGGGCTCGTGCTCCCGTCGAACGTATCGGGACCGTGAACCAAAACCTCGCTGTCTAGCCATGCTACATTGTGCAGAATTTTCATAAATTAAGGTTCTATAGTATCTAAGGTTCGCCTAGCCGCATGATACTATGTTCGCAAAAAACAGAGTACGTAGTACTTAAAAATAGAGCACAAATTCAAATTGAACATAACGGCATTTTTCAAGCAATCAAATAATTTCTTGCAATACTATAATAATTATTGTGACAAATTGGACAAGAATTTCTAGCAAAAACATCAAGAACGAGCCACATTGTATTCCCGACCTTAAGAGGGTCAACAATGGCAATTTGTTCATTTCTTCACCAAATTGAGTCAAACAAGTCAAATTACTCCCAGGGAAATATATAAACATAATCAAGCAATTTCATGCCATAAAATTTGACAAACAAAGAGAATTAAGCATTCTAAATTTCGAATTTTCATGAAATTCGAGAATAAACACATGCAAAATTCATTAAAATCGGTGTGAGTTTGAAGAAAACTTACATAGATCGTGAAAATGGATGGAATAAGCTTTGATTTGCAACAAATTTAAGCGAATTTGGTTGAGAAACGAGCAAGAACGAAGCAAATGAATTTCTGAGAATTTTCGAGCAAAAAACGCGACGAGCAACAGCGAAAATGAGGAAGAGAAGGGTATTTAAGGAATACCCGACTCTGGCGCCAAGCGCCAGACTTTGGCGTCAGTTGATAGGCGCAGCGTCTGGCGCTACAGCCAGATTATTGGCGCTGATGTTATTTCAGCGGCGCCAGAACAGTCAGCCACTTAGTATGGTTGTTCTAACCTTTTGCAATATATTTTGGGTTCCTTGGTACGCCAATTAGCCCCTATAAGCAATTTGACACGATTTTTAGTAATCGGCTTGATCACACAAAGTGATCGACCTGATGAAAGATCATCTCACTTAGCTTAAAGCGCCTAAACATTGGCTCATTCGCAAAAGACACCGACATATTGGTTCATTCATTCAGAAAAAGGAACCGACATACAGGTTCAAAAGTAGCAAAAGCGCCGAAGTACAGGCATAGCGGAAGCAAAGTTCAAGCGAACTTTTAAGGATCGACAAGCGGAGATCTTCAGTAATTTCCTTTGGAAAATTATCGTAACAAATGAGGATAGCTTCAAGTGAGGATATCTTCGACAGCGTTCCCTAGATTGTGGAGAGTTGTCAAGAACAACTGAAGGTGATTTCAAGCGAAGTTGTCTTCGATCATGTTCCCTTAGACGTGGAAGATGGTCACAAAGCGGAAGAGGATTGTTTCAAGAGAAGCAATCTTCGATAGTGTTCCCTGGTTTGTGAAATATTATCAAAGCGAAAGAAGGTCGTTTCAAGCGAAGAAATCTTCTATATTGGAAGCAGTTACAAGCGTAGAGGTTTTCAGGGGGGATGGCATTCTCTTGGCAGGAGGTCATCAAAACAGCAAAGCGGCAGCAAATCGGTTATTTTCAGAGACGTGTGCTCGACGGTGCAAGATACGCGTTTCTTAACTCGTTTATCTGTTTTAACTAACGCTAGTTTGCAAGTATCGACATTATCGCTACTTTGAATTTTGTTTTCGAAACTTGCGTTTCTCCAAACTCAGTCAAAGTGGGGGCTTCTGTAGACACCCATTTGTGTCTCCCCAAAACCAAACCCGGTGATGAGTACCTTTCACGTCGAATCATAATCGAATGAAGTGAAAGTGTGGAAAGTTTAGTGTTGCGGATAGTTTTAATTTCTTTTCTCTTCTCTCTGTTTTTGAAAACCTATTTTAAGAAAACAGCCAATACAGTTTAGTTGGTCCATGATATGGGTCCAATAGTAGTGTAGTTGGATGGGGCTTGAAAAGAGCTATCCAACGATATATTATAAACCCAATTCCGATGAATATTGAGGAAGTTATGGCCAAATTACTGAACCGGGCCCGGTTTGAGCCCTATATGCGGCCCAATGATCAAGAGGAGGGCCTAATATGGATTTATCATTCCTAATGCAATTAGAAATGGTTTTAGTCTTCTAGATTCTTCTAGAAGGTTCTTTTCATTCCTAATTCAATTAGCATTGATAAATTGACTTTTTAGAGTTTTAATTAGAATAAAAGAACGTTTTTGAAGAAAATACGATTTTATCCTCCTGTACGGCAATTTCTATCCGATTTTAAGAAAATGCGTCAATTTCTTAGTCAACGCCAAACGCCAGCTGTAGCGCCTGACGCTACGCTTGGCGCCTGGCGCTAGCCTTAGCGCCTGGCGCTAGCCTTAGCGCCTGGCGCTAAGGTCAGCGTTTGGAGCTAATCTGGTTTTACGCGTCAGAACTCTGTTTTTTATGTTTTATCTTTTTGGGTGATTTTTTCTATAAATAGTCTCCTAAAAACTCCGTTTTGATTCACCAACTCTCATCAAGATTTTCTTGATTACTCTCTCTCTTTTTTCTAAACTAGCCTTCTCTCAAATATAAAAATTTCGCATTCATTAGATTTAGAAACATCTAGCCAAGTTCGAAGTTGCCTTTTCCTTAGACGTGAATGGTTTAATTTCTGAGGGTTTGGTCCCAAATCTCTATTTCAATTATTTGATTTATTTGTTTTAATTATTATATTTTCCTTGAAGTTACTAACGTGTATATTTTGTTATTAGAAAGAGGTACGAGGCATCCAAGTAAGTACTTTAATGGTTTAACTGATATTATGATATAGAAATCATGCTTAGATTGTTATTTTAATCTCTAGTATCATGTTAGGATGTTTTCCTTAATTTGATGTTTAGGGTGACAATATTAAATTCCTAGTATCATGTCTAGGGTAACTTTAATACCAAGTATGATTAAAAGTATTATGCCTTTTATGTTCTTCCTAATATTTATGATTGTTAGTATCATGTTAGGGCTAAATATTTTATCTTTGATGTTTAGTGACATACTAGGGTTTGTTATTAATCTTGTTAGTATCATGCCTAGGATCTTGCTATTATTATGCTTTAACATGAATATCATGATTATTTAAATATTATTTTAATTTATTATGTTGCTTGATATATTTATTTCTATTGCTTGATCACACCTTTTATGCATGTTTAAAGGGAATTTGTACTTGTAATCACGCTTAATAAGATAATTAATAAACTTGTTTAGGGTTAATTTGATTATAATTCAAGTGATCGCCAATAATAGTTTTATTTGTGCATTAATATTCAACCAATATAGATAAACAGGTTTAGGGTTAATCCTATTGATTGCATGTTAGTCAGAAAGCGCACATGAGTACGATCAGAATAAAGTAGAGGCCTATTATTAGGGCAGGTTCAATCTCTTTTAGGTTGGATTTGTACCTTCATCCCCGAGCACCAATCATGGTTCAAGACCTATTGGAGTTGACGATCTCTTGGATCGTTAAGGGGTGTAACCTTCACCTCGTGAACGGTTTACAAGTTCCTAAAAAACTTGTTGGCGACTCTTTTGCTCTATCTTATTTCCCTTTGGACGCCACCGTACTTTAGTGTATGACCACAGTGGGGTTCAAGTTAGGGGATTAACGCTTGAAATATTCCCTACAGAAACTATTATCTTTCTTTCCCAATCACAAATTAATAAGATCTAACCTAGCTTTCATGATAGTGTACTCTGAATTATAATGAAGTTGATAACCTAAATGAATTCATTTATTACTTGGCAATGTTAAAAGATATTTCAAGTGTGCATACATATAATCTAAGAGGCACATGATTATTGGTGCTTTCTGTTTGTTGGATGATTTTTCATTGTATCTTAACCAATCATCAAGACATCTCAATTTTACAGGTAACATGTATAGAACATGTAGAAGTTGATGATGATTTCCAAGTTCATCCTATTTATAAAAATTCTGTGAAAAGCACATTAGGATTTGGTGCAAAAAGATGGCACTTCAGAGAACATGCGAACATTTTTCTTATTTGACTGAATCTCTCAAACCTACCAAATGCAATTACAAAAGGTTATTTTAATTCCCTTCATTCACCTTTTCATTTCAATATCTTTATTAATTTTATTTTTTTTATCTCCCTATTTTCTTATTCGAGTAAATTTATTGTCTACAGGAAGGAGAAGTATGGTGATTCTCTCTTGTAGGATGATGAAGAATTATTGTTCTACATTCTCCTTGTTTAAAAATGCAAATATTCATCAACTACATGAACTTGAAAGAAACGCTGTTAAATTCACTATCATAAGGAATACATTCGGTGATCTTCCAATTGGAATAATTATCTGTGCTGCTAGCTCATTTTGGGTTCCTGATTCTGCTAACAAGGTCTTCGACTACTTGTGTAATAACACTACTCGACCTCAGGTGCAATTTTATACTTTTTTCCTTAGCTTTTTCATTATTGATTATATTCTTCCTTTGTGGAAATTAATTTAACAACTTTGTATTTCTTTTACAAGCTTATTAATTGATTATTGTTGTATGCTTCATCAAATAAAATGGATTTGTAGCTCAGATTGTTATAGATAGTTTATCTAATAAGAAAATATTTGCGGTGTGTACATGTTATCTTGCACGTATGATGTTAAATAAAAAGGCTACTTTTTGGACAATGGCATGCTATTCATTTTACTTGAATTAAAAGTTTGCACACTTATTTTTATTGAATTTAGGATTGAGAAAGTATATGAGCGAAAGAATTTTGAGTCCTTTATGTGCTACCTGTAAAATGGAGATGGCATTTGCTGAATGATTTTGAGTTGGTATACGAATTATCTCATGCACTGGGTTTACATTGCAAAGGACATCCCACTGTAGAAGAAAGAAAAATAAAGGTAAAGGGCTTTGAATTCTCTAACATGAATAGTTGAATGATAAAAAATAGGAAAATTTGCAAATAGCAACCATTTAAAGTTAGTATTTTGCAAATTGCAGCCATTTCAAGTTGTTATAAATTGTAAATTGCAACCTAATTCAATTGTTTCACTGGTTTGTGTGTTGGTCGGTTAAGGTTTTAGTGGTCATTCTAATTCTCAAGGAACCAAATTGAGCTCGAATTGGCAAAAAATTAACGTAAGTGCCTAGTTTTTACATGAAAAAAGTAGTTGCCCACAAAGCGATACATTTTAGTTACTCAAAACAAGGCACTTACGTTAATTTTTTTTTTTTTTGCTAATTTTGAGCTCAATTCAACACACAATACTAGGAATTCAATTTACCCAGTATTTTTCAACACGCAAACCAATGAAAAAGTTAAATAAGATTGCAATTTACAATTTATAAGAACTCAAAATTTTTCAGCCCCTAGCATTGCCACCAGCTTTCTCCCCTCCTTCCCGCAGCAACATCCAGAATTCTAGACCCCTCCAACCTTTCCTTTCCCTCTACACTACCCAGCCCACTCCCCTTCATTCCCACAGCGCGATCCAACCACCATTCAATTCTGCTATTGCTCCCCCCCCCCCTCGAATTCTCCAATAAAAAACCAACCGTGGCTAGGCGGCCAGAGGATGGGGGTTTTTAGTGACAGTGGGGCTATTATAGTGGGGATTTCGGGCTCATAGATAGGATGGGGTGGAGGCTTCGGCAATGGTGGGGGCTAGTGTAGGGATTTTTGGTTATGGTGAGGCTATGGTCGGGGTTTTCGACAATGGTAGGGCGTGGGGGGGGGGGGGGATTAGGTGGGGGTTTAGTGACTGATGGGGTTGAGGGTGACATGGGAGATGAGATGGTCTTAGTTGTATATGGGGTGGGGATTGTTCAAGGGGGTGAAGAATTGTTGCGGGGGGTATTAACTTATAAAACAGGTTACCAACCGAAAATGTTATTTACAGAAGATGCATATCAAATATCGTTTAATTTCGGACTAATCAAAAGGTTATGAATTTTTGAAAGACTGGTAATGAAAGGTCGTAATATTCATGACAATTTTTTCTAAAACAATAAAGTTAAAGGTAACATATGAATAGTGCAAAATCTCAAGTGCATGCAACATCAAGAAAAACAGAGGGAGTAATACGTATTTAATAGTATTCATATGTCATCAACTGTCAATTCTTCTATCCCAATTTGACGGTCACACAACTGTTCTCCAAATTATAATGATAATGCAATTTTTGTAGGTACATGTTATTTTAATAGAAAAGTGCATGTGATTAAGGTTATTCAGAGTGCGGTCTAGACCAAACAAGACCGCAATTTTGTGGTTTGAAAATGACCAAATCGCAGTTTGATGTGGTTTTCAAAAAAATTTAGACCAAATTGCACCGCAAATCGCACTTTAATGTGGTTTGTGGTTTTTATACTCTATTTTAAATAAAAATCATATAAAAGAACTAAAAAAAATATGAGCTAATCTTTGAATAGATATTAGCTAATTAAAGGTTAAAAAAATAGTTTAAATGTTAATTATAATTTAATAATCACAAAATTAAATAAAAGTCTTGTTTTTATATAAAATACTTATAATTTCGAAAAATATGGCTAAACCGCAAACCATACCACCCAAACCGCATTTTACGGAGCGATTTGGTGCGGTTTGGTTAGAGGTGCGGTTTGAAAAATCTATAAACCGCACCGCGAACACCCTTACATGTGATAGGACATTGTATAAAGAAATTCAATTGAATGAGTAAGGGTGTGACATCATAACTTTTTGGTAGTAGGAAAAAAAAAAGTGATTACATATTATTAGGTTCATATCATAGAAGAAAGTGTGGAAATTAGATAATTAAAATGAATCTAAAAGAAAAGTGTGAAAATTACATTATTGAGATGAAGGGAATAATAGGCAACCACCAAGATTAGTATCTCTAGGGAATATTTTAAAGATAAACTTTGACCCCCACTATGATCATGTATTTAAGCATGGTGGCGTTTAAAGGGAAGGACGATAGAGCAAAAAATTCGTTAACAAGTTTTAAATACTTGTAAACCGCCCACGGGTGTGAAGGTTACACCTACCTCATTTATGATCACAGAGATCGCTAACTCCATAGTGGTCCTAAACCATGACTGTATATTCAGGGATGATGGCACGAATCCAACCTAAAAGAGATTGAACCCGCCCTAAATAGGCCTATACTTTATTTCTCATATTCATGTGCGCTTTTCGATCAACATACAATCAATAAATTAATCCTAAACATTTTTAATCTATGTTGGTTGACTTTTTATGCACAAATAAATCTATTATTTTCGATCACTTGAATTATAATCAAATTTACCTATATCAAATTATTAATTATCTTATTAAGCGTGATTTCAAGTACAAATTCCCTTTAAACCTACAAAAAGAGGGCTTGATCAAGTAGTAACAATAATAATAAATCAAACAACAATTATTATTGACACATCAAATCATCAGCATAATATCCTCAAAATATAATAATATTAGCAAGATCCTACTAGCATGTCACTAAATAATAAAAATCAAAGCTTTATCCTGAACATGACACTAGAAAACATTAAAAGCATCCGAACCTGATACTAGAAAACAATAAAATATTATAAGCATGATTTCTAAAGGAATAGAACAATAAAATTACTCATTGTGAAGTCCCGTACATGTTTCTATAAAAAGAATACACACGTTGATAAACTTAAATAAACTATTTAATGAGACAATAATAAAATAATAATTGAAATATATATTTGGGACTAAAACCTGAGAACAATCTACCTTTCACGTCGAGATCTAAGACAATTTCGAGCTTGGCTAGGTGTATTCGACACTCTTGAACGAGGAATGGTGTGTGTTTGTTAAAAGGTTTAGAAAATCAGGGGGGATAGAGAGAAAAAGAATAAGTTTTAGCTTAAAGAGAGAAAGATATGATGATTGTTGGTTGTTCGTTCCCGAAAACGGAGGAAATCGTCCTCTATTTATAGGAGAAATGATCGAAAATAATCAGAAAACGATCTGAATCCTATTCGGAGTAAATCAAGTTTCGTCGTGGGGGGATGATTCATCGCGTCACGATATTTCCTTTGTTGTGCGGTAGATCCATCGATGTGCGATGATTTTCAAAAGATATGATTCGTACGGAATCCGATTCCAAACAAATTGGGTTAGTCGAATATCCATACATAAAATTCTTGTTAAAACAATAGAATTAAATCTATTAAAAACACTTGTTTTATCCGACATAAAATTCTTAATCATTATCTTTTCAAAAATAGGATAATTTAGAAGCTTCTAGAATATAATAATCAGTCATAATGCCTTTAGAACTTAAAACAACCTTCTAGATAATTCTAGAAGTTTAAGATAAATTCTAATGGTTTTAGAAATATAATACTCCCTCCGTTTTTAAATACTTGCTCCACTTTCCTTTTCCGGCCGTTTTAAAATACTTGCTCCATTTCCTTTTATGGAAAACTTTTACAATATTTAATTCATTTCTCACACTTATTGGACCCAACATAATACTCGCTCTCCTCCTATTCTTCCACTACTTTTTGTTTTTTTACAATTTTTTATTTTCTCAACTACCCCACTACCTCCATATTTAATTACTTTCTCCAATTTCTCCTAAAACTCCGCGCATGGAGAAATGGAGCAAGTATTTAAAAACGGAGGGAGTACGTAATTAATATTAATGAACCCTCCACATGATCATTGGATCCACACATAAAGCTCATTTTGGGTTCAGTTTAGTATTTTGGCCATAACTTCCTCGTTATAATTCGGAATTGGGCTTATAATATATCGTTGGAAAGATCTTTTCAAATTTCATTCAACTACATAATTATTGAATCCAGATTATGGACCAAAACAATTTGAATTTCACTTTTTTTATATATAGGACACAAAATAAGTGATTTTGAAAATACGAAATAAATTATTTTTGAATCAAAAATATTTTAGAAAAGGGGAAATTCACGATACTCTTTTACACTTCACCTTATTCGATAATTAGTGACGTGAAAGATAGTCATCACTGGGTGGGGAGATACAATCAGGTGTCTACGGTATCCAATTTGGGTATACTTTTTTTTTTTTACCACAAATTTGCATTTTCTTAACCGACACATCATTTAGTAATTAGAATTTCACATCTTATAATAATTTCTTAGGGCCTGTTCATATTTACTTATTTTCAGTTCAGTTCAGTTCAGCTCCAATCAGTTCAGTTCAATTCAGTTCAGTTCAGCTCTAATCAGTTCAGTACAGTTTTATGCATTTTAATTTTTCAGTTCAGTTCAGTTCAGTTCAGCTCCAATCAGTTCAGTTCAGTTCAGTTAAGTTCAGTTCAGCTCAGTTCAGTAAATATGAACATACCCTTAATTATAACTAGCAATGTGAGGAATCGATACATACGTTACTGATGTACGTATGTTTTCTCGGTTACAAAAAACATATATTAGTTTATATTTATAAAAATTATATGCTTAATTATGTTGATGTGATGAAATTATGAACAAAATAACTATAATCATATTTTAACTAGACTATAATGACCTTTGAAAATAATAATTTACTTACAAAGTTACAATTTTTACCTGTATGACTATTTTTTTTTTATTATTGTTATTTATTTTATCATTCTAGTGATTAATTGCAACAAGTTATCTTGATGTGTCATGCAGCCCCTGAATCCTAATGTTTTATTATTGTTATTTATTTTATCATTCTAGTGATTAATTGCAACAAGTTATCTTGATGTGTCATGCAGCCCCTGAATCCTAATGAGAGCAATCTAATGATCTTTCAAGAAGTCATAACGGGACAATATGAGTCATTGATAGTGTACGCACCAATTGATGTACAAAATGTGATAGAATTAAGGATAATTTACCAATTACTACCGTAAGTTAATACCACTTTGTAAATTACTACTTGTAGACACCCATTTGTGTCTCCCCAAAACCAAATCCGGTGATGAGTGCCTTTCACGTCAAATCATAATCGAATGAAACGAAAGTGTGGAAAGGTCTAGTGTTGCGGAAAGTTTTATTTCTTTTCTCTTCTCCCTATTTTTGAAAACTTTATTTTAAGAAAACAGCCAATCCAGTTTGGTTGGTCCATGATATGGGTCCAATAGTGGTGTAGTTGGTTGGGGCTTGCAAAGACCTTTCCAACGATATATTATAAGCCCAAATCCGATGAATATTGAGGAAATTATGGCCAATTTACTAAACTGGGTCCGGTTTGAGCTTTATGTACGGCCCAATGATCTAGGGAGGGCCTAATATGATTTATCATTCCTAATGCAATTATGAATGGTTTTAGTCTTCTAGAACATTCTAGAAGGTTCTCATCATTTCTAATTCAATTAGGACTCTTCAGAGTTTTAATCAAGAACAAATAGCATTTTCGATGGAATTATATTATTTTATCTTCCAGTACAGGAAATTTATCAGATTTTCAAAAACACGTAGAAAATCAGTTTGGCGTCCAACCCCAGGCCTTGGCGCCTGGAACTAGGATTGGCATTGAGCCACTGGTGCTGGCGCCAACTAGCCAGGGCTGGCGCCAAGGTTGTTTTCCGATCTTCAGACTCTGTTTTGTTAAATTATCTTTTTTTGGATGATTTTCTCTATAAATATCGTATCAAAAACTCTGTTTTCAATCATCAACTCTCTTTATTCACCAATTACCATTCATCTAATTCTTCGCAATTCATTCATTCATCATCTTTCTTTCATCAATTCTCAATAATATTAATTCTTTAGTATTCTTTTCTAAACTTTGCTTTTTAACACAAAATTCCGCATTCACAAGATCTAGATAAACCTAGCCATATTCGAGGTTGCCTTCGCCCTAGACGTGAAAGGTTTTAATTTCTGAGGGTTTGGTCCCAAATCTCTCTTTCAATTATTTAATTTAATTGCTTTGTTTGATTATTATTTTCCTTGAAGTTACTGACGCGTGTATTTTGTAATTAGAAAGAGGTACGAGGCATCCAAGTAAGTACTTTAATGGTTTAATTGATATTATAATGTAGAAATCATGCTTAGATTGTTATTTTGATTCCTAGTACCATGTCTAGGGTAACTTTAATATTAAATATTTGTTATGATGCTTCCTATGTTCTTCCTAATATTTATTCATGTTAGTATCATGTTAGGGTTAAAGATTTGATTTTTATTGCTTAGTGACATGCTAGGGTTTGTTATTAATCTTGTTAGTATCATGCCTAGGATCTTGCTATGCTTTAACATGATTATTATGATGATTATAATTATTATTCATGATATTGATTATTTATTATGTTTCTTGATATGTATTATTTTATATTATTTATTGCTTGATCACTTTTATTGCATGTTAAAGGGAATTGGTATTTGCAATCACGCTTAATAAGATATTTAATAATCTTGTTTAGGGTTAATTGTGATTATGATTCAAGTGATCGCCAATAATAGTTTATTTGTGCATTAAATTCAACCAACATAGATTAAACAGGTTTAGGGTTAATCCTATTGATTGCATGTTAATCAGAAAGCGCACATGAATACGAGCAGAATAAAGTAGAGGCCTATTATTAGGGCAGGTTCAATCTCTTTTAGGTTAAATTTGTACCATCATCCCTAAACCCTATTTTGGTTCATGACCTTATGGAGTTGACAATCTCTTGGATCGTTAAGGGGTGTAACCTTCACCTCGTGAACGGTTTACAAGTTCCTTAAAAACTAGTTGGCGACTCTTTTGCTCTATCTTCTTCCCTTTTGGATGCCATCGTACTTTAGTGTATGATCACAGTGGGGTTCAAACTAGTGGGATTTTAAAGGCTTGAAACTATTCCCTACAGTTTTTGGCGACTCCACTGGGGAGGATTTCTATTTTAATTCCTGAATTTGTTTCGGCAATGATCTAGAATGAGTGTATGAGACTCGAAAAGTTCTAAATATTTCATGTGCGTAATTTTGATTAACATTATTGTCATATGCATAAAAAGGTTCTCATTGGAAAGACCATCCGTAATGAGTAAAAAATATAGGATTTTACACGTAGGAAATTTGAGAAATGTCTTTCACAACTAGGACTGAAATAACACCGCGCGAAACTGGAAGATTTTATCGAGCACAGAAAGCTGCCGAGGCATGTGGGAAGTAGCGTCAGGGGCCAGAGCTTGGCGCCACACTTTTAACCGTAGCGCCAGACGCCAGTATTGGCGCCAGGCGCTACAGGTAAAAGTTGGTGCCAGTCTCTGATTGCTGGCGCCAATTTCCCCCAATACCGAGCCAGAAATATGCGTTCTAATTTCGACCGGTTTTTCGTATTGTTTGCTTGATCCTACTTCCTGATTGAATTTTTCTCCATTTTCTGAAACCCATATGTGTTCTACATATGGACATAACCCTCTGGGAATTCATGCTCTATCTACCCGATTGAACGCTCCTGGCAACAAAGGGTACATCTGAGATGTTGAATTCACCAAACCATGGAAGTGAGTTTTTTCTAAAACTCGCGGTGTCCCATCCACACGCGCTAACCCTTCACGGTTAGGCTTCTGCGCGGTGCATCCGGACAATTAACCATGGACCCTCTATTGACTAAACCATATCCCGAACTTTAGAGAACTAGAGCCATGGTTAGGTTGCGAACTCATTGCATCATATTGTGCCTACTTGACTAATTGTGCATTATTTGTTGTGCATATATATTCTATGTTTCTCTTAACCGTTTGTTGATTTATGTTGAGACTAAAATTAATGACTTAAAGAACTTTGCCTAATTAATTAATTAATTTAAGTCAACAAAGTTTTTTTTTAATCGGAATTGACTTAGTACGACTTTAGGTATACCCCAGTTGACTAATAATACCGAATACAGTCCCTGACCGACGCTCCAATATTGGCGCCAAAGTCTGAGCTGTAGCGCCACATTATAGTGTGTAGCGCCAGACATTTACTAAATTGTCTGGCGCCAACCACCATAGTGTGACGCCAGTCCTGTCGCTTGGCCGAAAGTTCGGATTATTTGTCGAATCATCACCTAAAGTCTAATTAACTAGTTTACGAATTAATTCGGTTAATTTTCGCTGTCAATAACACCTTCTCAAGTCATTAATCGAGTCTTGGTCACATAGTCTAGCCACATGGTCATGACACGAGTCTCAACATGTCACCTACACTCACTAGTCTTAGCACACACTTTGAGTACACATCACCATGACCATGTCTTAGGTTCATGCATGAGTAGGTCTTTCCGTCGTTTAAGTTGGGGGTACATTCTATTCCTAATTCTTTATATCCCTCCACCTCCATCATTCTTCTTTCACATCCTATACCACCTTTCTTCACTTCCTCCATCCATTGCATGTTGAATAAAGTTTGAGTCAAATAATTAACAATAAGTATCCCCAAATTCCTTTTCCACAATACTTGGTCGAGGAGAGAAGGGCGATTAATCAAGGACAACACCTTTGTTCAAGTCTTACTTTTTGATAAACCGATTCGTCAAAAGAGGAAGGCTAATAAGATAATGGCAACTCAAGAAGAAGTCAATGATCTTAAGAACCAACTGGCTACTGTGACTGAGACACTGAAACTTCTCGCACTTAGGGTCGATGACCCCGTGAAGCAACAACAGATGGACCTCATGCAAGAGATTCTAAGCAAGCTATCTAGTGACTATAAATTTCAGGGCATGAGTTCACAAGGGGTCTCGCTGGACAAAGAACTTCTTCCGCATAAGTTCAACGCCACTGACATCCCTAAATTCAAGGCAACAGATAACCCTTACTTCCATCTAAGAGCTTTCGAAACTATAATGAACATTAAGGGTATCGATAAGAAGGTTTTCCCCTCTCTATTCCCACTATCTCTCGAAACCGTTTGTCAACAATGGTTCTTTTCTCTCGAGAAAGAAAAAAATTCTTCTTGGGAGTCGATAACAAACGCTTTCATAGATAGATATAAGTGCAACATCCAAGACGAAACAGACTACAGACAACTTGAGATGTTAAAACAAAAGGAAAACGAAGGGTTCACTTCTTTCTTCACTAAATGGAGGGAAACTTCTGCTAATATGGTCAAGGCTCCTACCAAAAAAGAATCTGTGACGATGTTTATCAAGAATCTCCAAGGGAAGTATTCAAAGCACTTAAAGTACCAACACAACTTGAATACTTTCAAAGTTGTCTATAATATAGGCATTGACATTGAAGATGACCTTCTGAAAGATAATAGTGCGAGAGGAAAGAAGAATGACCATCCTTCTTCTTCCTCTCCCATTAATGAAGTACATGCTACAAACACCTCTAAACCACGAATCCAAAGATCAAAAAGGGTGTTCACTCCACTTGGTATAAGTTATGAAACGGCTTTCGAGAAGCTACATCACAAAGGACTAGTCATGCCCATAAGGCCCATCAAAGATCCGGTTCCAGAAGTTAGGCCATCTAAGTGGGACCCTAATAAGCATTGCAAATATCATCAAGGAAAGGGTCACGACACCGAGGAGTGTTGGAAACTCAAAGAAGCTATTCAAGATCTGATCGATAACAATGAAACTTCCGAGATTCTAGCCATCGAAGATGACCAAGCATCCTTTGATCCATCACTTCTTATCATACCTGTAGGAGAGCCTATGATCGAGACAACTTATATGAACTCTCTCGATGAAGTGGCCATAATCGAGGAGGATGAAAGTCTTTTCTTAGATAATACCAAGGAAGACTCGTCAAGCCTAAAAGAGGAAATTCGAAAACTGCAAGATGTCATTGCCATGGTCTTGAATGTGGTAGAAGGATTAGCAAATCGGGTGATGGCCATCGAACAAAATTCTCGCCAAGAGTTTAATGAAGAACTCAATGCTCCTAAGCCACAAGCAAAACGGACCATTGAAGAATACACACCAATAAGAATGACTTACAATGAAGCTTTCGACTGTCTTCACAATCAAGGATCTAAAAAGAAACCCAGGCGAGAGTTCACACCCGTTGGAATGACCTACGATGCTGCTTTCGATCTTCTCTATGATCGAGGATTAATCAAACATATTGGCCCTACCGAGAATCCTACACCAGAAAATCGATCTTCGAGATGGAATCCAAATTCCTATTGCAAGTACCATCGAGGAAACGGTCATACCACTGATGAATGCTACTGGTTTCAAAATCTCATTCAAGACCTCATAGAAGCAAACAAGGTCCCATTGCCTCTAGCTAGCGAGAAGACTGGGTGATGATGAAGCGAATGACACAAGACAAGAGGCGAGCTGCAACGACAAGATTTCATGGCTTTTTTTTTTCTATTTCTTTTTCATCTTTTCTTTCCCCAATAAGTCTAGCATAGGCACCTTTTCCTTTCCTTAGATTAACTTTATAGATTCTTTATTTTTTTCTAAAAATATGAGCATCTATTTCCTTGCACATTATCCTCACATTGCATTGCATTCAAAAAAAAAATACCATGTCGAGCTAAGCACAAGGTATACCAATGATTTGAGGCACCCCTTGTAGCCACATCATATCTCCTTTCACCCTTCAATTATACAACCCTTTCTTCATAAACCACTTTAAGCCTCGTCTAACGATAGACCTTTCTTTTTTCAACCTACATTTACCTAACCTTGGGATGGGATGGTGTGCAACTTATGCAATTCTAAAGAAAGCTTGAGCAAATTCAAAAGAAAGAAATAGCAAAAAATAAGCAATAATAAAAAACCAAAACAAGTGTACAAAAGGGTAAGTGTTCCAATGTCTTTGATATGAAAATATCTTCGATAAGAACACGTCTCAGATTGCGTCTCTTATCGAGTGCTCGGTACCGTGCCTGAGAAACATGAATTGCAAGTGAGTGATAGACCGCATGATCGAGATTTCTCACACTTATAAAAATAAAATAAATGCTAAAGCAAAAAGAGCTAAAAAAGAGTAGAAACTCAAGCATAAAATTATAAAGATTCAAAAGCGAGGTTGCACACCTTGGGGGCTTATCTAGGGTCTTGAGCCTTTATCCCCTTCTTCTCCATCCTTTAGCCTAACCACGTTACATCCCTTAAAAGACCTTTTTGAGGTATACACACACTTGTGTGAGGTTTGGCTAGAGCTACGTTCGGCCTGATTCCTAACGGATACGTAGGCAACCTCACATCGAGGTGCGGCCGTAATAAACATGCATTCATATTCACATTCACACACTTACACCATGATCATATCAAGGGATCCCCAGTGCTCATCCCTATTCATTTAGAGCTAGACTTGGGGGCTTGATCCCTACATTATTAGCTTACCTAGCCAAGAGTCACCACCATTTGACTCTTTTCAATAATATATTTTTCCACACACTTAGCTCTTGCGGCCTAACTTTAGTGTCACTATCACACACATCACGCATACATGACCAAATATATGTCCCTTAGGAACCCTTTGTCATGAAATCTTAATACAACGCTGAAGCATGCCTCGTCATGTCAACATCACTCATCATTGCATCACAAAGCATGAAGTACTTAGCCTCCGTGCTTAAGTTACCCAAATGCTTTCATCATTGAGTCAACAGTTGAGATAGCCTAGGATGGATTAATCCTTGAACCTTGAGAGATAGTATCAAACGAAATTTGACTAAGCTCATTCAACATGCATCTTCAAACCTTTGATTTTCTTTTTCGCGTATTTCTTTTTTGGGAGAAAGTCGGTACCCTCCACAAAAATGACGGAAAATTTTTGCTTTTTTGCATTTTCGAGTCGCACGATCACATTCAATGCACACACGAGTCATGTACACATTGAGTCATGTCGTGCCATATCACTTTGATTTGAGTCTAACACATGTGTCATTTCACTTCGAGTCGAGTCAACCTCGAGTCAGTCAATCATATCGAGTCAAGTTTATACTTTGAGTCATGTCAAGTCAATGAGCCAAGCAATGCTAAACCTTAGGTCAACCCTAAGATAATTAAAGAGATTGGCAAAGTTCTATAGTCAAAATAAGTACAGGTGCAGCAGAACAGGGAAGACCCTATCACAGCGTTCGGCGACAGAATCAATTCTTGGCGCCAGAAATATCTCAACAACAACAGAGCTCGAAGCCTCTCAGAAAGGTGATTTCGACTTCATACAACAATTTTGGGTTACTTGGTGCGCCAGTTAACCCCTATAAGAAATTTGACATGATTAAGTAGTCAGTTTGATTACAATCACAATAAGTGGTCGACCTGATGAAAGATCGTCTCGCTTAGCTTAGAGCGCCTAAGATATGGCTCATTACGGAAACACCGACATACTGGTTTTAGCGGAATAAGGTTCAGGCGAGCTTTAGAGATCGAAAAACGTTGGTCTTTGGAAATTTTTCTTCAAAACATTATCGCAACAAACATTCAAGCACCGAAGCTCTATTGTTCAGAGACGCGTGAACATTTCCATCAGAAGCTCTTTTGCTCCAGATACGCGTGGGCATATCATCAAAGCTCTTTTGTTCAGAGACGCGTGGACATTTCCTACAAGCTCTTTTGCTCAGAGACGCGTGGGCATCCTATTTTCAAGCTCTTTTGCTCAGAGACGCGTGGGCATCCTATTATTAAGCTCTTTGTTCAAAGACGAGTGAACATCGAAACAGCAAGGTGGCGTTCCCTAGATTGTGGAGAGTTGTCACAAACAACTGAGGATTGTTTCAAGAGAAGCAATCTTTGATAGTATTCCCTTGGACGTGGAATGTTATCAATGCGGATGAGGATTGTTTCAAGAGAAGAAATCTTCGATAGTATTCCCTAGGATGTGGAATATTATCATTGCGGAGGAGGATAGTTTCGGGCAAAGCAATCTTCTAATTTGGAAGCAGTTATAAGGCGTAGCGGTTTTCAAGCGGGATGGCATTCTCTAGCTTGCAGGAGGTCGTCAGAACAGCGAAGCGGCAGCAAATCGGTTACTTCCAGAGACGTGTGCTCGACGGTGCAAGATACGCGTTTCTTAACTCTTTTATCTGTTTTAACTAATGCTAGTTTTGCAGGTATCGGCGTTACAAGATTGATTTAGGATCGCAGAACGTTCTGAATCATTCTCCGTCCCTATCGATACTTTGACTTTTGTTTTCGAAACTTGCGTTTCTCCAAACTCAGTCAAAGTGGGGGCTTCTGTAGACACCCATTTGTGTCTCCCCAAAACCAAACCCGGTGATGAGTGCCTTTCACATCAAATCATAATCGAATGAAACGAAAGTGTGGAAAGGTCTAGTGTTGCGGAAAGTTTTATTTCTTTTCTCTTCTCCCTATTTTTGAAAACTTTATTTTAAGAAAACAGCCAATCCAGTTTGGTTGGTCCATGATATGGGTCCAATAGTGGTGTAGTTGGAAGGGGCTTGCAAAGACCTTTCCAACGATATATTATAAGCCCAATTCCGATGAATATTGAGGAAATTATGGCCAATTTACTAAACTGGGTCCGATTTGAGCTTTATGTACGGCCCAATGATCTAGGGGAGGGCCTAATATGATTTATCATTCCTAATGCAATTATGAATGGTTTTAGTCTTCTAGAACATTCTAGAAGGTTCTCATCATTTCTAATTCAATTAGGACTCTTCAGAGTTTTAATCAAGATCAAATAGCATTTTCGATGGAATTATATTATTTTATCTTCCAGTACAGGAAATTTATCAGATTTTCAAAAACACGTAGAAAATCAGTTTGGCGTCCAACCCCAGGCCTTGGCGCCTGGAACTAGGATTGGCATTGAGCCACTGGTGCTGGCGCCAACTAGTCAGGGCTGGCGCCAAGGTTGTTTTCCGATCTTCAGACTCTGTTTTGTTAAATTATCTTTTTTTGGATGATTTTCTCTATAAATATCGTATCAAAAACTCTGTTTTCAATCATCAACTCTCTTTATTCACCAATTACCATTCATCTAATTCTTCGCAATTCATTCATTCATTCATCATCTTTCTTTCATCAATTCTCAATAATATTAATTCTTTAGTATTCTTTTCTAAACTTTGCTTTTTAACACAAAATTCCGCATTCACAAGATCTAGATAAACCTAGCCATATTCGAGGTTGCCTTCGCCCTAGACGTGAAAGGTTTTAATTTCTGAGGGTTTGGTCTCAAATCTCTCTTTCAATTATTTAATTTAATTGCTTTGTTTGATTATTATTTTCCTTGAAGTTACTAACGCGTGTATTTTGTAATTAGAAAGAGGTACGAGGCATCCAAGTAAGTACTTTAATGGTTAAATTGATATTATAATGTAGAAATCATGCTTAGATTGTTATTTTGATTCCTAGTACCATGTCTAGGGTAACTTTAATATTAAATATGATTGTTATGATGCTTCCTATGTTCTTCCTAATATTTATTCATGTTAGTATCATGTTAGGGTTAAAGATTTGATTTTTATTGCTTAGTGACATGCTAGGGTTTGTTATTAATCTTGTTAGTATCATGCCTAGGATCTTGCTATACTTTAACATGATTATTATGATGATTATAATTATTATTCATGATATTGATTATTTATTATGTTGCTTGATATGTATTATTTTATATTATTTATTGCTTGATCACTTTTATTGCATGTTAAAGGGAATTGGTATTTGCAATCACGCTTAATAAGATATTTAATAATCTTGTTTAGGGTTAATTGTGATTATGATTCAAGTGATCGCCAATAATAGTTTATTTGTGCATTAAATTCAACAAACATAGATTAAACAAGTTTAGGGTTAATCCTATTGATTGCATTTTAATCAGAAAGCGCACATGAATACGAGCAGAATAAAGTAGAAGCCTATTATTAGGGCAGGTTCAATCTCTTTTAGGTTGGATTTATACCATCATCCCCGAACCCTATTTTGGTTCATGACCTTATGGAGTTGACGATCTCTTGGATCGTTAAGGGGTGTAACCTTCACCTCGTGAACGGTTTACAAGTTCCTTAAAAACTTGTTGGCGACTCTTTTGCTCTATCTTCTTCCCTTTTGGATGCCACCGTACTTTAGTATATGATCACAGTGGGGTTCAAGCTAGTGGGATTTTAAAGGCTTGAAACTATTCCCTACACTACCGTAAATTAAAAAAGTTGTGAATTACTACCGCAAAAAATTTTAAGATGTTGCGATTACTACCAAACCCCCATTAAACCCAACTATGACGTCATTATATCCCTTTAACCCGTGTTTGACCATGGTTAAGGGCTTTAAACAGCCCCCCTCCCCCCCCCCCCCAAATAAGAAAATGGATTAGTGATATAATGACGTCATGATTAAGGGCTTTAACCATGGGTTAAAGTGATATAATGACGTCATAGTTGGGTTTAATGGAGGTTTGGTAGTAATCGCAACGTCTTAAAATTTTTTGCGGTAGTAATTCACAACTTTTTTGATTTACGGTAGTAATTTAGAAAGTAGTATTAACTTGTGATAGTAATTGGCAAATTTTCCTAGAATTAACAAATGGCATGAATAGTTCAAATGTTCCAATTCTTGCCTCTGGTTTAACAATCACACCTAATGTTCTCAATGGAAGAGATGAAAGTTCATCCGATACTAGCAGCTCAGGTTCAGGTGGCTCCTTGATTACAGTGGCCTTACAAATGTCGCAAAACAACTCATTTAATACAAACGATGAGAGTAATAAGATATCAATGGCTACAAAAATGGTTAACAATATTGTTCATGCTATAAAATGTATCATTTGACATGTTTATTTGAGCTACTATCTCCCTATACCATGAAAGGTAGAATTTATTGGGAACTTTGTTTATTGGTTTATGACCTAAAATTTGAAATCTAAATTATTCTTCTATAAGTTAATTTGATTTCTATTAGAAACACTTTATCTAAATTATGGTTTAATTTTTATATTATGTTAGTTTTATTTGAGGATATTCACTTATATTTGTAGTTTTAATTAAATACATTTCCTTAATTATGGATATTGGCACTAAAATTATTAAATAAATGGTTGTTTAGGATTAAACTATCTTTATTATCCATTTATCCTTATCACTACTGTCAATTTTCTCTCCATGAATGAAGGGTCCTTAGCTTCGAGATTGAAAATCTTGATTCCCACCTTGTGAATTGTGATGTACATTTAATTCTTTTGATCATAAGATTATCACCCATACCAAAGGGTGTGCAAAAAAAATCGTAATCACGATCATACGGATTAATTGTTAAACAATTGATAATCAAAATTAATTCATTTATCTGTATATACTTTTCACCTAATTTTCACTTATTTCAGGAAAAGTAAGTTTAGATAAGTTCAGATCAGGGTTAATAAGTTCAGATATGTTCAGATGAGATAAGTTCAGATAAATTGTAATAAAGGTTAATCAGGGCTACCCAAGTACAATTTATAACTAAAATAAGTTCTAATAAGAGCTAATAAGTTCAGAAAAGATTAAATTAGTTCAGATAAGATCAGATAAGTTCAGATAAGATCAGATAAGTTCGGTTTAGTTCAGATAAGTAAAAATCAGGTGAATAGAACGCACCCTAAACAATTTTTATTTGGAAATATAAGTAAAAATAATCCAGACTTTGGTTGGTTCCCTTAAAATAATCCCAAATTTGAATTATTTTTAAATAATATGAACTTTAGGGGGGTATTCGCTTTTATTGGTCCTAATCGGTCACCTAACCTGTTATAACAAGTTTGTAGACATGTGTCAGCAATTCAACACGTGATTAGTAAAAAAACATCATGTAAAATGTAGGATACTCAGTATTTGCATGCATAATTTGACCAATTTATCAAAAAGGATCGTGTTTGGGTTGTTTTTGTGTTGTGTTGTATCGACTTCGTGCTTCACTTAGTAATTCAGTGTTCGTGTCATACCAGCCAGTTTCGATTGTGTTGTTGTGCGTATCTAATTAGAATAAGGCCTTGTTTATTTAGTTCACCTTAATTATTAATACTTATTTCAGAAAAAATAAAAAAAAAAATAAAAAAAGTTCAGATCAGATCAGATCAGAAAAAATAAGTTTAAATCAGATCATCGTTTTATGTGCAGTTTTTTATCGCTAAATATCTTTAAATTCGTAATGAAACTTTTTTATGAAAATCACATATTAATAAAATACACATTATTACGAGTCTAACAAGACCCCACTTGATATTATTTTTCCGTATACATTGTCGTATATTAAAGGTCAAAGTTTGGTCAAATTTGACATTCAGATCAGATCAAATCAGATAAGCAAAATTAAGGTGAACTAAACAAACCCTAAGGTTAAAAGTACATAGTCAATCATAAGAGGAACTTGGATGAATTTGTCATATTGTTGTTTTCATTAAAAAAAATTGGGCATAAGCTCCACCTTTATTCATGTACTTATGTAGTTCCAGCAAAATCGGAAATTATGCATGTTTTTCTTCATAATAAAATTTTAATATTTTGGGTTTGTTTGGCATTGCTGTGATTTTCTATTTGTAGGGAATAGTTTCAAGCCTTTAAAAATCCCACTAGCTTGAACCCCACTGTGATCATACACTAAAGTACGGTGGCGTCCAAAAGGGAAGAAGATAGAGCAAAAGAGTCGCCAACAAGTTTTTAAGGAACTTGTAAACCGTTCATAGGATGAAGGTTACACCCCTTAACGATCCAAGAGATCGTCAACTCCATAAGGTCATGAACCAAATAAGGGTCCGGGGATGATGGTACAAATCCAACCTAAAAGAGATTGAACCTGCCCTAATAATAGGCCTCTACTTTATTCTGCTCGTATTCATGTGCGCTTTCTGACTAACATACAATCAATAGATTAACCCTAAACCCGTTTAATCTATGTTGGTTGAACATTAATGCACAAATAAACTATTATTGGTGATCACTTGAAATATAATCACAATTAACCTAACAAGATTATTAAATATCTTATTAAGCGTGGTTGCAAATACCAATTCCCTTTAACCTGCAATAAAAGGTGATCAAGCAATAACAAAATAAAATAATATGCATATCAAGCAACATAATCAATAATCAATATCATGAATAATAATAAATAATCATAAACATTAGAAAGAACATAGGAAGCATCATACTTTAAATCATACTTGATATAAGTTATCCTAGACAAGATACTAGGAATCATAAATAACAATCTAAGCATGATATCTACATCATAAAATCAATTAAACCATTAAAGTACTTACTTGGATGCCTCGTACCTCTTTCTAATTACAAAATACACACGTTAGTAACTTCAAGGAAAAATAATAATCAAAACAATTAAATCAAATAATTGAAATAGAGATTTGGGACCAAACCCTCAGAAATTAAAACCTTTCACGTCTAGGGCGAAGGCAACTTCGAATATGACTAGGTGTATCAAGATCTTGTGAATGCGGAATTTTGTATTAAAAAGCAAAGTTCAGAAAGAATGCTAAAAGATTAATGATTCATAAAGCAATTGTTGACGATTGACGATTGTAGATGAAAACGGAGTTTATTAAAACTTAAGAATAAAAGAATTGGTGAATGATAGATGTAGATGATGAATAAATATTGATAATCCGTGAATGAAAACGGAGTTTTTGATACGATACTTATAGAGAAAAACATCCAAAAAAGATAATTTATCAAAACAGAGTCTGAAGATCGAAAAACTAATTTGGCGCCAGCCCTGGCTCATTGGCGCCAGGACCAGTGTCTAGCGCCAGGCGCCAATGGCTGCGTCTGGCGCCAAGGCCTGGGGTTGGACGCCAAGCCGAATTTTAACGCGTTTTCGAAAATCTGATAATTTTATTGTACTGGAAGATAAAATAATATAAATTCAGTCGAAAATGCTATTTGATCTAATTAAAACTCTGAAGAATCCTAATTGAATTAAGAATGATAAGACCTTCTAGAATGTTCTAGAAGACCAAAACCATTCCTAATTACATTAGGAATGATAAATCATATTAGGCCCTCTCCTAGATCATTGGGCCGTACTTAAAACTCACCACCGAGCCCAGTTTAGTAATTGGCCATAACTTCCTCAATATTCATCGGAATTGGGCTTATAATATATCGTTGGAAAGGTATTTGCAAGCCCCATCCAACTACACCACTATTGGACCCATATCATGGACCAACCATACTGGATTGGCTGTTTTCTTAAAATAAAGTTTTCAAAAACAGAGAGAAGAGAAAAGAAAAGAAAATAAATAAAACTTTCCGCAACACTAGACACTTTCGTTTCATTCGATTATGATTCGACGTGAAAGGCACTCATCACTGGGTTTGGTTTTGGGGGGACACAAATGGGTGTCTACAGAAGCCCCCACTTTGACTGAGTTTGGAGAAACGCAAGTTTCGAAAACGAAAGCCAAAGTATCGATAGGGACGGAGAATGATCCAGAACGTTCTGCGGCCCTAAATCAATCTTTTAACGCCGATACCTGCAAAACTAGCATTAGTTAAACAGATAGAAGAGTTAAGAAACGCGTATCTTGCACCGTCGGGCACACGTCTCTGAAAGTAACCGATTGTTGCTTTGATGTTGTTGTTGTTTGATGACCTCCTGCAAGCTAGAGAATGCCATCGTAACTGCTTGAAAACCGCTACGCCTCGTAACTGCTTTAAAATTAGAAGATTGCTTCACCTGAAACTACCTTTTGTGCTGTGATAATATTCCACGTCCAAGGGAATATCATCGAAAATTATTTCTCTTGAAATAATTCTCATCCGCATTATGATCATCTTCCATGCCTCAGGAACTATGATCGAAGACAATTTCGCCCGAAATTACCTTCAGTTGTTTGTGACAACCTTCCGCAAGCTAGGGAATGATGTCAAAAACATCTTCTCTTGAAGTCATCCTCATTTGATGCGATAATCTCCCAAAGGAAAATACCGAAGATCCACACCCGTCGATCTTTAAAAAGTTCGCCTAAACTTGCCTTTTGCTATGCCTGTACGTCGGCGCTCTTTGCTCTTGAACCTATATGTCGGTGCCTTTTGCCAATGAACCTGTATGTCGGTGCTTTTTTGCTAATGAGCTAATGCTTAGGCTCTTTAAGCTTAGTGAGACGATCTTTTCATCAGGTCGATCACTTCATGTAATCAAGCCAATTACCTAATCATGTCAAATTTCTTAGAGGGGCTAACTGGCGTACCAAGGAACCCAAAATATATTGCAGAAGGCTAGCACAACCCCAAAAGGTGATTGGCTGCTTTGGCGTCGCTGAAAATCAATCAGCGCCAGACTTATGGCATTAGCGCCATGCGCTAAAATTGGCGTCTGGCGCCAAGCACAGAATGTGACGCCAATGCCTAGGGACTGGCGCCAGCACGGGAATCACTTTAAATTCCCGTTTTCAGTTCATTTCGTGCTCTGGTTTGTTGCGAACGCTGCTGGAAAGAAGTCGAAACTTCAATTGATCGTTGCTCATTCGTTTCTCAACCGAATTCGCTCAAATTTGTTGCAAATCAAAGCTCTTCTCATCCATATTCCCGATCTATGTAATTTTTCCTCCAACTCACACCGGGTTTTATGAATTATTGGCATGTTTATTCACGAATTTCATGAAAATTCGAAACTTATAATGCTCAATTTGCTTTGTTTATCAAGTTTTATGCCATGAAATTGCTTGTTTATGTTTGTATATTTCCTTGGGAGTAATTTGAGACTTGTTTGACTCAATTTGGTGAAGAAATGAGCAATCCGCCATTGTTGGACCTCCTAAGGTCGTGAAGAACAATGTGACTCGTTCTTGATGTTTTTGCTAGTAATTCTTGTTCAATTTGTCACAATAATCACTATGGTGTTGCAAGAAATTGTTTGATTGCTTGAAAAAATGTTGTCATGCTCAATTTGAATTTGTGCTCTGTTTTAGTACTACGTACTCTGTTTTTGCGAACATAGTATCATGCGGCTAGGCAAACCTTTAGATACTATAGAACCTTGATTTATGATGATTCTGCACAATTTAGCATGGCTAGACAACGAGGCTCAGGTTCACGGTCCCGAAACACTAGACGGGAGCATGAGCCCGTGGAGGACGACACCACACCGTCCACTTCGCTTGGTCAGTTCCCAGAGTGGGATGAGCAGACCTTGTTCTTTTCCCCTGTCCACCACATTTCTGATAGGGTGAGACGGGGAACCGAGCCTGGGAGGACACGACATCACGGCTCTGGCTGCGATGGCCTAGGCGATTTTTATAGGATGCATATCGCCAGAGATCGAAAGACGAGACTCCTATGGGAGTCTTGCGGATTGGTTGCCCTGTTTGAGACCTCCGAGGCTATGGTTGCCTCCAGTCGGGGTCACCACGTAGTACGCGCTCTGGTGGAGTTCTTTTGGGACACCACCAACACCTTTCATTTTCCATGGGGTGAGATGATGGTCACTCCTACATAGTCTCATCACAGGACTGGAGTTCTCTTCTGTGCCGCTGCCATTTGACGGCGGTATCGACGTCTTTTCTCCAGAGGTCGAGGAACAGATGGGGCCGATTGCTGTTCGGGCCCGAGCTGAGGTCGAGACGACTCAGTTCAGTGCTCGAGGGATCCGCCGCTCGACGCTGGCACCGACTCTTGATGACGATGCGACCACCCGAGAGCAGCGGGTGTGCATTTTTGTGCTGATGTTGTTGTCAGGGACATTCTCCCCTAACAGGGGTAGTAGGGCGTTGCTTTATTATCTCCCTACTGTTCGCGATCTCCGGCGGATCGGGACTTATGACTGGGCCAGCTTGGCCTATACTGACTTCGTTCGCGCACTAAGGGACTCGTGTCGCCACCGGTCTTTTAGGACGAATGTTGCTTTGTCTGCTTTCTGGAAAGTCATAGAGGTAAACATTATTCCCTATAAAGTTTATCCCTATATGTTTAGTTAGCATTCACTCATGCTTTAGCCTTTTTGTAGATCTGGTTCTATGAATACTTTCCTTCCATTGCGCCGGCGAGACCATCGCCGAGGGGGGTATCCGGTGAGCGCCTCTTGGGGCGGCCACCATGTGGACCTGTCTACTGCACGTGTCCGGAGTCGGATCATCTCGGTACGATTTTTGATGCTTATCTTGCTCTTCTGCGACGTTTTAGACATGTTCTTACCCGATTGGTATTTTTATAGGGACCTGAGGTAGTATACCAGCCATGGGGCGGTTGGACAGTCCCTGGATTAGCTGCACAGTACTCTGCTGAGCGCCGTTACTTTCTGGGGACCTACGGAGCGGTTGCGTACTTAGGAGAGAAAGTTGCTAGACAGCACTCTTCTGATGCTTTTGTCGTTCCTGCTCCTCCCCCACGCCACATGTTCGACGAGAGAGAGTTGTCGAGCATGGATGAGGAGCCTGGTTCTCTTTGGCAGTCCCATGTGATCCTTGGGCGGAGTTATGTTGAGGAGCTGCTTCAATTGTTAGCTCCAACCCCCGTGCCGGCCGAGGATGTGAGGGTAAGATTCTTAACTTTTTTGTTTTTCGCTGAGTAGCCCCCAAATAATACCTTACTGATTTCTTTCTGTTCCATCAGGATGGTCCCACTGAGTTTGTGCCACCCCGTATGTCCATCCACTACCAGGGGATGTATGGGCCGATCGAGGAGATGATTTCTCCGGCTCCTGAGGGCGAGCGCTTCGTGGAGCGGTCGATTCCTCGTCACCAGACCAGAGTAAGTCTAGCTCTAATTCAGAATCTTGTATTCAGTTATCGTGCATTTTTAGTGACTTAACTTTCCTTGACAATTCTCACGCGAGGTGGTTTCGGCTATGGCACGATGCATTGATGCCTTTCGGAGCCAACTCGTCCAGATGAGGAACGCGGCTACCTGTCGTCGAGACGACGCTGTCCGAGAGGTAACTTTTCTTTACTTATTGTTTCTACACTATGCTTTAGTTTTCACCTTGTTTCTGATTTAATTCTTTTTGCAGGGTCAGCCGATTGCTTCTCACACCCGTACGAGGCCTGAGGGGCGGAGAGAGTCGGCGAGGTCTAGCTCGAGACGTCGTCGCACTTCGTCAGGAGGTAGAGGTGGCCGTTCCGAGGCTGCTCGAGCCGACGTTACTGAGAACTCAGGGTCTTCTTCTGAGGATGCTCCTGCTGCACCGTTAGGAGAGGCTACCTCGTCTTTCAGAGGTGGTGGGATGTACGAGGTTGGCTCGTCATCGCAGCAGCCTCCGTGGTCTCAGCCTCAGGTTGACCTTGGCTGGAGCGGTCCTGTTTTGAGTTTCCCTCCTCCTACGGAGACTGGAGCTGGTGCTGAGGCTGGAGCTGGTGGAGAGGTGACCCCTCGGACGGCGCAGTTTTATGGCATGATGGGCCTACGTCCTCCGGCGCCATAGTTTATTTCTGTATATGTATTTTATTTTGACTTTTTATAGAACTTTGCCTTTGACTTGTTATTTAGACACTTTGTTCTGTATTATCTATTATTATGTTAGTGTATGTTAGTGTGTGCAGATGTGATAACAATTTTGCGCAAAAATTCCGTCATTTTTATTATTGATGGAGGGTATTATCCGACTCTCTCCCCAAAAAGAAAAATAAAAAGGAAAAATAAAACGGAGAGAAAGGCTAATTTTTTAATATAAAATCCAAAAAAGGATAATAATAAATAAAAAAAATATTAATTAAAAATAATTGCTAAATTTAATTAAATTAAGAAAAGGATAGAAAAATATTTAGAAGAAAATAAAACGGGGCCATAAAGTCATTAACCGACTCTAAATCAAAATCAGAACGCAAACTGAGCACGCGCGGCTGTCCTGCTGACTTGGCGCCAGCCTGTGGCGCGTGGCGCCAGGCGCTATTGCTAGCGTGTGGCACCAAAAGTTGTTGTGTGACGCCAATATTGGGGTTTTGACGCCAACCGACGCTGACTCCGTATTTTATCCAGATTGAAATTCTTCGCGATTTGTGCATAAATAGCCCCCTGCTCAGCCGATTCTTCACATAATTCCAGCGAAAAAATTATTCTTCTCTTTAGAAAAAATATAATAATCATGTCTTTAGCCACTAAAACCTTCACCCAATATTCTCATGAATGGTGTCGATATCTCAATGCTAGAGAAAGAAAAGAATTGGATTTATTTCACTTGGGGGGAATATATGGCATTAAAGGGGTAGATCTAGACATAGACTTCATACATACCGCTTTAGAATATTGGAACATTGACACACATTGTTTTAGAATAGGGTATGATGAAATTAGCCCTTTGCCAGAGGAATTTGGTGCTATTTTAGGCTTCCCTGCAATAGACCTGGTAGTAATCCCTAGAGTAGATCCATATTACTATAAGGATTTTGAGCGCTTTTTTAACTTGAAGGAAAGGGATTTATCAAGAATAGTAGATGGCAATGTAGTGAACTTAAAAGAATTCGCACGCTATTATTTTGATAAACCGCTTTCTGAATCTTTTCACATATATAGAAGAAGGGCGTTCTTATTCTGCATGCTTAATCAATATTGTCTTAGTAGTGGTAAAATTAATGAGGGCCAATCAATTATAACCACTGTGCTTGAACAAATTGAATCAGGGAGAAATCCAATGCCTTTTATAGTTGGAGAAACTATGATTGGTCTAGATGAGTTGAAAAGGGACCCAAAAGCACCTCTTCGCGGTTCTCCAATTTTATTACAGGTAGAAAAATAATATTTTTTAATTACAGAAATCAAAAATATATTTTTGTATTGTAATATTAATTTATCTGTATTGAATTTTTTTTTTTCAGATGTGGCTAATGGAAAGGCTAGGATTAATTAGCCCTCCGGACGACATTGAAAGTTATATGTCCACTTGCTTTGTGAGAAGAAAGAGGCGCATCCCTAAAATTGGGCGCCATGGGTGGAAGAAAGTCTTTGAATCACGTGACTTTGCTATAAAGTGGGTCATTCCATGGTGGAAAATAAAAAGGATGGTTGGTGTTAACAAGCAACCTTTCTGCCGTCTTCCAAGCTTGTCTCGCATGACATATTATTACCCCTGCAGAGTAAAGAGACAATATGGCTTGCTTCAAAATATTCCTTCCGAGGATCTTCGTCCTCCCTATGAGTATCCCATATCTCAAGAAGTAGATAAATTTGACACTTACTGGAGCGCTAGACCTTTATGGGAAGTGATTACCCAAAAGGTTCTCCCTTCTTTACCTAATAATGTAAAGAAGTGGTTGCTGAAGAAGTCTTCAATTGATCAGGGTAGAACCGATGTGAAGAATCGTCTAGGTGACAGGGTGACACCGGCCAAGGAACGCTTAGGTGCGAGAATTGAGTTCAAGACACCTATAATGCCTAAGAAGAAGAATACTACTAAAGACAAGGGGAAAAGGAAGATTATAGACAAGAAGGCTTGGGTAGAAAAGAAGCATGGGGTGCTAGCTGAAGGAGAAACAATATATTCTAAGATTGAATGTAGGTCCTCTAAAGGATGCCTACTAGCTAAAGTAATGGATGAAGAGGAGGAGGCAGAAAAGAATTGGAAAAGAGCAAAGAAGGAGAAGAAAGACTAGACCATTGCTAAGCTTTAGATTTATTAGATTCTTAATTTAAAGTTAATTAATTTCAGCCTTATTTAAATTCCATGAACAATACAATTTTATTTCATTAATGAAATTTCAGCTTTCAATTAAATTGTTACTTTAAATTTGTTTTATTAAAGCAATGAAAAACCGAAAAAAAAATTAATTTTCGGAAACTTTTCGAATACGGAAGTCGAAAATTTTCCGAAAAACACCGAAATTCGCCCAGATTTTACGACTGAATTGGCGTCAGTAATTGCAGATTGGCGCCAGATATTGAGGTCTGGCGCCAGGCGCCAATTCCATCGTCTGGCGCTAATGGCTTTTGGCTAGCGCCAGACTCTGTTCTGTGACGCCAGTCGCTTTTCCGACTTTTGTTGACTTTTTGTTGATTCTGGAACGCGGAGATGTCGAAAAATTAAGTGGCCACACCCGTAATGGGTTGCCTACCTATCCTTTCTTAAGGAATCAGGCCGAACGTAGCTCTCTTGAGTGTCCTACTCAAGTAATTATGGGTAGTATTTTTTAAGTTGGTCAAGATTGGTCATGTTTGAGAATTCATTGCCATCCATGACAGTTAATTTTGCTGCACCACCTGACAGGATTGTTTTGACAATGTAGGGGCCAGACCAATTAGGTCTAAACTTTCCCCTTGGATCTAAAACATTTTTCCTTAGCGCTTTTAATACCAAATCTCCTACTTTGATATTTCTTGTCTTGACCTTCTTATTAAAATGTCTAGCCATACGAGTTTGATAGCACTGAGTGTGATGTAGGGCTTCTAGTCGTTTTTCATCGAGTAGGATCAATTCTTCATATCGTGCCCTAGTCCATTCGACTTCATCGAGTTTACTCTCTAGCGCAATACGTAGAGATGGTATTTCTAGTTCGACAGGTTGTACGACATCCATTCCATATACCAAAGAAAATGGTGTATTTCCTGTTGACGTACGAATTGACGTGCGATAACCCCACAATGCAAAGTGAAGCTTGTCAGGCCAATCCTTATAATTTTCTATCATTTTCTCGATGATAGTCTTTAAATTCTTATTAGCTGCCTCGACTGCTCCATTTGCTTGAGGTCTATAAGGGGACGAATGATGATGTTGGATACCATATTTATGTAGCAATTCTTCACATTCGGCTTGAAAGTGAGTTCCATTGTCACTTATCATTTGATGTAGGACTCCATATCGACAAATGATATTTCTCTCGATAAAGAGTGCTACATGTTTTGCGGTGAGTTTAGCATATGATTGTGCTTCAACCCACTTCGTAAAGTAATCAATTGCTACTAGAATAAATTCATGGCCTCCTGTCCCTGGAGGAGTGATCTTGCCAATTATGTCAATTCCCCATGTAGAGAATGGCCATGGTGATGTGTAGGTGTAGAGCAAAGATGGAGGAACGTGCTGTAAATTGGCATAAATTTGACACTTAGGGCATCTTTTTACATATTGATGGCAGTCCCTATTCATGGTAATCCAATAATACCCTTCTCGCATTATTTTCTGGACTAACATTTTGTCATTTATATGAGTTCCACAGATTCCTTCGTGGACCATTCTCATTATTCTTTGTGCATCCACCTTCCCTACACATAGGAGGGCTCGACCTTTAGGTACTCTTTTATGTAGCTCGTTGTTTATGAGTACATATTGAGAAGCCAAAAGTCTCAAGGCTCTTTTAGCTCTTTTGTCAGCATGAGGAGGGTATTCTCCATTGGTGACATAGTTGAGAATGTCTATGTACCATGGTTCTTCTTCTTGTTCTTCATCTTCGTCTTGGACTGGGTCGTCGTCTTCTATAGCCTGTATATATGCCGGTTTGTGCCTTTTTTCGATAGTTAAAGGCATTTGCTCGATATCCGTGGGAATCCTAACCATTGAGGCTAATCTTGCAAAGGCATTAGCAAATTGGTTTTCTTCTCTAGGTAGATATGTGTATTCTACCTTCTCTAATTGATCGGTAAGAGTTTCCAGATAAGTTTGGTAAGGGGCTAGGCTTTTGCTCCTAACTTTCCACTTTTTAGATATTTGATTGATTATTAGAGAGGAATCTCCAAATATCCTTAACTTCTTTACTCCCAATGCCAGGGCTGTTTCACGGCCTACCACACATGCTTCATATTCAGCAGCATTGTTGGTAACGTTGAAATCAAGCTTTATTGAGATTGGGACGTGTTCTTCTTTAGGTGATACTAGTAGCACTCCGACACCACATCCCTTTTGGTTTGAGGCTCCGTCAAAATACAAGGTCCAAGTATCATCTTCGGTGACCATCAAATCTTCATCTGGAAATTCATTGTCCTGTATTAGTGTCGAGTCTTCTATTGGAAAATCTGCCAGAAAGTCTGACACCACGGATCCTTTAATAGCTTTTTGTGGCATAAACCGCACATCGAACTGGGTTAAGTTGACTATCCATCTTGAAATACGTCCATTGAAATCCTCATTAAGGGGGAGGACAAAAAAGAGAACAGAAACATTACGGAAAAAACACATTAATTACACACAGTAATAACCGGCTGATCTCGCTAACAAAGCAGATTACCTACATTAAACACTCTCACCTAGAGAGACCAAGTCACTTTAATTTCCGCATTAATTACTCCTTAATCAGGTACTAACTTGACCGTTGGAGGCGGAGCTCACAGGAGTCTCCGTTATTTTGCAGGTACAGGCGTCCGGTTCCAGTCTCGGAATTGTAACTCTCCCGCAGGACATCAGAAAACCCCGAAACAGTTACCAAAGAGACAATGGGATCCATGCTAGCACAAGAGGTAGAAAACAAAGAGAATGCAATCTATTACTTAAGTAAGAAGATGATCGAATACGAAACACGCTATACACCACTAGAGAAATTGTGCCTCGCTTTGGTGTGGGCCACGACTAAATTGAGACATTACATGTTGGTGCATACCGTATTCGTAGTATCTCGATTGGATCCACTCAAATACTTGTTCGAGAAATCAATGCTTAAGGGAGGTATTTATAACCTTGGAAAACGTGCCCATCCTAGGTTTAGGTTAACCTAGGGCCGATTGGGCTTCCCTCGGAAGTTGGGCCTGGGTGGCCGGTTTCTCCATTAGGCATGGAGTATGCCACATGTCGTGACATAACAGGTCCAAGGTGGACGAATAAGCGCGTGCCACGTGGGAAGCCCTGGCTGTTCCAACTGGGGGACACTTGGCAGGACTTGATTGGTCCACGTGGCGCATTCCGATTGGTGGGAGCAAAATCCCCTAATCATTTGCCCCTCACAGGTGGCACGTGATTGGTCACGTGTTACCTGTGACAGGTGTCGCACTGTAACGGGCGACGGCCTGCTACAGGTGTCAGTCGACGAAAGGACGAGAGATTTTCCCGCCCAAATTTTGAATTCTGAAAGTGACCCTTCGCCTTCTCACTTCGCCTATATAAGGGAGAGTTGTCTTGAGTCATTTTCACACTTTGAGAACTTTTTGAGAACATTCGGACCCCTGAACTTGCTCTGACATTTTGGACCTTTTCTGCCTACCGCCTGTTCTAACAAGCCGACTGCACAGGATTTTCAGAACTTCATCAACCGTCACTCGTTCAGGTAACTCAGTTCTCTTACTCTTAATTTTCTTTTTATTTTCTGAAATGGCACCACGGAAGCACACGACACGACCTAGGTTAGTGATCAGCCGGTCACCGGGGACGGCTGAATCTAGGACTAGGAGTGCCGCCTACCCTTTTCCGGACCCATCTTTGCCCTTTATACAAAGTCCGACTGTATCTGTGTCTATGCAGAGCAGGATGGCCAGAACGAAAAAGACAGCTAGGATCTCAAATTCAGACGGCTCCTCCCACAGGGTGCCGATTAGTGAAACATCTGACCAGGCGCCAGATGTGGAAGTGAAACAAGGCGGCCTGGATGCCGGCAATTCTGTGGGGGGAGTCATAGTGACCCCTTCCCATTTAACAGTTAACAAATCTTCTCCTTTTCAAAGAGAGGAGGCGGGCCCCTCCGGAAGAGGGGAGGAGTCGTCCTCTTCAGACTCGTCGGAGGACGATTCCGAGTCAAGCTCTTCTGGCCATGCTTCCTTGGGTACAGAAGAGAAAAACAGCCGCCTGCAAGAGGCGAGACTTTCTCACGCAGTTGAGAAGGGGGACAATTGGGCGGAACCATCCGCCTCTTACCGAGAGCTAAATACCCCCTACTACTGCACGGTACCTCGGGGCCGAATCACAGCCATGCAAGAGAAAGTGGAGAGCTTTATTGCAAACCACACCATGGGCCCCGCTTTCTAGTGTTTGTGCCGGATCCAGAAGACACAGTCGTCTGGCCGGCTAGTTCCAGTTATGAAAGCTCCTGCTTTGGCTGCTACGAGGCGGCCATCAAGGCAGGGCTTCGCTTCCCATTACATCCGGCTGTTCAGCGGATTTTGGATGGGTATGAGTTGGGGTTATGGCAGTTAGCCCCAAACTCCTGGGTCAACGTACTCGGCTATGTGGCCGGGTGCGAACTGCACGGGGTGGAGCCGAGCTTCGAGGCTTTCGCCCATATGAACTATCTCAGCCGGACCCCTAAGACAGGCGGTACCGGCTGGTATCAATTGACAAGCCACAGGGGCTACCTCATGACAAGAGGTAAAGCAAACAAGTGGAAGGACCGGCGGAGCACCTTCCTCATCATTGAGAGTTCTGACATTGAGCAGAACAAGCGCTTCAATAGGTGGAACAGGAATCCGCCCCTTCTTGCAGGCGGCCGTAGCATGCCGCCTGTTCCCCCCAAGGCTAAGAAAGAGATCCTTGATAAAGGACTCTTTAAAGTAGAGTCGAGGGTCGACTCTACTTCAGGGGTACGAGAGCAAGTACCCCTGCACTGCGTCCCGAGCTTCAAGTGGCTCTATGACGAGTACTTTTTGGCCACCTGCGGCCTCAGCAGTCGGTGCTCAAGAGGTAGTCGGCCTGTCGAATACTCTGTTGTTCCATACATTTGTTGTTTATCTTTTATTAACTTTGCTGTTTGTTTTTGCAGCTGACGCCATGAGCAAAATCACCGCCTCCAAGACTGCGGCGGCCATGTTGCGGGCCTCTATTATGCAACAAGCTTCAACCGACTCCCCCAAGAAGGGGGCGCCCTTGGTGAGCTCCGAACCTTTCACCCTCTTTTTGGAGTGTTTATGCATATACTGACTTTTTTCTTCTTTTTTAGACGGGTGCTCCAAGAGCTTCATCTTCCCAACAGCCGGACCCCAAGGCCCGGAAGACGACTGTTGGGAGCTCTCCTGGTTCTGCCAGGAAACAGGTGGCGGCTGAGAAACAGCCGGCCACTTCTTCTAAAACTCCAACTGGGCCGCCTAGAGGTATGAAGTTGTCCTTGTAAATTTTAGACTTGCTCCCTTTGTTACTAAGTCTAATCCGTTTGTTTATGCTTGATGCAGCCGGCCCCCAGGAGCCTGACTTGGTAGAGATGGCCAAGTCTATGATCAGGGCAGTTCCTCCAGCTGAAAGGGGGGCGGTCAGGGGTGTCGGCACCCTTGACCTTGACGGGATTGCAGGGGTCCTTGCTGAGGTATACTTAGCATATTTTTTAGTATTTGAATTTTTGGACGCCTGTTTTCTTTTTTGTTTGGAAACTGACGCCTGTTTTTTTGTACTTAGGCCCTGCTCCGAGTTAACGGCCTTCGCAAGCCGCTTGATCGGAAGAACAAAGAGGTAAAGGCTGCAAAAGCTATGGCCGCCTCTGACTGTGATAAGGCAATGTTTCAAATTGCCCAAAATGAAGTACTGACCATTGATATTCTTTATTATCAGGCGCAGGCTACCGCCGCTGTTCGGGCTCAGTTAGAGGCGGCCCAGAAGAAGAATGACGAGCTGGAGGCGACCATCACAAATCTTAAGGCCGAGCTGAAACCTCTTCGCCTGAAAATGTACTCTTACGAAGCCATGGAGAAATCCTTGGCCAGCGTAAAGGAACGCCTGGTGACCTAGGAGAAGAGTCTTACCCAAGAGCTCTCGGAAAAGGCCGAGCAAGAGAAGAAAGAGCTGGTCCGGGAGATGATGGAAGACTCCGCTCAAATCCAGCGCATGACCTGAGGCCGCCTCTTCCCCAGTGCCGACTTTGCCTCTTGGGAAAGAACGTACCGCCAGTGTTCGGAAACATATAATCAAGAGATCCTGGCGGCTGCTGAAGAAGAGGCGTTGGGGGAAGCGTTGGAGGAGGAGGAGCCGGTAGTGGCGCTTGTGCCGCTTGGGGTTAAGGCATCAAAAAAGGATGCAGCTGAAGCCGAGTCCAGCAAGAAGAGTGATGACCAGGCGGCAGCTGCTAATACTGAACTGCCCCCTTCTTAAGCTTTATGTATTCTTTCCACGGCCTGCGTGCCGTTTGCTTTGTATTTACCCGGCCAGGGGGCCGGGGCTTTGAATATTTTGCTGGTCTTTATTGACCGGCTTATTTTTAATGAATTTTTGTTTTGCTTCAAATTTGTCTAAGTATTCCATATCTAATATCCAATTGTTCACTAGACCGACTGTTTTACATGGCCGAACGTTGCAGACAGGTACTCATAGTTAGTACGCCGCCTATGCCCCTGGACGACTGGTTGTCTGTTTCCAGGATAGACGATCAGTCGGCCATTTATCCAATCAGTATTCGAACTATTTTGTCTGGATCCTTTTTAGGCAGGCGGGCCTGTCATTTGTAAATTTAACCAAGTAGGAAAGTGGTCTGACCAAGTAAATAGAGTATTACCTAGTCCCCAAGGAATTGAGTAGTAGAGATAACAAGCGGAGGGTACCGGTTGTTTCCCTTTATTGCCAATGTTATTGGCTTTTAACTCATAATTTGTTAACCTAGCAAGAGTAGTGGTTGAGAGCCCCTGTTTGTTAAAAACAGGCGGACGACTCATACCTTTTAGGCTCCATACTAAGTTTGAGTGACTATTAAGTTAACATAGGAGTTACTTAGTCTTCGTCACTATCTAGATTGAGTAGTAGAGGTACCAGGCGGCGGAGGCCGGCTGATCCCCTTGATTTGCCAATGTTTGTTGGCTATTAACTCAATAGGTTACCTAGTAGGAATAGGGGTTTGAGTGCCCCTGTTTGTTAAAAACAGGCGGACGACTCAAACCTTTTAGGTTCCATACCAAATTTCAGGGAGTGACTATGAGTTAACGTTGGAGTTACTCAGTCGCCGTCACTTTTGTTTGAGAAGTAGAGGTACCAGGCAGCGTAGGCCGGCTAGACCCCTTGATTCGCCAATGTTTGTTGGCTATTAACTCAATAGGTACCCCCTGCATTTATCCCAAGTAATACAGGCGGTCATCTGACTCAGATGTCAACTGCTACCACTGGTTTGGTTAGTGATAGAGTTATCCTTGTCTCAAAAACGGCTACGTGGTTGCCCTTGGGGACAGTCGTATAGGTGCCGTGTAATTAGTTTATAGAACAATGTTCCACCCAAAAGGGAGCTGCTCTCTGCGACGAATTTCATCCGGAGGGATGCCGTCGGACGCCTGCTATGATGTTGGGACAGGTCGTATTAGTTTTGTAGATTTGATCAGTTGGCTTGGCGCCTGGTCTGATCATTCGGCCTGTGGCCTTGGTAAGTTCTTGGTGAACGTAGGTGCTAAGTAAAAGGAGGGTAGCCGCCTGTTAGGCACAGGGTCGGCCAGGCCCTAATCTTTTTAGCTAAGTATTAGGGGGTTGGCTATGTGTTTGGAACCAGTCGGCCATCTTCTTATGGAGAGTAGCCGACTATATGCCCAGACGACATGCCCCTATTGTGAGTGAAATACTCAATGGAGAGTAGCCGACTGTAAAGGTACAAACGGCATGCCCCTCTGAAGATAGAGTGAAAAACTCAATGGAGAGTAGCCGACTGTAAAGGTACAGACGGCATGCCCCTCTGAAGATAGAGTGAAAAACTCAATGGAGAGTAGCCGACTGTAAAGGTACAGACGGCATGCCCCTCGTAGTACAAAATTGAATAGTAAGTGCAAACTTTTATTAAGTAGCTCTTTACTTTACATCATTCAAAAGAAATATTTCTTAAGATTATCTACATTCCAAGTTCGAGGCAATGGTTGTCCGTCTGGTGTTTCCAGAAGGTAGGTACCGTCCCTGACTTCCTCATAGATTCGGTAGGGTCCTTCCCAGTTGGGAGTTAGTTTGCCAGACTCATTAGCCCTACCAACTGCTTCCATTTTTCTAAGTACAAAGTCCCCTACTTTGAGTGGACGCCTGTGTACTTTTTTGTTGTATGATCTAGTCATTCTCAGGCGATAGATCTCATGGCGCAAGACAGCATTGCCCCTCTTTTCAGGAAGTGAGTCTAATGTCAGGCGCATGGCTTCCCAGTTTGCCTCTTCGACATATAGCATTACTCGAAGAGTCAGCTCGTAGTGTTCTCTTGGAAGAACAGCTTCCGCACCGTAAGTTAGGAGGAATGGAGTTTCTCCAGTTGCCCCTTTTTCAGTCGTCCTAATGGCCCAGAGAACATGTGGTAGTTCATCCGCCCATAGGCCGCCTGCTCGTTCAATCTTTTTCTTGAGACCGTCTGAGATGATTTTATTAAAGGCTTCTACCTGGCCGTTTGCTTGTGGACGGCCGACAGATGCAAAGTAGTTTGCAATTCCTTGATCACCCAACCAGCTTTTGAGAACAGGCGTCTCAAATTGGGGACCATTATCAAAAACCATAGACATGGGAACCCCGAACCGAGTGATTACATTTTTCCAAATGAATGAAATTACATCTTTCGTCTTGATTCCCTTTACAGCCTCCGCCTCTACCCATTTAGTGAAGTAGTCGACGGCAACAAGTATGTACCTCCTTCCGCCTGTAGCAGGCGTATATGGACCCAGAATGTCCATGCCCCACTAAGCAAACGGTAGTGGGCTGTGAATGGTAGTGAGGTCAGTAGCCGGACGGTGAATTAGTTTGCCAAACCTTTGGCACTTGTCACATTTTTTCACCATCTCAATTGCATCTGCTTCCAAAGTAGGCCAAAAGTAGCCCTGCCGCCTTGCCTTTTGAGCAAGCATCCTACCACCTATATGAGAAGCACAGTAACCAGAGTGAAGATCGTCTAGTATCTCTCGTCCCTTTTCTGGAGCAACACACTTTAAGAAGGGTTGAAGGTACCCCTTTTTGTGAAGTTCTCCCTTTATCATTTCAAAACAGGTGGCTCGTTTTTTCAGTGCTGCCGCCTGTTGAGTATCATCCGGCAGTGTACCGTCTGTCAGATATGCCCTGATTGAATCCATCCAGGTTGAGCTTCTGTCTAGGATTCCAATAGGGTTTTCCTCGATGCTTCTCTTCTCCATTACTTCCCAAAAAACAGTTCGAGGAGTATCAGAGGAGGCGGATGATGCTAATTTTGACAGTGCATCCGCCTGGTTGTTTTCTGATCTCGGCACTTGGATCAGATGGAAATCCTCAAGGGAGCCGACTGCTTGTCGGACCGCCTGTAAATACTTGATCATGGCCGGATGGGTTGCTTCGTATTCGCCATTGTACTGACTCACTATCAATTGTGAATCGGAACAGGCGTCTATTTTTCTTGCCCCTGCCGCCTTGCACATGCGGATCCCGGCTAGTAAAGCTTCATATTCTGCCTCATTGTTTGAAGCCTGAAAACTGAAGCGTAGAGCATACTCGTACCTGTCGCCCTCTGGCGACTGACATATGACGCCTGCTCCACAACCATTTGAAGTAGAGCTTCCGTCCACATATACCTTCCAGACTTGGTCTGGAACTTGAGAGTCAGGAGGACGAGTCATCTCTACAATAAAGTCAGCAAAGGCTTGCCCCTTCACTGCTTTTCTAGGCTCGAAAGTAACTTCGAGGCTCTGTATTTCTATGGCCCATTTGATCATTCGGCCTGACGACTCCATGATGGTCAGTGGCCGCTTGATAGGTTGGTCTGTATACACGACGACTGCATGTGCCAAAAAGTAGGGCTTCAATTTTTTAACAGCCATGAAGAGTGCAAGACCAAATTTCTCCACTAGGGGATACCTCAACTCGGCATTTTTCAGTACGTGACTGACAAAGTAGACCGGGAGCTAACAGCCGTCTTTTTCAGCAAGGAGAACAGCGCTTAACGCATGATCAGAGACGGTCAGGTACATGTAGAGTACTTCTTTGGGCAAAGGGCTGACCAGCCTCGGCAAGGAATGCAAGTGAACTTTCAATTTCTGGAAGGCCACCTCAGCATCCGACCCCCATTCAAACCTTGCCTTTTTCTTAATTGCCTGGAAAAAGTATAGGCATTTGTCGCCTGATCGGCTTAGAAATCTTCCCAAGGCCGCCAGACAACCTGTTAACTTCTGAACCTCTCGGATGGTACGAGGCGACTGCATGTCGATGACCGCCTGCACCTTCTCAGGGTTCGCCTCTATTCCTCTCTGATTGATAAGGAATCCGAGAAATTTCCCAGACTCAACTCCAAAGACACATTTCTTGGGATTGAGCATGACATGGTGCCTCCTGAGTGTGGCGAAAGTTTCTCGGAGGTCCGACAGATGATCTTTCTGAAGTTTAGTCTTGACAATCATATCATCAATGTATGCCTCGACGTTCCTCCCAATCTGATCAAAGAACATAGTGTTTATCATTCGCTGGAAGGTAGCCGGGGCATTCTTAAGACCAAACGGCATGACCGTGTAACAGTATAACCCCTTATCAGTGACGAAGGCCGTCTTCTCTTGATCTTTCTTCCATAAAGGAATTTGATGGAAACCAGAATAGGCGTCCATAAAACTCATCAAAGCATGGCCGGCTGTTGAGTCGACCAGGTTATCAATTTTAGGCAGAGGGTAACTGTCTTTGGAGCACGCCTTGTTTAAGTCTGTGTAGTCTACACACATTCGCCAAGTGCCATTCGGCTTTTTAACAAGCACCACATTTGCAACCCAGTCTGGGAAGTAACATTGCCGAATGAACCCTGCATCAAGTAATTTTTTCACTTCGGCGGCTGCCGCCTGACTTCTTTCTTCGCCATGGTTCCGCTTCTTTTGCCGTACCGGCTTCTTTTTCGGATCCACGGCGAGTTTATGTACCGCCAGATCAGGACTAATGCCTGGCATTTCATGGACTTCAAATGCAAAGATGTCCTTGTATTCTTTCAAGAGTTTGTGAAACTCGTCACCAAGGTTTCTCAGAGCAGTCGTCCCAACTTTGACTGTTTGGTCAGGACGTGAGTCGTCTAAGATAAGGTCCGCATGCTCACCAGCCGGCTGAGGGCGGAACTCATCCGACCGCTCCTCTGCCAATGATTGCTATTTTCTTTCTTTTCTTGCGGCCCCTGTCTGGGATGCCTTTCTCTTTTTGCCGCCTGCTTCTTGAACAGGTGCACTCTCCTTGACATTGTCAAGGTCTGTTTTTTCACCGCTTGACCCAGTAGCCATAACAGTGGGCTTGACATCCGAGAGATAGCACTCTCGGGCCATCCTCTGATCTCCCCTTAGGGAGCCGACTGTTCCATTATCCCTCTCAAACTTGAGCAACATAAGAGACGGGATTATAACAGCCTTGGAATTATTCAGGGTAGGTCGACCCAGAATCATGTTGTAGGCCGAGAGTTCCTCTACTACCAGGAACCGGACTACCATGTGACGTCCTTCCCCTTTTTCGCCCAGGCGGATGGGTAAATCTACTCGTCCCAGTGGGTGGACGACTCCTCCTCCAAACCCTACTAAAGGGTGGAAGGCCGGATGTATGCAATTAGTCTGATATTTCAGTTTCGACAGACATTTGCTACTGATGAGATCTGAGGAGCTTCCGGTATCTATGAGGATTCGGCCAACTCTCTGGTTGGCCACTTTACATTCAATGACGATAGGGTCGTCATGCGGCCCTCTTACCCCTCCTAGATCTTCTTCAGTGATGACAATCTCAGGAAATGAATATTTGGACGGCCGTTCTTGGTGAACGGAATTTACATCTAACCGCCTGATATTGTCTTTGTTGCCCCTAATAGTGGGGCCGCCTCCAGAGAAGCCGCCTGCAATGGTGTAGACGACTGCATCATCTGTATCGGAGCTGTCGGCCTGTTGATTCTTTTTGGCCGACTGCTTTTTTGAGGAAGTGTTCCCCGTAGATTTCTTGACATAAGTGGCAAGATCACCTTGCTCAGCCAGGCGGTCTAGATACCGCATGAGACTGATGCAGTCATTGGTGTGATGACCAACATCATCATGATAAGCACAGAATTTATCTTGGTTCCGGTTGTTTGCAGAACCCTTCATGGGGACCGGCTTCTCAATTGAGATCCGTCCCTTGATTTCTTTTAGGATAAACTGGTTATCCTTGTTAAACGCATACTTTGGGGAGTATGGTTTGAATTATTTTTTCTTTTTCTGGGCCGGCTGTTTAGAGGAATCAGCCGCCCAGACCTCTTTTCTTTTCTCATCTTTGTTTGACGACTGTTTCTGTCGTCCTTCTCTTTTGTCGAACATTTTCCCGTCCGACTGTTTTACCGTAAAAAGATCAGTCGCCTGTATATAGGCTTCTGCTTCAATCAAGGCCTCTTGAAGAGTCGCCACCCTTTTTCGAACCAAATCAAATTTGAAGGTAGACCCGTCTTTGAGACCTCTGAAAAAGTCAGTATAAGCTACCTCATCCGGTAACCCTTGAATCTGTATTCTCATCAGGTTAAACCGCCTGATGTAAGAACGAAGCCCCTCCTTCTCGCCCTGCTGAATTGTTCCCAAATCAAGGGTCGTTTTCTTCGCAGGGATGTTCATGGCGAAGTTGGAGGCAAATAAGTAAGCAAGCGTCCTGAAGCTATTTACACAACCAGTCGGCAGGTTGCCGAACCATTGCTGTGCGATTCCTTTGAGAGTCGCTGGGAAACACTTGCACCAAGTGGGATCATCCAACCCTTGAAGGTACATCAGGTTGGTGAATGCCATCAGATGGTCTTCTGGGTTAGTAGTGCCCTCATAGGCGCCTACTAGTACATTTTTCACTTTGGCCGGCTGAGCGGCTTCAGTAATTTCCTTGGAGAAGGCCGACGGCTGTTCTCCAAGTCTAAGCAACCGTAGCTGCCAGTCCATAGGTTGGACGTTTTTTGCTGCAGGTCCACCAAACGGAGGTGGCTGCAAAAAATACTGTTGTTGCGGCACAAATGGTAAGTTTGGTACCGCCTGGTCACTATGAAAGCCGGATTGACGGGAGGTGCCGCCTGACTGACTCTCATGGTACGACTGAGTATGCCTCATCGAGGCATTTCGCAAACTGTCTTGAAAGTTTGAAGTAGAGGCCGACTCTGACAATCGGTCACTCTTCTTCTGCTCTAGCAGTAGCCGAGCATCTGTGAATGTTTGCTTCGACCCGTCCGCCTGAATATGACGAACAGGTTTCCTATTTCCTGTAGGATAACGGAATTTTGTGAAATCAAGGGCAGGTGGCTCCCGCTTCCTAGATTTAGGATGAGGAGTCGCCTCTCGCCCTTGAACTGGCTTCCTCTTCAGTGAAGTGGAGGGTTTCTTGGCCGACTGCTCCTTGACTGGAGCAGGCGGCTTCTTGTTGATAAACTCTTGAATCTCTCCCTTGAAGTCCCTCATGAAGGTCATGAGTTCCTTCCTTGTGATGGGAGCAGACCCATCAGTCGGCTGTTGCCGAACAGGCGGTGCGCCTGCTGGCTCGCTTCCTGTTTGAAGATGCTCCCGTTCCCTCCTTTCGGTATGACGGGTACGTCGGGCCCTTAGGGTCCCGTCTGAAGCTGTATGAGCTTCAACTTCGAATTCACTTTCGGTATCATGGTCCGACTGAACTTGAGGGTCGTCTAGGGGACGCCTCTCTTCAGGAGTCGGTACAGACTTGGATGCCATCTCAGAAGTACTCTCCCCACAGACGGCGCCAAATGTTTCGGGGTTTTTTTGATGTCCTGCGGGAGAGTTACAATTCCGAGACTGGAACCGGACGCCTGTACCTGCAAAATAACGGAGACTCCTATGAGCTCCGCCTCCAACGGTCAAGTTAGTACCTGATTAAGGAGTAATTAATGCGGAAATTAAAGTGACTTGGTCTCTCTAGGTGAGAGTGTTTAATGTAGGTAATCTGCTTTGTTAGCGAGATCAGCCGGTTATTACTATGTGTAATTAATGTGTTTTTTCCGTAATGTTTCTGTTCTCTTTTTTGTCCTCCCCCTTAATGAGGATTAAGGGAGGTATTTATAACCTTGGAAAACGTGCCCATCCTAGGTTTAGGTTAACCTAGGGCCGATTGGGCTTCCCTCGGAAGTTGGGCCTGGGTGGCCGGTTTCTCCATTAGGCATGGAGTATGCCACATGTCGTGACATAACAGGTCCAAGGTGGACGAATAAGCGCGTGCCACGTGGGAAGCCCTGGCTGTTCCAACTGGGGGACACTTGGCAGGACCTGATTGGTCCACGTGGCGCATTCTGATTGGTGGGAGCAAAATCCCCTAATCAGTAACCGTCAAATATAACCTAAGAGGTATTCCGGGAAGTGTTGGCGCTAATACGGGAGGATTTGCGAGATAGGCTTTGATCCGGTCAAAGGCTTTTTGACACTCGTCATCCCATATTACTGGTACATTCTTCTTGAGCTTTTTGAAGATTGGTTCGCATATCGTTGTTAGTTTTGGTATGAACCTACTTATGTATTGCAACCGGCCAATGAATCCTCGAATCTGTTTCTCGGTTTTGGGCGGTGGAATTGACATGATTGCTTTAATCTTGGTTGCATCTATCTCTATTCCTCTAGAGCTTATGACGTACCCCAAGAGCTTGCCTGAGGTGACTCCAAAAGCACATTTTGATGGATTTAACCTCATATTGTATTTTCTTAGCCTTTCGAAAAATTTCCTTAAGGCTACTTGATGGCCTGGACGGTCCTTTAATTTCACAATCATGTCATCTACATATACTTCGACTTCTTTGTGCATCATGTCATGGAGCAAGGCAGTTGATGCACGTTGGTAAGTAGCACCTGCGTTTTTCAACCCAAATGGCATTACCGTGTAATAGTAAGTGCCCCATGGTGTGATAAAAGTTGTCTTCTCCATGTCTTCTTCCTCCATGAGAATCTGATTGTACCCTGCGTATCCGTCCATGAATGAGAGAAGCGCGTGAGTTGCTATGTTGTCTACCAGAATATCGATGTGTGGTAAAGGGAAGTCGTCCTTTGGACTTGCCTTATTTAGATCTCGATAGTCGACACACATCCTTACCCTTCCATCTTTCTTAGGAACTGGGACGACGTTGGCGACCCATTCGGGGTATTTTGATACCTTGATGAAACCTGCATTTATTTGTTTTTGAACTTCTTCTTTTATCTTAAGTGCTACGTCGGGTTTCATTCGACGTAACTTTTGTTTTACAGGTTTCAATCCTAGAATTAATGGTATAGTGTGTTGAGCTATTTCTCTGTTAATGCCTGGCATATCTTCATATGACCAAGCAAATACATCGATAAATTCTTTAAGCAAGTTAATTAAATCAGTTCTTTCTTGTTTATTCAATGTTAGTCCGATTTTAACTTCTCTTTTATGAGTTGAATCATTTGAGATGTCAACTGTTTCAGTCTCTTCAATTACTGGTGTTTTCTTTTCAAGTGTTTCCATTGCTTTAATAAATTCTTTATCTTTTTCATCGTTAGCTAAGCAATGTTCGTCATCTTGGGTTAGGGAAGAACACGAGAAGTAAGGAGAATGAGCGATATTATTATACTCTGAGATCATCACATCAAAGAGTGATATGTCCTCAGGGACTGGATCACTAACTACCCTAGGAGAAGAAATAGGAAGGGAAGGCGTTATAGCTAAAAACTTAGAAGATTCTAAAGGGAAAGGTTCTGACTCAGACTCTGACCCTGACTCTGACGATTCTTCAAACATCGGCCCTTGTCCTGTCGTGATTGATATCTTCCTTCCACTTGGAGTAGTCACCTTGATAGTCTTGCGCCACCCTTGCAATAATCTTTCAGCTGGAGTAATTATCTTTGAGGGGTCGAAGTTTTCGCTTTTTAGGACCGTTTGAATGAGTGATGAGTTGTCTTCCTCATAAACTGGCTCATTCTTTTCTCGCCCAAACAGTAATCCCATGATGTTAAAGTCAAAGAATGGAGGTGCTTTCTCCTTATGGACGGGAGTTGGGATTTCGTCAGTGAAATAGCAATCCAAGAAAATCTCGAATCCTGGTTGTCGTATGCCATTTACAACAAATGGTTTGAGAAATTCATGGCATGGATAGTCCTCTCCTTCTTTTATAAACTGAGCATTAAGCGTAAGAGGGTACTCATCCATTGGAATTGCTTTCTTTTGAATGCGAGCGTCCCTACGTGCTTTCAATTTGTCCTGGGCTCGCTTGAGATCTTTCCGAGTTGGTTCGAAACCAAGTCCGAAAGTATCTAGTTTAGGGAGGCCAGATGACTCTATCGATTTTTCTATCCCCTTCTTCTTTCCTAAGGTCATCCCAGGGAAGTGTCCTTGTTTCTTTAGCATAGTGTTGATAATCATGTTGGAATGGGGGTCGTGGCAAAGAGATGTCCTTTCATCCTCTTGGATTAAGGAGACTTCTTCGTTAAAGCCCCATAGGTCTTCATCATCTTCGTCGTGCTCCACGTTGATGATTGGATTCTCTATTGACTTAATCCTCATTGGCGAAGCATCAATAGTGATGGGGATTCCTCCAACTATAGCTTTCACTTGTTGGTGGAGAGATGAAGAGACGGCCTTTAGGTCATGGAGCCAAGGGCGTCCTAACAACAGATTGAATGAGGCTTTGATGTCTACCACTTGAAAAGTAGTAGCATGTTCTATTGCTCCTGCCGTCACATTTAGGGTTATTTTGCCAAGAGCTTGACGTCGAGTATTATCGTAAGCTCTTATTCCTTGTGTGGACGGAGTTAAATCCTCATCTCTTATGCCGAGCATCCTCGCAGTCCTAAGTGGACAGACATTAATAGCCGATCCGTTGTCTACAAGAGTCATGGGAACATTCATTCTTTTGCAGACTACTGTGAGGTTTAACGCCTTGTAGTGCTTGTCACCTTCTGGGGGTAAATCTTTATCAGAGAAGGTGATTAGATTAATTGGACTAGGGAGATCACTCGTGAGGAAGTTAGCTAGTCCCTCAGGAGTGGTGTCAGAATCTATCCCGATTTTATCCAAGGCATTCATCACAGCCAACCTATGTTCTCGAGATGTTGCCAGAAGTTTCCATACATTCATCTCCACTTTTGTCTTCTTGAATTGTTTAACGATGTCATTGTCTTCGATGATAGGTATGGGAACTTGTTGTACGGTAGACATGGGTTGTGTTGAAACAGGAGGTTGTATTCTCCCGGATCTTGTGAGGACGTCTATTGATGAATCTTCTTCAGCCCAAATGTCGTCCATGGTGTATGATATGGAAGGTGGAGGTTCTAATATGTCTTTTAGATAGACATCTTCTTCATCACTGTCCCATACTACATTAACATTTATATCCTCTTCTTGTTGAACTTGGACTAATTCTTTTCTATCAATCATTTTCTGCACCAAATCTTTGAATTTGAAGCAGTTTCTATGGTGTGTCCTCCTGACTGATGGTATTGACAGTAATATCTATCTGTTCTTTTTAATGATTCAAATGGTCTCGGTTCGAGAGGTTTGACCTTGCCACTCTCGGAGAGCATTTTAAACATTTGTACATACGGGATCCCAATTGGAGTATAAACTTTATTGCTCTTCTTGGGTCTTTCGATGACTTGTAAGGGAAAGTGTTTTTCCTCATAAGTCGTTTTTACTGGTGTGAATTATCTCTTAGGTTCTTGATCATGTTCCTTGCGAAGTTCATTCAGAATTTTGAGAGTTTCATGTAACAGTTGTGATGTCTCCCTCAGATATAGTGTGAGTATTCGTATTTCTACCTCATTTGCTGGTTCTGGAAGATTATCTTCGACATCGAAAAAGGTCTCTTCTTCTTCTTCTTCTACGTTGGTTACTTTGACATGCTTAATGAGAGATGAGGGGTCAACTTCGCCTTCTTCATCAGAGATAGCCAATGTGTGAGCTAGAGGTGCATTGTCAATACTCGGTTTCTTACTGGCAGGAGGCAACGACAGATTATTACTGTCAATCAGGTCTTGTATAGCTCCTTAAGCTTCCAACAGCTTTCAGTGGAATGGCCCCTACCTTGATGATATTTGCAATGTGCATTGGGGTTCCAATTAGGCGACCTCTTCTCGACTGGTGGATCTCCAAATGATCCAATGGGAGTTATAAGACCTTTTGCGTTTAGTCGATCAAACGCGGTGTCATAACTCATGCCAATAGGAGTGAAGTTTCTCCTAAACAGTTTCTTTTGTCCTTGGTTGTTCATGGCGAGGACTTCTCCCAGATTAAAGGTGTTAACATTATTTGAGTGGGCGGTTTTAGAAGAAGAAGGATTGTCGTTCTTCTTTCCTTTCCAGCCACTGTTGGAGTTATTGTTGGCAGCTTTAGATTTAGCTAAGTCATCTTCAATATTAATCCCAATATCATAAACAGCCTTAAAGGTATGAAGGTTATTTTGATATTTAAGATGTTTTGAATATTTTTCTTGGAGATTTTTAATGAACAATCTCACAGACTCTTTTTCACTTGGTACTTCAATCATTTTAGCTGAGGTTTCTCTCCACTTGTTAAAGAAAGATGTGAAGCCTTCATTCTCCTTCTGCTTGAGAATTTCAAGTTCTCTATGGTCAGTTTCGACTTGAACGTTGCACTTGTACCTATCGACGAAAGCGTTTGCTATGGATTCCCAGGTAGAGGTCTTTTCTTTTTCAAGAGAAAAGAACCATTGTTGGCAAACGGTCTCGAGAGATAGCGAGAACAAAGAAGGAAAAACTTTCTTATCGATACCCTTGATACTCATTATTGTTTCACATGCCCTTAGATGGAAGTAGGGGTTGTCGATTGCCCTAAACTTTGGGATGTCGTTGTCACTGAACTTCTGCGGAAGAAGATATTTATACACCGAGACCCCTTGGGATGTGAGTTCTTGAAATTTGTAGTCACCGGACAACTTGCTTAGGCTTTCTTGCATGAGGTCCATTTGTTGTTGCTTCGTGGGATCCTCGATCTTAAGTGCGAGAAGATTTAGTGTCTCAGTTATAGTAGCCAGTTGGTTCTTGAGATCATTAACTTCTTCCTGAGTTGCCATTATTACTCTTGCTTTCCTCTTGCGAGCTATAGGTTTGTCAAAAAGTTGGACTTGTACAAAGAGGTTATCTTTGATTAATCGTCCTTCCTTTCTTGACCACGCGCTGTAAATTAAGCCAGTTTGCGTTTTTATTACTTAACTCGAATCAGTTTGACTTTATGGCTTTTATTTTAAAAAAAGTATGCATATTTTTAGGGAGCAATAATGTACGTGTGTTTAGGGAACTTAAGTACTATTATTTATTGGAGGATTAATATCCGACTTACCCCCCTAAAAAAAATGACGAAAAATAACGCGCGCACCAAGACTCCCTTAATCATGGTCAAGACATGTGTATTAGTGTGTGTATTGAGTGTAAGTGACATGCTTGGACTCTTGTGTAAGACCATGGGACTTAGTGCCTAAACTCGAATATTGATTCAATTAAGCATTATTGCCAACAAAATTAACCGAATTAAACAGGAAACTGACTAATTAGACATTAGGTGATGACTCGACAAATAATCCGAACTGTCGGCCAAGCGACAGAACTGGCGTCACAATATGGTGGTTGGCGCCAGACTTTTTAGTAAATGTCTGGCGCTACACACCATACAGTGGCGCTACAAACCAGATTTTGGCACCAATACTAGAGCCTCGGTCTGGAACTGTTTTCGATATTATTAGTCAACTGGGGTATGCCTAAAGTCGTACTAGGTCAATTCCAATTAAAAGAAAAAAACTTTATTGACTCAAATTAATTAATTAATTAATTAGGCAAAGTTCTTTAAGTCATTAATTATAATCTCAACACAAATCAACAAACGGTTAAGAGGAGCATAGAATATATATGCACAACAAATAATGCACAATTAGGCAAGTAAGCACAATATGATGCAATGAGTTCGCAACCTAACCATGGCTCTAGTTCTCTAAAGTTCGGGATATGGTTTAGTCAAACAGGGACCATGGTTAATTGTTCAGATGCACCGCGTAGAAGCCTAACCATGAAGGGTTAACGCGTGTGGATAGAACACCGCGAGTTTTTTAGAAAAAACTCGCTTCCATGGTTTGGTGAATTCAACATCTCAGATGTACCCTTTGTTGCCAGGAGCGTTCAATCGGGTAGATAGAGCATGAATTCCCAAAGGTTTATGTCCATATGTAGAACATATATGGGTTTCAGAAAAGTGAGAAAAAATTCAATCAGGAAGTAGGATCGAGCAAACAATACGAAAAACCGGTCGAAATTAGAACGCATATTTCTGGCTCGGTATTGGGGGAAATTGGCGCCAGCAAACAGAGACTGGCGCCAACTTTTAACTGTAGCGTCTGGCGCCAATACTGGCGTCTAGCGCTACGGCTAAAAGTTTGGCGCCAAGCTCTGGCCCCTGACGCTACTTCCCACATGCCTCAGCAGCTTTCTGTGCTCAATAAAATCATCCAGTTTCGCGCGGTGTTATTTCAGTCCTAGTTGTGAAAGACATTTCTCAAATTTCCTACGTGTAAAATCCTTATGTTTTTGACTCATTACGGATGGTCTTTCCAATGAGAACCTTTCTATGCATATGACAATAATGTTAATCAAAATTACGCACATGAAATACTTAGAACTTTTCGAGTCTCATCCACTCATTCTAAATCATTGCCGAAACAAATTCAGGAATTAAAATAGAAATCCTCCCAAGCGGAGTTGCCAAAAACTGTAGGGAATAGTTTCAAGCCTTTAAAAATCCCACTAGCTTGAATCCCACTGTGATCATACACTAAAGTACGGTGGCGTCCAAAAGGGAAGAAGATAGAGCAAAAGAGTCGCCAACAAGTTTTTAAGGAACTTGTAAACCGTTCATAGGATGAAGGTTACACCCCTTAACGATCCAAGAGATCGTCAACTCCATAAGGTCATGAACCAAATAAGGGTCCGAGGATGATGGTACAAATTCAACCTAAAAGAGATTGAACCTGCCCTAATAATAGGCCTCTACTTTATTCTGCTCGTATTCATGTGCGCTTTCTGACTAACATACAATCAATAGATTAACCCTAAACCCGTTTAATCTATGTTGGTTGAACATTAATGCACAAATAAAGTATTATTGGTGATCACTTGAAATATAATCACAATTAACCTAACAAGATTATTAAATATCTTATTAAGCGTGGTTGCAAATACCAATTCCCTTTAACCTGCAATAAAAGGTGATCAAGCAATAACAAAATAAAATAATATGCATATCAAGAAACATAATCAATAATCAATATCATGAATAATAATAAATAATCATAAACATTAGAAAGAACATAGGAAGCATCATACTTTAAATCATACTTGATATAAGTTATCCTAGACAAGATACTAGGAATCATAAATAACAATCTAAGCATGATATCTACATCATAAAATCAATTAAACCATTAAAGTACTTACTTGGATGCCTCGTACCTCTTTCTAATTACAAAATACACACGTTAGTAACTTCAAGGAAAAATAATAATCAAAACAATTAAATCAAATAATTGAAATAGAGATTTGGGACCAAACCCTCAGAAATTAAAACCTTTCACGTCTAGGGCGAAGGCAACTTCGAATATGGCTAGGTGTATCAAGATCTTGTGAATGCGGAATTTTGTATTAAAAAGCAAAGTTCGGAAAGAATGCTAAAAGATTAATGATTCATAAAGCAATTGTTGACGATTGATGATTGACGATTGTAGATGAAAACGGAGTTTGTTAAAACTTAAGAATAAAAGAATTGGTGAATGATAGATGTAGATGATGAATAAATATTGATAATCCGTGAATGAAAACGGAGTTTTTGATACGATATTTATAGAGAAAAACATCCAAAAAAGATAATTTATCAAAACAGAGTCTGAAGATCGAAAAACTAATTTGGCGCCAGCCCTGGCTCATTGGCGCCAGGACCAGTGGCTAGCGCCAGGCGCCAATGGCTGGCGTCTGGCGCCAAGGCCTTGGGTTGGACGCCAAGCCGGATTTTAACGCGTTTTCGAAAATCTGATAATTTTATTGTACTGGAAGATAAAATAATATAATTTCAGTCGAAAATGCTATTTGATCTAATTAAAACTCTGAAGAATCCTAATTGAATTAAGAATGATAAGAACTTCTAGAATGTTCTAGAAGACCAAAACCATTCCTAATTACATTATGAATGATAAATCATATTAGGCCCTCCCCTAGATCGTTGGGCCGTACTTAAAACTCAAACCGAGCCCAGTTTAATAAATTGGCCATAACTTCCTCAATATTCATCGGAATTGGGCTTATAATATATCGTTGGAAAGGTCTTTGCAAGCCCCATCCAACTACACCACTATTGGACCCATATCATGGACCAACCAAACTGGATTGGCTGTTTTCTTAAAATAAAGTTTTCAAAAACAGAGAGAAGAGAAAAGAAAAGAAAAGAAATAAAACTTTCCGCAACACTAGACACTTTCGTTTCATTCGATTATGATTCGACGTGAAAGACACTCATCACTGGGTTTGGTTTTGGGGAGACACAAATGGGTGTCTACACTATTATTTTTTGGTTTTTTCATATAATCAATAAAAACTTAGTCAACAGAATCCAAAACTCTAAAAAAAACCCTAGCCTCCTTTTCTCTCTTCTCTCTCCTAAACCTAGTCTCCATTGTTAATTTTAAGGGGCTTCCATCGGATTTCACCGGTGGAAAGCCCCAACTTTATTTTCTTTTAAGCTTTTTAATTTGTTTTAGATCACAATAATGTCTCCCTCGAAAGAAAGGGTTTATCTCCTTCGAAAGACAAGGTTTTTTCGATCTCCTTCGAAAGACAAGGTTTTTCGTACTCCTCCGAAAGACAAGGTTTTATTTGTGCTTAATTTGGTCTCCGGTTGTGCGGGGCTACTATTGATTGTGGCTCGGATTCGGGTTACGGAATCAACACAAGAATTTACTTTCTCACAAAATTGCGAAGCGACGACGGATCCACTCAAAAAGTTGTATGAGACAACGAATCGAGAATATGCCGAATTGTTATATTTATGTATTTGGATTCTTAGCCCTTCCCATATTAATTCTTGTTTGATTTTGTTAAATTCGTTTTCATTATCGTTCATTGACAATTGTAGATGCCGTATGGCTTACATTAATGAAATTTAGTGTCCTTTTAGGACTTTTTTCAAAAAAAAAATAAAAACTTAGTCAATTTTTTTTAAAAAAATAAAGTCAAATTTATTAAAATCATGATTTTTTTTTTTGAAAAATGACAATAGTTGTTCATGTTTTATTATTTTTGTTTTTTTGGTAAAAAAAAAAAATTGAAAACAAAATTTTTTTTGCCAAACAAGCCCTTGTTTTATGATTTAAGTTTTCATAAGATTTAAATAGAATATTGAATCTATAATATATGTACTTCCTTTATTCCAAATTAGTTCACATGCCACTTCTTTTATCACCTTTGCCAATGCAAAATTCATTCAAAAATATCTTTAATTATACTATTGTACAAAAGTACTAAAAATAGAACTAATTTTTTTTTTGTTTAGAGAGCCACTAGGGCGGGTGATAAAAATCGATCCCAAGATCTCATGGAACCAGAATGGAAACTCTAATTACCTAAGCCATATCTCACTCTCAAAAAATAATTTAACTTAAGTACACATTCATTGCAAAGCAGAAGATTAAATTTAAATTGATTCTTTTTCGGTCTCCTCCTTCAGTGATCCCTCCCTTTTCCTTCATTGCTAGAATTACTGGTAAATTTTGCAAATTAAAGAATTCATTGCAGAGCAGGAGATTCGTGGCATCAATTTGTAGAGTGTTCCCTAGTGGAGGTTGAAGGTCAGAGGGTCAAAGTGAGTTAAGAGAGAGAAAGAAAGGAAATGAGGGTTTTAGTTTAGCTGGGATAAAAAATAAAAAGAAAAAAATTTAAAAAAGCTGGGATAACCATTGATTAGGGGGGATTATTTTTTATTTTTTGGTTGTTTAAATGTTTAACTAAGGGTTAAATGTGGGTTAAGGGGAAAAAGTGATGTCATAAATGGTCTAAAGTCTAGTAATAAAATAGAATTTTTAAATTTTTTTACGGTATTGATTAGTTAGTTTTTGATTTGCGGTAGTGTAGGCGTCGTTCGAAGTGCGCCTACGTAAAAAGCATATTGTGAATATGCTTGGCACTCATAGGAAGTGGGAATTGACATAATACGATTAGGGACAAGGAAAGTAAGGAGCTGCCAACAAGTTTTTAAGGAACTTGTAAACCGTTCACGGATCATAAAAGGCAACCATGATAAAGGGACAACGATAGGCAACAACGATTGACCCGTGAAGGTTACACCCCATTCATAATCCATGATATTACTAACTCCGTATGGTTCGGAACCACGAAAGGAGGATCGGGGATGATGGTACGAAGTGAGTCATGGAGTCACATTCGCCCGTATTGGCCTCTACTCGATTCTTATAGTGAAAAGTGATTCCTGCGATCTCAAAGGCATACAAACAAAATATTCAATTTGCTCCAAACTATTATTAAGCTAAATTGGTTGAATATTAATGCAACACATAATTCTAAAATATCGTGATCACGTGATTAAACAACAAGATTAAAAAGGATCCTAAACCGGTTGTCCAAATTATCTTATTAGGCGTGATTTTCAATTATATATTCCCTTTAACATGCAATGTTGGGATCAATAAATAATAATAATAGAATAAACATTAATATTGGAAGCAATTTAACCATAAATTGTTAGTCAAATCAAATAATAATAATAACCATAATCATGATACTAGCAACAAGAATAAAAATACGAGTAATGAAGTGATTAATTACTCACTTTCCGCGTTTCCTTGAATTGCTACATCATGAATAAACTGTTAGTAACTTCAATAAAAGTAAATCAAATGGAAATTAAATTAAATAAAGGTAGAGTTGATTTGGTCCAAACCCTCAGTTAATTCTACCTTTCACGCCTTGGTTAAAGTATAGAGCTTTGGGTATTGTATGAACTCCTTGGAGTGCTTAAAGAAAGAAATAGTGGAAGAATAGGGAGGCTAGTGTTTAGGCTAAAGAGGGAGAAGAGAATTATTTGATGGTCAAGCTTGTTGATGATTGGAAAAGGGGAGATATGACCTCTATTTATAGAGAAAAAAGAATGTCGAAGAATCAAGAAAAGATAAGAATTCGAATCGAATAAAACTCTTGCGATAGACAGCACTTTTTGCGGTTTTTGTTTTTATCATATCTTTTGATCCAGAATTCGGAATAAGATGAATAAGATATCGTTGGAACACTCTAGATATGGCCGAAATAGTGAGACGGTGTCAGTTTGGATAGAGTTTGACATTTTATTCATATCTTTTCCATTATAGCTCGGAATTGATATTATAATATATCATTGGAAATATAATTTCAAGGGCTATCCAACCATATAAAATTTGGATAAAAACTATGAAGCACGAAAATAATATCTGTCTATCTTTGAATATCTTTCAATTCGAATAAAATTAGGACTTTTAAAAAAAAGAGTTTTATTCAATTTCAAACTCTTTCATCTTATCTTTTCAAAAAGGATAATTAAGATCTTTGTTAAGATCTTTTAGAAACTTGTAGAAGCTTCCAATTAATCCTAATTGTTTTAGGAATGAGATTAAATAATTTGGACCCTCCACATGATCATTGGGTCGTAGGTAAGGTGGGCTTAGGTTCGGTTTGGGCTCAGTTTAATATTTTGGTCATAACTTATTCGTTATAACTCGGATTTGGGCTTATAATATATCACTGGAAAGCTCTTTTAAAGCCTCATCCAACTATTCAATCATTGACCCAGATTATGGACCAAAATAAACTGGATTAAACGTTTTTATAAAAAGAACACGAAATGAATGATTTAATTTTAAAGGACACGAAATGAACTATTTTGGGTTTAAAGGCACGAAAAGGGGGAAATAAGTTATGGTTTGGGGAAATGAGCTAGAAGTTGGGTTGGTTTATGAAATGGAAATATGGATTTAAGCACTCCAAGTTTAAATACTCAACACGACCAATAATGGCGGTGAAAGGTTGTTCATCATCGGGTTTTGTTTTGGGGAGACATTTTTAGGTGTCTATAGGTAGTAACTTTCAAAAATTACATTAATACACAGTAGTGATTGGTAAATTTTCCTATCAATAAACCACAAATGTTAATCAAAGCAAAATTTATGAATAGTATCAATAGTCAAAACTTGTCATCTAATTTGAACCGAACGAAATATTTAACCGCGCTTTGAGTCAAATCCACGTGTAAACATCGAAAGCTTAAGCTTTGAGATATGTCATAATACATGGATTTTATTACGATCAAAATAGATACTCCAAGCATAATAAACAAAAATCAATGATAAGATAGAAATAGTCATGCTATACTCAGGGCGGCCTAAAACTAATTAATACTAGATTAGTGCCCGTGAAATGCACGATAGTAATAATCTTTTCCCATAATTAATTTGTAATATAATATAAAAATGAGGCAACTTAAGTGGAATAAATAAATGTAATGTATATAAGAAAGATGAAATAATAATTCAAGAGTAATTAAAACTACAATTGAGGAATAAAAAATGATTTTTGATTAATTGTGTTGAAAATATTTAAAAATAGTATACAATATATTACATCAATAATGCATGTTATTCCCAATAACCTATACAATGTAAACGTTGTATGGCTTTTTATTAAGAAATTTTTTTTAAATTACCACCCGCAAAATACACCTTTTTTGAAATAACCGCCCATTAAATTTTTAATATTATTTTTACCACCCCTTAAATTATAAAAATATTTAAATTACCACCTTTTTTTTTCATTCCGGTCCTTTTTCCGACCTTGGGGCCCACATAATGACTTTTAATGGACCCATATTTTCATTATTTTTCTCGATTTTGTTGTATATAACAAATTCTCACACTCCTCCACAATGTTGAAACCATTTTTCTCAAATTCTCCCAATTTTTATAAGCTTCTATTTGAAGAATTTGACCCAACCAAGTGTACGTAGTCACTTAAGTCCCAATTAGGTAAGCTCAATTCTATTTGTATCTTGGCAAATAATTTTGGTGGTTTTCTGGAATTAGGGTTCCACAAACAAATTAATTGGGGATTTTCTAAATTTAGGTTTCCTGACATAATTTGATTGGGGATTTTTTGAAATTAGGGTTCTCGACACAATTTAATTGGATGTTTTTATGAAATTAGGGTTCTTCAAAACTTTTGTTATAAAATTGTACTTTTGTTCTGAAATTTTATAGAAACCCTAATTCATCAGCAATAGGAACCATAATTGACGAAATACCCCAACTAATTTGTGCGAAGAACCCTAATTCAGTAATCCCCCAATTCCCCAATTATAATGTGCCAAGAACCCTAATTTTAACAGAGAATTGATCATACCTGATTGCAAAATTCTGCGTCTGCACTTGTGGGGGATTCGTGTTCAAATACAACTTAGCACAATATGTGAGAATTTGGTAGAAATTGGAGAAGAATCAACTGATTGAGTTGGGGGAGCTATTTTATAGAAAAAAACAGGGGTGAAAACATTAAAGAGGCTTAATATATCGGTTATAGCCATTAGGTGGGGCCCACTAACTGAAAACTCGTCGGATTTTTGAAAAAGGTGGGACTTTACTTGATTTTTTGATTTAAGGGGTGGTAAAATAAAATAAAAAATTTAACGGGCGGTTATTTCAAAAAAAGGTGTGTTTTACGGGTGGTAATTTTAAAATTAACCTTTTATTAGTGAATTAATATTTTTTTTGAAACATATTAATGAATTAATTTAGTTACAAAAAAAAAATACTATACAATGTACTTCCAAAAATAAGCTAAGTAGAATAATTCTTTTTTATTTTAAAAAAAATACGAAACTTAAAGCAAAATCATTTATTGTATTGACAGAAAATTTAGCTATACATATGTCCAAAATGATCGATGCAAGCATAGCCTGATTTAATAATAATTAATATTATTATAGTTGTATACGAATATTTCAAAAAAAAAAAGATTTTTCCTAAAAAGGGAGGTGTAGTTTTGGAGGGAAAAAACAACACCAGGATGTGACACGTGTCATTCTTGGTGTTTGTTTTAGTATTATGTTATTATAGTTGTATTACACGAATATTTAAAAAAAAAATTTACTAAAAAGGGAGGTGTAGTTTTGGAGGGAAAAAACAACACCATGATGTGACATGTGTCATTCCTGGTGTCTGTTTTAGTATTATGCTATTGATGATTAATCAAACCTATACCAATCAATATCATGTTTATTTTAGAAAATCACCAATAAAAAAAACGATGATAAATAGGCTCGCAATAAAAGTGTCAAAATCTGACCCGACTAACTGATTTGATCGGACCCATAAAAACCCAATTCAATTTCAACTCATATGGATACAATATTAAGCATGATTTAACTTTAAAATAGACTCCATTTGACCTGATTTGATCTCACTGAACACGACCCATATACTTGAATAGAAGCCTCTAACCCTCTAATCACAAATTCACAATTTTATCCGACCGTCAATTAAATTAGAGGTAGTAACCGTGGAGAAATTTCAAGTTTCTCTTATTGATAAATAAAATATGTTTTTCAAATGACCAAGATGTAAATAAATCCATCCTTTTTCCTCATTAATAATTTTTTGGTCCAGCAGGCCACACCATGCGGTAGGGGTTACCCGAGTTTTTTTAATAGGGGTTACTCAATTTTTTTGTCAGGGGTTACTCGAGTTTTTTTTTGTCAGGGGTTACCCGAGTTATTTAGTTAGGGGTTACTCGATTAGGGGTTACTTGAGGGGTTCGGATAGGGGTTACTCGAAGGGTTTCTCTTGGTCAAGGGTTACTCGAGGGGTTACTCGGTCAAGGGTTACTCGAGTTACTCGGCTAGGGGTTACTCGAGGGGTTACTTGCATGGGTTACTCGAGTTACTCGGTCAGGGGTTGTTTAAGGAGTTCGGTCAGGGATTACTCGAGTAATTTCGGTCAAAAGTTACTTACAACTTGTTTGGGTTAAGTTAAGGGAAGGAAAAGAAGGGGAGGGAGATGAAGGGGAGGTGAAGAGGAAGGAGGAATGAGAGTTTTCCTTCCAAATCTCTTCATTGTTGGAGGGATCATTTCTTAGAATTTAATCCCTCCATTTCTGTTCCTTCCAATTCCTTTCATCCCTAATTTGCTATCCAAATAGAATATATTCCCTTCCTCCATTGTCCTTCCCTTCTTTTCCCTCCATTTCCTTCAATCCAAGCAGACTAAACTAAGGAGTTCAGTCAGGAGTTACTTAAGGACTTCGATCAAGGCTTAGTTATGGGGCTACTTAGTCAGGGGTTACTTGAAGGGTTAGTCGGTTAGGGGTTACTCGAGTGATTCGGTCATGGATTACTCGAGGGGTTATTAGGTCATGAGTAACTCAAGTAACCCTTAACTGAGAACTTGAGTAACCCTTGACTGAGTAACCCCTGACCGAGAAACTCAAGTAACCCTAGTATCTCGAATAACCCCTGACCGAGAAACTTGAGTAACATCGGCAACTCGAGTAACCCCTGATCGAGAAACTGGAGTAACCCCGACAACTCGAGTAACCCCTAACCAAGAAACTTGAGTAACCTACCACACGATACAGCAGGCCGCATACGAAAAGTTGTGTTTCCTCATAGGTATAACCCCGCCTCGAATCAAGTAGCGATTTTGCTCATATACTTCTGTATTACAATTTTAACCCTTTTGATAAACGGCAAATACAAGTTTATCTGCCAGATAAACGAAATTTTGTTATTCTGGTGTCATTTCTGTAAATAAATTGAAAAAGTGTGGAGATTTGTTCAGTAATTTGGTGAGGTGTCCAGTAACGGTTAGTAACTTGCTTTTACTATTTGGTCATGAAATTATACATGTGCCCCTTAACTAGTACATAAAATAACGTATGTACCCCTCCACTAGTACTTGAAAAGACGATTATAACCCTAAATAAACAAATTTGTTTATATAGGAATTAAGTGGGCACAATTGATAAATGAAGTAAATTTGGGTTTTAGACTTTTAGGAACGAAAATAGTCACTACACTCTAAAACCCTTATTTGAACCTCAATAACCACCATTGAAATCGCCAGAAAAAGAGGAGTGTGAGAGAGTCAGAGAACAGAGAGAAGGAGAGTTAAAAATGTGGTATATGTGCGTATTCTTCCATAGATTATTAGATTATCGCAAGCCTGAAGTTGAAGCTCTTGCTGAGCTTTTTGGAGCTTTTGCAGAGGACAACAATGGCGAAATCCAATCACTTGAGTGGAAACTACCAGATAACTTCCACCCTGATAACCCCTTCCATTTCGTCAATATCCCTTCTGAGGATATTGCTCGCAACATCGCCAAACGAAGTAAGCAGGAATTTTATTTTTATTTTTATATTTTTTTTGGTGGGTTTTAGCTATTGACAATTTTCTGTTTTTGATTTCATTTATTGGGTACTCTATCTTTTCAAGAATTGAATTTTGTTCATGGGTTTGTTTTGTAGAGACTGTTATGATTTGTATGCTATTCAGTGTTTTTTGGAATATTGGTGCCATTTTGTTGATTGCAAGTGTGATAAAACTGGTTGTTAGATTATTGGCATTTGGGGAAAAACCCAAAATGAATGTCTAGTTACATAATAACCTTCTTTTGTCCTTAGGATTTCGATTACGATTCTGTGGTTCTTGGAGTATTTTTCGCCGAAAATTAAGAAGCTCATGTCCTAAATTTCTAGATTGAAAGAAGTACTTTATATATGTTGGGTCCTTGGGGATAAATGTTTAGCATAGTATACAACGAAGATTAGGTTGAATGTGATAGTGGCTATTGTCCATTTCATGTAGTAGATGAATTCTTTGATGATCAAGTCAAAACTAAACTGTGACAAACCTTGTTCATTATTGGATGATAGAGGTTTCTTGACCATTTAGAAAATATCATTTGAAATTTGTTGAGGAGTTTTGTGCTTTTCAACATATCTATGCTATTACTTAAATCCAAGACAAAGAAATGCTATTTTGGCATATGTCGATGCCTTTTCTATAACAATCTCTCAACTCAAATGATCTTCACATTAAATATGTATCAATCAATTAAGACTCAAATCCACGACCTTTCACTTGAAAAGAAAAGGAATTACTATCTGATACATGCAAATTTATTTATTCTGTCCAAAGGTGCACAAAATTCAATGGGTAACATTGGATGGTAAGGAAGTGCCCATGAGCTATTGTTTTAAAGAACTTGGGTCGATTTTGTAAAAGATTGGAGAAATTGACCAAGATGTAACACATTGGCTCAAAAGGAGAGCAACAACTAGGGTATTGTAAACATTGTAACCGTAGCATACCTTTAAAGTTAAAGAGGAAATTCTATCGGATGGTTATTAGACCACAGTTGCTATATGGGTTTGAATGTTGCATTCAGAAATATCATTATAGGAAGATGGCAGTAGCAGAGATGCGTATGTTTGAGATGGATGTGTGGGACCACCTTTAAGTATAGAATTAGAAATGAAGATATTAGAAGGAAAGTTAGAGCTGTGTACATTAAGGATAAAATAAGGGAGTGCCGATTGTGTTTGGTTTGGGCATGCTAGACGAAGGTTGGAAGACACATTGATAAGAAAAGTCAAGGTTTGGGATCAAGGGGACCTTAGAGAAGGGCAAGGGAAGACCAAAGATGACTTGTATGGAAGGAGATGAGAAGGACATGAAGAAGTTGGGTTTGCAGGAGCATATGACTTTAGACAGAATGGAATAAGAGGAGAGGATCATGGTTAGCGTGTACAAAGGATAAAATCTTGGTTCATGTAGCCAATTCTATATTGGAATTAAGACTGATTTTTGTTGTTGTTACATTCATAAACTATCATCAATTATATTTTTTTACCACTCATCAAAATGATAAAATCATTTGTCCCCACTTATTTATAATTGCATTAAATATACAACAAAAAAATCTTTTCATTTCATATTACATGCAATTACCCACACAGCCTATAGCTAGTTTTTCTATGAAGTGTGTTCCAATTGAAGTTATAACAAAGAAATTAAAAATGCAGTTACCTACCTATGACATTAATTATATGTGTTTGTACTTGCAACATATTAGGAATACCATCAATACGTTCTTCTCTTCAAAGCAGTCTAACAGTTTTGTTAGGTGAAAGAAAGGGTGTTGTAGTGTCAAATGTACTTGAATCTTTTGAGAATTTTCAGCTCTGTCAGTAAAAGCTATGCTAGTTTTCACTTTTATCTACCAAAAACTTGCAGGCATACTTGTAAAAGGAATGTATGAGATATGGGGGGAAGGAACTAGCTATGATCAGCTAGAGGAGGCTGTGAATGCCTATCCTGATGATAGGAAGTTGCCATACTTGACGTCTGAAAATACTTTCAAGATAAATATTGACAGCTTTGGCAAGACCTTTTCTACCCAAGAGCAGAAAGAACTCCTCCAGAAGCTAGCTTTCATTCCTTTTAAGGTATATTTTATTATAATTATTCATGCTTATCATTTGTATATTAGGGCATTCAAGTGTAGTGTTATTTGTGCCTGCATGTCTTCTTTCAATGTCACAATGAAGTGTTAATAATGTAGTGAATTTAGGTGAATATCAATTTAGAATTGATATTGATAAAGGCTGCAATATATATTATCTTGTAATGTTGATATAAATCTTGTAATTGAAGCCATTCACCCCTTAGAATTTCAAAGACAAAACACTAAATTGTTTATTCACTGTTTGGCCTTTGACTTTTCATTTTGAAGAAATAGATGGTCTATCAATTTTTTCTCTGTGATAGCTATAAAAACTATTATGGAATAGAAGTTTTTATCTATGTCCATCATGTAATTCTAAGCTCTCTTCTGCTGGACTGGTAAATTAATGGAATGGCAGTGTCATAAACCTTTTAACATAATGACAAGATTTGCAACCCTTTCCCTGGAATAAATAATTGAAAAATTTAGTAATCAATCAAATTGAGAAGGGTATAAATTTGCAAACTTCCCTATTTTTGAGAAGCTACAAAGTTAGTTTCCCAGATAGTCTGCAAATCTTTTAGAGGCATTCCAGGGTAAAGCCTGTAAGCATGAGTTGAAAAGCTGATGTGGTTCCAAGTAAAAGGATTTGTCCCTCGAAAATAATTGACGAGAAGCATGATCTCAGACATTTTTTTGTTTTCATTTAACCATGGACTTCCATAATATGTTCCTCGAAAGTAATTGTCGAGAAGCATGATCTCAAAACTTTTGTTGTTCCTATTTTACCATAGGGTTCTCAAAATAGCTACAGAGCTGTCCTGTGTGCCTGCTATAGAATCTCTTCTTACGCCTCTTAGCACTCCTACTGGAAATTTGCAATTTTCTAAAATAGTATATGACTCAACCATGCCAGCCACACTACCCGTGAAACTGAGTAGCTATGCTGCAATGTTAAGTAATGGTGCTTGCGTTGTCACCATTAAAACCACAGACAAATGGTGTCATAGTTTTTGTGACCTACAAATTTGCAATCTGCCTTTCCTATTGAGAATATTTAAGGTTCTCTCCGAACTAAAGCGAGAAACAAGGAAAGAGACTTGAAAAATAATATTAGGCTGAAAGAGTTTCTCAATTCAAAGTCTTTGTAAAAGTTCATATTGGAGCATTATGGTCTATTTATATGATCTCCTTGAATCCTTTCTTACCTTATGCTTCACCAAGTGAAAAAAGTAAAACCGGAGATATACTCTATGATTTTGAGGCCACACTTTGCCATGACTCTAGTTTTATATTTTTTGATTGGCAGTTCTGCCCTTCTCAGTTATCAGAAAACTACTGATCTCATTTATACTGCCCTTTCCTGTTTTATTTTACTCATTGTTCATTTCAATGCTTTTCTTTTTTTTTTTTTTTTTTTCTTTTTTTGAAACCATTTCAATGCTTTTCTCACACACCTCTTTGACCATGTTTTGTGATCTATATAAGGAAATATATAGTCATGTGAAATCTTGTTCACACACCTCTTTGACCATGTTTTGTGATCAATATAAGGAAAAATATAGTCGTGTGAGATCATGTTAGATTCACCTTGACATGTACTTTCAAAAATCAACTTTTTATTATTTTTACTTGTATGCAACTAAAGATATTCTCGTCAAAAAAAAAAAAAAAAAAAAAAAAAAAAAAAAAAAAAAAAGAAGATATTAATGGTCAATGTTGTGCATTGTCAAACATGAAAGTGAAACTAAGTTGGAGGTTCATTATTTCCCTTTTCTCATATGTAGCTTGCAGCCTTGCACATTTGGGTAGCTAGTGCTGATCTTAATTGTAAAAGCATCCCTTCTTAACCCTCATCCCCTTCCTGTTGACCAAACAAAGAGAGAATATACCCCTGCTCCAGGCAGTTACACCAATAAATATCAATTACTTGTACATTTACTAGTTGTCATAGTTGCTCGTATCACTATCAAAAGATGATCCCCATTTTTACTTGGACAGTGTAAGTTTCATGTTGAGGAATGACAGAACGATTAATATAGTTAAAAATTTCAGCTGTGCTTAGTAATGCACAATCATGTTTCTAGTGTTATTCAGCCTATATGAGTAATAGACTAAGACCATGCAATTTTGAGTAAATTCTTTGGTGGCTTTATGAGTTTATCCTAGTATCAGGTCCATGTACCACATCTTGTACTCTGTATGCCATTATCAATGTAATCTTAGCAGTATAGAAATTATTTTGTAATTTTGATAGGAAGTTTTCAGGATTGCTGTATTGCTGTTTGAAATTTATAAATCCATTTGTTTGGATACTATTTCTAACTTTATCAGTGGTTATTGACTCCCCACCTAGACAGGAAATGAAGTGTTGAAAACCCCCTTTCAAACTTCTTATATTTTAGTTGATGTTTTGTTGGCATTTGTACCCGAGGGTGCACTGGTATGTAGAGTGGAGGAGTGGGACCATGGAGGGGTTAAACGAGGGAAAAAGAGACCAAAAATGACTTGGTTAGAAGGAGTTAGGAAGGATATGAAATATATGGTTTTGCATGAGAATGAGGCATTTGATAGTAAGGGATGGAGGAAGATTTTTGTCGATGACTAGACGGATCTATCGCTTTTGGTTCATGTAGCCGACCCCACTTATGAGATTAAGGCTCTGATTGATTGATTTGTTCCGGCACATTGTTACAGTTCTTTGCTCACTAACATCCATATTTAAAAAAAAAAAAAAAATATAAATTATCTGATATATTTTGTGCCCTCATAATTCTATGGAAATATTTTACATTACCACCTAAAAATGTAACCATTTTCTAAGTAACCACCCATCAAATTTTTTATTTTAAATTACCACCCCTTAAATTAAATAAATGCTTAGATTACCACCCATTTCAAAAATTCGGTGGATTTTTCGTATGTGGGCCCCACCTAACACTTATTTTGACCCTTTTGACTGATTTTTTCCCCACAATTTCTCTCTTTAAAACACTCTCCTAACTCCAATTCACATTTTTTCTCTTTGAAATTTGGTTGAATTTGGGGATGGAAATGTGAATTAAAGTATAGAGAGCGTTTTTAAGGAGAAAAAATCGGGGAAAAAATAAGTCAAAATGGTTTAAATAAGTGTTAGGTGGGGCCTACAAACGGAAAATCCACCGGATTTTTGAAATGGGTGGTAATCTGAGCATTTATTTAATTTAAGGGGTGGTAATTTAGAATAAAAAATTAAACGGGTGGTTAGTTCGAAAATGGTTACATTTTTGGGTGGTAATTTAAAAATTAACCTAATTCTATATAAGACTTAATTTTGTCGCTATCTTCTGGTCTTTTGATATAATCCTTAGAGATAGCTGATATTTAAGATGTACCACTTACTTTAGATGTTGAATTTCTATTTCAGGGTCGAGTGGATCTTCGAAATCCAGATCATAATTTTTGGTTCATAGAGATTGATAAATACGAAGCTAATAATGGTCTGCCACCTATTGTTGAAAAGAGAATCTTCTTTGGGCGAGAGATTGGTGCAGCAGACAGAAAACTCTTGCCTACATATCAGCTAAAAAGCAGAGTTTACATAGGACCAACTGCAATGGATGCTGAAATGGCATTTCTAATGGCCAATCAAGGACTTGCTGCCCCTGGGAAGCTTGTTTATGATCCATTTGTTGGCACTGGGAGTGTCCTAGTTGCTGCTGCACATTTTGGTGCAATGACAATGGTTGGTCCTTTTTGCACTTGAGAGTTTTTTTTTTTTCTTTGAGTAGAAGTTTTTTTTTGTTTTTTTTTTTTTTGTGTGTGTGTGTGTGTGTGTGTGTGTGTGTTTTTTTTTTTTTTTTTCTCTGTTACGTATATTATGGCTATCTGGCAAGGACACTGATGTAAATTTTAGGGTGCAGACATAGATATAAGGGTGGTTCGTGATGGACGAGGACCTGACCGTAATGTTTGGAGTAATTTTAAGCAGGTAATCACAACTTCCTATTCTTAAAGTTACTAGAAAAATATTTGGACATGTCAAAGATAACCAGCAGTAGTCATTTTTTTGCATGCATCAAAAGATCTCGTGCTCACTGTTCAAAATGTTTAAGTTACCATTGTATTTGGCAAGCTAGAATTTAAGCCACGTGATTGTTTAATTGATCTAAATCTCTCTTTATGCTTTTTATTTTTATATAAAATCTAAAGGTAGTTTGAGTCCTGCTTTCTGTGCTGGCACTTTTTTTTATGACTATGATTCATGTAATTTATGCAGTATGGCTTGCAAGAACCGATATCCCTTTTAAGGGCCGATAATAACCTTCCTCCATGGCGTGCTGGACTTAAAGAGGTACTTTCTTACTGATATCTGATGTGCATTTCTTATATCAGTGTGAACACTCGGATAAATAAAACCTGATAATTTAATGTTACTAGGTTAGGTCCCTTGCCATGCACGGTTATTGACAAAAAAAATTATGTGCGTATATACTTATCAGTGATCATATATTGTAATATCTCGTTTTTGGTCATTAACTTTTGTCTATCTCAATTGTATCTTTGAAACGGATTTTATGTTTGCCACATAAAAACTTATAGTAGAAGATTTGTATTTTTTAAAAATATTTACAAAGATTATATTTTGCTATTCTATTTTCCATATTAATTAGTTAATTGAATGTGAATATATATATATATATATATATATATATATATATAAAAAGGTAAATATCATTTCTATTTATACAATAATTAAATTTTAATACTAAGGACACACTAGAAACTGACATGTGTCATTGCTGGTGTGTCTTTTAATATATAGTTATTGATTGATTGGAATTTCTAGCTCTAGCCTACATTGGATTTTGGGCTATGTACTGTTTGTAGTAGCATGATGAGCATGTTATGTCAGTAATCATAAAGCCAATGTCTTTTTTCTCCAGTCTTTCTATTGTCTTGAATAGGTATACAACTGATCATGGCTGATGTTTGTTTTCTGGCTGAGAAATAACCTCCGCAATGACCCTAGTATTTTGCTGCCAGTTCAATATTTATGTCATGAAGCAGCTAATGTGAATATTTATCTCCATATTCCTCTTGAAATTCTTGATCAGGGTAAAGTGACATTCTGCTTAAATTTTGATGCATTAGTAATTGTAAGATAAGTGGTAACCTTATTTTCTGAGCATGTTGATTGCTTTTCTAGGCGGCTCTCAAGGGTAAATATAAACCCTTGTGGACATCTTTGACATACTGTGTATGGAAGTTTAATCTGTTTGTCAAGCTGTGAATACTTTTCAAAAGCTGAATATGTCAATGCTCAATAGTATACAGTTCCTGATAATGCCCTAACAAAGTACTTGTTCTTTTCCATCATTCTGTGAAGATAAAAGTTTTATTCCTCTTTTGATAAAAAATGTGTAAATGTATCCCATGACGATATGAGGAATGGTGTTACACTGTTACCTGCTTTGCTAATCTTTCTGCAAGCTACGACTTAAAATACTGATTGGTACTGGTACACTTTTGGACTAATTTAACACATTTAGATTGCAAATTGCTTGCATGTACCCTTTCTGCATGGCAAAGTGTACTATAAATTAGGTAACATAAGGATTTATGGAATTTGACCCTATTCTAGAACAAGAATGAAAGAGAGGGAAAAGGGATGAAGAAGCTTTGAGAAATTTTTCCAAGTATGCCTTTTATCTTCACATTATATTGTTGCCTAAAAGTAAAAGGAGTAGAGCTCATAGTTTTGTCCTATTTGCTCCCCACCTTCAATTTGATATTTTTTTGGCATTCCAAATAATCTGATGCTTTGGCTCCTTTGCAAGATGTTTGATGCAATAATTTGCGATCCACCTTATGGCGTTCGTGCTGGGGGACGTAAATCTGGTGGTAGAAAGTTGCTCAAGGGTGTGGTGGGCCCTTACACAGTTCCTGACGACAAAAGAGCGGGCCACATACCATCGACTGCAGCATATAGCTTGGTTGAATGTGTCCATGATCTGCTTGATCTAGCTGCTAGGATGCTTGTAATGGGCGGAAGGCTTGTTTACTTCTATCCTGTGCTAAGAGAGGAGGATTCACCTGATCCCACTTTTCCAGAACATCCATGTTTCAAACTGGTTGCTGTCTCTGAGCAAATACTTAGTTTTCGTTACAGCAGGGTATTATTGACGATGGTGAAGGTAGAATCATATACTGAAAAAATTGCTGACGCTGCTAAAGTTATGCATTTAGATTTTAAGGCAAACCATTTGAAGTGGTTAGATGAAGGCAACCTTCATTCTGCTGTCTTTGCTCCAGCTCCAACTAGCTACAAGCAGGGAGAAAATGGGGAATCAAATTTCTCCAAAGAATTGAAGCCTAAATATCGAGGGAAATATGTTTAGGGTACATGATTTTAGGTGTATCTCAGATGTTGTAGCCCACTTCTGACCCGCATGGTTGCTCTTAAAGATTCTATTTTTACCTGACCTGTTCATCATTTTTGTTAGCTTTGGGAGTGAATGAACTTAACTTTAGCTCATACTTTAGTGTTAAGGGTGCTTCTAATAGACATGAGATGTGTGTATTTTGATGCTGAACTTGCAAGTGATAGCCACCATTTTTGTGAATTATAACTTTGTATTTCATCTTCCTGTGTTTTCATTGACATTATTTCGATGTTCGCCTTGGGGATATTTGATTGCATATTAAGTATGGTTTGGATTCATTAAAATTCATACTACGCATTAAGGGCCTGTTCTCATTCACTGAACTCAGCTGAATTGAACTGAACTGAACTGAGCTAAACTGAATATTTTATAAGAGATGGAAATTAGGAGCTGAATTGAACTGAGCTGAACTGAACTGCACTAAACTGAATTTCAACGTAAGAGAACAGACCCTAAATATGGGTTTCTAGGCTAGTTGTAAGTATGTGTGAAAAATGAAATGCAAAGATTTAATATTTAGGATGAAATTATCTATGATCCGTTAAAATTTTTTTTCTTACATTTATTACTTTATATATGCTACGCAGTACTCATATACTATCACTTTTATTTATCTTTTAATTTCCAACAAACCCACTTGCGCAATATTTCACCATATTTAACTCAATGGCATAAAACTTCGTGTTGGTCAAAGTGAAGCAATTAAAAAAGACCGAGGGATTAAGTTACAAATTTTCAATTAAGTTACTTAGGGCCGGTTCTCATACGTTTATTTTCAGTTCAGTTCAGTTAGTTCAGCTTAGCTCTAATCAGTTCAGTTTAGTTCAGCTCTAATCAATTCAGTTCAGTTTATATCTAATGATATTGCTAATGATATAAAGCCAAATTTCATTCTTTTAAGCTCTTATTACAACGATAATAATAATAATAATAATAATAATAATAACAATAATAATAATAATCAATAAATAATAATAATAATAATAATAATAATAATAATAATAATAATAATAATAATCATCAAATAATAATAATAATCAATAAATAATAATAATAATAATAATAATAATAATAATAATAATCAATAAATAATAATAATAATAATAATAGTATATTTTTCTTAAATATTTTTATATGTATATTTGTATACACACATATGTATAATAATAAATAATCAATAAATAATCAAAGATCACTAATCCGTAGTTAAAAATTACTAATTAATAAGTTCAGTTCAGTTCAGAAAATTTGAAACTAATAATCCAACTTTTGCTCCCCCAACTAATTCCTTGAAGTAGTCCCTAAAAATCCACACTTTTAACCCCTAAATGATTTTGCCTATTGATAAACAAAGGTGATAAAACAGGGCTCTCTCAACATGTAGGGACTAAAATTAATACTTCATATTAGTGAGAATGTTAGAGTATAAGCCAAAATCAATTAAATAAAAAAAAAAAACTTTTTCTTAACTTGTTTGGTTGACCCTACTTAAAACTTTAGGTTAAGGTCGAGCAAACCTTGACCCATGACCCAAAGTGACCTATGTCTCGGAGTTACTTGACCTAAATCTGACTCGACTGATTAGTCTAAGTACGTACGAATTGTACAACATTTAAAGTGAGATACTTAAATAATAATAGATGAATATGAGTATATAATATAATTTAATCTAATCTAATATATAAATAAAGTAGGCATTTTTCGGGAGCATTTGGCGTGCCACATAAGAAAAGGTATTATTTTGTCCAATGAAAAATAAAATTAATAATTTATTTTAAATTAAAAAATTTACTCACCACCTAAGCAAAAGTGACGAATAATATTTAAGAATTCTGACACATATGTAAAAACAACGAATAGAGAATAATTAAAATTTAAATTATTTTTAAAAACCAATAATTATCTTCTCTTAAAAATAAAAAACAAAAAAAAAGTAATATTTATCTATATGGATGCAATTTTTTTATAGAAAATATTATAAAAGTTTGATTTTAATAATGTACTCATCGAGATGAATAAAACTATATCTCATATGACTAATTTCCCATAATTTTTAATAGTTAAACGATTATAAATGAGACTAACATTTTAAACAGAACGAGTATATTAAATAAACGCATAGACAAAAGACTAAGACGAATAAAACTAAATCTCATATGACTAATTTCCCATAATTTTTAATAGTTAAACGATTATAAATGAGACTACCATTTAAACAGAACGAGTATATTAAATAAACATTGGAAAAAGACTTATTTTGATCAATAAAAAAAACTAGATTTGTCATTTATTTTATGAATTTTTTAATTGTCACATAAGCAAAATTAGTGAATAAGGTTTGAGATTTTAAATTCAAGCGTCACATAAAATTAATAAAACAACAAAAGATAACTTTAGACTTAAAATTAAAAAATTATCTTATGATATTAGAAATTTTATCCATATATTTAATGAATGATCTTCATAAATATACAAAATTTTAAATTAATAAAATAATTTATTAGAACCGTGCATCGCACGGGCTTACATCTAGTATATATAATAAAGTAGGATTTTTTCAGGAGCATTCGGCGCGCCACATAAGCAGATGTATTATTTAGACCAATTGAAAATTAGATTTGTATTTTATTTTAGATTTAAAAAAATTCACTCGTCACATAAGCAAAAGTGACGAATGAGATTTAAGAATTTTTCCACGTAGATAAAAATAACGAATAGTAATTTATTAGGATTTAATTTATATAAAAAAATATAAACAATATCTTTTTTAAAGAGCTAAAATTATCTTTAGATATTAAAATTTATATTATTTTGAAAAAAATTTAATTGAATTGAAATTCTTGAATGCGATGAACAACAGTGATCAAGTCAGTTAAAGGATAGTGGAAGGTCAATAATGTTTTTCATCGTGTATACAATTTGAAAAAAGTTAGCTTCACATAGTTTATTTTCTTTCTATGTATAGATTTTAATAAATTTACTAGTGTGTAGCCCGGGCATTGTACCGGTTGCTACTTTATTTAGACCTTGTAATTATCAAGTATATACATTTATTTTCATACTTATAACATAGTTTATGATTGGATTAGATGGTTAAGTAACTATCTTTCTTATAAAAGGTTCGATGGTTAATGTATGAATTTCTTTCATATATATGTAGTAAAAGAAATCTTTCTAGCTTCACATCTACATATTTTAATAGATTTATTACTCCATATTCAATGTTTTTTTTGAAACGATATTCATTGTAATTATTAATTAAGACAGTCAAATTATTTTTTTTCCTACAGTTTAATAAAATGAAAAGAAAATGATATTATGTTGGACTATTTAATGCGTCAAAAGATTTTGGACTAATTTAGGGACGGAGGGAGTATATAGTGATTTCTATATAGAAAATTATAAATAAAAATTTTTGTAAACGGGTTAATGTATATTAAATCGAGATTATATTTTTAAAAATATTCCATCAAAATTACATTGTTTTACAAATGATAATTTATTTCCTTAATCAACCGTAGTTTTTACTTGCATATCAACATAAAAAAAAAGGTAAATATTGTTGCTCATATATATTGTTGACAAAAACAATTTTTTTTTTCAAAATAACTTTTTTTTTTTGAAAGATTTTTTCAAAATAGCTTCCTTAAATAAAATTTCTAAAAAAATTTATAAAAAACTAAAGACACACCAGAAATTAACATGTGTCATTGCTGGTGTGTCTTTTAGTATATAAAGTTATTATTGATTGATTGATTGCAAAATCATTCTATAGCGAGCAATTGAATCTCATTAAAGTGATGTTTTGATTAGTTCGTTAGATTAATTATTACCTAGCTTTTTGATTGATTTTTTGTTTATCTCATTTTGTTTAATTACTTGTTTTTCAATCAGGAACCTTTTTTTTTTTTTTTTTGAAATTGAGTATTTCCCAAGTTATCGTATTAATATCATGATTCAAATTTCATATTAATTTATGAAAGAATGACATGTAATATGTAATAACTTAGTGGTTAAAATGTAAGTTTTTGAACTTGAGGCTTTATATGGGTTACTACAAATTTACAAAATAATTTACAACTATTGCCAAAACAAAGCATTCACATACCATGCTCAAATCACATGAAAAATGACTTAACCAATTTTTAAGGTCTTTGTGTAAATGAAGAACTAGATTTGGTGTTTTAAGGGTCATAATAATAATTTTTAGCCATCAGAGGGATTATAATTATGAGTATCTACAAATGTGTTGTATAGATTGGGCCGCATGGACCTCCGCCCTGTAATACATATCTATCCAAAGTCTCAACCACGTGGTATTCATCTTGTATATCATAAGTACCACAACATTAACGGCATTATTGCAGCAATGGGATAATAGAAACAAGGTGTATGAGAAACAAGGTGTATAATAGAAACTAGGAACTATTGCAGCAATGGGATGTAGTATTATCTCAGTGGTATTTGTCCTAGTTGAAGCAATATATATATATATATATATATATATATATATATATATATATATATATATATATATATATATATATATATAGAAATAGGATCATATGAGACCACCCCCCTTATGTGAGAACCCTATTATATGTGAGGACATATTACAACCGTTGGATTAATTGCATCCAATGGCTACAATTTATCCCAATCAAATGTAATTTCAAATACAATTTTCCTGCATTTTCTCTTTCCTCCTTCATTTGAGGCGCCATTTTTCTCTCTCCTCCTTCAATTTCTCTGCTCCCTTCTTACTGCAATCTTCCTTTGCTTTGATTCTTCATCAATTCTGCTTCTAATTTCATTGATTATTTGTCAAGGTAATTTTCGTTGATTTTAGTTTGATTTTCATTGATTTTAATTTGATTTTCGTTGATAAAAGTTTGATTTTCGTTGATTTTATTTTGATTACTTAAGGTTTTTGTCAATTTTTTTGCGATTTTTGGAGATTTTCGTGTGATTTTTGGGGATTTTCGAGCTTATTAGTTGATTTTAGTTTTAATTTTGCTTCATTTGTTTATTTAGGGTTCTTATAGTGTAATTCAAACTTTTATTTATAATTTCTGAGGTTATGAATGGTTATAGAGATTAATTTTGTCAATTTTGGTACTTGCATTTCACTAATTTGTACTTAAATTTTGATGCACACTAAGTCTTTGACAATATTCCCCAATGAATCGTATTATTTTATCAATTTCAAATGTAGTACATATTTAATTGATGATCTTCTTATTTCATATTCCCCAAGATTGTATCGAGTCTCGGCTTAGATCCTATGACCAATAACGTTGTACAAGAATTGAAAACCGAACGATACATCAAACTCTACAATTGTTACCTATGAACGAAAAAGGTAAGTATCAATTAACTGATTTTTTTTAATAGGGATTTTGTATTTTTTTTTTTGCTCATTTGTAGTTATTTTGACGATTAAATCAGTGTTCATCAATTGTGTTTATTTTCTTATTTAGCTTTGCGTATGTATTTGATTTATAATTTGAGGCATAACTGAGTGTGAAAGGAAATATGCTACTTGGAGAATTGATAACGCTTTAGGGGAAAGGAAACTGTATGGATGTTTCTGAGGTTGAATTCGATGATTGATTTTAGAGATTGTTTGCTGATATGCTTCTGTCAAATCTTGCTTCTTTTTTTTTTTTTTTTTTTTTTTTTGTGGTTTGATACTCCATGTTTTGGACATGAAACAAGAGGGGTATTGGTATTTGTGAAATTAATTAAGTTCTTAAAATGAAGTAGGTACTCAGGTGGTCTTGTGTTGCAATTTTTAAGTGGCTAAGGAAAATTTTCAATGGATTGTATCCATCTATATTTATTTAATCTTTGTCTCAATTGAATATAATGACTGTTTTATCCTTTTTCAGATATATCTAAAGTGGGATAGTAATTCCTAGAGTAATCTTATTTTGACCAAGCCAAATTCAGATGTTGTTAAACTTCTATGCTCTAAGCTAGTTAGGTAAATTATGCAAACTTAGCTGCTCTAAATGAATCCAATGCATATATTTTACTTGAATCCTTCAATCAAGTTGTTTGCTCCATCAATCTGAAAAACTACCGTAGATTTAAGCATCTGATACCAAACTTAGCATACTCGTAACCAGTTTTTTTTATTCTTGAAGGGTGGAATTACCAAAATATTAAATGTTCATCTTGGATTTGGACCTTATTTCATTCGCTATATCTTGGTAGGATAGAGTTACCAGGACTTGAAATATTAGTTTATAATAATGTTTTTCTGCTGGAGAAATTTTGTATTGCTCATAATAATCTCTTTTCAGATTTATCACTATGAAGGATTGAAATATTATTGGTTTTGCATGCTTTTGATTTGGGCTGTTTTGATTTATAATCTAAAGTAAATAAGTTTTGCAATTACAAAAATATCTGAGACTGGGTTCAGTTTTTGTAATGAGTTTTGTGGGAGTTTGTTAGCTTTTGTTAATTATTATCTGCATGTCTGGTGAAGAATTCTGAGTTTATGTCAAAATTAAATAGATTTCCCATCTACCAGGACCTATGCCTTTTTTGTCTCCTTTTCTTCTTTATTTATAACAGGCTTTACAGCTTATCTTTTTGGACTTAGAATAGGAAGTGGTACTCTCAATGTGATTGAAGTGCCTAAAATCTGAGTATTATATGAAGAAAGGATGTCACCTACTTATATTTTCAGATTTTGTACAAGGTTTAGAACTTGTGACAGGCTACTACAACTTCAAAATTTATTATTTCTGCTGTGATATTGTTTCTGATGACGCAATAGAAGCAATTGTAGGCTTGTCAAAATATTACATAAATCACAGTCTTGTGCAAGATATTGCAGAATTTAGAGTCTTCCATTCCTACATTTTCATGCCTAGACTAGAAATTAGGGGCTGGACATCAATACCTTAGCATATATTTTCTTTTTTGCATGGGTGGATAGATTCGTGCCTTAGCATGGCCTGCCATACTTGTTGCTCAGAGTGCCAGGTAAAACACACTGCATATTATTTACCTTATATAATCAATATCATCAGTTGCTTTTAGCACCTGGCCTACAAAAACATGCAATTGTCATTTGTTGTATTAAGCTAAACCTGCCTACTTATATATTTTGCTATGTCTATGGGTTCACATGTAGTGGCTGCTCATTAGGTAAGCTAAACCTGCCTAAGGTTCAAGGATTTCCAATTTAGTTATGTGATGATTGATGGTTTGAATAGAAATGCTTGTTGATTTAATGAATGATTAAAGAATTGTTTGCTCATTTGACAAATGAGCAACTAACTATTTGCTCATTTAACAAATGAGCAACTAAGTTTTTGCTCATTGTTAAATTAGCAACTAAGTATTTGCTCATTTGACAAATGAGTAATTAACTATTTGCTCATTTGCTAAATGAGCAAAAAATTGATTGTCCATTTTCCAAATTAAATGATCAAATAAATGTTTGCTTATTTTACAAGCTAGTAACTAATTATTTGTTTATCTGACAAATGAGCAAACAAATGGTTGCTCATTTCACAAGTGGGCAAAGAAATGCTTGTTGATTAAAGAAATGTTTGCTCATTTGACAAATGAGCAACTAACTATTTGCTCATTTGACAAATGAGCAACTAAGTTTTTGCTCATTTGTTAAATTAGCAATTAAGTATTTGCTCATTTGACAAATGAGCAACTAACTATTTGCTCATTTGCTAAATGAGCAAAAAAATTGATTGCTCATTTCCCGAATTAAATGATCAAAGAAATGTTTGCTTATTTTACAAATGAGTAATTAATTATTTATTATTTGACAAATGAGCAAATTAATGGTTGCTCATTTTACAAAAAATTACAGGTTATAGATTTGCAAAACAATTCTTTGATCATTTGTCAAATGAGCAATTAATTTTTGCTCATTTGTCAATTGCTCATTTGACAAATGAGCAAAAAAATTCAATGCTCCTTTGTCAAATGAGCAAACTATTTAATGCTTATTTGTCAAATGAGAAAATGGTTCTTGCTCATTTTGTCAAATTAATGCTCATTTGTGAGTGTGTTTGAATGTTTTAAATATATTAGCCTACTAGCTCAAGGGTAGAGCATTGTGCAAATGCACAAAAGATGTGGGTTCGAATCCCACGTAGGTTCATTTATGTAATGTGGAGACACAAGTTTGTACGAGAGATTAATTGTAACAAAATTTATATAGTTATAAATCATTTCAAACTATTTTTCTGCTCATATAATTTAGTACGAACTTGATTTTTTTTTAATTAATTTTGTTTATAGAGATAACCTATGTAGGAATTGCACCTACATCCGCTATGCATTTGCATAGTGCTCTACCATTTGAGCTAATAGGTTTATCATATGCTTTAAATCATTTTCTATGTTATAAATTTTAAATCAGCTCATTTGATAAATGAACAAAGAATTATTTACTCATTTGATAAAATGAACAAAGAATTGTTTGCTCATTTGACAAATGAGCAACTATCCATATGATATCCATAAGACTATGATGCCAAATTAGCATAGGCCATATACATACTCCAACTAGACATTAACTGAATGAGAGCCAAGAAAATTAAAACCAACTAGGTGTTTGTTCTTGTAGTTGTAACTGGTGTTTGCCCCTTAGCTGAAATTTTGGCAGCCATAACGCGCAACTCGTTGGCGATTTCTGTGAAGTTCGGCCTCTGTAGTGGGTCTGCAGCCCAGCATCTCTCCACTCTGGGTCACAATTCACAGGAACAGGTGGTCACAAAGTGTTGCTCACAATTCCTCCTATTTACATGTTGCAAAACAAAATGGAGTCAATATACCTACATTATCCTCAAAACCCAAAACCCATTCTAGACATAACATTTCACAACGGAAAAGAATCTATGGCTTAGGAAAATTTTATTTTCTCTAGCAAACTTTAAAATTGCAAACCGGGCACCCAACCAAATGAGGCTTGGACGTCATTAGTTTCTACGGTCATCTACCGAAACCAAATAAGTATTACAGTAATAGCAATTTTGGTACCATACCAAACTTCAGTTAATACTATTTTTTGCAATGTTTCTCAATTGCAAGTGCTTAGCTGCTTAAGGTTGAAGTTATTGTCATTATAACAGAAAGAGTTACTCTTTGCACATCCACCAAGCACCCCCAAAAAAAAATCATTGTGACATAGCTCAGAGAAAAGATTTTAAGGAATTACCACTAATAGCCCCATAGTGCAAGTCAGCATATGGCTCTTCTCCAGTGAGAAGTTCCCACAAAACAATACCAAAAGAGAACACGTCAGCCTAGCAATATGATAGATTAAAAAAGTCAGCACTAGTTTGTTGCTGTCAGAAATTATGTTATAGAAACCATAACCTTGGATCTAGAAAAATGACAACCTTCTCAGAGGCGAGACTAGACTGTTGCTGCCACTCAGAAGCTCAGGTGCCATCCAAGAAAGGGTACCTCGCACTCCCCCTGATATTAATGTTTGACATTTCACTTTGGATAGACCTAATCCCAACCTGCAACCAAAGAAGGAGTCAAATATCACTTCATAGTACTAAATCATAATCTCATCCAAGTTCAGCATAAAGCATTCGGTACATCAAATTTTCCCATCCTATAAAATCTTTCATCCTTCCCACTCCCCCACCTCCTCTACTTCTCTATCATCCCAGTAGATAAAAAATAATGATGCACCAATGAGGCAATGTCATGGTGCAGCCATAGCCCTCGAGTATTATGACCCAAGAGGTCATGTATTGATTTTTAGCTTTTTCCTCGGAGAATGATCAAAGTTAAAATACACCGTTCCCCGAAGCAGCTTTAGTTTATACCTATAGAAATTGTTGGCAGAGTAAAGTCAATATGATTGAGTGTTCAGTGGCACCATCAACTCAGCCACAACAATTGCACCAAGTCCTGATCCCGCTCCCCCCCTCCCCCCCCACCACCACCACCAACCCAACCACAAAGACTAGAAGGTTATATTTGACCAATGAACAACTAAGTTTTTGCTCATTTGTTAAATTAGCAATTAAGTATTTGCTCATTTAACAAATGAGCAACTAATTATTTGCTCATTTGACAAATGAGCAACCAACTATTTGCTCATTTTCTAAATGAATAAAAAAAATTGATTGCTCATTTCCCAAATGATCAAAGAAATGTTTGCTTATTTTACAAATAAGTAACTAATTATTTGCTTATTTGATGCCGCACAGAGAAAATAAATATCAAGGTCTCAGTCATCTGACACACACACACTAGATGCAACAGATTGAAGAAGAAAACTATGAAGTATTTAACAAACGTAAAAGTTTATGTTTGAGACTATATATTTTCAAACACCGAATATTTGTTTAACAGTAATGCAGTCCCCATAAAATAACATTGTAGCAGTTGTAATCTCAACCATCAGATCAGACAGTTATTAGAGTAGCAAACAGATAAATCAGCATCAATATCAGAAAGCACAAGGTAGATGTTAAGTAAATTGGAAGGTGAGGCTGCTCTAAATGCAATTACTTGTTAAAAGGAGACAAACAACCTATATATGATATATTACTTGTCAAAATATCACAGTACAATGCAGCAACATCAAGCATAAAGCATATCTATAGAACCAAATTTACATCGAATGATCAATTTTATTTACTCACTTTTCTACTCACAAAAAGCACTGGAATAAGTAAAGTATTTGTCATAACATCCTACTTCGGACATAAAGGCCTCACTAAATTCTTACCTATCTTTGACATTTCCCCCATCAGATGCCAACCAACAACATATCCTCGATCATACAATGGCGAGCAATCATTTTTCACAAGCCTTCTTTTCACAGACCCAGAAGAAGAACCATATTTATTCCTAAATTCATTTTCATCCATTTTGACCAATTTGCTCATTTTATTTTTGTTCGCTCATTTTATTTTCACTATATTACTATTCATATTTAGTTTGCTCATTTTAATTATGTTTGCTCATTTTACATATCTTCTATTGAATTTATCAAATAATTACAAAATAAAGGGTGAAAGGATTCATAACAAAGGGCAGTTCATCATTTTCCGCATCAAAAGTATCAGAAGTATTACCTACGAACTCATTCAAAACAAACTAATTGAAATAGAGTACCAAGTCACAAGATTTCTAACAAGCATTTTATCAAACACCTTGTATGCACTATCAGGATATTCATAAATATCATAAAAATGCACCAATAAACCATTTTAAACCAAGTTTTAATTGCAACACAATTACAAAATTCATAACAAAAATTAATCAACTAAGTAAAAGGATTCTGTCAACACAAACAAGATAATGATAAACGACACCACGTAAATTCGAAAATACTGACAAAAATTTAAGAAAATTATGTTCGAAAAAAATTAACATAACTTTTGTTAATTATTTACCTGTATAATCTATGAAGCTTGTTGATTCTTGTTGCTGCTGAATTCTGACAAAAATCAAATGAAATTGTGTTCGAAATCCTTGAATCTCATTGAAATTGAAGCTCGTACTTTCTTCACTCTGTTTTTCTGAGTAGCAGGAAGTATATGGATGAAAAGTTTGGATTTATTAGAGCCGTTGATATTGTTTGATCCTAAGGCTTAGATTTGTTCTCATATATTAGGAGTGTTCTCACATAAAGGGTGGTTCTCACCGGATCCCGACCCTATATATATATATATATATATATATATATATATATATATATATACATATATATACATATATATATGTGTGTGTGTGTGAGAAACAAGGTGTATAATAGAAACTAGGAACTAATCGTGACCGTTGATCGCTTTCAATCAGATAGCTCACGTTTAACCCGCCTCATTAAGGCTATTTTTGTAATTTTAGAAGTTGAATGACCCCCTTCTCATTCATGCACCCTTCATTTACTTTCTCTCTCTTCTTCCACATTTTCTTAGATAATGTAAAAGTGGCAAATGGGTCTTTGGGAATGGGGTTTGCCTGAGTAAATTCAGTTGAGTGCATTGCGGTTGAGTCCATTGGTTCGCATTGTATCCATCCATAATCTATTTCAAATATAATTGATACAAAAAATACTAAAAAGTAAATGAGATACAACTGCCATGGTTCTCCCAAACACTCGTTTTTAGAGTCCTAGACAAAGAAGGCTCCAACAGAAGCTCAGCCATGGTTCTCCCACCACTCGTTATTGCTCCATTCTCATCTTTTACATCAATGAGATACAACTGCTTAAACGCATCACCTAAAGACGCATAAGAAGGTGGATCCTAAAAATCAAACTTAGGAATATCAATGCTAGGGAGGTCGAAGGACTTCAAATACAGGACACTCCCTGCAAGTACCGCGACCTCCATAAAATCATCTTTATACACAACAGATGAATATAACCTATAACTAACATTTCTAATATAGTCTGCACTCTACTAATATGTATAGTATCTAATGAATACATCCCATTTTGAGGATTATACTGTCTTTGCTTAACATAACCAGAATTTATAACATACAAAACCCAATCAACGGTCAAAGAAGTTTTAGCAATATTAGTTGAAACAATAAATCTCCTACAATTACTCAGAGGAGGGCTAAAAATACGAACCTGTAACTCCGGGGGCAACGACCCATGGAGTGGATAAATCACAACATCCATTACAGATACTCAAACATCAGCATAAGTGCACTCTCAGGTACATGACAGAAGACAGTCTAATATGTCAATTACAGGATGTAGCAATCTCAGAAACAAAGAATGTAACGATTTCCCAAACAAAGTAGAGTAAACATACTTACAAATCATACATCCCATATAAAAAATAAACTTACACATGATGGAAAGTTTCAAACCAGGTAGTATGAAAACCTTAAGCTTAGGATATATACTCGAATGCAATTCCTAAGATTCGGAACATGACAAATAAGTAGAAAGCAAAAAAATAACAGCAATAAAACATGAAAATCAAACAAAAACAATAGTTACATTAAAATAAACTATACTACTATACAAATTCGACTAAAAACCCTAATTACAACAATTGAAATTAAAATTTTCAATCAAATAATAATAACAAAAAAAAATCGTAACTTCAGCAATTTACACATATTCGAAAAATAAACAGAAAAATCAACGATTTGGATCAAAGTTAAGGCAATACGAGTAAGTAGTTGAGCGCTTAATGAAAATCATTGAAGAACTGGATATAGAAAATGAAGACTCGATGTATAGGAAGCGAAATTCAACAACAAAATTGCAAATGCGGCATCGTAAAATTGTAAATTCCCTAATATTACAACTGGAATCACAAATACTCAAACAAATGATTCGGAAAACCCTAATTTCGCAATCAAAATCGCAAAAATTGGATTCAAAAATCAAAATAAAATATAAAACACAAGAAATTTACCTCAATGAATAACAAAATCAAAGATTACGTAGTACTAGAAGATCAAAATCGAAGAGTTTGAAAAATTAATGAGCGTAAGCAAAGAATCGAAATTGCGAAATATCACCTTTGAGAGAATTCGAAGGTAGAGAGAGAAAATGTTGAAGAAGAGAGAGAAAGTAAATGAAGGGCGCATGAATTAGAAGGGGGTCATTCAACTTCTGAAATTACAAAAATACCCTTAATGAGGCGGGTTAAACGTGAGCTGTCTGATTGAAAGCGATCAACGGTCACGATTAGTTCCTAGTTCCTATTGTACACCTAGGTTCTCACATGATCCTATATATATATATATATATATGTACGATTTTTCAATATTATAATAGTTTATATAAATGTTTTTATTAATAATTTAGGATAATAAATACATTTACTTGTGGTTAAAAATTAGTTAAATTTTATTTGAACCTAGTGGACTTAGTTAAACCTAGTGAAATTATTACAACAATAAGTGTCGGATTCAGCTTTTTCTATGCAGCTATTCGTCGCCCATCCAAGATTGGATATTATTTCATCTCACCATTACTTATAATGCAACCATTTTGTCCGGTAAGATTTTAAGTCAAAAATAACTTTTTCTTTTTGTTCAATATAGAAAATAGATCAAATAACTAATCGATTAATTTATTTTTAAAGGGAATTACTTCTAGTTATATCACGGTTTTGAACATGTGATGGAGAGCAAAATACGAATCTTTCTTGTATCTGTATTTATCCCAATCAGTCTGGCTGATGTGGATTTCGTTACTCTCTTCATTCGCTCGAATTAACAGTCTTTACTTGGGACGAAGGTATATAAATGTCAATGGCGAATTTAGCATTTTCTTATAAATAATATTCATAAATTAACAAATTACGTGAAACTATATATATACACAGGGACAAACACTTTCTCGAAAACCCTAATTCATTCAATGTGGATGAATTCCGACAATCTAAAACTCTTTTTGTGAATGACGAAAGCCATGTAATCGAATTAGTCGGGAGTGTGTTCACTAAAAACTTCGGCGAATTCAAGTTGTTATTCTCATATGGAATTCCATCAAAGGAGAAAACCAAGCTACTTGAAGTAGCCCGAGGTTGTATTCATTGGGGGAGTGTGGAGGACTTGAACAACAACTGTGCAAAGTTTGGCATCGTTCACATTTTTATTTGGTTCGTCAGATGTTCCACCTTCTCTTCCGGTCGTTCCTCCTCTTTCGGTTGTTCCTCCTTTTCCTGCCCTTCCTCCTCTTCCAGCCATCTCATCCCCTTCTCATTCTCCGTTACAACTAGGTAAGCTAATCCAAATTGGAGTGTTTTTTGCCGCAGGATATCTCCTCGGATCTGCCAACAAAGTTCAATTTCGACCTCAGTTTCAACCTCACCTTAAATTTGTGGTTGTTGAGGTATTCAAACAGACAAGAGAGAGCAGGATAGTAGTAGCGGTGGTTGTTGAGGTATTTAAACAGAAACTAATAATTTAATTACAAAAAATCTTTATACCCTATATCAATAAATGAAAAAAATATATTAAAATTAAAAAAGTGCATGACAAGGGCACAGGAACATGAACAAAGTCATTCTAATAAGCTATTAACCAATTAAAAAAGAGATTCACATTTTATTTTAGAATTAAAAAATCAATTGCTACATAACAAAAAATAACAAATAAGATTTGAGATGATTTTATTTTAGTTATATGTGCAACGTAAGTTAACAAGTAACTCATGAATAGTAAAAAAAAACCCATGATTAATAATTTAGGATTTAGATTATTTTTAAAAAATAACCTTAAAAAATATCTAACGAATGAAATAATATACATAATGATTATATTTTATTTTAGAATTAAAAAGTATATATGATTTAGCATTTAATTTTTTAAAAAAATAAAAAATTATCTTTTCATATGAAAAATTTTATCCATCACAGTTGGTGAACAATAATAAATTGTGACATTTTTATAAAAACTAAAAGTTATCACATTTGGAATTACATAAAAAAATTATCATATTTGGAATTACATTAAAAAATATCACATTTGGAATTACATATAAATTATCACATTTTAAATTACATAAAAATAATAATTATTCTTTTCTAAACCGTAATAGCAAGTTAATCAAATATTATAGGATATAATTAAGAAAAAAAATTCTTTTAAACTGTAAGAAAAAAATTTAAGATAAAAAAGTGATTTTTTTTAACAAACAAAAATAGTGGTTTAGGAATTATATTATTTACTTATTAATTATAAATTATCCTTTCATGAAATTTATGCAAGAAAAAAAATTGTGCATCGCACGGGCTTTCATCTAGTATATACAAATAAAATAAACATTTTTTGGGAGCATTCGACGCGCCACATAAGAAAATGTATTATTTTGACCAATAAAATATTAATTTAATAATTTATTTTAGAATTAAAAAATCCACTTGCCACCTAAACAAAAGTAACGAATAAGATTTAAGAATTTTTCCACTGAGGTAAAAATAATGAATAGTGAATAATTAAATTTTAAATTATTTAAAAAACTAATAATTATCTTTTTTACATATATGGATGCAAATCTTTGATCGCAAATATCTTTAATCTTTCCCAAGAAAATATTATAAAAATAAGATATTAATAATGCACTCATCGAAACAAATAAAACTAAATCTCATATGACTTTTTTCCTTATATATAAAGAGAAATTTAGAAGAATCCTCCTAATTTTTTTAATAATCAAAAATTAAATTGTCACCTAAGCAAAATTAATGAATAAGGTTTGAGATTTTAAATTCAAGCGCCACATAAAAAAAATAAACCTACGAAAGATAACTTTAATGTTAAAATTAAAAAAAAAATTATCTTATAATATAAATTTATTTTATCCAAATATCTAATTAATGATCTTCATATACTAAATCTTAAATTATTAAAAAGATTTATTAGGACCGTGCATCGCACGGGCTTATGTCTAGTTATTATATAGTAAAAGCGAATGAAAAAATAACACGTGTCATTTTCTAGTTAAAAAATTTCCTCCTAAAATTTTCATTTTGATTTTGCCAAACTAACTTAGGAATTATTTAGTTTACTATACTATTTTCATTCGTACTTTACCATTATATTCAATTTATATATTATATTAAATCTTCTATATCTTTTAGCGATTGTTATATTCTACCGGGTGTAGCGTACACCCATATAACTCAATGTTAGTTTTTACTCTCTTTTTGATGATCAAATGAATAATAATTACCAAAATGAGAACAAAATACTTATGGGTGTTCCACAAACAATCGCAGTAATGACAATTTATAAGTATTGAACATCTCCATTTCGTGATAATGACTTTATCACAGTCTCGATTGCACCAAATACCGTATGAATCAAAATAATTTCATAGTTTAATAAGACAACAATTTCCAAACAAAACAAATCAATTGTAGTGCATACTACAACCCCAAACACCCACCAATCATTTCCTTTACCTAATGGTTCGTCTAGGTTTATCCACCAATCATTTCCTTTACCTAATGATATGTCTAAGTTTGAAATTATTGGAAGAAAAGTAGTTATCATGGTAGAAAATGTAAGGATACCTGATAATGGTTTTGATTTAACCCATTTGAAATGTCGAACAGAATGTGCAAATACTAACACAATAACATAAAATAATACGACCATAGTTGTAAGTATTGAAATTGTAAAACAAAAGTAAATTTGTCCAAAATTTATGACTAAAAAGAAAAATATATAAAATGTAAAAATAAAAAGGAACACTTTAAATGAAAACGTAAAAAACATATGGGAACGGAGGGAGTAATAGATTTTTGGAAATCTCAAAATTTCTATCATTTTCAAAAAATGTATATGATAAGATAATATATACATATATATTTATGTAATTTGTTAATTTAGAATTGACTTTAATGGAATTTGTTTTTTCAAAGAATATTAATATAATTTGTTAATTTGTAAATAATTTGTTAAATATAATAACTTTTACAGTGAGCTTGTAAATCCTTATTTGATGTAAATATACAAATCTAACATGTTAATTTCTGTGAGATTTTCAAATTCTTTTTTAGTGAGGTTGTGAATATTTATTTGATCGATATAAAAATCAAAGCTCAATCGTCAATTATTTCTAAGATGTAGGACACTATTACATTATTTTAGGCATTTTAATAATGATTTTGTTGAAATTTGTCTTTAGATGTGGGACACTGTGGGTATTTGGAGTTGTAGTGTTTAGTACTTTAGATTTTTTTTTTATTTAGAATTGATAGCTTTGTTTAAATACGAAGTTATCTTAGTACATACCGATTTTGGAGCAATTAGAACTGTGATTAGAACTGTGATAATGATTTTATCACGGGATAATCGACTACAATATTTATGGATTGCTATTACTGCTTTCATTTGTGGAGTTTTCTTAGTTTTTTTTATTAGTGGATAAAGGAGAGAAAGGTTGATAATGAAAATGTTACTGAAGAAATTGGTGATGGATGGTTCAAAAAATTACTACAAAATTAGGCTATTGGAGGATTTTTTATATATCATTTTATTAGTAGTTATAGTTCAAATTATTAGATTTACTTATAAAAATTAATTGTAGTTGAATTATTATCATTTAAAAATGTGCTTAGTAGGATTTTATTAATTGTTGTAAAACCACATTTATATTTATATGATGTAATTTTTAATTATTAAGTATTAATGTAGATTTTTTCTTTGAATTATCCGTATTTTCTATTATGTTTTTTCTTTTAATTCATTATTATTAATGAAGATCTACGAGCTTCTTATGTAATTCAAACTTCTTATAAATTGTAGTTTCCTCAATGCCAACAAAAAAACCCAAAAATAAAATTAAAGCAATTTTGTGGGAATTTGATAAGAATCATAAATTATAAGTTACCATGAGAACTTAAATCCCATTACAACCAAACAAGGCCAAACCACCTTAATATACAAGAAGTTAGAATAAGGCCCTGTTCTCTTCACTTTAATTTTGCTGAACTGAAATTAGTTTTACTGAACTGAAATAATTTTTGCTGAACTAAAATTATTTTTACTGAACTTAAATTAATTTTACTGAATTAAAATTAATTTTGCTGAACTGAAATTATTTTTACTGATTTTCGATTACTGAATTGAAATTAATTTTGCTCAACTGAAATTATTTTGCTGAATTGAAATTAATTTTGCTGAACTTAGAATAAGGCCCTGTTCTCTTCATCTTATTTTTACTGAAATGAAATTATTTTTATTGAACTGAAATTAATTTTACTGAACTAAACTTATTTTTACTTAACTGGAATTATTTTTACTTAATATTATTTTTTTTTAATGTGAAGAGAACAGGGCTTAATAGATGATATCATTGTGAGTTAAGTGTCAAATATATAAAGACGGATAATGTATATTAATTGTCCAAAATCCTTAGTCACTCAAAAATCATTGTAACTAGAGTGTACCCGTGTAAAATGCACGGGATATATAAGAAAAAATAAATTTAAAATGTGAAAAGGTGATTTTGATGTTGTAATTTATACTTGAGCTGTAATGGTTGGTGTTGGACTGGTAGGTTCTGTTGAACCCTAATTAGCTCTGTTGTGCTGAGTATTAATAATAATCGTGTTAATAATGTGCTGACACCTGTTGTGCTATGCTTAATATGTTATTCTATGCTTTGTTTAGAAGCTCAAAAAATAGGGTCTTACTCTTTTATGTCGGTGGCCACGTAATGCTATTATGGGGTTTACTTTTTCAAAATCCTTAATTGTCCAAAATCCTTAGTCACTCAAAAATCATTGTAACTAGAGTGTACCCGTGCAAAATGCACGGGATATATAAGAAAAAATAAATTTAAAATGTGGGAAGTTGATTTTGATGTTGTATTTAGACTTGAGCTGTAATGGTCGGTTCTGTAGAACCCTAATTAGCTCTGTTGTGCTGAGTATTAATAATAATCGTATTAATAATGTGCTGACACCTGTTGTGCTGTGCTGAAATAATATGTTATTCTATGCTTTTCTTAAAATCCTTAATTGTCCAAAATCCTTAGTCACTCAAAAATCATTGTAACTAGAGTGTACCCGTGCAAAATGCACGGGATATATAAGAAAAAATAAATTTAAAATGTGGGAAGTTGATTTTGATGTTGTATTTAGACTTGAGCTGTAATGGTCGGTTCTGTAGAACCCTAATTAGCTCTGTTGTGCTGTGCTGAAATAATATGTTATTCTATGCTTTTCTTAGAAGCTCAAAAAACTGGGTCTTACTCTTTTATGTCGATGGGCACGCAATGCTATTATGGGGTTTACTTTTTCAAAGTTATAGAGGTTACCTGTTCAGTGTTATAGGTGTTACTCGTGTTACTCAGTTAGTGTCATATGGGTTAGTGTCTTGCTCTAGGAGTTACATACTTTGTTCTGTTGCAAGTAATTATTCGGTGAGGCTAGTTGCACAAAAACGTGTTGTACATATTTTTTTTTTTTTTTTTTTTTTTTTTTTTTTTGTTTTTGATGATTAAAGAAGTGGAAAATGTTTGGAGGGTAGTCCCTAAAAAAATACATATAATTGAAGGGTTGGGGATTTAGAGTACTATAGTGAAATGTTGAATAAAGGAATTGTATACTTGTGCTAATGCATGACATATATTATACTATATACCAAAAAAAGTACTCGTAAAACAAAGTGCAATATTAGTGCGTAGTGTTAAAAAAAAAGTGAAATGTTGTTGGGGTTTTGAGTGATATAGTGAATTGTTGATAAAGGAACCGTATACTCGTGCTAATGCATGCCATATCAGTAGCGGACCTAGAAATTTGATAATGGGGGGACAATTTCGATAATTCAACTAACATCAACCAATTTTTAAAAAAAAACGGGTACACAATACAAGTAATTTGGGTTTGGTTGGGAAATAGAATAAGGGAGTAGTGGTATGGTTGAAATAAAACACCCCCCCCCCCCAAAAAAAGGATTGATGTTACAAGGGGGATTCGAATGCCATATTATCTTGTGATGTTAATTTCTTGGCAAACATTTGCCGAAGATGCTCGCTGCACTCCGTGACTCGTGGTCGTGTGGGTGGTGGTTCGTGCCTCGTGGTTGGGAAATAGGAATAAGAGAGTAGTCGAGTGGTTTGGTTAAAATAAAGGAATTTTTTATTTTTACCACCTCTAAAAAACAACTTAATTGCTTTTACCACCTCCATAAAAAAAAAAAGTTTTATTTTATCACCACATAAAAAAAATGAAAATTGACTTTTACCACCAATCATCGCCAACTAACGGATTCTGTCCATAAATTCGTTAGTGGGGCCTATCATGTTCACATGTCACCATATTATTGGGTAATAAAATAAATAAATTAACAAATAAAAAAAAAAAAGAAAACCCAATAATATGGTGACACGTGGACATGGTACGCCCCTAACGGATTTATGGACGAAATCCGTTAGTTGGAGGTGATTGGTGGTAAAAGCCAATTTTTTTTTTTATGTGGTCGTAAAATAAAACTTTTTTTATGGAGGTGGTAATACCAATTTTTTCGTTTTTTGCGGGTGGTAAAAGTCAAAATAACTTAAAATAAAACACTCAAAAAAAATAAAATGAAAGGGGATTCGAACCCTGATCTAGGTAAACCTGAAATTGGGCCCCTTGACATATTATTTTTAGCCCAATACCAACTTAGCTAAGGCAAACTTCTTATTTATTCTTACACTCAATTTAATATAACTATTTTTCCAGTTTTATTTTTTTTCCTAAAATTTTTTTTCCGCTGTTTTTTTTTCCCGAAAGTGAGGGGACAATGGTCCCCCCTTGTTTCTTCATGGGTCCGCCCCTGTGCCATATGTTATACTACGTACCAAAAAAAACACACACACACACACATAAAGTGAAATGTTAGTAGTAACGTAGTTCCATAAAAAAAAAGAAATAGTAGTGAATGGGTAGTTATTATTTTTTTTAACAAAAAGAAAAAAATAACTTAAATGCATGAGAGTAGAGCATTGGGGTTTTGGAGGGCTCTCGTTAAAACGACTCTACAATTATATTATAGACTAGTTTTGTGCCCGTGCGATGCCCGGGTTGTTTATTGATTAAAGATAAAAAAATTTAATCTATATGTCAAATTTTAAAATATACCATTGGATAAAAAATTAGTTTATTGATGTGCTTTTGTGACGATTTGCTATTTAGTAGGCACCTGTAATGATTAATACTAATATTGGTGGAAATGTTCGATATAATACTTTAAAAAAAATAAACAATAAATAAATTAAATAAGATAAATGTTCAAAGTCCGTTGGGTTGACCCGAACCCTAAACTTTGGGTAAGGGTTGAACATTTCTTGACTCGTAACCTAAAGTGACTCAATCCGAGATGATTCATGACTCAACCTTAATTGACATGTCTATGTAGTAATAACATTCTATTAGTTGTGAAGTATATTATTTTAACCGATTAGTATATATTATAAATAGATGTTTAACACTTTAAACTAATTCCTTCGCTCTAAAAAAATAGACATAAAAAATTAAATTTATATGATGATTTTTAAGAATTATAATCTAATAATTTTTTTGAATAAAATTATAATTCAATTAAATATTGGTCTTTTATCGAAAATAAAATTATAAACTTAAATTTTATCCTTTTTTTTTTATGAAGTCTATTTGAATCGCTCCAACATGGCGCGACACTTGGCGAAAAGTTAGAACGCCAAGTGTCGCAACGTCATGACCTGTCTAAAAGTTTAGCTTTAGATATTAGTTATATGATTTAAAAAGCAAAAATCCCCAAAAATGATATTTTGGTACAAAATTTAAGCACCATTTGAAGAAGCAAGAACAATATTTGTTATAATACATGTTGTGAAGTGACATGTCATGTTTATAGTGATATGTGGCATATATTGCTGACATGTCGAACTTAAAAAAAGTGACACGTGGAACATATTCTGTTTTAGAAACGATATTTAATATATAAGCATAGATATAGATTACGGAGTATAAAAGTAGACATTGAATTAATCTGTAGATATTATTCACAAAAGCGGAGTTACTTATTCTGAAGTTACTCAAAAAAAACGCGCTAATCGACTAAGTAACCCGCACAAAAAAAGAACCGAATATGATTTGCTTTCATTTTGACTAAAAACGACCATATCTTTCCTAGTTTCATTTCTTCAACATTCAACTCACAAAACTCAACAGTCACCACCATGTCAACATCTCAAACACCGTCACCGTCGCCGGAGATAGTCGCCGGGAACGACGACCTTCTCACCGAAATCCTCTCACACGTCCCCGTTAAACCCCTTCTCCGATTCAAATCCGTCAACAAACAATGGAATTCCGTCATTTCCCACCACCGTTTCTCTCTCCTCCATTGTTACCGCCATCTTTACCCACCTTCTTCCGCCCTCTTCGTCCTCCACCATTCCCAAATCCTCTCTCCTTCTTACGACTTCATCTCCTTCACTTCTCAACAACAATGTCGTCCACCCTTTTTCTCTCTCCTTAACTCTCCCCCTTTTCATATTCTTCAGTCTTGTAATGGTCTCTTCCTTTGTTCTTCTGGGGTTCTCATTTTTGTTTGTAATCCGACTTCGAATCAGAAAGTTTGCATTGATTTGCCTATTGCTGGAATTGATGAGGGTGATTGTGATTCTTCGTTTTTGGGGTTTAATTTAGGGTTTGATCCTGCTAGGTCTCCGCATTATCAAGTTGTTAGTGTTTCGGGGTCGAAAATTGAGGAGAATTCGTATTCAATTGATGTTTATTCTTCTGGGAATCGAAAATGGAGGAGGGGTGTTATTGATCCCTTTAAGGGTCCATTTGATGTTGAGTTTGATCATGGGGTTTATTGGGAAGGTAGGGTTTACTGGCTTAGTCATACTGAAACTACGATATGTTTCGATTTCGATACCGAATGTGTGGAGTCATTGGCAATGCCAAAGGCTATTGAAGGTGCTTACATTGAGAGGTTTAGGTACTTTGGTGAATCTTGTGGGCATCTACATTTGATTGAGATTCGAACGAATTGCGTGAGTGAATTCAATGTCTTGGAGTTGGATAGGAAGAGTAAGGCTGAATGGTTTGTCAAGTACAGGGTTAATCTTGATGTTTTAGGACGTGGGTTTGAGGCCGAGCTGTTTCAGGATCATAGTGATAGGTTTGGGCGTGGATTGCGGTTTTATGCATTCTCAATTCTTGCTGTTGTTCGTGATAATGTCGGAGATGGTGATGATGATTCGGCATTGGTGATATCTATCCCTGGTAAAGTTATTACTTACAATTTTAGAACTAAGGTTTCGAAATTGTTGTGCAATGTAGTAGATGAAAGTGATAAATTGTTCCCTTTTAGAGGGTATAATGCTTTTCAATTCATTGAAAGTATTTACTGTGTTTGAGAATATGCATACAATGAACAATGTTGTTTTTCGAGATGATAATGTAATTTTAGTGTATACAAACTCAGTTTACAATCTTTGACATTGATAGGTAGCTGTTGTATGTAAATTGGATCTTCAAATTTCTTACTTATGAATTATTGGAGCAATTTGATGTTATTTTGTTGGATACATGTATTTGTCATGTGTTGGTCAGATATTCGGAGTAAATGCCTTACGCAAATCGGATTGGTGTTTAAGTTGAAGATTAGGGAGTATGCACTCGGTTAGAGCGAATTAACATTGTCCCGGATCAATTTTGGCTCAATTTGAATAGATGTTTCTCATGAACTCAGAATTGGCAAAAAATAATCTAATAACAGTGTATAAAATTCATTTTACAATTTTTGACTAGATGGATAACTATTATACTTGTATAGTTGTATGTGTATTGGATCTTTGAAGTTCTTAGGCATGAATTATTGGAGCAGTTGAAGTTTATTTTCTTGGATACATGAATTTTTCATGTCACGGCCAGATAAGAAGCAGAGTATAAGCCTTTGGCAACTTGGATGGGTGTTTAAGTGGAAGAATAGGAAGTATATGCTAGAGATGAACAACAGTGTCTCAGCCCAATTTTGGCTAAGTTTGGATAGATGTTTTCTGACCCAAAGTGTCATCCTGTCCATGATTAGCTATAAATTAAGTTTTTTAGAAGGAAAATTATGTCAAGTCTTTTCTATTATGTCTTTCTTCTGGGTAATTAGCAACAGCAAGATGCCAAAACTTGGGTTAACCATTTTTATCACAAAGGTTAACCATTTTGATCACAAAGGTTAACCATAAAACTTAAAAAAGGACACTATGTATAATTTTTCAAGACTTGGGTGCCACTAAAGAGAGTTGGAAAAAAGTTCGGCTTTCACGTAGAAAAATTCACATATTAAATGTAAGTAAAAGTTAAACATTTTAAAGGTTTTATTCATAAGTTTTTTAAAAAAATAAACATTTTAAAGGTTTTATTCATAATTTTAAAAAAATTGGTTTGCTCCAAGTCCTGTTTTATAATTTTCTCAAGATTGGGACCGGTTTAAATTGGTCCCTATCCATTTTTTCGGTTCGGACTAGATTTTGAACACTCTCATTTTTGTTGTTGTTGTTGTTTTTGTAAACAGAACAACCCTTAGTTACCACAATGGAAAAATAAGAAAACTCTTCAAAATAAGTGATACTATTTTATTATTAGTCAAAACAAAAGAAAATAGGTTACTTGAATTAATTGATGTTACTTGTATAATAAGCTAGGGTTAATCTAACGGACAAAATAAAGTTACCTTTATGATTTATTTTATTTTATTTTTTAGAAAACCCTTGTAAATAATTGATGATACTTGTATTAATAAATAAGTGTTATTCTTATAAACTACTCTGGCTAAACTGTGAGAGAATGAGGGTGACCACATGTCCACATACAAAACTTAAAGAGATAGGACTGGCAATCTATCTATCTATTACGTACTATTAAAGGCAAAACTAAGAGAGAGCTCGACTTGATAACACATATTTAAAAAATTTCTCTCCAAAATTACTTGCTTGAATAAATTTATATATAAAAAGAAATTAAGACTTTTACTTTGTAAGTTTGTATAAAATCTAAAATAAACTTTCTAAAATATCAAATTGTTCATAATTTTTTTTTTTTGGTGTTTAGAGAGCCACAAGGTCAAGTGATGAGAATGATCCTAGGATCACCTGAAATCGGGAGGGGAGCTCGAACCACTTGAGCTATCTATCACTCTAAAAATAAAAATTAAAAAAAAAATTCAAATTGTTCATTATAACTATTACATGTTTTATTATTATTTTCCAACACATTGTCTCCAAAAAAAAAAGAAAAGTATTTTCCAACACATTTTTAAAATTTTAACATATACATCATGCTTTATTTATTTATTTTTATTTTTTTTGAAATCACATCATACTTTTTAATACTTGGTGAGCTGATTCATTTTATTTTATTCCTTTTTTTTCTATAAATTTATTGTTATTATAATCAATCAATAACTATATACTAAAGGCGAATAAAAAATGACACTTGGCAAAATCTAGTAAAATAATTTCCCTTCACTTTTTTTTTTTGGTCAGATTATCTTAGGCAATTTTAATATGCTATAATATTTTCTTTCTTACTTAAACACAATCTTTCCGTCCCAAATTCAATAAAACATTTTTGTAACAACTTATAGAAAATTTAAGCAAAATAATATTATTTAAAAAGATATGCATAATTTTTAGGATATTTTGGATTTTAACACCTTACAAAAGGCTGAAAATGTTTTTTAACACCCCCCAAAAAAAAACTTTTATTTTAACACCTCCCAAAAATATAAAAGTTGGAAGTTAACACCAAAATCCATCTTCCGTTAACAGAACTGTTAGTGGGGCCCACCCCAACGGATATATTTTTAAAAGATCTGTATATAAGAACCATTCTTCCACGATTCTTGCACGATATATAAGAACCATTCTTGCACGATTCTCCCCCAATGAACGAAATCGTTGTTCTTATTGAATAGCAGCAGCGCATTGCATTGTTGCACGATACTTGAAACAATTCTTTCACGATTCTTCCACGATTTTTGAGAAGAGGAACAGATTGAAGCTGCTGAAACAGGTGAGTGCGGTCAATTGTTCGGTTGTTTGGTAATTATGGTTTAAATTCTCTTCAATTATTATTTGCAATTGTTTCGTACTCAGATTAATGGTTGGATTATGTTATGTACGCATCTAAATGCCCAATTGCGAAATTAGGGTTCGTCAGAAATTGAATTTGGGGCTTTTCGTATTATGAAATTAAAAATGAATTTTGTTGCTGTCAATGTTAATTCGTCAGTGTACAAATCTGTAAATGTGACTGTCGATCTAAAATTGATGCAGATTATGTCGTTTGTTAGCTCTTCCCCTCCTGAGGCCAGAAAATGTAAGTGTGGTGTGCCAATGGCCAAGCTCACCTGCTGCACCAGCTACAGAGCTGATAAAGTCAGCAGGCAGACCCCCACTGAACACTCCTTGGATGGTGGAGGAGAGGAAGAAGAAAGAGATTAGGGCTGCTAAAAAGGTAACACAAGCATTACACCAACTCCCCCTTTGTTTTATATATGTATGTGTCTTTTCCATTGACTTTTTATTTTTATATGCATGTCATAGAGTGCAATTGGGGCTGGACCAAACAGCATAGGAAACAAAAAGTTTCCTCAAGAGCAAGAAGGTTGTCTGCCATTCAGCAAGCGCCCACAGCCACAGTCTTCCTCAGCTAAGCATTCCTCAGCTCAGCCATCCTCTAGTCAGCCATCCTCAGCTCAGCCTTCCTCAAGTCAGCCTGCCTCAAGCCAACCAAAAAGAAAGACAAGGTCTTCCTCAAGTCAGCCTACAACAGCCACAGGTGTTGTAACAAGGGCCAGGCTGCAATCCCTCAACAACCTTACTCAGTGATGTACTCATGCTGGATATCAAACATTATGTCTGTTGAACAATTTCAAACTTTTATTATGTACTCATGACTGGTTATGTAACTTGCTAGTTTTTTAGTGGCTTCCCTTAACAAATTTGAACAATTAGATATTGAATTGTAATGGTTGCATGGCTTTGATTGCCATTGAAACATGTTGAAGTAAGGTTCTTTTGTCAACCTGTACTTGAACTATCTTAGTGTTTCACATATTTCCCATGTTTTAATGTTTCACATGTTTAAATAGGTTGATTAAAAGACAAGGCATAAATAGGAACTTAGACAAGGCATAAATAGGTTGATTAAAAGACATATTTATAACACTTCAAGTCATTACAAGAAATTATAACTACTTAATACAGCTTACTATTACACACCCCTAGCCATTAGGAAAATTACACCCATTGACAAACCTATACAAATGGCCATGCCCACCCAACCAAAACAGCTGATTGAAGACACCTTCCCTTCATTGCACTCCCTGTTCATTCTCTTCCTGTCAGCGTTCAAGGCCTTGCATCTCATCTTCAAATTATCAACTTCATTAAGTAGGCACCTCCTTTGGCCACTGATTTCATCAACTTCCCTTTTCAATTCATTAACTTCACCCTTTAGCAGCTTCTTATCCAACAACAGGTTGTTGATAACCCCTGTTTGCCAATCTGTTCCATCAGGTTGATCAACCCATTCGAAAGCTTTGCAACCCCTTGTTTCTGTTATTGGGTCATAAAACTTACATGATATGAACTTCCTGCCTGGATTCTCCCTTGTCCAGCTAGTGAGCTTGGCCATTGGCACACCACACTTACATTTTCTGGCCTCAGGAGGGGAAGAGCTAACAAACGACATAATCTGCATCAATTTTAGATCGACAGTCACATTTACAGATTTGTACACTGACGAATTAACATTGACAGCAACAAAATTCATTTTTAATTTCATAATACGAAAAGCCCCAAATTCAATTTCTGACGAACCCTAATTTCGCAATTGGGCATTTAGATGCGTACATAACATAATCCAACCATTAATCTGAGTACGAAACAATTGCAAATAATAATTGAAGAGAATTTAAACCATAATTACCAAACAACCGAACAATTGACCGCACTCACCTGTTTCAGCAGCTTCAATCTGTTCCTCTTCTCAAAAATCGTGGAAGAATCGTGAAAGAATTGTTTCAAGTATCGTGCAACAATGCAATGCGCTGCTGCTATTCAATAAGAACAACGATTTCGTTCATTGGGGGAGAATCGTGCAAGAATGGTTCTTATATATCGTGCAAGAATCGTGGAAGAATGGTTCTTATATACAGATCTTTTAAAAATATATCCGTTGGGGTGGGCCCCACTAACAGTTCTGTTAACGGAAGATGGATTTTGGTGTTAACTTCCAACTTTTATATTTTTGGGAGGTGTTAAAATAAAAGTTTTTTTTTGGGGGGTGTTAAAAAACATTTTCAGCCTTTTGTAAGGTGTTAAAATCCAAAATATCCTAATTTTTAATATAATTAGCAGAATATCGAATTTTTTCATACTTATTATAAAAAAAAAACATAAAAAAGTTGTCGAAATAAAAATATTTATAAATTTTGGTAAATCCGTGCATTGCACGGGACCATAAGCTAATTATTTACTATTTCTCAAAAAAAAAAAAAATCTACTAACTATGCATTGCACGAAATTCAACCTAGTCTATACTAGCTAATATATTAAAAGAAACGTCGATGTGTCACATAGTCTCTTTTTTGTTGCGCCATATCTTCCCAACATTTCATGTTGGATAAGGAAATTCGATCCCTCAACCGCTTATAACAAAAATGACTATTTAACTATCTAAACCAATTGTCAACATCTATACTTATATATTAAAAAGCATTCCTAAAAATGTTTATGTGTCACATAAATATGCACCACATTGCGCCACGTCATCATTTAACTATCATTATGCCATGTCACTTCTAGCATTGCAACATTTATTCCATGTCATTATTAATAAGAAAAAAACATGCCACAAGGTTTGAACATTGTATCTCATGGTTACAAGATCACACACCTTACCATCTGAGCCATGTACAAGCAATTTATGTTCTCTATATACACATAAATAAATATATGTATAAGTAAGCACAAAAAAAAAAATAGATATGTAGCCTGAAAAAAATAAATAAAGAGGAATAGCCTCAACAATTCCTAAACAATGGAAATGTAATATCATCAGCAATGGGATTTTGGATTACATTTTGTTTTGAAGTAGTAACCCGGTGCAACGCTCGGGATATACACTAGTTGATATTAATATGTAAACAAATTTATATAAATGCAAACCTCAAGTTTCACTTAAAAAAAAAATAAGATAGTCAAAGAATAACTTAATTTTGGTTTGACAATGACAATTGTAGTTTTAAAAAGCTTTTAATTTTTTTTATCAATTACACGTTCACAACAGTAGCAACTCGGAGCAACACTCGGACTACTCACTAGTTTACATTTTAAACACTATCTATTTTTTTTTTTTTAGTTGTTGAAACCCCTTCGTTGTATAATATACATACACGTAAAACTTTTTTGACAACAATGTAAAGGAAAAAAGTTTATTGTTATGATAATATCTAAATATGGATGACTTTTATCCCATGTACAATCTAGAATATTCTAGAGTTGGGTATTTGGTCTTATCCATTGATGGAACCCTAGGAAATGTACATTATATATATCCAGTACTACATGGAATATGAAATACAACGTAACAATCTTCCCTTACCTCTCTTTATTTTCTCTTCCGTATTTAACATTTATTTATTTATTTATTTATTTATTACAGGAGGAAAAAGTAGTAAAAGAAAGACTACAGCTATATGCACAAGTTTATTTTACCCTAAAATATAGGAATATTGTATGGTTGCCTTATGAGATTATTTCCGACTCATACGCTATTGAAATTTGTATACCAAATCCCAAAACCGATAATCAAACGAGAATTTTTTTTTTTTTTTTTTTTTTTTTTTTTTTTTTTTTTTTTGAGAAAGGGGGAATGAGGATAAGAAAATAATCTTCTTCTCATTTCCTCATCTTTTTTTTTTTCGATCATTCATAACAATATAGTGTAAATTTGATTTAATTTGTACAATAGCATTTGTTATTGTTTTTATTTGTATATATTTTATAGATTAAAGAAGCGATTAATCGTTCCAATTGAATTTCAAACGACAAATGAACAAGTTATTACCCCTATAGATGACAATGGATTGACAATTATGTAAGTATATAAGTTATCACATTTTCTTACAATTTTTTTTTCTTATTGTGTTCATTGATTATTTTGCTAATTTTTATTATTAAATTGCGAAAAATAATTTACATGTCCTTTAATACTATATCTTATTTTATTTCCATGCTCATGAATGTAATAATTCTTCAACAAACTTTAGAAATTCATTGAAATGTTTTCTTTTCAATTTTCATTACTATAGTATAAGATGTTGATTAAAAAAAAGTAGACTACACATTAATAATAAGTTTAGCCCCAAATCTTAAGACTTGGGGTGATATCATCATTTTGAGTCTTAAGACTTATTGCTTAAGACTTTTCCAATTTTTCTTCAAAAATCTCAAACAAGTCTCAAATTGAGTCTTGAAATTTCAAGACTCAACTTAAAACTTGAGATTGGGACCCATTTCTCTCACCTCACTTTTATTTTTATTATCCTTTTTTTTTAAAACACTTTTCTACCTATAATATGTCAAATATTTAAATCTTAGGGCTAAAGTTATAAATTTGTGTAGGTCTTTAACAAGAATTTGATGACATCATTTTCAATGGGGACCACAAAAAATGATGTCACATCCAAGTCTTAAGACATGGGGCTAAACTTGCCGAGCCTTGCCCCCCCCACCCAATGGCCAGATTTTGATATTATATAAATAAATAAAATTTGTACAAATATTTAAGTTTTACTCCTTTTTTTTTTATACTTGCTCTATTTATCTATGCGCGGAGTTTTAGGAGAAATTGGAGAGAGTAATAAAATATGGAGGTAATGGAGTAGTTGAGAAAATAAAAAATTGAAAAAAACAAAAGTATTGGAAGAATATGAGGTGAGAGAGTATTATGTTGGGTCCACCAAGTATGAGAAATAAATTAAATATTATAAAAGCTTTCTAAAAAAGGAAATGGAACAAGTATTTGAAAACACCCGGAAAAGGAAAGTGGGGCAAGTATTTAAAAACGGGGGGAGTATTAGGCTTAGTTGGTTAGTTACTTGTTCTGTATATTTGGAAGGTCAAGGGTTTAATTACCTTTTTTTTTTTTTTTTTTTTTTTTTCTTTTTTTTAAGTGTGGGCTTCTTAAATTCATATTCCATTATGGCTTATTATTTGAAATGCTTTATAACTTCGGCCCGGGCTATAACAAATTTTTGGATCCGCCCTTGCTTATACATCTGTTTTAAAGAACTACGAAATATAATGTAAGATGTTAATTCCAAAAAAAAAAAAGAAAAAAAAAAAAGAGGTAGATTACACATTCATAATAGAATCTTATACATTTGTTTTAAAGAGAACAATTACGCATTTGAATTAAGGATGCTCATAAATGTAACTATTACAAAATTTGTGAGATTGTTTATTCTGGTTTCATAAAAGAGTTATTACATTCACAGTATATAGAATAATCACAGTAATGCATGTGAGGTTTGTGAATTATAAATTCCTGGGGTACTTATTTCACCATCATATCAATCTCCTTATTTTACTTAATAATTATTACTTTAATATGTCTAATTTTGTTTTTCCTTTCATAATTTTCGGCATGATCGAGATAAGTACTTGGCAAAAACTTGTATACAAGTAGGTGTATTGTATACATTGTTCTAGTCATCTCAAATCACGTAAAAGTGAACAATGTGGTAACATTTTATACTATACACCCGTTGCATATAAGAATATGGTCTGCTATACATTGCATGCATGCGTTAAATTGCGTTTTGACATGGATTCTTTGGTAGTGCAGAGACAACACCAAAGAAAGAAATAAGGAAAAGTTGAATAGCCACAAAAAGCCTCAGAAATTGAATAGAATTGATGGCATTTAGAAGAGCCATAGGGGCAGTGAAGGATCAAACTACCATTGGGCTAGCAAAGGTAGGAAGCAGCGCCTCGTTATCGGACTTAGATATAGCCATTGTTAAGGCAACCAGCCATGACGAGTATCCAGCTGAAGAGAAATACTATGATGAGATCTATAGCTTGACTTGCTACTCTCGAGCCTTCATTGGATCTTGTGTTAGTACGATTTCTAGGCGCCTTAGCAAGACCAAAAATTGGGTAATCTGACTTTATATACTTATGATTTACTACAATGCTCAATCTTTTGTTTGATTTGTTATTCACCGAGTTAGTAGGCAGTGACTAATATGCAGACATTAGCTTCCTTCGCCTTTTATAATCATATATAGCGAGGTGCATCATATAACCAATTGACATATATAGGAGTATTCACTTGGGTTTAAATACGAAGATACTCATAACATATTCACACTTGTACCTAATGTAACCAAATAAAAATAATGCTCGATCACATATATATGGCATTTGTTTCTTACTCTTAAACATACAGGTAGTAGCCTTGAAGACACTGATGCTAATCCAAAAGCTGTTATCAGAAGGAGACCCTGCCTTTGAACAAGAGATATTCTACTCGACAAGGCGTGGGACTCGGATGCTCAACATGTCAGATTTCCGAGACTCACGGTCTAATTGTTGGGACTACTCGGCATTTGTAAGGATGTTCGCCTTGTACTTGGACGAAAGACTTGAATTCAAGGTACAGGGGAAGAGGAAACATCATCACCATAGAACACGCTCCTATTCATCCTCCTATGAAATGCAGCAGCCGGAAGAGCAATACCGTGACTCAAGTAATAATGTTTCGGTTTCAGGTTCTTCTCCATGGACAGTAGCAACTACTGACCTTTCCACTGAACAAGTATTGTCAAAGATTCACCATTTGCAACAACTTCTTGATAGATTTCTATCAACCAAGCCATCAGGTTCTTCACCTCCCTGCCCTTCTTACTATTTCAAGTATATACAAAACATTTGTACCCTTAGCTATTTTCATGCTGGTTAATGAATCGTCTTTTCTTGGTTGAAATTATAGGTTCTGCAAAGCACAATCGTATCGTAATAGTAGCTCTGTATTCGATTGTGAGAGACAGCTTCCAAATATATTATGACATTACAGACATACTAGCTATTCTGATCGATCAGTTTATGGAGTTGGATATCCCTGAATGTATCAAAGTACATGAAATTCTTTGTCGTATTTCAAATCAATTCGACGAGCTCGATTCATACTATGCCTGGTGTAAAGACATAGGAGTGGTACGGTCCTCCGAATACCCTGAAGTTGAGAAAATCACCCCAAAGAAGCTTGATCTTATGGACGAATTCATAAGAGAAAAAGCAGCTAGTATCGTAAACAAATTGGCTAACATGGACAGAAACAAAGAGGAGAAAGAATCTGCCTCACTAGAGGAGAAAGAAGATGAAATCGTCGAGGATATGAATACAATAAAGGCACTTCCTCCAGTAGAAGGTTTCCCAAAAGAGGAAGAGAAGGAACATGAGCCAAAGAAGAAAGATGAACCTGAATCCAAAGAGGCTGATCTAATAAACTTAGGAGATGATGCTCCTACAAATGAAGAGCACGAGGATAACGTTGCCTTAGCATTATTTGATGGAGCAACAGGCGACAGCCTAACCCAACCTCCATTGTGGGAGGCCTTCAATGACACATCAAATTGGGAGACGACATTAGTCCAATCAGCTAGCCATTTGCCCCATCAAAAGGCTTCCCTTGGGGGTGGCTTTGACACAATGCTATTAAATGGCATGTATACACAAGGGGCAAATAATGCAGCTTTAGCTGCTAATCGCATGGGAGGAACAGGGAGTGCTAGCAGTGTGGCTCCAGGATCCCTTGGAAACCCCCAGATGCTAGCATTACCGGCTCCATCATCATCTTCAGGCTTCTATTCGCCTGTCGTAGACCCATTTGCAGCATCATTGGCAGTCGCCCCACCACCTTATGTGCAAATCTCAGAGTTAGAGAAGAAACAAAGACGGTTGATTGAGGAACAACTGATGTGGCAACAATATCACAGGGATGGTATGCAAGGCCATGCTGCACTGTCAAACATACAACAAATGCCAACCAACATGGGAGGTTTTGGCCATGGATATAATGCCTATCATTACCGATATCGATGCTGAACTGTATACTAATACAATAGAACATTCACAGTAGGATTTGGTATTTGTTGTAAGAATGTAAACCTCTGTAATTTAAAATTTGTAGTGAAGTTTAATATAAATACCAAGGTTTGTGAGTAGTCAATCTCAAACATTAATGGTAAGCAGTCTAATGATAATAAGCAGTACCTGACAACATATTTAGACTATTGACATACTAACCAATTTGAGGCCAGAAAAAGTGCCACTTTCAGTACTCTACTGGGGATCAAAGAGAGACTAGGTAACTGAGAATTACTTGAACTCCTTTCTATACACTTACAGAGAGATCACGTTGTAATTGCAAACGATGTGATAAAAAGCTGGTGATGAAGGGCAATATCAAAGAGGGAAATCTTACATTTCAGAACACTAAACAGTCAGCATGGACAAAAATAATAATCTACTGAGTTATTCTATATTTCAGACACGAAGAATAGGCCAAACCTAATTTGCAGTCTAGTTCATATCAAGATCTTCAATCAAACAATTTAACATGAAAGATTCTGCCATAGACCATTCTTCTATTACTGGTACACAACTACAAAGACTAAATGTCTCTATAATATCTAGAACTGATCAATAGAAACATCAGACTTTGATCACACTTCATCATGCACTAAACTAAGTGGCATCATTGTTATCTATACAATAAGACAAGTTATGCATCTACCAAAGAAGTTTGTTCATCATTGTCTCGTCATTTTCATCAACTACCTGGATGTTGGCAAGCATTACAAAACTCAAATCCCTATTTTACGCAGACAAAAAAAGTTGAAACTTATGTTGACAAAAATAGGAAACTGAAAAAGGAAAAAGAAAAGAAAAATGGCAAGAGAGAGATGCAACACATGGGCTCATCATTCGGTGTGCAATGAACTATTGCGCTGCACCAAATTGTAGCAGGAAATGACTTGGTAGCCATAGCATTATCGCATATTTGTTTTGGCAGATACACCCAGTGTCATTCCTACACGAACCAAAGTCTCAAGTGATCGGGCACTATTATCTAGGAGGTCCTCGTCCAGTTTTATTGCGCCCTGCAAAGAAAATAAAATCAATAGAGAGCATGTCATCTATCTCCAAGAATCAATTTGTTCTAGTAAAATTTAGATTGGCACTGATAGAATGCAAATTACGGAGCTGTTTAATGTTTAAGGCCTTCTAGTCCTCCTAATTAATTGGCATGCATTTCTAACAATCTATCTTTGACAAAAGTAGTAGCGTGAATAACAGCATTATGCCAGGAAAATTTACAGAATTTATTGTTAGACACGAGGTCACACGACTGGTATCAAAGAGAGTGATCTGATAATAGAGATTGCAAAGAAAGCAGAATCAGGGAACAGTTATGTGCGGAGAACAAGTAAAAAGCAGAGAGAAAATGATAAGACTTTCTGCAGATAATAGTTTTAAAACAATTGTTACTAAAGACTTGTTAACAATTTCAGCTTGAACCTTAATGTTGTCGACCATCATATTGCTAACTAGAAATATGCATTTAATCTGAGAGTTGGAAAAGAAAATTCTAGAATAAAACTTAGATTGCTGTTAAGTACTTCCTCCATTTTTTATTAGTTGACACCTTTCTATTATTACGCTTACCAACACATGTGTTTAACAATAAATATCTCTAATTATAACCATTGTAAAATTATAAAAAGTGGATATTAATAAAATATATATCGAGACAATTTAAAAAAGATCTCACATGACTATATTTTTTTTATCGTATCTATAGATCGTAAAAAGTGTAGTATGTGAATAGTGTAAAAATCAAACGGTTTCAATTAATAAAAAAACGGAGGAAGTATAATGGTTGGTTATGAAAGGAATTTACGGAATTTGAGAGTATAAAGTCTCTTTATTAAGATAAAAGTTCTATTACATAAAGCTTTTGTATCTAGAGTTAAAGATAAAGTTCTGAATGATACTTGGCGTTTTTAGTTATGTAAATAAAATGCATCATGAGAGCTGAAGGGCATGAGTATTTTTGTCCCTTTTTTAAAAGGTCAAATATCCTAGGTGTCTTTCTTATACATCAATTTATTTTTTACTACGTATATTCAAAATAATCATAAACCTAATTATAATAAAATATAAATTTGAACGTAATTTTACAAGTGAAATACCTTCTCAAACACACAAATTACAGTGCTTCCACCAAATGAGAAGTACCCAAACTGCAACATCAGTAAACAACAATTGTCATGGAGATTGTAAAAGGAGAAAATAGGCACAAGTGCACAACATTCAGTAAGTAAAATTCAGGAAGTCCCAACCTCCTCGCCCTTCTGAACATAGTCACCTTTTTCCCTAGTAAATGTAATGCTGCCAACCATTGTTGCACCAATCGCAACAAAAGCTACCTGCAACCAGATTGATGATAGCTTAATGAAAAAAAAAAACAGCTTCTCTTCCTTGGGAAGTGGGAACACTAAGATGACTGGTCTAAGCAATACAGCAGCAGTCATTCAGAAGCAATTGTGGCAATACTTAATTATGACTCTCAGCAGTTTGTTTAGTTTAAGGTTTCCAAGGAATGAGATGCAGGAGCATCAAGGTGGAATTGAAGAGTTCTATTACCTATATACCTTACCCTTTAAATCCATTCTATTTCTCACGGAGTTAACTAACACTTACTTAACAATTGATAAATCTGAATGGTTTTATACTTAAATTGCAGTTTGTTAATAAATATTCACAAACAAGTAATATAAGACTTTTTAATTTTTACATCACACAAAGGAAAAAATGAAGTAAAATCAATCCCATTGATAAATTTAAATGAAATGGACTATGCTGTAAACACAAAAGACAAGTTAAGGTGTGACAAAAGAAGCTACTTATTAACAACAAAGTCCAGCATCAACTTTGATACTAGTTGTGAAATAAAGAGCTCAGAAACTTTATTCTCAAAATATGGAAGTAGGTATGTGACTGGTAACATTTATTAAACCATGTTCCTGAAAGAAGCTAATAGCAACACTAACCTTTCCAAAACATGAAGTTGATATTATAGACACAGCTCTCTTATTCTCTGTGAAGACATCACAAAGGCTGTTTACAGCAATAGGATTAACCTGCCTCAACCGGAAAAAGGAAAATTGAAAATGAGAAACAAAAAATATATGGGTCAAAAAAGAGAATAATATCTGATTCTATAATCACTTAAAAAAAAAAAAAACAATTTTCAATAATTCATACAGTGTATAAGCACCCAGGTATATGAACAAATCTCTCAATGGTCCCCGAAACTGGTAAGTGAAAACGATGATAATCCTGCAATAACAGTTTGATTATAATTATGTCCAAATGGTGGAAAAGGATGCTGGCTAGTTCAAAAAATCTTCTTAAGAAGTTAACTTTACTAATTACCTGAGGAGCTAACCGAAATATCACCAATGCTCCACCAATGAAATGACTGGCAGAAACATCATTTCCCAATAGGCCTTGAATAGAGAATTTCCGACCCTACATAATCATATTATATCAGCTAGGAGGCAAAACTCTGGATTTAATCAAACAACTAGCATACCACTGACCATTGTACTTTTATATTTTATATGCTCTAAATTTTCACAAATTATAGTAAAGGCCAATTTTTCTGTACCAGAGCCAAAGCTTATCTGGTGAGAATCCACCAAATATCAAGTATTCTCAAGAAGTCCCCCTATAAAATAAAATACTACAGAGGTCTAGATAAATTATAGGGGCAAGGTCTGAAGAGACCTAACTATATTTATAAGTTATTCCTTTGTTGCTTAACAATATACAAGATACTTCTTCAATAAAATTATGATCAATTCATATAGATTCAAGAGAATGCGATATATTCAACAGTTTGCAGCACCCATCCAGAAGCAAATATGACACAGCAATAATCCTACGAAAATGACAATCCCTACCATAAGTACACAGTTATTAATTAAAATGTTGGCAAGTAGAAGCTCTCACATGTAATAAATCAATAAAAACATGGTGGCGATATTGTATCAAAGGTCAATGAAACAAACAAGTAGAATAACTTTGCTGTCAATCTGCCATGTTTTGTAGAGATAAAAAAGTAGGAGGATGAAAGTTTCCTTGATCATTTTATTGTACAAATGCGAAGATCAACTTGTATTGAGACTAGTTCTACAAAACACTGTTTTCTCCTTTAAATATACAAATGGTATATAGTACCTTGACCCAGAATCTGGTGCTGTCTTCCACATTTTTAAAAGCCGTTAGACGAGAATCTGCACCACATACTGCAATATCATCACGATCCATGAAGGCAATGGGTCTTGCACCAGGTTTTAGTTCCCGAATGAAAAATTCATTAAAGGTCTGTACAATCAAAAGTGAGACGTTAATTGATAGTGAGAAAATGACATATAAAAAAATGAACAATGGAGATATAAAAGAAGTCTTCATCAAATCATGAATAAGCAAAATGGACTATACAAAGATGCTGCTGCCTGATCCAAACTTCAAAATGAATCAAGTAAACAAACAGATAGGGTGATTTTCCCACATAGATCCCACTCTCTGATAACTTCTGTCTTTAACAAACAGGGAGAAAACATAAAAATGAAGGCACAAACATTATGAAAATGACCACAAGTCCAGTGGTGTCACTGTCTGTCATCCCTAAATCAAATGCATAAAGATATCCCTTAAAATTCAGTATTAAAAAGATTAACAGCAAAAGTAATGGAGTAAAAAACAACTCAGTTAACTCACAACTAGCACAATCAAGTTAACAATGCTAGTAAAATCCTTCAATTAATTATTTCTCCTTTGTCCACTTTTGTAGGACCATTACCACTCTTCAATCAAGCCTCAAAATGTTGAATCACAGAAGGATTCACAAATGAAAGAAGATAACAACAAATATCTTGCATATGCAGGATTTAAGCTTTTTAGATAACAAATAAAGGTCCCCAATCAGATAGCCTACCAATATTGGCTAAAGAGGCCATCCTTGGTTGCAATGAGGCTTCCCATGGAGCTGAATAACTTTACACAAGAAGTTGATTTATTAAACTTCATGCGGGGCCTAAAATCATCCTTATTTTCCCAGAAAATCCCTATTACAAGTAGTGAGCAAAGTGTAATCTAAATCATTATTTTTCATACTTAAATTTGCAATCTAATCCACAAACTCTTAAATCTTCACTTAAGCTATAATCACAGATAATTCAACCTGCAATTCCCTTTAACAAAGGACTACACTAAAAACATCCACTATCTCACACCGTTGTATCTAAATTCTATTTTCTACTACCTAGATTCTTGTGGAGAAAAATGTGGGTTACTTAAGTTCTAGAAACTTTATGAACCCTTTTGATGCCATTTTGTCATGATAATCAAATTACGTTCGCTGCCCTGGTGCCTAGAGTCCCAAAGTACTTCATGATAAAGAGCTTTGCATCAGCTTTAGTACTAATGGACATCCCACATTATGCTTAGAACAAAATTTACAATGGGTGCGACGACATGTAAAGATGAAATCAAACCATATGAGTTCAACTATTCAAACCTTGAAGTGATCCAGAGGGTATTTTGTTTCAGATAAGTTCAGCTGATCCTGCAAAATATAAAGTTTATATAAACAATTTACTATTCAGCATATTATATTAAGAGCATATGAGGTATGATTGACATACAAAAAAAGAGTATTTGGTAGTCCTATTCTATGTTATATAATCAGTGATTTGAATTGTTTTTAAATGGCATAACATAGTATTTGAATAACCTTTAATTAATCTGGTAGTTTACTTGGAACCAAGTAATGAATTTGAGCTCTCTAATGTACTCCTTTTTGTTGTTTGATCTAGATGTCTAGTAAAGGTTATCTACTTAGCTCTTCCTCAGGTAAATAAAATATTGGATATATGAATCCATACGGCAGCTAAGATATTATGTATACACAGTCTTATCTCATCCCATCCAATATAAATCCCAACACACCATATCAACAATCTACTGTTTAACTGATCAAGGAGAACCCAAAATAAATAAAATTGATTATCAATGTTTTACTTGCATAGTTGCATGGTGCATGTTAATCAATTCTTTATTGGGCCATAAGAAAATTGATAATCATTTCACAATCTACCAGCTAAAATAGTAGTGTTATAATTTTATATTCAATTAGTTTTTAAACAACAGAGAAAAGGAAATAGCAGGAATAATTAGAAAAAGCCATAAATGCAAATATTGGACCATAAGAAAGAAACACTCCCCCCCCCCCCCACACCTTCCCAATAACAACAATAACAAAGCCTTAGTCCCAAAATGATTTGCGGTCAGCTAACATGAATCGTCATAAGGGACCGTCCGAAAGAGAAAAAGTTCCTAGCAAGATAGCGGATTAAATAATATATGGCCCCTCTAAAAAAAACAGCTAAAAGAATTTGACTGTATAAAGAAAGAGCACAATTGTCATCATTACTAAAGATGGCACTGGCAGGCCGGCCCGAAGCCCGGCACGGCAGTTTCACAAAAAAAACAGCACGGCACGAAACTGTGCATGTGGGCCGCCTTTATTTGTGAAAAGCACGATAAGGCTCAACACGACCAGGCCCGACACGACAAAGCATGCTAAAATCAATGCAATTTTTCTTAGGCACGCAAGCTCGGCACGTGGGCTTGGGCCGTGCACTGGCCAACCTTTTGAAAACTTTGGCCCGACACGGCACGACACGAAACTTGTGGGCCAAGCGTAACTAACCTTAAAGAATGTGGGCCTGGCACGAGGCATGACCCGACACGGCCCAGAGCCATCTTTAATCATTACCAAACCACCAATAAAGGGAGAACACTAGTACCGTACCTTGAAAAGTTCAATAAATTTTGGTATCTCTTTTGTAGATTCAGCCGAGTTCATTTTTTCTCCTTGCTTTTCAGAGAGTTTTTGCATAATTTCTTTGCCTCCTGCACCACAATCATGAGGAAAATACAGTTTAATATAAAAATAAAGGCAATTGCAATATAATCTACTAATTTCTAAAAAAATGGGGGGGGGGGGAGATGAAGAAGAAGACGATGTCATTGAAATTTTAGCCATATATGTTATACAATTGGAAAAAGGTAGCACAATGCAAGCTTATAATACATATAACTATTCAAGGTGTAAAGGAGAACTGTTAATACAGTCTTGAAATTGACAAGTACTATAATTCATGAGATTAACTATCTAAAAGCCAAAACAATCTATGACAGAATACTAGAATAGTACTCTCACGTTTCTTTGTGCTACCCAATTACTGTGGATGCAAAGATCAAGTAGAAGACAGGGGAGGAAAGACATCCATGTATTTCTACTGTTTAGAGGACAGGGAGAGAACAAGGTATGAATAATGGGTTTAAATGGGTCCTATGTAGTAACAAGGGAAGGCAAAAGGTAGAAATATATTTAGCTATAAGATTTAAGTGGTAGTAGGTATACACAATGGATGAGAACAAATAAGGACTAGAACCAAAAAAAAAAAGAAAAATATACAAATGGAGGGAGTACAATGAACTCGCCATTAAGCATATTTTTTTAAAAAAAAAAGTTTCTATGAAATACATATTCTCTGTAAAGCTTGTTAGCAAGAGCAACATATTAAGATAGGTGTAGAGCTGTTGAAAGTTCCAAAACAGCAGGACAACATAGCAAATAAAAAACAGACCAAACATAAGGACATCTGACTCTATAACTTATAAAGTATCTGACAAGTTGGCAAAGCTGAATATTAAGATCAGATACAAGAAAAGCCTCTTATTAAATTTATTACACTTAATTGATTGTACCTTTTCCGAGAAAGTAAAGCCCCGGTTTATTTTGATACAAGGATCTCATTGCCAAAATAATCTTTCCATCAATCAGTTCTTCCACCAGCCTCTTTGTTGTACGATCAAAAACCTAGAGCATCAACATTACAGTTTATCAACAGAACCGAATGATAAGTGTATAATTTGAGGTGCCAATTTATCAGAAAACACGATGTGTACTGCAGAAACTTATAGTAATTAAAACTAATATAATACTTCCTCTGTTCTTTTTTTATTGCACCATAAGGGGTTTCACGCTTGCCAACGCATTACTTTGGCTATTAATATCTTTAATTATACTTTTGTAAAAATTATAAAAAATTGATATTTGAAAAGTAGATTTCAAGACGAATCTAACTAGATCTCACGTGACTATGTTTTTCCTAATAGATAAATCACAAAAGATGGTCAAAGAAGATTAAGTGAATAGTGTAAAAGTCCTTATGGTGCAATAAAAGAAAAACGGAGGAAGTATAATAATTGATGCTAGCATAACTAACATTTCCTGCATACCCAGGATACAGCCCACATAATGTACTTCAGATATTAATGAAAGGCAGACATGGGGGATGTGAATTGGGAACCCCAAAATAGATGGAGGGAGTATATGTATTCAAATAATTCACAGACATATCATCATCATATTAATCCCTATTTTACTTGTTATGTGATTGAATTATAATGGAAGTTAAATACATTAGAATCTCAAATATATTCATTTCTTAATGAGATGTGTAAGGTTATAATACACGAAGTATGTTATTTGAATTGATGGATTTGGTTCCAAAGATAATGGCTTTATATTTGTATGAGGGAAGCTAATGGTTCACATTTAGTTACAGCCAGAAGAACTACTCTAATCTCCGGATTGAAGGATCCAACATAAAACTCCCATCCTTCCTGGCCAATGATGAAACTCAAAAGAATCCACTAGCAAACTATCCTTCTCAGAAGTATAGAATAGCAAAGCGACAGTTCCGGGAGGTAAAAAAAAACCAGCTATCTCAGCATAGGATGGAGATTGGTAATTAGTGAAATAAAGCTCAAAAAGACCATCCTCTTTCCATACCAGAATATGTCCTGCCTTTGAGCCTGAGTGCAAGCCAATGCCATAAGAAGAGTATTGTGCCCACTCACTCAGTTTGAGTAGCCATCTAAATACAGCAAAACAGAAATGAAAAATGAATGTTATTAAATCTAATAAAGACTTCAAGAAAAACAGCAAAAGCTAAGTTACAAAGCCATACTAAAAATATGAGGGGTAACAAAAATCCTATTGGGCAGTTCACTGGTTCAAGACCGGAGCATATTGGACCGAAGACCAGCAAGACCCATAGATCAGAACAATAATGCTAAAGACCAGACAAGAACAGACTACACAAGACTGTTACAACCAGTCTAAACCTAGACGAGAAAATTTCAGGCCAGTTTTTAAACATTTTGTATGTTTTTATACTTTGTATTATTTTATTACATTATAGAATAGAAGAGAAAAATAAATACGCCCTCCATTATATTTTTATTGCAAACCTTCCTATAAACAACCCTTTTTTTTATTGCAACACTTAAATGGAAATACTATTAACTATTTTGTAATATCTCTCTTCATATGGTCCCCACTCATACCCCACCCACTCTTTTTTGATAATTCCCTTCCCTCAACTCCCTTACTCTTACATAAACTGTTCACCCACTATCACTTTTACTTCATTTTTTTTCAACTTAACAAAGCCCACTTACATTATATTTTTACAAATTCAAATCAAGTGCATAAAACTCCTTGCAGGTCAAAGTGTTGCAATTAACACAACAACAACAACAACCAAAAAAAAAAAAAGAAAGAGAGAGAGAAAATTGATAGTTCAATGAATTTTTTGAAAGTATAATATTGAATAGCTCATAATATACATTATAAAATCCTCCTCACATATTTAAGGAGAAAATCAATCAATTTCAAGGCTTATATGTATATTTTGTAACAAAAAATTGGTCTAGTCCAAGACTGATATTTAACGGATTTTAGACCGGACCAAACCGAACCAAAGACCGTATATTAAACTTTTCAACTTGGAGATCGGACCATTTCTTTTATTTTGGATCAATCTCGTCCAGTATATTTTTATATACGGACTAATTTTGCACACCCCTAACTGACCTAGGGGCCAAGAGCCTAGGAGCGTAGGCTGTGAGATTCAGCATTTAATTAATTTATTAATAACCAGAGTACTAAAACTTGCTTAGGTGAAATATTCTTACCCATATGAAGCCTGCTTATCTGTTAAAAATCCCCCACTCATGGCATTGTTTCTTGTCCCTTCATTAAAACACAAGGTCATATGAACCATGCTACCAACCTGATTGGAAGCGTCAAGGAGCTCACCACAAACTGGACAAGAATTAATGAGGGGTTCCCTGTAAAACAACCAGTTAATAATAAATCAGATGCTCAAAATATAAGAAACTCACAAATCATAGCTGACCAAAGAACACAATTCCACACTAATGCTTACAAAAGCACACAAATAATAAGGGTGATTTGCACGGGGTAAATGAAATGGAATTAAGAAAGGGTAAGAGAGAATTGAAAGAAAAACCCTTTGATTAAAATTGTTGTTTGGTAATATTTGGCCATTCAAAACTCTCTACTCTCACCATTGCACCACTACCACCTTATCCCTTGTTTATATGTCGCTACCACCCTTCCTCGCCATCTCCCCAACACTGTAGCCCTTTCTCTCCTCTTTTTGTTTCATCACAGCCATTGAAGCTCAAATTTCAGGTTCTAATGGTCAAACTTGAATAAGAAAACTCTGCATTTACAATTTTCATGGTCAAATTTGACCTTTCAAAGCCATAATTTAATATAAGAAAAGGTAATTCCTCATTTTTAATCTTTTTTTTTTTTTCCAAATTTTAGGGTTGTGGGTTATTGGTAGTGATGGTGGTGGTAATGATGATAAATGTGGCAGTAGTTGGACGCCTGGACGGTTGTGGTTGCAATAAAGAGAATGGAAGTACCATGGGGGGATGGAGAGTCATGGTATAGGGAATTAGCACGTGGGTAATTCAATCTTCAAATCCTCCATCACTACAAATTGCAATTGCTCATTGACCAAGTATTCCTCTCAACTTTTGCTTTTGAATATGCGGCAGCAAATTTGTCTTACAACAACCAACAGTGACATTCACTAGTTGACTATAGTGGACATTGGATTTAGGAATCACCAGCATGTTTTAAAAGAAAACAACCTGATCATTCTGTTGGCACTTAATGGCAGAATTCCTACTAATTCCTAACTATATTAGAGAAGCTTACAAGTAACAAAAAAAAAAAAAAAAACAATCATCTTAGGTTGAACTAAGCCCCTAACCAAGAGACCTTGGTGGTGACTTTATAGATAATATTGATATAATCCAAACTCTGTTAAAGCCTTCCATAGCTCACTTTCTACTAATACTTCAATTATTTGCATCAATAATCTCTTCTCCTACAAATATCATAACTTTTTTTTTATTATTAATTTATTTATTTTTTTTTTTTAACAAACTAAGTACCGGGCAACTAAGCTGATAGCAATCTAAACCCACATTATATTGAAATTCATGTTTATAAACTTAATATCATAATTTAAAATTTTTAAAAATCTACCCATGAACAGAAAATGAGATCCCAAATTCCCAATTATATTTCTTAGGCTAATTTAATCATGCTCTTACACGACATACTTTTCTTGATGATAGGAAAGTAGGGAAGCCAATTCGTCGATGCTAACAACTCCATCCCTGTTTTTATCTGCATCCCTGAAAAGCTCGTCTTTCTAGAAAGAACAGAACAAAATACAGTTCCTCAGAAACATAATAAAGATACAAACCAACTTTGTAGCACTATACATATTCATTCTGAAAAGTAAGATATACAGACTTTGTCAGCTGCAGCTTGGTTACCAAATGCATCAATCAACTGAGAGAATTCAGAGAAAGAAAGACAGCCATCTTCATTATAATCCTACAAAGAGATAAAAAATTCAGACTTTGGATACATTTATAATGATCATTTAAAGTAAAGGAAAAGGAAAAGGTAAAACTATTACTACATATAAAAGAGCAACAACAATTAATAAGCTTAGCACAAAAAGAAGTATCACTCCTTTCTTTGTAACACCTCTCGTAATTCCAGCTTATGGTGGTAGTAAACTAATAATATGACAACAGAAATACAATATGCAACTTCCAAAGCATGGAATCCATTGTTAAAATTGCTCAAAATCTTACAAGTAGGGATAACAATCCAATCTTATATTTTAGTAACTTGTTTCAGTATGTATGTTAAAGTGTTAGTGATGAAGATTCTGATGACATCGGAAATGGAAAATGAGCTAATAAATACCAGACTTTATATTGAAAATTCAAAACAAAAGATCATGTTGACAGGAGCAGAGTATTGAAGTACATCATAGAATTCATGGCAAAGATCCAAACAACACCCAATTCTGCTTGGAAATACAAAATAAAGAAAATCTGGGTCGCTGAAGTGATCTAGAAAATCATATCAAAGCTGGATGAATCATGTGTTGACATTGAGAAGGATCAAAAAATGTTGGGACGCTTGGAAAAAGGTCAAAGCTAACAATGGACTTCTATACTTCAAACATCAAAGTATCAAACACTACAACCAAATGTAAAGCTCCTCGAAATGGATAAAATCGTGCAAAGATTCTCATGATCCTTGTACCACAACACTCCTATATAAGTAAGTATCTTAGTCACTTGAAAGACTCCTGTAGAGTTCAGGTGCAATAACGGCCTCCCCCTCTTTATTCCAAGATAGTAAGGAGAGTCGACAAATTATATATATGATTTATGGATAGGTTAGCGATTCTAGTATAGAGTATTAACTATTAACTAAACCAATTGATATACTAGATTTGCTGATCCGTTTGTTAACTTTCTAGAGTTTCTACACATGATCCAAAAGATGCCCTCAATTATTTATGTCATGAAAACTCATCAAATATATCATTGACCAGGACTAAAAAGAGGTGACTTAACTCTTAGCTATGAGGATATTTAATTGAACAAATACCTTGCAAATAATTACTTGTCAAACACACACAGTATTAAACGACATACCCCAATAGACAATATGCGCCGTGCAAAATCCTTCTCTATTTCTTCTGGATCCTACAAGAGACAGCAACTGACCAATAGTCCAAATAAGATTGAAAATTCAATCAAACACTTATATATATAATACATACCTCAACATAACACGAAAAAGATAGTTTTCCAACCACATCGGTCGAGGATGGATCCAAGAGATCAACTTCGGCTATATCAGACTCCAAATCCTGTAAAATGATACTAGTTTACATGCATGAATAATCTCAGACACAATATTATTATTTTACTTCTGTCATGATATTTACAAGTCTGAGAGGATATAAACTCTATATACCAGACAGCTAAAATCAAAAAGGATAACAATTGACAGTATTAGTCTCAACTATGGACAGGCTTCTTTAAATGTTCGCAACTTTGGATTAGCCAGGACAATCCGAACTATTGGGTGTTTCTTCTCTAATTAGATTATGAGACTTTTAACCAGACAAATAGGTCAATTACAATCTTTCTAAAGTTAATTTCAATTGTGAGTTTCCAAGTTTGCCTCCCCTCCCTCACTCCATCATCAAGCTCTGCCCCTCTACCCTAATAGCACTCCCCTTGTTCCTCCGTTATCCATATTCAGCATCTATGAGAGCGATTGAAGAGCATGATGTTAGTAATCTAGAGGCTATATCCATGTGTAAGGCATCAACGATTCAACACAACAAATCAATACAATAAGATACCTTAATAACCTATATACCCTAAATTACTAAACATGTACCATCGCTTTTTCACATTATATTAACTATTTAATCGTTAATATCTCAAATTCTGTATAATCTAAAATTATAAAATTTACTTTTTGAAATTTACATATCAAGAAGATTTTAACAAGACCCCACATGACTAAATTTTCCTTATATGTTGGTGATTATACATGATCAAACTTTGATCTCTTTAACCAAGACTACAGTGAATGGGTGCATCTTTTGGAGACAGAAGGAGTATAAATTATTTTTTTCCTTAGGGAGTTAGGTGTGTTAATATCAAATCAACTAAATCACATGGATCTACCATAAGCTGAATATATGAAGGGCAAAAGAGTATTGTTTCGGAAGGTAAAAGGAAGAAATTGAGTTGGATGTAGATTTTACATGTGGTGGACTGTGGAAGAGGAAAAAGTATGGACCTAGCGGAATCAAGGTGACTAGTTGCTCCACAAGAGTTTACCCAGGAGGTCATGGCGTGGCGGTTGAGAAGGGTGTAGTAAGGTGTCCAATGAAGGGTGACTTCGGTAATTGGGTTGGGTGGGTCTAAAACAGAAGGTGGGGAGCAAATCCCGGAATTTCCCTTTTAGGGCTGTTAAAATTTTAAAGTTAAATGGAGTATGAATGTAAAAATGCTCTATAATTAAAAAAGTGTTTTATCATTACAATGAGAATAAGTTAAAAAGAAAATTCCTTGAAGGAAGAGAGAAAAAAAAAAAAAAATTGAATACTAGATCTAAATATTGGAACATACTAAATAACCTGTTAAAAAACAGAGCTAAAACAAAGAAACCTAATCTAAATCAAAATGCTTAGGGCTTATTTGGCATTGTTTTTTTGTTTCTTTATTTTTTTTTTTTTTTTTTTTTTTGTTGAAAACAAAAAACCAAAAACAAGAAAAAGCTTTTTTCACACCTAAGATTCATTATATGACAAATATCATATGATTTTGAAAACCAAAAAACTGAAACCACAACAATACCAAACGAACCCTTATTCTTAAATATTGATCTCACAACTTCGGCATAACCAGCTTAACCTATTGCTTCAATATTTAAAGCCACTAAACCAGAGAGATTTATATGTATAGCTACTTTAAGGTTTATAATAGCTTTGTTGAGGGGGAAGCCTCCCCTGGCAGGGAGAGGACATGGTAGTTTCTACCAAGGGATGGTGCAGTTGAGTGGATGAGAAAGGTGAGGATGCATGGTGGTTCTAGAAAGGGAAGGTTTAATTGAGTGGATGGGTAAAGTGAGGATGGGGCTCTAGTGGCTTGGCAGATGCAGCTGAGGATGAATGTTGGCATGTCGCACTTATCTACTGAACTAATTAGATTAGGTTGAGGACTTATTAGAGAAGAAACCCTAAAACTGGGGCATTTCTTAGTTAATCAAAAGTTTGGACCTTTTACAGGAAGATTACTCATAGTTAAAACTGGTACAGTCAGTTATTCCTAATAAAATTGACCAAATTTAATAATTGAGATTATCTAAGGCTTTGTTAGTAGAGAAATTAATTAGATAATGCACCTGAGTTAGAAAAACAAACAGGTTAATGTCACAATAACCTATGAGATTGTTCTTCTTCAATAAGTTGGTCTGCAATATACAAAGAAAAAATTATGTCAGAATATATACATATTTTTAAAAGCTACCAAGTAGTCTTCTCTTAGACTAGAAATATCAACATATCTATATTTATCACTGTAAGAGTCGACTAAATTCTCTAGAATGACAGCATAATACATATACGGGGCTGAAGCAGAAGATGTCCACACCTCATAGACAGTTACTCTTGCAATATGAGGCCCATTGCTTTCTAGAAGAAGTTTCTTTTCCTGCAAGAAGAAACAGATTGACATTTGTTCAGGAGAGGAGTACAGCAAGGGATCATAATTAGAGAATAAATAAATGAAAGAATTTCAATGAAGGAGAAAAGGGGAAGAAAACATAAAAGTCAATAAAAGGGGAGAGTGGGGGCACGCTGATGCGTCGTTGCACAAAAGCACCATAATAATGATAGTGAAAAGTCAAATTCATTTCTTTCTGTTTCAATTACTAAACAAATTTAGCAGTAAGGTCACCAGAAACAAACTACATTCATATAAAACATCCACATTGAAGCAGCCATCATCTCAGGAATTCCACATTCACATCAATCTTAACTTTGTAAGAAAACAAGACAACATGATTACATATATTTACGCTGCAGTGATATTTGTCTAAATCAGTTTCCTACCTGACCAAATCTTAGGACGTTCATGAAACATGGGGAATTGAAAGTAAAAGTATAGTGCTATAAAGTTTTCTAACTTAGCACTGGATAAAACTTTATAGATAGTCTGATAGTAATAATGAAATTAATGATGCTGATGGCCATCATAGCAGATGCTGCCAAGCTGACATGGTATTAAAATTTAGCAGTGGATAAAACTTAACACTGGATAAAACTTTATAGATAGTCTGATAGTAATAATGAAATTAATGATGCTGATGGCCATCATAGCAGATGCTGCCATGCTGACATGGTATTAAAAGATATAAATGAATAACATTAACATAAAAATAAATTGCATGATAAAATTGTAAGTGGCCACAATTTATTTTTATTTTTTTTTTTTAAAAAAAAAGGAAAGAAAACAAGTTCGCTAAAGTAAAGATTGAGCTTTACATTATAAGAGGGTCGGGGTAAATTAGATTGTCATAACGAAAATTGCAAAGAGGATCAGGGGCAAGTAAGTCTAAACAAAATCATAAAAGTAATAGCATAGTTCTACTCAACAAGAAGGCTTGTGAGAGTAACTACAACAAGACAGAGTTAAAACTATTTCCCAAGATAAAATCCCTCGATGCCAATGCTTCAGGATGTCCTGCACCTTATGTCCAAAAGGACTTTTTGTCATAAACTACCTTTTAAAAGCAATGTTTTGTGGGAAACTACCTAATAAAAAAATGTTGCAAGAAACTACCTATTAAAATAAAAATGTTGCAAAACTACCTATTAAAATAAAAATGTTGCAACAAACTACCTATTAAAACAAATAATGTTGTAAAAAACTATTTATTCGTCGGATTTTCGTCTTTGACTAATTTCTCCGGCATTGACCACCCTCGGCCAATCACATGATTTAAACTAACCAAATTCACACCTTTTTACCTCCCCAATTCAGCGTTCAGCTTCCCCTTTTCATCCTTAAATTAGGTCACATGAAGGCTTGTGTTGGTTTTAGGGATGCGTGAGGGTGGTTTTAGAGGTGTTTTGAGGCGTGTTCGGGTGATGTGGTGGTGGGTAAAAATCATACGGTGATGGAGCGGTGATAAGGAAGGTGGCATTACTGGTGGGGCATGGAAAAAAAAGGTTTTAAAAGGTCACGTGATTGGCAAGTAGGTGGTCAATGCCGGAAATATTAGTCAACGGTGAAAGTCCGGTGAAGGGTAGACTTTTATAACATTTTCATTTATAGGTAGTTTCTTACAACACTTTTTTATTAGGTAGTTTCCCACAAAAAATAGCTTTTAATAGGTATTTTCTGACAAAAAGCCCTTTTCAAAACCATGTATGGAAAGTAGAAAACTAGCAAGCTACAAGTGGATTACATATAAACTGAACAAATTTATCTCTATTACCTAAGAAAAGCTAATGCCATACAAAGTAGTAAATTCACAATGCAGCAATAGAATGGCTTCAAGTTAAACTACTGCTCATGGGCATACTGCATATATTCAATCACAAAAAATGACAAGTCAAATGATAATTTAAATCTTGTTGTAACTACTTTAACTCAACAGCAATTACACTCCCTCAGTTCACCACTGCTCTGATATTGGACACCTTGCCTACAGTTAGTATTTCAATAAACCATGGCAAAATCTATGCAATTGTGACATCTTATGATTTTCATTTTACAATTTGACATTTACTTTTAAAGATAGACATCTTATGCCAAATCATTTCATGGAAAGAGTGCAACACATAAGCATCAGACCATTCTCCATCTAAATTACCATGATACTGCAGCTCAAGAGAATAATACAACTGAAGCACAAGAAATTATAGCTAATGCCTAACAGCTTACTGCTTCACAATGTGTATCTAGAGAAAATCTCATTAGGGATAAATAGAGCCTGCTTAAATGCTTTCATTTGGAAAACTGCAATGGATGCAAAACTCCAATATAGAAGGCTTCATCAATAATAGATAATCTCTGTTTCAAAAAAAAATAATAGATAATCTCAAGATCTTTACATCATTTATGACTAGTAATTGTGTAATAAGATTCTTCTATTTCCAATAACAACATTTGAATATCCCTCCAGACAATATAGGGCTAGGCTTTGCACCTTAATTTCATATTTCATGTAAAGTACATGATTTCCGCTGCTACAGTTCATTGCTAAGTTGGGGACTTGATTCCCATATTGGTCATATGAGGCCTTATGTAGGGTTTATATAGGACAATGGGCTCTCCTCCCCTTAAGCAAGCTTTAGAGAATGGTTATTCTTTCATCCAGAATCAATGATATCTACCACTCCTTTGATCCTCCGGATTAGTAATCTTCTCTCTTCTACCTAAAGGGGTGGTATGTTATGGTCCATTGCAAGGAATGAGACTTAAGTACAGGGGATTATGTAGGATTTAGAAAGGATGATAGGCTCTCCAGTCTCTGTCCCTTCAGTTAGCTTTTGGAGATGGGAACCTATTATCATATATTACCTGCATAATCTTTTTGTACTTGCAGCAAAATGCCAGTGAACAAATCTAACAAAAATCTGCTTCTCGATGGCCCCCTATAGAATCATAATACCCTTTGTACATACATTCCTTTAGTTGACCAAAAGAAGGAACTCACTGTAATGAAACAAAATTTATTCAAAGACAAGCTACATTATTACAGCGTAGTTAGTTACAGAAAATCACCAAAAGAACCAAAGAGAGAAGCTTGAAACCAAAAGGCAACACATCCCAGTCCCTTGCATTAAGAAAAGAAAACATGTAAAATCCATAATCTACAATCTTACACTATCAAACATGAACAGATTTTAGTCCCAGATGATAAGTGAAACAAGCAGAACACAAATATTCCAATCAAATAAACGGATAAATTGGTTCTACCATGCCTAACATCCAAATTAATATTTTCCAAGAAACAGAACATTAAGGCACCATAATAAAATACAGCAAAAAAGCCAAAAAGATATAAGTTGAAGTTGCTTACAGAGTTCCAAACAGGCTCTTCTGTTCTGCACAAATATAAATAACACAGGTTAATTTAAAAAGGCAAGAACATCTTGAAAGATTAGAGATAACAGTAGAGAAAATTTTGTAACTAAATATATAAGGGCAATTCCCGCGCATATTGTAGTAGTCACCATCAACTCTTAAACAATAAAGAGAACTAATTATGAAGAAGTAGAAGCAATTAGGAAGATTCATGCATAAACTATAAACATAAAGGTGACCGTTAATGGTAGGATAACGGAAAGGACCCTATTGATACATAATAGTAGTTGAAGGTTATGATGTGTAACTTTCAAAAGCAGGGGGGGCACAGCTTGGAAAAGTCAATACTACAGGGTTATAGTGTAGAATTTCCCAATTAATTTTATTATTGACAAATGACAACATAAGTGTTCTCTAGAAAAATCCATTTTATTCATTTCAATCATCTAACTTCCATTCAACCATTTTTTCCAAGACCTTGTTTTGCTACCTTTTCCTCAACCTGGCAAACCATCTCTAAAAGTCTTAAACCATCCCCATCCTCACCCCATACTACACAAGTTTAAAAAAAAAAATTGATTGTAAACGCAATAATAATGAATATAAAAAGATAGGGACAAAATATAGATGAGCACTTCAGTCTTACTAGTTTAAAATGTTGTGTACAAAAGAGTTCCCATGAAACTTTCTTGTGAAACTAGCCAATAGGCTAAGCTATGGGGTGTCAAGACATATACATGGCCAAAACTAAAAAAAATACAAAATTAATCACTGAAAAATCTCTAGCAATTATATGTACTACCTCCATTCCTTAGTACGTTCCATTAGAATGTTGTGTCCAAACACAAAGGGCTTTCTGACATTACATAGTCATATCTTGAAACTTATACCAGTATTCTGAAATGACAAATGATAGTACATTATATGTAAAAGATGGTTTACAGAGTAACCTAATTCCCAATCTAACAGTATTTTCAAGATACACTCCTTTAAATTTCATACACAAAACAGAACATGATTGTCATTATATTTAGTATAGCACATAAAGAGACTGGCTTACAAAAAATAAAACATAAAAAAAGAGAAACTAATTAGATACAACAAAGTCAAGTGTTAAACAAAGAATACTAACTGATCGGTGATGTCTGTGCGGAATGTCTGTTCTCCAAGCGTAACACAGGCCAACCATTTGTCTTTAAAAGTCATCTTTGCCTATATATATAAAATTCATAAAACTTTGTTACTTTGAATTACATGCTTATCATGTTACAAAACAAACTTCTCGACAAAAGAAATTTCAGTTGTTACAAGCCAATCCCCCCCCCCCCCCTTTCTTCAGTTATCCTAGGTTTATTTTGCCCAAATAGAGCTTCAAAATGAGGGTAACAATAAACCTATACGGTATATAGTAGCGCTTTCCCTCTTCATCAAACAATCAAATGCAAATCCTATTAGAGGAAATGTTGCATAAAGGCAAGAGGATACCAAGTTCTTAAACAAGTATTCATTCTATTTTCTATTGGTTGTCCCATTTTCTTTTGCCATAATTGGCAATTTAGCTATGATGGGGATGAGTATGGATCAATGTATAAAAAGGTTCAAGACGCACAACAGCGCGCCTCAATGCACCTCATTGAAGTGAGGCGCATATAATAAACAATATAAAAAAAAATATGATAAAAATCTTTGTGCGCATTCCTTAAGCTTAATAACGCACCTTAGCCACTCATCATTGAAATCACCTTGCCTAGATCACAAAAAGCGCATGACCCTTAACACCTCAGCACCTAGGTGTGCTTTTTCAAACACTGGATTGGATATTGCATCAGAGATGATGAAAATAAAAAGGTGATTCATAATAGAGATGTGATTTTTAATGAAATAGTCATGTAAGGAACAGTGCTTGAAAAAGTTTGCCTAGGCACTAAGGCACAAGATGACATGAGGTTAGTGCTTAACTTGGTTTAGTGAGACGTTTTTGGTTAGGCATTGGTTAGACGCACGGGGGCGCACATGAGACGCTCCTCTGCCAATTTTTTTTTACTGTTTATATAGTGCGCTTCACTTCAAAGAGAACTGAGGTGCACCTAGGCGCTGCATAACCCTTCTCGCTTCAGTGTGCCTAGAGCTTTTTTATACATTGTCAAGGATAGACATAAAACTCACAAACAGAGTGGGCTAAAATTTGTAGATGAAGATTATGTCCCACACAATATGATGAAAGAGTCGATTGTAAAGATAACCTCAACAAGAACACGTTAGACAAAGCAATACAACACATTACATTATACCACGATCTCCTAGTCGTGAGAAGAACTTCTCGGCCTCATGATCCTAACATAAAATACATGAATTATCTATATTTATTGGTTAAGGACACCCTGAATGGCAAGTGGGACCTTGCAATGAAAGATGAGATTAAATCTTTTATTTCAAGCCATACATGGAAAGTAGCCGAGTTACCTATGGGTAAAAAAGGCACTTCACAACAAATGGGTATATCAAGTGGAAAAAGAGCATGATGGTTCTAAGAGATAAAAAGCTCGATTAGTAGTCAAAGGATGTCGACAAAAAGGAGTTGACTACAATGAATTTTGTACCTGTTGTGAAACTCAATACCACTAGAACAGTGTTGAGTACTGTTGTTGCCTGGGCGGATCAAGAAAAAATATTTAACGGGGTCAAAATACATTTGATAAATTATAATGAGGTCATTTGATCAAAATACATTTAATTTTTATAGGAAAAAAATTTAAATTTATAGGAATTTTTTTTTCTCATGTTCAAGTGGGGTCAAGGGACCCCACTCAAACATACATGCATCCGTCACTGATTGTTGCCAATGCTAATCTACATCATGGGCAATCAGGCATGAAAACTACATTTCTTCACAATGATTTGTATGAAGAAATATATACGCATTCACCAGAAGGTTTCTTAGGAAGTGGGAAGGAAAATATGGTGTGCTAACTTTAATAAAAAAAAAAAAAAAAAAAAAAGTTTGTATGGCCTAAGAGAAGTGCAACGCTAACCACTATTGCTACATAAAGAGATATCGATCAAGTTATATCATCTTACTACTCTATGTCGATGATATTTTAGTATTGTACATGGATGATAAAAGAAGGTTGAAACAACAATTTTCAAAGGAGTTTGACATGAAGGACTTAGGTCAAAAAAGAAGATTTTCAAAATGCAAATTACAAGAGGTAAGCAAAAAGGAATTTTGCAGTTACCTCAAGTACATTAAACGTGTTCACAAAAATTTAATATGAGTAATGTTAAGCCAACACGCAACTACGCAAGTCACTTTTGATTATCCAAGGATCAGTCTCGTCATGCACAAGAAGAAGATAAAGAATATATGGCTAAGGTTCCTAATGCTTGGCCATTGGGAGTTTGATGTACGCAAGTATGCAAAGGTTTGTACAAAACGAGATATTAAACATGTTGTAGGAATCGTTTGCTACTTCATATGTCAAATCATGGAAAAGTTCATCAGGAAGCAGTGGAATTGATATAAAGTATTTACAAGGTACCATAGATAAGTGTTTGTACTTTAATAAAGGTGAATTAAAAATACAATTGTAGAGGAACCATAGGTTATACATTCAAAGTTGGAAATACAATGATAAGTAGATGATACGGCTTCAAGGTAGGATTCCAGTAAGAAAATAATGTACTTTACGGTTAGAGTCAAAATGCAATACACTTGGCAATAAATTCAGCTTCACATTATAGAACTAAGCATATCGGACTTTGATATCATTAAGATCTCTATGCAAAGATGAAGTACTAACACTAGAGAAAATTCAAGGAACTAAGAATCTAGCGGAGATATCTTAAGGAAAACTAATTTGCAATCGTACTTCGATTTTTTGCAATTGTAAAAAGAGATATCTTAAGAATCTGGGCAGAGATATCCTCACATTCCCACTTCTATTTTTTATTTTTCTTGTACTTTTTCTGTCTGCAACTAAATAACAGAAAACTAATTTACAATTGTACTTTTCCTTGAATTTAATTTTTCATTGAAAACATTTTACATCAAACCAAATAGGGCCTTAGAGTTGATTAACTTTATTGCTCTTACCAACATTTTTGAAACTATTAATAAATGGAATAAATAATACATATATCTTAAATAGTTATTTTACACAATAAAGTAGCTTTAGTTACTATTCACAAACATTTTATACAAACTGCTAATACAACCAACTAATCAAACTAAGGGTCTGTTCTCATTGACTGAAATCAGTTGAACTGAACTAGCTGAACTGAACTTAGTAATTAGTGATTTTTAACTACGGATTAGTGATCTTTGATTATTCATTGATTATTCATTACAATACATATGTGTATATACATATGTACATATTAAAATATTTATGAAAAATATACTTTATAATTATAATATTTATGGAAAATATATTATAAACATGAAACCCCAAACACATATACTATATAATTTAAAAATAAAATATTATTATGACAAAAGAACACAAAACACTTTGTTGTTTAAATTTTTTTTTAAAAAAAAATAAAAAATAAAAAATAAACAAATTTACGTTTTTAGTTGCAAATAATCGTTGCTTGTTGTACTCTACACAATTTTATTCATTTACATGAATTAGGGATTCCATTTACGCACCAAGTTGAAATCATGGAGCGAAGAGAAGATCATACTACGTACGATCCTAACAGAAAAGCAGCTATGGATATTGTACGACAAGGAATAACTGATCAGATATGGAAGGAATGCCGAGGTAATGGAGGAGCTTGGTGGACAAGAAGAAGACGAAGAACTAACCGATTATGAAAATTAGTTTAAGTTGTGTACTACTCTAATTTTCTCAATGAGTTTAACAGTAGAAATGAGCTGAACTGAATTTCAATGTATGAGAACAGGCCCTAACTCTTAGAGTGATTTCCATCAATATTATTAGAAAGTTATAGATTCCAAGATTATGTTAGTTTTTGTAAATATTTCCTACATACCGTCCATGTAACCATAAAAATTGATTTATATTTTTTTTTTAAAAAGTAAAACCGCTAATTAAATTAGCGGTTTACTTACACGAAACAAAATAAATGAAACCACTAATTCAATTAGCCAGCATTGTTGCAAAATAGTTGATGATGCCGACAGTGTGTAGGGAATATTAGCAAAAAGTGACGTATTCTTGAAATTTATAACTTTTCCAACCATTTCTATGAAAATCACTCTAACTCTTACAATCAACTATTCAAACCAGCTCTCTAACAAATAACAACTGACCCCTCGTTCGGCTCGTTGCAAAGTGTTGTATAAATCACATTAGTCATTGTGGGTCAACATGAACTCGTAAAGTATGAGAAAAGTATAAAAAGTCTAACCAAGCTACTTATATTTTTCTAATACTCATTTTAAGATACAATAAGGCAATAATACAACCTTTTTTTTTTTTTAGCTCAAATGATAGATTAAGAAGTTTTGAAAAAACAAATAAACATAAAAGGACCTAAACGCAAATCTAGTAAAACAAAAACATAAATACTCCGTAATATACTCACTATGACAGGTAGGTCCGAGTACGTGAATAGTATAAAAGTACAAATTACGTAAAGCAATAATAATAAAATAATAAAAAGTCAAAAAAGAAATTTAAAACATACAGAGATGAGAGTGAGAAGAGCAATTCCGGCGAAATCATCTGCAGAAACCAACTTAAATCCATTCCCAGATTGCTTCGATCGACTATCACGCCGCAGTTTTTGCCGCAACTTTGCTCTGCGACTTTGAGATGATGATGGTGATGAATCTTTCGAACTTCCATGCCCCATTCTTCTATATCAACAATTTTCACAAAAATGGCGAACAACAACCAGAATTTCCAATTTTGAAGTGCTTTTTTAAGGAATAATAAACAGTCGAATTAATGAAAATTAATTTGGAATAAGAATAAGAATAAGAATTTAAATGGTCGGTTACATTTAACAATTGAAAAGGCAAATGTACTGAGCAGTTGGAGAATTTGTCCTTGCTTATTTTTTGGTGGGGGTGTATTACTTAGTTATGGGGTTGACTGTTGATTTGTTTTCTCTTTATATCAAGGTTCAACATGGAAATTGGTACGAGTATACTTTTATTGACCGAATTCTCATAACACGATAAGAGATAATTTAGTGGTTAGGATGAGATACTCACCTCGTCACCATTTAGTTGTAACAAAAAATTTGCATGATTATAAAGAGTTTAAGAACTTAACTTTGGAATATTTCCAATAATAATGTTATGTGTGAGAGGTTATCCCACGTGGAAAAAGTAAGAAGGAAATGCATTGTTTATATTGTAAACAATTAGATATGAGTTATGAAATGGGCTAAGTGGTGGTTTTGGACAAGTGGGCTAAGTGGATAACTGCTCATTTGAATTGACGTTCATCCTGTTCTTCCCCCTTTTCTCTGTTTTCCCCCAAAAACTCTAGGGTTCATCATAGCCTTGTTACACGCCTAGATCCATTATTTGTTTTTGTTGTTCCAATCAACTTTTCAACCAACAAAAAAAAAGACCTTAACTTTGGTGGTGTAAAGTGATACTCATTGAAATATTTGTGGGTCGATGTTTTAAAAACAAGTGTGATTATACAATTGAAATGAGTCATTATAAACTTGTTTTTTGTTTGAGTGTTTAGAGAGCCATAAGTATAAGTGATGAGAATGAATCTTAAAATCTCTTATAATAGAAAAGAGGACTCTAACCATTTGAGTTATCCCTCACTTTCAAATAAATAATTATAAGTTGAAAGTAAGGATACCATAGAAAGTTGTCCAAAATTCATCAATTGAAGTTCCTCACATCAAATTAATTATTTACTATGCCAATAAATTTGGTTGTGTTAAAGTACAATATGCACCAAAAACGGTTTGTAGAAAGAATAAAGGGGTAAACTTTTGCTTCTACCCCAACATATAGCATAGTAAAATTTTACAAGGACATACCACCATGAAACGCTAAATTGGTGGACAAGCCATAATTAAACAGTATAAATAATTAGTTAGTGAGCTATTTGCACAAGAGAGAATACATTGCCCCGCCGAGAACGTGAAAAAATTTGAGCTCAAACCAATATGCATAGCTCTGCATCTTATACAACTGGCACAAGCATGTATATGATCAAACTGCATTACATGCCTCGTCGGAGGTTCTCCAAAATCACGCGTTAGGCTTCCTGTAAAAAGAAGCTGCATCTCTGAGGGGTGGGACAACCCGTAAATGCAAAACGTTTTTCAGCAACATTCAACCTAATTGAAGTAATCTTGCCGGATGATTGAGATACGGTTAGAAGGTGGATCATCTTCATCCCTTTGCTTCCAGAGCTCTCCATTACTTTGCAGATGCCATGATACTTTTGGAGAGAGTGGCGTATATAAATCTGAGACAGTAAAAAACAAGGTGTTAAGTAATGACAATAAGGAAGTGAAGGGAAGATTATTCCAACCATAACTAGAATATCAAGAAACATTAAACAAATAACTGATAAAGGGACCAAATCTACCGAGTCAAATTGTGTCAATGAATTTCATCAGTCACTAGATCCAGTTTTGTAAAAGGCCTATATTGTGTTTAACATTACTGTTGTACAGAAAGAATATATTCTTCAAGTTCATCGATTCTTGGGATAACAAAAGCCTTATTGTTTTCATAAAAGAGCTATCTTGATGCACAAGAGAAATCACAGGGGTAGGGAAAAACAAATCCAAAAGGTATATGCAATTATAATTAATTCTTTAGAGCAGGAAACTAACAACTAATTACATCAACATATGCATTTGAGTTTTCAGTTTTCTATTCAGTTTTGGGTAAGAGGAAAATAACGTGACTACATCATCTCAGTTATAAGCCGAGGCCATGGGCAGATTGAGCATCAAAAGGAAAAGAGAGAAACTAACAAGTTAGACAAAAGGCAGATAAGAAAATAGACTACCCAAGTCAAACTCAAATAGACTCCCCTGTTTTTATCTTACGAAAGATGGATACCCATATATAACTGTATTCATAATTTGAGTGTAGCCCCTCTCTTTCATTCATGGATACCCCATGTATCACTTTAACACGGTATTACAGAGCCTCAAACATTAAAGAAGGGAAGAAAAATTACAATTAACTATTCAGCTCATACTGTAATAGTCAAAACTGGACTTTGAAAGTATACATGTTCACAAAATTTGATATCACTCAACTAAAGCAACTGGCTAGAGTGTAGTAGCCAGATTTTGAGCATATTATTCCAAGAAAAAATACACCCATTCCCAACACTATTGAACATATATGGATCACACGACTCACTAAGGCTCTGTTTGGTTTGACGAAAAACATTTTGAATGAAAAATGACTTCATGGAATACATTTTTTCAAGGAACATTAGCAAATTAGTTTTCCTTTAGTTTATTTCCTTACAAGAAAAGTTATACACGAATATAAATGGGAGTGGAAAGGTGAGGGTGGATGAGAGGAAAGGAAAAAAAAAACAAGGCGAGGAGGAGGGAAGAAAGGTGGCTTCCCTTCTCTTGTAAAGGAAAATGTTTTCCACCATTTGGAAATTTTTTTTCCACCCCTTCCCAAATCAAACAAAGGAAAATGAGCGCAAATGAGAAAATCATTTTTCATGATAACATTTTACATCAAACCAAACACTCCCTTACGTACACTAAAATGAAGTAATAACTTAAATCAAACTATAGTTAAAATCAAACCACCTTGAGATACCAGGATCAATGTCCAGAAGAATTATTTAATTTAACTTTTTTTTCTTTCACTCACTTAGTGTACCTTTATCATTCAGGCTACACTCAACCAATACCATGCCATCACTACTGGCTACAGCTTACAAGCCGCTACTCACCCATTCCAGATCAGTAGGGGTGTCCATTCGGACTTTGGATTGGACTGAAGCCTAGTCCAATCAAATCCGAAATATATTTGGACTCTCATTTTATAGTCCAAATCCAAATCCAAAGTTTTCAAAATCCAATCCGATCCAATCCAAATTAAAATTTCATAGTCCGAATCCAGTCCGATCCAATCCGAATTAATGAGGGGATTTGGCAGATTTGGGCTATTGGGTTTGGGCTTACTAATGTTAAATGGGTTGAAGTTTATTATTATTATTTTTTTTAATTATTTTTTTATATATTAATATATATATATATATATTCAGACTATTTGGACTGGATTGGACTTAAAAAATTTGAGTCCAAATCCAATCCGAATTTCAAAATTTTTGAGTCCAAATCCAATCCAAATTTAAAAAGTCCAATCCAAATAGCTTATTTGGACTGGATTGGATTGGATTTCGGACTGGAGTCCGAATAATGGACACCCCTACAGATTAGTACACTTTCCTTCTTCATTTGTCCCAAACTAGAGTTCTTTCTTCTAGTTTAGGAAATAACTCTTTTTCTTTTTTTTTTAATGGAGTGACATGTCTCTCTTTCCACTACTAAACAGCTAGGGTTTCACACTTTCTTATATTCACTATAAGAACAACCCACTTATCCTTTATCAAATCTATTTTTTTGATAAAATAATGCTCCATTGTCTCCTTTCACATCAACTTCTCCAAAAATTATCACCTAAACTATGTGCATTGATACGTGCCAAAACTAATGTGGGATGAAGTGAGTATTCCACACACAATGTCCGCTTAGGATCTTATGCAACTTCTTTTCAGGTATAAAAACTACTATATATTAAAAAAAATAAAAAAATAAAAAATAAAAAAGGGTCAAAAAAAGATGGGCAGGTGGTTCACTATTGCAAATTGAATTTCAGCAACAAAACCACCTTGCTGCCAGAGGAGCCTCTACTGAGACCGCACTTTTTTCCCTCCTTTTCCCTGATTCCCTCCCCTTACTTAATTAATCCCCTTCCTATGCTCATTTTGCAACCCTTTCTTCCTCTATCAATCATTTGATTGCACCAGTTCTATAGGACACCACAATCCTCCAACATTCAACAAGTAGGATAAGGCTTCTATAGGCCCATCAATAATTAGTTCACCCCAAATAATTAGTTTGAATTGTAAATTAAGGGTTTTTTTTTTAACCTTTTTTATTTATATCTTATTTCTTGATAAAACTGATTTCAACTTTAAAACATTTTTTCTGATCTAACTCCAGCTAATCCTTTCAAATTTTTATAATTGAACAAGTAGGGGCAGCTATCATATGCAGCCTAATAGGTCCCTATGAGGTTTGCATTGCTCACTCTTCTATGAACCGAGATACCCTGAGGCCTGAGACAATAGTACAGCGCTACAGCTTAGATGAAATTGCATATATACTGTCATAAAACCTCGACACTATGCTCATGTATTATATGGTACTAATTGTTTGACACATTGCTTTTAGGGACAATGCAAATGTTACATTAGTGTCAACTAGCCCTGGTCCATTGTAAAACTCATTTTACTTTCATATAAGTTTAATGATAGAGAATTAGAGATGAAGGATAAGTGACTCATTCAATGGCCGTGGAAGAACACTTGAAAACTTACTAAATGTTCTGTTCCAAGGCAAAGATACACTGAAGAATCAAACGAAAATTCTGGAATAAATAACTTATGTTTCATTAACAAGGAACCCTTAACTTCACAATTTAACCAAGAACAGGTCAGCAATTGAATATTCTGGTGTAACCAACAAACGATGTTTGGCAGAACTATAAACTTAACCAATAATTAATTAATGTTATTGAATAACTTGCCCATTATCTCGAAACAAATTACCCTTTACACTTAAAGTAAAGTGGGCACCCGAAACTGAGAGCACATAGACATTAAGTTCATAACTAAGCCACCACCAATATGGAGAAAATTACAAAGTTTCTCTCATGAATAATAATGATCTACCTGCACAGGAAATAGCTATAAAGTAGTTTTTAATAACACTTTCAGTAGATTTGATACACTTTTGAAATATGTACTGTTAGCACTACTGTTTCTGTACCACTTTTCATATGACACTGTCCTCAGGACTCAGGTGCACAGAAGTCTTCCAAGTTTATAAATATCGGCTGTCAATGGTTTTATAGTTACATACTTTCTCAAACAATATTATAAGGATCAAGTTCCAAGACAAAATGCCTTATTATGAACTTTCATGTACTCTACAGACTACAGCTGAAATACCGTGATTCCTCCTATATTGATAAGTAGCAATGAAATAAATTATAAACATTTTGTTTCTTACACTTCAATTGGTTATCATACAAGTTTTCAGCACTCATACAACAGAATTAAACACCAACATCAAATAAAACAGAAAAACCATACCTGTAATGAACGGCTGATCAGGCTCTCTTGTACTATGTAAGATTGCAGTTCCTGATAGCACAGTGATAAATCCACAAAGCTCAGATGCAATGCTGCTTATACTTTGACCATAATAATCCTATAGATCGAAGCCAAATTAAGAATGACATGATATAATCGATGCATCTTTGAACAAGCAAGTCTGCATGTACTTCCTCTGTTTTTTTATACTTGCAACACACCTTTTATCACGCTTATCAATGAGGTGATTAAACTAGGTAAACAAATGAATTAAACTATGAAATTTAAACCGTAGTAACTTATCCCTTTCTTCTTATAGGTGTTAAAATTTTGTAAATTAATTTATCCGTTTACCTAGTCTAATATCTTCCTTAACATGCGTGTCAAAGGGGTGTGTTGCAACTAAATAAAAACGGAGGAAGTATTAAATATAGGCTAATGAAAGTACAAAGGACATACCTGGAACATAATTGCACTAGCAAGAATCGTAAATGATGTGAACAGTGCATAATAAATAGGAGAGACCAATGCCGTATTGAATGTATCAAGTGCCTGTAATCATTTCCAGTGGAAATCAGATTAACAATGAATGGGTATTGGCTGTCTGAAGTGAGCCAGGTTCTAAAATGAATTAGTGACATTTGAATGAAATAACAATCATAGTATACGACTGTTCTACATCTGTTACTGTAGTAATCATGGAATTTCAAGATAGTAGTGGATCTGCAGAGCACAAAAATGTTTGATACTTTGATGTTTTTAGAAATCTACACTAGCAGGATTTCAGTACGGAAAAATACAACTGAACTCATCAAAAAATCTTTACAAAATCAAGCTAGTACTTTCATTTCCCCATTATTTAAACAAAATAAAAAAGCATCCTTTTGCAGCTACTCACAACTCAGCATCAATATCAACAGGTTCAACACTGCGACTCCATGTAAATATGGGATAGATGGATTTTTTAAGTACATGGTCATGGATAAATACAGCATGAGAGAGATGTGGCCAGGAAAATTTTTGCATGGAAAAACTTGGTGGTGGGCAAATTTTTGCTTGAACACATAGATTTATCCATGACCACATATCTCTCTCATGCCTATTTTTGCTTGAAAAAACTCGGTGGTGGGTAAATTTTTGCTTGAACACATAGATTTCCTATAGGGGAGTCCTTGGGTCCACATAGCATTCTACATTTCTAAGCAAGACGTACATCTTCACTTTCTGAATAATCATTTTGGGAAAGGGGTTTCTAGCACAAAGCCACAAAGTATCAGTTATCTTTCGATTTCACCCAAAGGTCGAGGGGAAGGGAGGATACAGAGAATCCAATAAGATGCAATCAACTTGGGTTAACTTAAGGGATGACTAAAATGCCAATTTCAAAGAAAGAAGGTATGAAAAGAAGGGAAGATATTCAGATTCCTTTGCCAGAAGGCATACGGCTGCAGTGTTAGGCACTCCCCCATCCCCATTTTTCCTTTAAACGATGTATCAAGTTCAGGGTGAGGGATAGAGCTTTTTTGTAACAATGTAAGGGGATTTTAGTAACATTCAAATTGTGTCTAATATCACATAAATGCAAACAATGGCTCTCCTTGAGGAGGCCAGGTGCTCACAGAAACTAAATAACTAAATAGGAAGATGCTTCATAAAATTTCAACTGATTTTGAAGGAATGCCTACCATGTTGAGATAATTTAACTGTATAATGATACATGTAACTGAAACCATCGCAAAAATCCATGCATGTAAGTATTTGAATTGATTAGCTCCATCCAAAGTAAGTTTGATTGCAATACCAATGGCCTTCACACTCATTACCTGCAAAGTACACGACATAATATGAACTGAAGAGCTTAGATATAGTAAAATAGATGTAGCATACAAACACCAAAGTTACACACTACAAAGCAATATACTTACTGTCAGAGATCCAATAATCGAACATATGCCTATATAAATCAATATATTGGTTTGACCATATCGAGGAGCACAATACATGATCAGTACCAATGCCACGGCTACAATTGATGCCGTATATAACAAAAATGCTGTGTGGACAATCATAAGCAAAAATTAATCATGACGCTCTAAAGATCATAATTATGGATGTTTGAATATATGAACAGACCTGGCTGAATAGCTAATGCCCATATCTCATCAACAGAATCCATTGAACGTTCCCCTGGTGCATGAAGCACAATGACAACAGAGCCTACTATGCAGAGAAGACACCCAAGCATCCCCATCTTCTGCAGTTTTTCGTCTAATATACAATGGGCCAACACCGCACTGAACCAATTCCCAAAATCAGTTGCAATAGTTCAAACACAATTGTATTGCAATGGATAGAAAAACAGATGAATTACCAGCACATTCAGCTTAAACTTACCTAACAATTATACTCAATGCACCAAGTGGTGTCACCAGCACAGCGGGTGCATAAATGTAAGCAACAAAATTAGCAATTTCTCCAACAATCACTGCCCAAATATAAAACCCCAAAATGCAGAAATGAGTACATTGAAACTTGGGAAACAAAACAAAAAGCCATCTGCAGATTGGTTATTTCTCCAACAATCACCAATTTTCCCCAAAGAACACTTCTAAACACAAAATTAATTTAATTTGGTTTGTGGAAACAGACACAACAATAACTACAGCATTATAATTAAATTACAACAAATTGAACAGCATAACCAAATGGTTTTTTTTTAAGTTTATAATATAGGAACTATAAGTGATTACTTGCAATTCGAAGTTGCAAAAAACTCTAGGAACTTAAACTTAACGCCAACAAAATTATTAAATGCACATAATCGAACAACATAACAATCAATTCCATTCCATAATCAATGTGACATGAATCGCATGATAACATTGTACTATCTATGCCTACAAATGAAAACGCACTCGAAACAATCCAATCCTTAGTTCCATACAATAAAGAACACAAAATTGGTAGCTTGTGTTCAACAATGCCATCATCATACCACCTTTAGAATGTCCTTTTTCACAAATTCAACAGCACAAAACGAAATTCCACAAATTAACAACATTGAACAATAATAATATAAAGGAAGAGTGGCTTACTAGTGCCCATTCCCACCCACCAAAGGGGCTCCATCAAGTAGCCATACCCACCATTTCCTAAAATTAATCAAACAAAACACAATTAACACACATTTTAGGCATAATTAGGTAAAATGCTGAAAAGGGTATTTATCAAATTGACCAATATAATCACATAGTAGAGAAAATCACCAGCCCGAGGGCCCGCGACACCGGCCCGCTTAAGACCCTTCTTCTTGATGATGAAACTAGACCCAATGAAGGCACTTGACACACATGTCAATATCACCCCCTTCAAATTACTGCTATACATTGCTTCCCAAAACAACAACAACCACAATAATAATCAAAACAACAACGATTTTGATTGACCATGTATCATGATCCTCTAAAATACACAAACCCCAGATTAAATTTCAGCTTCTTCTCTAATAATTCAATCCCACACCCTAAGCAACCCAAATTTCCATAAAAACCAAATCAATTTGTTGGGATTATGATCGAAATCTTACAAACCCAGCTCAAAATTTTTGAGAAAATCAAAATAATGAACTTCTTTACAAGAAAAAAAAATGGAAAATAGTTGACCAGAAGTTACAGAAGCTAATTTTTCTTTGAATTTTTGTAATTGGGTTGTTCTTCCTCTTATTTTATTTCTGCAAAGTTTGCGATCTCCTTTTACTTTTCTTAAATGAGAGGCAGAAAAAGAAATTAAATTAAATCAAATAAAAACGACGTATTTTTGTAAAAAAAATAAATAAATAAAAATTCTAATCCCACCTGCCCGTCTATTTGCCATTTGAGCCATCAAGGCATCAATACGTTCAAATTCTGACACGGGGCCCATCATTTGGAGAATGCTAGTATTGCAATTTGCAAGTACTTGTTAAACTAAGAAAAGTGTCAATTTTTTATGCGGAGAAATTAAGTGAAATACTATGTAAGATCCCGTGCTATGCACGTATAATCCTTTCGTCCTCCTCTCTTCATACCTTTTTGATAGGCCCTTATGCACAAATTTTAATCTCAAAATGCTCACCCGATTTGCTTTTTTTAACAACAATTAATATTAAATTTTTACCAAAATTCCCTCCAATTTGCAATAATATTTGTGCAAATTTAACTTTCCTATGTAAATTTTATTTTCTTATGTAATTTTATTACTTTCCCTCTCTACTTTTTTACAAACACAATGTCAATTTACTTTTTCAATGTACTTTGACTATTCTTATTTGTGTTTATTAATTTCCGTGAAAAATGTCCATAAGAGACTATCAAAAGGGGAAGGAGTGAGTATAAAATAGTTTTTGTTTGTATTTTTTTCACGGTATTTAAGAAATAAGAGGAGAAATTGGATGAATTACATTAATAAAAGTGAAAAGTACAACCATAGAATAAAGTGAGAGAGAAAAAGTAGAAAAAAGTACGGAGTAGAAAGTATGTGTAAAATTTAAGGATAAATTAGGAAACATGATGAATAAAGTTAAAAAAAATGAGGGTATAATACACTTTACATACTATCCAAAAATGAAAACAGAAACAATATTTTAGATCTCCAAAATAGGAAAACGGAAACTATATTATGGGACGAAGGGAGTATATACGTACTCCCTCCGTTTTTAAATACTTGCTCCACTTTCCATCTGCGGCCATTTTTAAATACTTGCTCCATTTCCTTATTTGGAAAGCTTTTACAATATTTAATCAATTTTTCTCACCTAGTAGTCCCAACATATATTTTCTCTCCTCTAAGGGCTTGTTCTCTTACATTGAAATTCAGTTCAGTTCAGTTCAGCTCAGTTCGGTTCAGTTCAGTTCAGCTCAATTCAGTTCAGTTCAGCTGAGTTCAGTCAATGAGAATAGGCCCTAATTCTCTCCATTACTTTTGCTTTGTATAATTTTTTATTCTTCCACCAACTCCATTATCTTCATATTTTATTACTTTCTCTAATTTCTCCTAAAACTCCGCGCATGGAGAAATGGAGCAAGTATTTAAAAACGGAAGGAGTAATATATAATTGTATATTTTTGATTGAAAAGTATTACAGAGTATAAATTTGTTGAAAATAATAACTATGTGATAGGTTGATTTAGTATTTACATTTTTTTATTGTAGCATTTATTCCTTCTGTTTTTAAATAACTTGTTTCACTTTTCTTTTTCGACCATTTTTAAATACATGCTCCATTTCATTCCTTATTTAGAAATCTTTTATAATATTTAATTTATTTTTCTTACCTAGTAGACCCAACATAAATTATACTTTCTCAGTTTTTTTTTAGTTGACACCTTTCAATTATCACGCTTGTCAACGCATGTTTTCAATGTTTAATAACTTCAATTATCAACATTATAAAATTATAAAAAGTGGATTTTAATAAAATATACATATAGACGATCCAAATAAGATCCCACGTGACTATATTTTATCATATCTATAAATCACAAAAGCGAGTCAAAGTGTAGTCATGTATAAGTCAAACGATGTCAACTAAAAAAACGGAGGAAGTATTTTATTAATTTCATATTCTCTCTCCTCCAATTCTTTCAACTACTTTTGTTTTTTACGGAGCACAATTTTTTATTCTTCCTCTTACCCCACTACCTACATATTTTGTTACTTTCTCCAATTTTTTCTAAAATTTCGCGCATTGAGAAATGGAGCAAGTAATCAAAAACGGGGAAAGTTATATACCACTGAAACAAAATTAGGCAAAAAATCTGAGCATTCTTATTTCTTATTGTAAAACAAGTCACAAATTATTGTAAAAATATAATTTTTGTTTATAGTTGCCTATACTTTTTTAAGAATGATTTGTGAATTTTTTTTTTTATTTTGGATATAATAATTACTACATTAATATGGAATATGTTTAAAAATAATATGGAGTATTATGTTTTGTGAATGATTTGTTTCATTGATTAATAATTTTTTTATTAAATAATAAAAATAACTAAGGGCCTATTCACATTTACTGAACTGAGTTGAACTGAACTGAACTTAACTGATTGGAGCTGAACTAAACCGAACTGAAATGGACTGATTGGAGCTGAACTGAACTGAACTGAATATTTTATAAGAGAGTAAAATTAGGAGCTGAACTGAACTGAACTAATTGGAGCGGAGCTGAACTAAACTAAACTGAACTGAACTGAACTGAAATTAAGTAAATGTGAACAGGCCCTAAGTGCACCAGGAGATGACATGTGTCATTACTGGTGTGTCTTTTAGTATATAACTAGCGTGTCACCCGGGCATTGCCCTGGGATGTTACTTTGAGTAATCTTTTTTTTTTTAATAAAGTGTTTGAAGTTTTAATAATTTGGAATATAATGTTGAATATTGAAGAGAATATAAAGAATAACTAGTTATTGACCCAGGCGATGCCCGGGTCATTATAAATTTATTACTTTTAACCGCACTATATATATATTTTGGCTTGTTTGTCACTAAGAGCTTAAATGTTTTTTTTTTATTAAAGATGATAACTTAAGAAGTTTATTTGTTGTTTGTATGAGCTGGTTTGACTATAAGAATATTTTTTTTGCATTAATAAATATATTGTAAATGATAAATAGATTTGTTGGGTTTGAAAAAAATTGATAAATCAAATCTGTATAAATTTGATGTCAATAAGTATTATTCCATAATGCACAAAAAAAAATTATTACTCTATAATTACAATTGTAATATATATTTACATAAAAAAAAAAAACCAATCAATATTATTATTAAAACTCAAAGGTAATGAGTGTCACTCCGCCATGTGTCATTTTTTTTGTTACATTTCGCCATGTCATATTCATGTCATTCGAACCCAATAACAAAAAAAAACAAAAAAAAAACCTCCCATAAAGTTTGTAAACGGCATTATTAATGCTACCATAATTGTCAATTATAGTGATTTATGTATTCAACATTAAAACATTACTGTTCAAAAAAAAAATTAAAACATTTACTTAGCAGTTATAAAATAAAGCAATTCAAAGTGTTTTTTTTAAATTACTATTCTAATTATTTGGACTCAATTGAAGTATTGGAATCATTAAAATAGTAATTACAAAAAACTGCTAAATTGCCTCATATTATAACTGTTAAATATTTAATGACTTAATTATGAAATTAATGGCTGAATTACACCTTTTTTGATGTTATAATCAAATTAAAACTTTAATATTAGTACTTTGACACTTATCCTATCATTATAAAATAAAACACTTTGCTATTGTGGTTGTGTGGTCAGGAATACCAAAAATTTGTTACAATAATCGCTCATCTGCTCTTAGTAAAATAGTAGTGCATAATTCTCTATAGTATTGTTCGAGTAAAGAAGGGTAATTCTGAAGTGGCATGACTTTCTTAGCATCTTTTTTGGAAGAATATTAGTTTTTATATATCATTAGTTTGTATAGTATTTGTTTAAATCTATATGCTATACTTATCTCCTTTCAAAAAAAAAAAAATAATAACATGCTTATCTGTAGATTTATAACTATTGTATAGGTTATACTATAAAAATTGTAATCTACCTTCCCCAATAGTTTTTATATACTACTAATAAGGTTTGTTACCGTTTAATTTACTATCATATCAATCAACGGTGTGTAGTGTTAAAATGTCTTCTTACACAAGTTGATCATTTGTTGAAATATAGCTTACATTTTGTGATTAGATGTCATTCCTTTTAGTTTTCAATTATTTATATGATTTTTTTATATTTTTTTGTGTGTGTTATTTGCAGTATTGTTCAACTGGCTGATTTTGGTTGACACTTTACGAAGAGATATGATAAGAAAAAAAAATATATACTATGTACATTGGAATCTTTATAGAGAGTGAAAAAAACGATGGTATAGTAGGATAAGAGTACAAACGGTATAATTTTTTAGGACTATAATGGTAATCTACGATTTACAAAATATATGACTTTTTAAACTATCAAATAATCTAGAGAAAAACATTGTGGAATTGATATTTGTGGTCAATTCAATTTATTGATTCTTTTAATTTGTGTAATATGTAGTAATAATATTAAAAGCTATAAGTTTCAATCACTCTATATCCACAATCATCTAAAAATATAATCCGGGGCATCGCCCGGGTCACTAACTAGTTGTAATATATAAATCAAATCTTTTACTCTAGAATTACAATTTTATGAATTAATGCACATACAAAAAATGGAGTAACATTAATTTCTTACAAATTTTATTATTGTGTAATTATTAAGGAGTTACATTCCAAGGAAAATTTAAATAGGGTGTTACACATATGAACAATTTTCATTCCAATGAAACTACACATTATACATGGAGATTAATGCATGGAGTTTTTTAAATTTTGATGGAATATTATGATACGGCGTCACATCATACGCCAAATGGCAAAACTGACGACACATGGAAAAATAGCATGTCTTGCCATGAGTTTTAATAATATTATTGATATTGATATGTTGATATTAATATGTGTCTCTTTGTTTTTGAATTTGGATGTAATTTTGAATTCTACATTTAAATTCATTTATGTGGAAGAATAGAGCATAAATTATTAGTAGTTAAGATAGTAAGACATGTGGTGTGATTCTGTGAGGTTAGGAGTTCAAACCTCAATCTTTATATGCGTTTTTAATTAACATTACCATGAAATTAAATATTAAGTGGTGATGTGGAAGATGTTATGGTATATTAACTTTAGAGGGTATTGTCTTTTATCAGGCCTTACAGGTTACCAAACCTGTAATAGCAAGTCATTGGCCACGTGTCAACATTCTATAGGTTAAAAAAATTAAATTATAAAATTTAAATATGAATAAATAAAAATATTTTTTTGAAAAAAAAAAAACAAATCTAGCTAAACACCCCCAACCACCGATTTTCCACGTCTGACACCCAAGCTTTGACATTAGATGACTTCCCTCTTTCCCCCGTATTCCGATTTCCCCCCTCCCCCAGCGCCGGTACCGCAAACCACCTCCCCAGCGCCCTCTGCTCGTTTTCCAGCTCTCCCCCACAATCAAAACTCCCTAAAAACTATCTTACTCCACTCGCTAAAACCATCTCAATCCACTCCCTTCACCATCATCGATAATCTAGGAATATCAACACCGACAACCTCACAATCCTGAAGAGTAATAAATCCCATAGGGATTTTGATGGCGTAACCATCAACAAAGACTTTAATGACGTCTTCAGGGTTAGGTAAATGAACACGGGTGCTATCAACGGGAGGACAAGTAGTGGACGAGGAGGATTTGGGGTGGTTTCAGTAGTGGCTGATCGGAAGTAGTGTTGTTGAGTTCAAAGGTGGAGAGAAATTGGGTAGGGGAATGCCAGTTAGGAGGGGTTTACTTGGTGGTTGTGGGTTGGAAGGGGTTTCGGGTTCTTTGGCAGGGGTTTGGGTTCGGTGGTGGTCACTGTCTAGGGGTGGTGGTGGCTGCAAGCTGGGAGGGATGGGATCTGGTAGCTAGGAAGTTTAGGGGAGGGAGGAGTTTTCATATTTTTTAATTTTTTTTAAAGATTTATGTGTTTTTAACCATTTAAAAGTTGACATGTGTCCATATAAAAAAAAAAGTTTCCTTTTCTTCAGGTCACCGGTCATTTGGACCTGATAAAAGAAAAAACCCCTAAAGTTGGGATTATTCAGGAATAATTGATAGTTGGGATTAATGAGAGTAAATGGCTCAAAGTTGGGATTAATGATAACAAATTTTCCATAAATAAATAATACAATAATAGTTTTTGGGTCTGGGCGATGCCTCGAATTGTTACATAAAATTGATCAGTAATATATGTTGTAATTTATGATTCAATTTTCCTGTAATTAAATTTGTTGTTCACATTGTCATTTGTTACTTATTAATATTTTGAATTCAAAAAATCACATAGCTTTGTGGTAAGACATTTAGTTCAAGAGTTAGAGGTTGTGAGTTCAAATCCTGGTGAGCTTTTTTTTTTTTTTTTATTATTATTATTATTATTATAAGTGCATGACATGTAAATATGTAATCAAAACAAATTGAATGAAGAGCCACGTGGCGTTATGAGTAGTTGCATGGGTGATGTGGCGCAATGAGGAGAATATACATGACAAATGGAATAGAGTATTCAAGTTCTTAACTTGTTGGTTTTATTCGAATTACCCATGTCCAAGGCTAGGTATGGAACAACGAGCATGACACACTTATGGGTTGTACGAGTTGATTGAGTAAAGGTTCGTATTATATTATTCGAGGTTGAGTTGATAAAGGTTATTTTTCAGAGTACAATGTGTAATGTAGTTTCGAACTACATTGTTTAATTGAGCTAGTATTGTCAATTATTCAATTATACTCTATATTCTGATATGTGGTGATTACTCAGCTTTTGCTGACGTGTGTGTTATTTTGTTGTGCTACTTGTGTTTGCGGCCATGTCTTTTTCTTATGGTGACCCTGTGAAGATCTATTTAGGAATTTGTCCTTAATGGTGAGTAGTCAAGATTGTTTAAGCAGGTTGATCAAGTGATCGTAGCTAAAGGACCTCTAGTGATCGATTAGTGCTTTTTATATCGAGTTTGTAAAGTTGTATAAATAGCTCACTTAGATTTATTGGGTTGTAATTATTGAGATTTTGTAAGCCTTATTGACAGGGTAAAGTCGTATCCCCTAACCAAAAATATTACCTAAGTCCTCTAACTAATGCAGATAGGGAAGTAGGGTCGAATCCACAGGGAAACAAGTCTTTCTACTCCTAATTAATTATTATAACCTAAATTATCAAGGTAACCAATGTTAATGTAATTAAAGACTATACTACAAAGAATATGATCAGGGAAAATAAAGTAGAGAGAAATTAAATATTAAAAGGCCTAGGGCATAGGTTCACTAATAAACAATATTCCAGGGAAAATCATAATAAGCAATCATCAAGCATCGATTAATCATATTATAAAGGGCTTTCGCTACGTATTATAATCACAGAGTTAATTTACCGGTATTAAATCTCATCTGTCGAATTTCGACTTAACCATTTAGAAATTAGTCCGCCTATTGAAACTAAGCCTAAACATCAATTCTCATATGTCGAATCTCGAATTAATATTGCTAAACTCATACAATTAAATTTGGCCAAACCTAATTGCATAGCATTAAATCAATCAATAGGAAATTAACCAAGTATTGATAATCAACAATCACAAATTTACCCCTTCATATTATTTATTAGATCCCCATAAACCCTAGAAATAAAACTACTCAAGCATAATTAAATCTAAACTAACCAAATCAATAAAGCAAGACATAATGAATGAATTAAAAAAATAACTGAAATTAAAAGAGAAGAAATTGTTACTAAAAGAAATCTGGATTAATGAATAATTAAGAACAATGTTGAGAGAGTTTAAGAGAGAGAAAATATCCTAAGTAGAGAGATAAAATCTAAAAGAGAAGGTCATCAAAAATTACGTACAAAGATCGTACTTAAACATCCCTAAAACAAATCCTTAAACGAAAACTAATCAGGTCCCTAAAAAAACACGCGCCCGATCGGGCCCGCCTTTTTTCTACGCCCTTGCTGGTGTGCTGCGCCCGATCGAGCCTACGCTCACCCGATCGGGCGCGCCTTTCATCTTCATGTTGCTTTGTGCGCGCCCGCCCGATCGGGCGTATACTTGCCCGATCGGGCCTGGCTTCTTCTTCGAGGCTTGGATTTCGATTGGGCTCGATTCCTCGGCCCAATCCGGATTTCCTCTTCGGGTCTTGATTACTTGATCCAATTGCCTCGGTATCACATACCAAGCCCTTAATCACAGGCTCTCACCGGTCCTGGGCTTCAAGGATGGTCGTGTCCTCTTAATGCTCATAGTTGCTTCGTGAAAAACCCGGAAAATGCTCCAAGTGTACAATTTCCTACAAAACTCAAGCAAAACTACAAAAACACTAGAAAACACAAATTAGTAATAAAAGTGGCCCTAAAGAGCCAAAAACACCACTAATTATGACCATGGGACGGGGTAAAACACTATATAAATTGGACATATCAAACTCCCCCAAGCCAAACCTTTGCTTGTCCCTAAGCAAAGAGCTCATCAATGAACATATAAAACATGCCTCATCCCAATAAACGAAATCAAACACAAACGATTCAAGATAAATCTAATGAGCATGCTTCAATGTCAATCAATCTCATTCATCTAATCATCCTTCATCCCCAGCAATTGCCAAGTAGAGCAAACCACATGAGCATATAGAATTCAAGACTAGTGCTCACACACTCAACTCTCATTTATGTGGCGAGTAAAATATGTACTCGATCGCTCTCCAACCAACCCCTTTATTTGTGAACAATGCCCTCCCAACTCACACTCTCGTGTGTTTAAGACAACGAACTCTCAACCTACTAGTCGACTCGAAATATGTCAAATCATAACTTGCATTGATAAACAACACTTTCACATTCATACAACTCTTATGCACAAAGGTCGGAAGGTCTTTAAAGCTTGTAATGTAAGGCTAGAGTGAAGGGTAGGATAAATTTAGGAAAATGTGAGAGTAAAGCCATGCTTAAGGGAGCCATATCCTAATAAAACCCAAGGTCACAACAAGTGATGACCAAAACATCTCCAATCACAACTCAACTCCACAAAAGTTCACCAAACAATCCTATACACAACACAATCTCAACACTAACATATTCACTCGCAAAATATGATAATATGAAATAGAGTGAATTAAAACAAACTTTAAACTACTTATTCTTTTTCTTTCTTTTTTTTTCAAACTAGGACTTTTTTTTTCTCTTGAATTTTTTCTTTTCTTTTTCTTCTTGAGCAACCTTCAAATAGAACATTTGAACATATGAAACAACTTTTTTTCTTTGCTCTTCTTTTTTTTTTTCTTTTTTACCTCATAATGGAAATTTTCAACCTTGAAACACAAAACATCAATATTTTCCAATCATAATATCAAAGAACAATCACTCTTCTTTTATTCCCAACTTGTGCAAATGATATGCACACCACAACTCCCTCACCTCACCAACTAATAGCTCCCCCAAGCCAAGCTTGGGACTAGTAACCAATGGGGCTCATATAGGCTTGTAATGTGGCTAAATAAACAATAAAAAGGGCACAAGCAACAACATGGGTAACAAGAAGGGAACAAATGTATCTACTATCGTCTGAAAGTTACCTAAGAGAAAAAATGCCTTCGTTCTCCTCAATGTGCATAATATTGAGCCATATAAACATTACTAATAGTTGCAAACCAATACTCAAATTCATTGACATACCAGGAACTATCACACATTCCTAGCCAAGTCAACTAGTCAAGCACTATATTCACAAATAGTTGGCAAAATTGATGCATGTTTAGGAATCCAAACAATTAAGCTTCAAATCATGATTAACAAATTCACATAGCTCATTATCATATACCAAGAATCAATACAATATTTTCTAAGTATGAGACACAGGGAAGCATGATTTACAATTCATTGGAACGTATTTTTGAATTTTTTTTTTTTTCAATTTTTTTTTGTATTTTTTTCATAAAGAAAAGCAATAAAAACTATACTAGAAAAGCAATAAATAGAGAAAAGAGAGAGAGTTACCATATATACAAGAAATCTCCCCCCAAGCCAAATCAAGAAATGCCCTCATTGACTTGGGAAGGTAGCTAAGAGAAACTACTCCTCATCATCATCCATCCTCTCGTAGCCTCCTCCATAGCTCGAGCCGGCACCACCCTGGCTCGTTTCAGCACCACCATAGCCCGAACCACCTGCAAAGTAGTTAGGGTTCACATTTCCCCCCATACCCCCAAAAGGAGCATCACCCCCATATCCATGGATTGAAGAGTAGTCCACATAAGTACCAAAAGCTCCGGGGTGGAATACCCTCCTTGGGGGTATTGGAACCAATCGGGAACTAATGCCTCGGGGGGAATATCCCCTCGGCGTTCATAGTCATCGTACATCGGGTATAAACCCCTCCCGAGGTTCCTCTCTATATGACCGACCCGCCTACCCAAAGTGCCTAACCTAGAATCTAGGTTTTGCACCATGCCCTCTACTCTCCCTTGCCCCATCACTATACAGTCAAGTTGGCTCCGAAAAGCCGAAAAGTCATAAGGGGCATTGGGGTTGATGTTATAATCGACGGAGGAGGTGGGCATGTCATAGGTAAAGGGTTGGGGTGGTTGTTGGTAGTGTGGTGAATGGTGTTGGGGGAATGGTGTTGGGGTGATTGGTGGGGCTGTGGTGAAAGGTGAGGTTCTTGAACCTCGCCTTGACCGTTTATCTCGAAAGTATAAGAAGGCTTCCCCTTCTCAAATTTGGTGAAGGCGGGATTGGGTAGGGTAAAATCTTGGTCTCTCCTACCCGATTCCCGGTGGACTATCCACCAAGTCTCACTGCCCATGGGTTGCACCCAGTTTAGGCTTCCTAAGTAGGCTAGGTCCATGAGGGTTGAACCCACTACTTTCCTATGCCCGTTGAGTTCCATCCTAGGTGTTTAATAGCAACTTGGGTCACCAACCCCCCAAAATAGATAAGCGCCCTAGACCTACCCGTTTCGGCCGCATTGGCCGCCCTTTGAAAGTGTTGGACAATCCTATGTGGTATGTTTAATTTCTCAGCATTAGGGATCATATAGGATGCCAACAATTCAAGTTCATCCCTCCTCACGTTTGCCGGTTCATGCCTCCCAAAATTGTGAGGCTGGCAAAACTTTGGGACGGGATGTTGAATCCACGTCCCTTTGGCGTGTTGGAGGTTAATCAAACCCTCCCTGGTGAGTCTCTTGTAGACCATGAAAATGTGGTCTTGGGAGGGTTCGATAGGTTTGTCCGATTTTAACTCAAACACTTTACCAAATTCTTTTAGAGTTAATCGCACATCATTGTTTAGCAATCGGAATTGTACATGAGTGATCAAAGCATTCATTTTAATAACATTAAAACTAGAAATAAATTCTAATGTCAAGTAATCATAAGTATTATGATGCATTTGGAAGAAACCACTCATGCCTATACCCTTAAATAATTTCTCTACATGTTTATCAAGACCTAATCTAGATAATGTAAGATGATGAACAAAACGAGTGGAGATTACCTGCCTCTCGATGAGGTTGAGCATCCTTGCCCGTTGTTCCGTTGAGGTGATAACAACCTCCTCCCATCCCGGTATTTGAAGCTCCGGGTCAACCATTGGTTGTTGTTGCCTCGAACTTTCGCCCCTTTGTTGTCTAGATCGTTTGGAAGCCATTTCTAGTGAGAAATTTGGGTATTGAAGCTTTCTCTCTATAAGGGTTTTAAGAAATTATGAGAGAAAGTGGGAGAAAGTGGGTGGAAAATGTAGAGGAAGGTGTGAGGATTAAGAATATGTAAAAATTTTAAGGTTTTGATGGATGAATTTCAGAAGATCTTGGAAAGAAAGTGAGGTTGAAGGTTTGAAAATGGAGGTTTTAGAGAGAGAGAGAGAGGGTGAATAAAGAAGAAAAAGTAAGAAAGAAAAAGAAAAGAAAGGGGGAGAAGGAGGAATTAATCCTCCGGAATATAGGCGCGCCCGATCGGGCAAGCCTCGCCCAATCGGGCGAAATTAGTTTCCTGTGAAATGTTAAGTGCACACTCGATCGGGCGACCTCCTCCCGATCGGGCGCGAACTCGAAGCTCGAAATCGCCAAAAATACTCTCCCGATCGGGCGAGCTTTGCCCGATATTTCTTTTGCGGCACTCGATTTCTCCAAAATTCCGCCCGATCGGGCGAAATTACCCTTGTTTTTCTTCCTTACTTGCGCGCCCGATCGGGCGTGCTTCGCCTGATCGGGCGATTATAAGCTCCGATAAAATCCATATTTCCCGCCCTTACCCTTGTTTTTCTTCCTTACTTGCGCGCCCGATCGGGCGTGCTTCGCCTGATCGGGCGATTATAAGCTCCGATAAAATCCATATTTCCCGCCCGATCGGGCGAAATTATGCTCGATTCTGACCCTTACTTGCGCGCCCGATCGGGCCCGTATCCAATCTAGAGCTTCTATTTTCTTCGCTTTTTTTCTCTTGAAAACTCCGTACTTGATGTTCTAAAACCTGTACAAAACACTCATAAAAGGTAAAATTTCACTCTCCTCACCTCTCTAACAAAAACATACAAAATAAAAATAAAAATAACTAAAAACTAGTCTAGAAAGCAAGAAGTACGGGTTGCCTCCCGCAAAGCGCTGGTTTATCTAGGTCCCGCACGACCCTCTTACCACATTGAAGCTCAAAGTGAATCGGAACCGCTTAGGTGAAGTAATTCAACTGCACCAATCGTAGCCCCCTCATGATATAGCTCGAGTCTTTGGCCATTAACCTTGAACTCGTTACCATGTTCATCGAAAACTTCCACAGAACCGAATTTATTGGCCCTTTTTACAATAAAAAGACCGACCACCTTGACCTCAACTTTCCTGGGAATATTTTAAGTCGAGAGTTGAACAACAACACTTTATCACCCTCTTTGAATTCTCTCGGAAGGATCATCTTGTCGTGCCATCTCTTTGTCTTCTCCTTGTAGACACAAGCACTATCATAGGCCGTCAACCTAAACTCATCGAGTTGGTTAAGTTACTCTTTTCTCCCGCTAATTTGGCATCCAAATTAAGCTCCTTAATAGCCTAATATGCCTTGTATTCTAATTCGACCGGGAGATGACATGCTTTACCGTACACGAGTCTATATGGAGTAGTACCTATAGGGGTCTTGAATGCAGTTCTGTACACCCAAAGGGTGTCATCCAACTTATCACTCCAATCTTTCCTTAACTTTGCTACCACCTTCTCTAGAATGGCCTTGATCTCGCGATTAGAAACTTCAACTTGGCCACTAGTTTGGGGGTGGTAGGCTAAACCTGTCCTATGGTAGACACCATACTTTTTGAGGAGGGTATCTAACTTCCGCTCATGAAAGTGAGATCCTCCGTCACTGATTATCGCTCTAGGAACGCCAAATCTTGGAAATATGGTCTTCTTGAAAAGTCTATGAACCACCTTGGCATCATGCCATCATTAGTAGGAGTAGCGATGGCCTCAACCCACTTGGATACATAGTTGACGGCGACAAGTATATAGCGGTTCACTTTTGAAGAAGGGAACGGTCCCATGTAATCAACACCCCAAACATAAAAAATTTCAACTTCTAAAATTCCAGTTTGAGGCATCTCATGCCGCCGCGAGATATTACCAGTCCTCTGGCAAGAGTCACAAGCCTGCACAAAAGTGTTAGCATCCTTAAACATTGTAGGCTAATAAAAACCCGACTCATTAATCTTGGCCACCGTTTTAGTGGGGCCATGATGTCCTCCATATGGTGAGGTGTGGAAACTAGTAAGCACACCGTGGACTTCCCATTCGGGAACACACCTGCGAAATAATCCATCTGCACACTCACGAAACAAAAAAGGATCATCCCAAAAATAATGTTTAACATCAGAAAGGAATTGAATTTCTTTTTTTGTTGGTAGGACAAGTCAGGAGGTAGAGTACCACCCACTAAATAATTAGCAAAGTCGGCATACCATGGGTGTTGCTCTAAAACTGCGTATAGATTGTCATCAGGGAAAGAATCATCTATAGGAAGAGAATCCTTACCCTCATCATACCTGATACGTGACAAGTGGTCTGCCACTACGTTCTCTACTCCCTTTTTATCTTTTATTTCGATGTTAAAATCTTGGGGCAAAAGAACCCATCGGAGTAGCCTTGGAATTGATTCCTCCTTAGCTATCAAGTACTTCAACGCTGCATGATCAGTAAAAACAATGACTTTAGAACCAACAAGATATGATCTAAATTTTTTAAAGCATATATAACAACAAGGAACTCCTTCTCCGTAGTGGCATAGTTAACTTGGGCTTCATCTAAAGTTTTTCTTGCATAATAAATAGCATGCAAAACCTTGTCCTTTCTTTGTCCGAGCACGGATCCTAGTGCAAAGTCACTTGCATCACACATGATCTCGAAAGGAAGATTCCAATCGGGAGCACATATGATGGGTGCCGATATCAAAGCCTGCTTAATCCTGTTAAAAGCCTCAAGACACTCTTAAGTAAAAATAAAAGGAGCATCCTTGAGCAAAAGCTGAGTTAGTGGTTTAGCAATTTTAGAAAAATCTTTGATAAAACGACGATAAAACCCCGCATGACCCAAGACACTTCTAACTAACTTAACATTAACTGGGGGAGATAATTGCTCAATCACTGAAATCTTAGCTTTGTCTACTTGTATGCCCTTATCAAATACAATGTGACCTAGAACTACTCCCTCTGTCACCATAAAGTGACACTTCTCCCAGTTTAGAACTAAGTTGCATTCTCTACATCGTTTTAAAATTTTAGCGAGATTAATTAGACATGAATCAAATGAAGACCCATACACGCTAAAATCATCCATAAAGACTTCCATAATAGACTTTATGAAATCAGAAAAGATGCTCATCATACAACGTTGGAAGGTAGCAGGAGCATTACATAAACCGAAGGGCATTCTACGATATGCAAAAGTGCCATAAGGGCATGTAAAGGTTGTCTTTTCCTGATCTTCAGGGTGAATCGGAATTTGGAAAAATCCCGAATACCCATCCAAATAGCAAAAGAACTTATGGTTAGCTAACCTCTCAAGCATTTGATCTATAAAGGGGAGGGGGAAGTGGTCCTTTTTAGTGGCAATATTCAGTCTACGATAATTAATACACATACGCCACCCTGTTACAGTTCTAGTGGGAATTAATTCATTTTTTTAATTAGTGATCACAGTCATCCCACCTTTTTTTGGCACTACCTGCACAGGACTTACCCACTTGGAGTCAGAAATAGGATAATACCTGCATCAAGTAATTTCATAACCTCCTTCTTGACTACTTCCTGCATGTTAGGATTCAATCTTCTTTGGGGTTGAATGCAGGGCTTATAGTTATCCTCTAGATGTATCATGTGCATACAAAAGTCAGGGCTAATACCCTTGAGATCATCAATACTGTACCCAATACTTTCTTATGAGTTTGAAGAACCCCTAGAAGTTGGGAAGTTTGTAGTTTATTAAGTGCAGTACTGATGATCACGGGGTATAGTTCCTGTTCATCCAGAAAAATATATTTCAATTGAGAAGGGAGAGGTTTTAGTTCAGGTTTCTTAACCTCTGCAGGTTTCGATTCCTGAACTAAATGTACTACCTTCATTGTTTCCTTGGGGTCTAACTCTTTTAAAGAAAGAGCTCTTTCAATATCCTGTACCTCATTACCCCAAACGCTTGCATTGTCTGTAGATAAATTCCCACAAAGAATTTCCTCCAGGGGATCCCTTGCAAGAACCTGTGGCAAGCTATCATCACAAATATCGTCCATTATATCAATTATATCAATATAACAACAATTTTCCTCTACCATAGACCCTTTAAAAACTTTCCCTAGATTAAAAGTAACATTATCATCACTAACAAAAAGGGTTAGTTTACCATTTTTCACATCAATAATGGCTCCTTCAGTATGGAGAAAAGGCCTACCTAATATAATGGGTATTTGTGTATCCTCTGCCATGTCTAAAACAACGAAATCAACAGGAATAAAAAATTTACCAACTCTGACAGGGACATCCTCTAAAATACCTAGGGGGTATTTTACAGAACGATCTGCCATTTGCAAAGTTATATTAGTAACTTTTAATTCTCCCATATTAAGTTTAGCACAGACAGACGATGGCATAACACTGACACTAGCACCCAAATCACAAAAAGCTTTATCAATAAAAACATTCCCTATATGACAAGGGATAGAAAAACCACCGGGATCCTTTAATTTAGGAGGGGATTTATTTTGCAATAAGGCTCTACACTCCTATGTGAAAGCTACATTTTCTACTTCATTAAAGGCCCTTTTCCTAGTCAGAATGTCTTTCATAAATTTAGCATATGCAAGAACCTGAGTGATTAAATCAGTGAAAGGAACTGTTACCTGCAGGTTTTTCACAACCTCTAAGAACTTACCAAATTGTTTATCAAACTTACTCTTCAATTGTCTATTAGGGAACGGTATTTTGATAATCGGGCTCTGCACATCTCCTCCCTTATCATGAGATTTACCCTGCACAGAAACATTAGAAGGGTTAGTATCTGTTTGTATCCCTGCAGGGTTAGCAGGATTAGCGTTTGGTATAGAGGAATCTAGATCAGGAACTGGTCCATCTTCTTTCGGCATAGGAGGTCCATCATAATGTGAACCACTCCTTAGAGTGATTTCATTGGCATGATTTGTAGGATGGATAGGTTGTGATGGTAGAGCTCCCTGCTGACGGGATTGTAGGGTAGATGAAAGTTGTGCAATTTGATTATCCATGATTTTATTGTGGGCTAAAATAGAATCAATTTGCGCATCCCTACTCTCCATATGCTTTTGCATATTAGTAAGCATTGCTCTAATTTCTGTCATGGCAGGGTCAGAAGATGATGAGGGTGATGCTTGGATTTTCTGGTTAGAATTTGGATGGTAATATTTTTGCTGTGGTGGGGGTTGTTGTTGTGGTTGTTGTGGAGGTGGAGGGTTTTGTACATTGGTACTCCGATACGAAAGATATGGATGGTTCTGGTAACCAGGATTATAGGAGTTGGAATATGGATTATTCTGCCTATAGGTTTGAAAGGCATTAACTTGTTCCATGGAACTCCTAAAATCTTGCTCCCAATGCCCTACAATTCCACAATTTTCACCAAAAGCTTCATTGTTAGAAACAGCAGAAACATTAGCTACAGAGTTAGGAGTAGTAGTAATATTATCTAATTTTTGACAAATAGACGTTAATTGAGCTTGCAAAAAGGATACGGAATTGACATTATGTTTTCCTTTATTTGCAAACCCTCTCGGATTTCCGTATTGTGAATTGTGTATTGCCATGTCTTCGATAACCTGTCCTGCATCGTCTACATTTAAATTTATGAATCTCCCACTGGCTGCAGAATCTAGAACTGATCTAGAAGAATTTCCAAGTCCATTGTAGAAAGCTTGGATCAATTGCCATTATGCTAGATTGTGGTGGGGGCATTCTCTCTTTAGATCCTTGAACCTCTCCCAAGCCTCATATAGCGTTTCATCGGTCTCTTGAGCGAAGTTCTGAATAGCACTCCTTAGTACCGCTGTTCTCTCTGCAGGATAATATTTATTATAGAAATTCAAAGCAAGAGTTTCCCAGTCAGTAATACCAAGTGCAGTTCTATTCAAACCATTAAACCATAATTTAGCTTTGCCACATAGTGAAAAAGGAAAAAGAATCTCCCTGATTTGGTCCTGCGTGACCCCGGCTTGTCTAATGGTGTTACAATACTGGCAGAAATCTGCGATGTGAAGATTAGGATCTTCACCCTTAGCTCCACTGAATTGCTTCCTCTCTATCATATTGATAAATTGGGGCTTGATCTCAAATTGAACTCCATCTAGAGCCGGAGTGGGAGTAAGGTGCGGGAAATCTGTGAGCTTCGGCTGCGAGTAGTCACTGAGTTTCTTTTGGGCCGTCATATCTGATTCTGAATCTGAAGGAATTTCTGCGTCACTAGAATCAGAGGGAGGGTCTCTTCGATTGTTGTCCTCCTCAGAACCCGCCAGAATTTGTCTATTAATTTTCCTTTGCCTATGAAACGACCGCTCGATCTCAGGATCGAATGGAATGTAACCTAATCTGGAACACCTGGGCATAAAAAAGGAACTAAAAGACAAATATGAGAATTGCCTCAAAGAACTAACGTTCTCTAAGACAAGAGGGGATAATCTAGACTATAAAAAATAATCAGAAAATAAAAATAAAATCGTTTCCCCGGCAACGACGCCAAAATTTGACAGGGAAAAGTCGTATCCCTTAATAAAAAATATTACCTAAGTCCTCTAACTAATGCAGATAGGGAAGTAGGGTCGAATCCACAGGGAAACAAGTCTTTCTACTCCTAATTAATTATTATAACCTAAATTATCAAGGTAACCAATGTTGTTGTAATTAAAGACTATACTACAAAGAATATGATCAGGGAAAATAAAGTAGAGAGAAATTAAATATTAAAAGGCCTAGGGCATAGGTTCACTAATAAAAAATATTCCAGGGCAAATCATAATAAGCAATCATCAAGCATCGATTAATCATATTATAAAGGGCTTTCGCTACGTATTATAATCACAGAGTTAATTTACCGGTATTAAATCTCATCTGTCGAATTTCGACTTAACCATTTAGAAATTAGTCCGCCTATTGAAACTAAGCCTAAACATCAATTCTCATATGTCGAATCTCGAATTAATATTGCTAAACTCATACAATTAAATTTGGCCAAACCTAATTGCATAGCATTAAATCAATCAATAGGAAATTAACCAAGTATTGATAATCAACAATCACAAATTTACCCCTTCATATTATTTATTAGATCCCCATAAACCCTAGAAATAAAACTACTCAAGCATAATTAAATCTAAACTAACCAAATCAATAAAGCAAGACATAATGAATGAATTAAAAAAATAACTGAAATTAAAAGAGAAGAAATTGTTACTAAAAGAAATCTGGATTAATGAATAATTAAGAACAATGTTGAGAGAGTTTAAGAGAGAGAAAATATCCTAAGTAGAGAGATAAAATCTAAAAGAGAAGGTCATCAAAAATTACGTACAAAGATCGTACTTAAACATCCCTAAAACAAATCCTTAAACGAAAACTAATCAGGTCCCTAAAAAAACACGCGCCCGATCGGGCCCGCCTTTTTTCTACGCCCTTGCTGGTGTGCTGCGCCCGATCGAGCCTACGCTCACCCGATCGGGCGCGCCTTTCATCTTCATGTTGCTTTGTGCGCGCCCGCCCGATCGGGCGTATACTTGCCCGATCGGGCCTGGCTTCTTCTTCGAGGCTTGGATTTCGATTGGGCTCGATTCCTCGGCCCAATCCGGATTTCCTCTTCGGGTCTTGATTACTTGATCCAATTGCCTCGGTATCACATACCAAGCCCTTAATCACAGGCTCTCACCGGTCCTGGGCTTCAAGGATGGTCGTGTCCTCTTAATGCTCATAGTTGCTTCGTGAAAAACCCGGAAAATGCTCCAAGTGTACAATTTCCTACAAAACTCAAGCAAAACTACAAAAAACTAGAAAACACAAATTAGTAATAAAAGTGGCTCTAAAGAGCCAAAAACACCACTAATTATGACCATGGGACGGGGGTAAAACACTATATAAATTGGACATATCACTTATCACTTGACAGGTTGTCGAGTGTGGCAGTAATACCTCCGATTTAGGTGTATGTTTCCGCAATTTTATTTAAATATTGTTTATTTTATTTTTAATTCTCGTTTATTATTAGTTATTAGTATATCTGGGGTGTTACAGAGGGAGTACCCTTTTTTCCTTTAATATTATGTTTGAGTAGCAACTTGAAAGAGAAAATGAAGCGGATGGAAAAAAGTGGAAGAGGGGAAGGAAAGGGAGGGAGGAGATATGGAGCTTCACTTCCCTCCATATTAGTTGAAGACGGAGGAAAAATGGATCACATCTCTTTATCCAAACAAAGGGATATGTTCCCTTTCTTCTCCCTTTCCTCCCTTACTCTCTAATTTCTTTTTATCCAAACAATATTAATGGCCTATTCTCATTGACTAAACTCAGCTGAATTGAACTGAACTGAGCTGAACTGATCCGAATTGAACTGAACTGAATATTTTATAAGAGAAGGAAATTAGGAGCTGAACTGAACTGAATTTCAACTTATGAGAACAGGCCCTAAGAGTCGAAGTTCATATAAATGAGTTGAATAAATAAATTTTGCAAGACTAAAATATCAGTTCCAAAGAAAAAGTAAGAGGAATGCATGTATATGTTAGTACACATCAATCCGTTTTATACTATTCGTAACATGCACTTTGATTATTACACATGTCAATGCACAACTTTGACCATTAATATTTGTAATTATATATTATTAAAAACAATAGAAGGTTAATATAATGAAAATATACTTAAAAACCTAATCTAAAATATTTTACATGGAATTATATTGTTTTTGTTTGTTTGTTTTTTTTTTTTTTTTTTTTTTTTTTTTTTTTTTGTGAAAAACTACCTTTTAAAAAAAAATGTTGTAAATGACTACCTCTTTTTTAAAAAATGTTGTAAGGGACTACCACTTGCCGGAATCTAGCCGTTGACTCACTTTTCCGGCGTTGACTAGACCATGTGGCGGCCTTTTTCCCATTTTCAACCACCCCCACCCTCTCCTCCTCCTCCCTTTTCTAGTTTTCGACCACTCTTACCCCCTCGCCGTCACCTCCACCTTAGTCCCGCCCAAATACTCCATCTAACGGCGACGCAACCACCATTTCCGCCATTACTGCAACTCCAATCTATTGGACAAGCTCCCAATTCTTCAATTCAAAGACAAAATCGTTGAAATAGTCAAGAACAAACTCGTCACTGTCATAATCGGAGAAACTAGTTCCGACAAAAGTACCCAACTTTCCCGAATCCTCTTCCGACATGGTTTTGCAGAATTTGGCACCATTTGCGTCAAACAACCTCGCCGTGACGCCATCGTCTCCATCGCACGCTGCGTCGCCCAAGAAACGACGGGGGTCCAACTTGGGGAAGAAGTTGGGTACGCAATTTGATTCAAAGATCGAACTTCAACAAAACCCCCTCGAATTGAAAACCAGAACCCTTCTCTTCCTTTCCTCAATTGAGAAAGTTATTGATGTTGCTGTTTGAGGGTCACAAAATTGCGGGGCGATTGAGGGTTTGTGTTGGACTCAACGGGGTGGAGGCGGTTTCAAGTGGGGTTGGGTTGGTTTTGGGATGCGTGGCGGTGGCTGTAAGGGAGTTTTGTGGTGGGTTGAGGTGGTGTGGTGGTGGAGTGGTGGGGCGGTGGAGAAGATGACGACAAGTCGGCAATGCTGGCGGTGCATACATAGAAAAAAAAAAGAAAAAAAATTAAAGGCCATGTGACTGGCACGTGGGTGGTCAACGCCGGAAAAGTGAATCAACGGCCAGATTCCTGCAAGTGGTAGTCCCTTACAAATTTTTTTTTAAAGAGGTAGTCATTTACAACAATTTTTTTAAAAGGTAGTTTTTCACAAAAAGTTGTATGTAAAAGGTAGTTTTTCACAAAAAATCCTTTTTTTTAAATGTATAGTGTAAAAATCAAAGTATTGCGATTATTACGAAACAGATAGAACGATTGATTATTAAGTTTGTAAGAATGTATATTTACTCTGTACTTTTGTAGATCTTTAATCTATAATATACGGAGTGCTTCATATAATAAATACTACCTCCGTTACATATTAGTTGCAACTTTGGAATATTTTATCTCTCACAAATAATACCCAAAGTTGCAACTAATATATAACGGAGGTAGTAATTTACTACACATTAAAAAGCGTTCTTCATAATGTATATGTACTCCGTACCATGAGACACTAGTCTTTTGTAGAGTTGTATTACAAACATACCGCATCATGGACTATATGGTCATCATCATGACATTGTACTTCATGAAAAATCTAGTAAATACAAATTTATGAAAGCATTTATCTAATGATATTTTTGTAAAAAAATCAGCAACTTTTTATTAAATGTTGGCTCAATTATGTTAATTTATTTACAAAAAATTCATACCGACTTAAATTTTATGTTGATATATTTATAGATTTGTCACTAGATAAACATTTTTTAATTTATCATAAAGATAAACAAAAGCTTTTTCTAAAAAACCATACAATTGCATGAGTAATATACTTGTTACTTAGTTAGGGCCTATTCTCATAAACTGAACTCAGCTGAACTGAACTAAACTGAATGAAATTAGGAGCTGAATTGAATTGAATTGAAAATAAATGTACGAGAACAGATCCTTAATGGTCTAAACTCTAAAGTTAGAGGTAGTCAACTAAACTGAGTTTCTCGTTTGTATAAAATGAAAGGAAAGGCTACATGACAGACCATCTCCTACCTTGTCACTTCACTACTGTTAGAGAGAGAAAACCAACGAGTAAAAGAGACGCATAATATAGGGAAGAAAATTGCAGTGCCTTTCTTTCAAACAAGTAAATTTCTACAAACTATTGTTGGTAAATTTAAGGGAAATTATTTGCTTAATTATCAAACTGCATGTATGATAACGTGATAATTATGATGATATATTTATTTTTTCATTTTGAAAAAATGATGATTATGATGATACTCTTGCACATACTTAGTGTTGATCGAAATTTGTGCTCAATTGTTGCGAAAAAAGGTTTTTATTTGTTTATTGTACTTCAATGGATTTAAGTAATTTAAATTCTACACATTGTTCCTCAAGTTTTTTGGAAAATGATTTTAGCACACTATTTGTTTTTTTTTTTAATTGAATTTTTGGTATAGGGAGAGTCATAATGAAAATGATAATAGACGAAATTTGATCAAAAGAATACCAGTTTTAATATTGTATTTTAACTAAGCAAGTTGGCATCGAGACTAAGTAGAGTTATAAAAAATGTGTTCTTGAAGTACAGTGTTGTTATTTATTTTTATATTTTGAGGTTGTTTATTTTCTTTATTTTACTGATATTTTTATATTGTGTTCAATTATCTTAAGTTTTAGGTGACCTTTTAAAATTAGTTTTACTAATATTCTTTTCTCACACTATTTTGAAATGGTGATTTTAAAATTTTGAAGAAAATTCCGTTTTAATCAAACTTTAAATTGGGTTATTTATAAAAAAGATGACTTAAACTTGTGATTAATATTCATGTTAAATTTTCCAGATAGATAGTTATAACTAATTCAAAGTTAATGTGACAATTAGTCTATAATCAGATCAGATCTTGTCTTTTTATTTGCATTTAGATTTCCCTTGTCAAATATCTTTTATTCCATTATAAATTACTATCTCCAATTCATATTATTTGCAAGAATTGCAACTATAAGACACTTTCTACTCACATTTTATGTTAAATCGTTGTAAATAATATGATAAAATTTCGTATGTGAAATTACATATTAATATGAATCTAATGATATCTCCTTTGATACTCTGTATGTTTTTATTTTAAGGATTAGTGTTACAAAATACAAATAAGGTCAAAGTTAGGTTAATTTTGAAAATTTAATCAGATCATAATGGATTAGATCAGACTAGATCATATTATGTAAACATCCTTCGTTGTAGACTTGTAGATGGATCGGAGGGAGTATAAAATTAAAGTTAATACTTAGATGCTCATAAATGGCATTGTGACATAACAAATACTCTTGAATATCGAGCAGTAATGAATTAGATTATTGATTTTAGGCAATGATTAAATAATATGGATAGCAAAGCAAAATATAATGGACTAGTGTAGTAGTGTAAAGAATGAAGAACAATTTGAAGCTGTGTTCATATTATTAGTGGGGAAAATTGAGTTATCTTTAAATCAAAATTCTGTTTATTTTTTTAGTTTTCTGATTAGTGGGACAATTTTATGCTGTGTTCGATTAGTGGGACGATTATATTTGTTACTAGTGCATGGAAATATAGCTCAATGATACTGTCCTTATAGCTGGTGTTTTGTTTACAGGAATTTACAGGTCTTCTAAAGAAAACTGCAATCATGTCCTCAACTTCAGCAAGTCTTTGGGATGTGCCAGTGCCACGAAGGCCCCGTTCTTTGCTTCTTCGTTGCAAAAGACGCCTCATTTTTGATGATGACACACCCTTGATCAGCAAAAAAAGTCGAGCTGATGTAGTAGTATTGGTGCCACAAATGACTGTGGCTGGCGATGGTTCAAGTGCACACAAGTGCCTGAAAAATTTACCAGTTCCTAGTATGTAAACTTTCCTTTGGGTGTTTATTTTAATAAAACTTATAATGGACTAATGGAGTGACCTATATTGAAACCTTCTTTTTTGGTAAAAAGATGACATGGAAGTATGCTACTGATCTTATAGTTCAATATAACATGGCATTAGCAATTTAGCATATAGTACTTTGTATACGCGTACATTTTACACTCAGTAGCTTGCTTCAAGCATGTGTGAATTAAATATAAGAGGGACTAAAAAGCTGGATATAAACACAAGGACTAACATTACATAAAGCATGGTTTGATGAATATACTATTGTGGTTTTGGCTTTTCATTTCATTTTCCGGCAGTAATTAGGTAATACTTTCAAGCAAGAGCTTTGGCAGAATTTGACGTGTTCTGGTTTTCATGATGGATTAAGGTTTACAAATTACAACAGACCGGGATTATATTTTTGTAAAACAATAATCAGAATCCACAACAAATCAGGAACAAACCTTTTATTCTCCCATCTCTTCTTCTGAAATAATTGCTTGATCATTTAAACACTAGTATATGATGTCTTCTAGGCTTCTAGCTACTGGTAATTGTAGTCAAGTAAGTGTATTGCTTAATATCGAGCTGCTACCTCTTTCTTTGGCGACTCATAAAGGAATGACGTATTTTCCAAAACATAATATAATGTATTTGTGATGTTGTAGATTATAGTATAGAATGTAGTTATTCAGTAACCTTATATACCTTAGTAGTATTTTTCAACTGAAAGAATGCATGATGTATATGTATAAAATGGGATTGATTGAAAAAGTGTTTTACAGGAACTTTAAACAATGAGGAGCAAGATGAGTCAAAGGATGAAGAATGCATTAGTAAGTCTGCAGTGGTTGGGCCACAGACGCCATTGCCTTCGATGAAAAAGCGTGTTTCACGTAGAGGAGGCTCCCTGACCAACAAACAAAGCCGATCAATATCAAAAGCTGTGATTAATCTCGAGGAAGATAAGTTACGAAAAATTTCAGAATTAGCTGAGAAATCAGTCTATTTCACCCGCTCAATCAATCAACAAGTGTCGAATGCATTTAAATTGGTTGAAGTTCAAGGAGCGAGTAGTAAAAGTGCTCAACTGAAAGGGCATGGCCGAAGGGTCTCTATTGATGGTAAGAAAAGGCCATATCAGAAAAACTTCAAGGAGACAAACAGAGCATGGAAAGAGTTACTGAAGAAAGCTATTGCTGAAAGTTGCGAGATATTGATGGAAAAAGATGAGAGTGTTTTAGTGGATGATGAATTGCAGCTTTTCCATGAAAAGGTGCATTCATTCGCAAGTAAAGTTGGCACCATTCAGGGTGAGTGATTACATTTTAGAATTTTAATTTTACTGCTTGATGTTATTCTTTCATCAGTAAAGCTTTTTATAACAAGATGCTGATATACGATAGTGTAGTAAGCATTAATTAGCTGTTCTGCTTACCACCAAATACTTCTTGTAATGCAATGTCAGCGTTTCTTACTTACTTTTAACACAGGGAAAAGAGTATACTTTCCATGGAAAGGATCAGTTTTGGACTCGGTTATTGGTGCATTTTTGAGTCAGAGGGTCAGTGACAACTATTCGAGGTATGCTTATATTTAACTGTACTTTCAGAAACCAATGTGAAGATGGGTGGCAGCACTAACCTTTTAAATTCTCAATGCAGTTCGGCTTTTATGTCACTTGGTGTGAGCTTTCCCCAGTATCGTGATTGTGATACTTATAGCCGGCACCATAGAATGCTGAGAGAAAAGAGATCAATAGGTGGCTTTTCTTGCCAAAAGCAGGATTTGAAGGGGGGACATTTAAAGTTGGGGCCTGAAAGCCAGAAACCATTAGATGAGAAGAAAAAGGAGACCTTGAGAAAAGGAAAGGCTGCAATTATGGAAAAAATTAAGCCTGATTGGGACACCTTGAAGACACAATATTCTAGCAACACGGAGATAGAAAGAAGCATTGATGCATTAGACTATGTTGACTGGCATGCTGTCAGGCGAGCAGATATGGTGGATATATCCAATGCTATTGAATTGAGAGGCATGAACAAGAAACTAGCTAAGCGCATCAAGGTATGTTAATTTAGTTCTTAAAATACCTGAGTTTTTATTTATCAGAAAAGTAACTATATAAATGTCTACTTCTGTTATTAGTGCAAGTTAATGGAATAACTATTAAAAAAAAAAGGTTAATGGAATAATAATTGTAACAATGTAGGAGTTTCTGGACCGACTATTGATGGATCATGGAAATTTGGATCTTGAATGGGTACGGAATGTCCCCCCTCATCAAGCAAAGTAAGCATAACTGCCACTTATTGGTGCATAACCTCTCTGAAACTTTCTTATGCTGTTGTTTTAGTACTGCTTGCTCACAAATTTCTTATTTATAGGGAGTTTCTTCTAAGCATATACGGATTGGGGCTGAAGAGTGCACATTGTGTCCAACTTTTAACACTCAAACAACCTGCATTTCCTGTAATGATTTATACAAATTTATTGATTCTTATAATGAAGATAATTTTGGACAGGATCATTTTATGAACATTGATTATGAATTTGATGACATTTTTTTACTTTTTTTTATCAAGGTTGATGTAAATGTTGCTCGTGTGACAGTGCGTCTGGGGTGGGTTCCAGCCCCACCAAATACTTGTGATTTGCTTCAGATGTCTGTTTTGGAAGAGTAAGCGTGCTCTGCTCTTATTTCTTTGTTGAAACACCACTGATTTCTCTGATAACAAACTGTAAATGTTCTACTTGTAGGGATTCAAAGCTGCATGAATTGATTAATCATTATCTTTTTCCACGGTTATGCAAACTTGACCCAAAGACCTTGTAAGATTTTCTTAACTATCAATTTCGTGTGCAAATAGACTCAATACTTTCTTATACTTTATGCTTATTTGTCTTTAGGTACGAACTTCATTATCACATGATTACATTTGGGAAGGTAATTTTAGTAACTTGTGTTATTGAACTTGTAGATTTCTTATTCACTTGTATATAATGTGTTGAAGTAACTGTGGCTTTTTTATGCTTAGCACAGGTCTTCTGCACAAAGCAGAAGCCTAGCTGTACTGAATGTCCCATGAGAAACGAGTGCAAGTATTATGCTGAAATCAACATAGAAGACATTGGTGTCATTAGTCGGGCTAAGACTCAAAATAAGTCTGTGAAAGTTAAGCAGCAAGTGTTGAAATCAAAAAATGAAAAACAGAAAGGTCTGGTAAACGATCATGAACAGTTCTACCATGAAGGTAATGTTGAAGCTCCTAAAACTCCAGTGAAAGATCAACCACCCCGGAAAATGAGACAGAAAGGACAATATCACTCAAAAACTACTTCTTTAGTTGGAAAACAACCCAAAAAAATCCGAACAAGAACACAACACTTTGTGTAGGTGGTTTGAAACTCTCATTTACCTTAAAACACACAAATCATCCTATGTGATGATCTTTTCTAACTAATTGAATCATCAATGCAGCTATGAACTTCCAGATTGGCATCCAATATTAGAACAGGTGAGTGACCGTACCTTGTTTGGCAATTTGCAAGCTATGATTATAGGCAACATGTTTAATTATGTCATCATGACTGTTAAATGCAATGTTATAGTTTGATGACCGGGACCCTAATGATCCATCGCCATACCTTTTTATTACATGGGAATCAGGTATGTCAACTTGTTTAAATATTTAATCCTAGACAAAAATGACAGATTTAAGTGCTAATTGCATGACTTTGATATATCAGTAACTCCGTTGGCCAATAGTATGCTGTCTGCGGGTGTTAGCCACATAGCAGAGTCTCAGACAGTACTGGGAACAGTTATGGTAAGAGAGATGCTAGCTAATGATTTATAAATTAAAACCTGGTTATATAAACAAGTTTGTGTTTCTAAAACTTACATATAAACCCACAGATCCCATGCAGAACAGCGTTGAGGGGCTCCTTTCCGCTAAATGGAACATATTTTCAGATAAATGAGGTGCAGTCATTGGAAGTTTGTAAAGATTTTTAGCAGCAAATTTTCACCTACCTAAGTGGAATTCTGATGTGTTGTTTAGGTTTTCGCTGATCAGAAGACCAGCCAAATGCCAATAGATGTTCGCTGCAAGACATTGCAGCAACTCCCGAGGAAGATACTGTATTGTGGAAAAGATTTATCAAATATTGTCAAAGGTGAAACATGCTTGATTCTGTGATCTGTTTCATAAGGCAACTGCCTGGATGAATGACCCCTTTATAATTAGCCTGTTTGATGACTTGGTTTATCTATAATGTCCTGCATAGAAGTAAATAATTTATATCATACGAACTGTAATTAGAAGGTATACCATTATTTGTTCATCAATGGCATCCCAAATTGGGTGTGGGATGGAGAATTCAATGTAAGAACTTGAATCAAATGGCTAATTGAAAGCGTTGTCTTGTCAGGTTTATCAGCGGATGAGGTCAAGAGCCTTTTCAATGAAGGTGCATTGCATGTTCTTATGGTTTATTGGGAAATTGCATTTTAATAATGTATTCTGTCTGATGTTTTTGGAATGTTTCAGGTTATATTTGCACTAGGGGTTTTGACAGAGAAACATTAGCTCCTGTTACTTTAGAAAGGCGATTGCATGCGTTATCCAAGAGTAAAAGGCGAAATTAGGAAGCAGCAATGGTGTACAGTGCTGCATAATCCTGGTAAAGTGCGACCAAATTTTTGTACTTGTAATTTTGGTATCATTGTTCAATGCATCTGAAGACCAGGGATTACATTTTTGCAAGTGTGAGGGTTACAGTACCAAAGAATTTCATTGATCAAATATGGTTTGCTGCTCTTTAATAATGAGGTAACATAACAACGAGGGAAGTAAGCAAAAGTATAGAAATGTTTAAAATTTCAGATGTATGTAAATCCTTACAATTGTATCACTTAACTTTCATACTTTTCCCTTCAAAATTAATGGAAAAAAAAAGTGGAAAAATGAGAATATCAATATTACTCCTATGAAATTCAATAGTTTTCCTTATTAGACTAACCAACAGTTATAAGAAGGGAGGGGGTGGGAGGGATGTACATAGGTAAGATAATACGGAGTATGGTATATAATGCCTCCTAAAGTAGTTTTATTGTATATATAGTTTTTTTGTATTGATAAGTGTCCTTCCAAACTAAGAGTGCTAAATAAGTCATTGGTAGCAACTATGTTACAATGTGGTAATATGGATAAGCAAGTCGTCGAACACTAAGTCATCAGTGTGATCACTGCAGCTTAGTCAAGAACATGCAAGCGTGAGCCTACTACAGGCCTATAGCTTTACTCGAGGACAAACAACGATGAGGGTGATAGGACTATATCTAAAATGAATTAAGGTTGAAATAATTATGACTAAAAGATAGCCTTCCTAGCAATGGCATGGCCATGAATACAATCTCACAAGCTTAAATCCAGTAGATCTCAACACAATTATATTTTTTATAAAAAAAATCTTAAAATGTGCATCACACAAGCTTAAATTAAGTAGATCTTAAAGTTGATTGGCTTGAGGCTCTATGCTTTGGGTTGTATTACGCATGCTCACTATGAATAGCGAGAAGGGAATCCTGCTATTCCTGATGACTCCTGTACCCCTGCAATCAAATTACATATTGTCAGTGTCACATATCAAATTAAGTATTAATTGACGGTAGGTGTAGTGGTGATTGAGACTACACTTGGTAAGGAGAACCCGTGTTCGATCCCCCGCAATAACAATTGGGAGGGGAATGGAATGTAACCACCAAAACTGATCCCGAATCCGAATTAGCCCAAAGGGTGAATCGGGTGAAACTCCAAAAAAAAAAAAACCACATCAAATTAAGTGAATTTCACTTTTTCGGAAAAAAAAGTTGAATTTCACAAAATTCAGAGATTAACCTTTCACATACACCGTACAAAATACTATACACAACCTTAAATCATAAACTAAAACAAAAGCTAATAATTAGGGACTAAACTTTTTTTTTTTTTTTTTTTTTTTTTCACCTTTTGGGACCTGAACTTTTTTCTTTCACCATTTGGGACCTTAGAAATAATTTTAGTTGAAAAAATTAGTTATGGTTAAGTGGTGGGGCTCACTAATTACATTAGGTTCTAATTTATTTGCAAACGAGGATTCTTGTTGGTTTTCTCCAAAAAAATATATTAAGTTAGGCGTTTTTACCCCAAAAAAATAAAATACAGTGCCTTTTCAACTCCTACTCTTCAGTCTTTATCTTTAACCTCCTCTGTTTGTTCTCCCTTTAAAAAAAAAAATAGGTTCATGAATTATCAAGCAAAAATTATTTTGTTTATACAATCGTTTCCGAGCCGGTGTAAAATTGATTTGAAACCATATCCATCCAAAGGCAATTCAACTGCTTGATGGTAACTAATAGAGACCAGTTAATTTATATTGTGCAACTCTCATTTTGCTTGATGATACAATACTAGTAGAATTACCAAGTATAAAGTTTGGCAGCTAGTTTACCACTAGGGATGACATGAAAAGTTAAATTCTCATAATTTAATTATATAGTTTAATGATAAAATTGTGGAATTTTGGAATAATGATATAGTTCAAATGATCAATTGAACTACTTAGTCCTCATAACTTAATTGTGGAATTTTGGAATTTTAATGATATAGTGTAACTAATGAGAAACAGAACAGTGCAGAACAATTATATAGTTTATAAATGATCAAATGAACTACTTAATTCTAGCAAAATTAGTTGTGTCGATCTAAATTGAACAAATCAATTATATAGTTCATGTAATTGATAGTCTATGGATTTTTTAAGTTGTAACTCCACTGACTTGTTATGATGTGAAATTTGGGTTTACCGATTTAAATGACATTTTTTTTTTTGCTTTTGGAAAACTGTTTTTTTTTCCAAGAGGTTTTGTGTGTGGCTGGCCACAAGATGTGGCCAGCTAACACATGACAAAAGTAACCCCATCGACCTGGTAACCCCTCCGACTAAGTAACCCCTCCGACTTAGTAACCCCTGAGTGGATCTAGTAACCCCTAATCAAGTAACCCCCCCTTTAACCTGGTAACCTCTGGCCGAGTAACTCCTCCGACCTAGTAACCCCTGACCTAGTAACCCCTGACCTAGTAACCCCTAATATAGTAACCCTTGACCGACCTAATAACTCCTAACTGATTTAGTAACCCATGACCAAATAACCCCTCCGACCTAGTAACCCCTGACCAAATAACCCCTCCGATCTAGTAAACCCTAATGTTGCACCACCCTTAAACTAACTCCACCACACTGCTCACCCTTAAACTTACTGTTCCACATTTAAACAATTGTTAACTGTTAACCGATTTTTGTTTAAATTTCACATGTTTCTAATTTTTTTCTTGAGCTCACCCCTTTACATTCCACCCAATTTCCAAAAATATTACTTCCTCTGTTCTTTTTTACTTGACATGTTTCTTTTATCACGCTTGCCAATGCAAAACTTTAACGGTTAATAATTTTAATTCTCCATAATTAAAAAATATAAAAAATATATATTATGATAGTACTTATTGAGACGAATTCAAAATGATCCAACATAAATATGTTTTTTCTTACATATTATTCACAAAATACGGTCAAAGGAGGGGTGGTGAATAGTGTAAAAGTCAAAGCGGGTCAAGTAAAAAAGAACGGAGGAAGTAAATAAAACCTTGAACCATGCATCATCTCCTAGACTCCCACATACATCACATCATTTCCACAAGCATCCCATCACCATTTCGAAACCTAGAAAAAGGAATTTGTACCTGATCTATTACACTGAAATTTCGGGGAAATGTTAGGGTTTGGAGCTTTGAGGAGATTTGGGTTGATTTGGAGCTCCGATGATGGCGAAGACGACGACGACGCTGACGGTGAGATGAAGACGACCACTAGATGAAGATTACAATGGAAGTTGGTGCTCCGGTCATTGATGGTTAAAGAGAGAAAGTTAAAAAGAGAAAGTGAGAGGAGAGGAGAGAGAGAGAGGAGATAGAAAACTTTTTTAAAAAAATTTGTGGGCTTTGTGGTTGGTCATACGGTGTAGCTAGTCAAGTATAAAAGTTGGTGTTTGTTTTTAAACTACAATTATTGCGTAGGTTGGTTAGTAAACTTTTTAGATGGATTAAATTGCTTGAGAATTAACCACAGGTCCCAAACAGTGAAAGAAAAAAGTTTAGGTCCCAAAAGATGAAAAGTAAAAAAATCGAGTCCCTAAGTATTAGCTTAACTCCTTAAACAAGTGATTTCAATACAATATAAAACAAAAAAAAAAGGACATTAGTACTTACCAGTTCGACCAATCGCATTGGATCTTTGCACTCCTTATTTGCAGCAGGGAAGAACCTGTCCATGACTTTGAACAACACATTCTTGTTGATTGAAATTATAATCAGAGAACTTGTGATGACGATAATAAGGATGGTTGCCCACAATGACTTCGGAGACATAACGATATAAACTCCAGTCATAAATGCGACTAAGGTGAAGTTGAGTGCCATCCTGAGTAACACCATGCTTCGATCTATCAATATCAACGACTTACTAGGTTCGTAGACCATGGACAATGTGAGACAAATTAGCACCAACATTGAAAAAACCAAGGTTAATGTATCTGATAACAAAAACACAATAAAAGATGGCTTCTTCCCCAAAATTGCTTCACCCGTATCTTGATTGAATCCACCTGGGAGAGTGAATCCAGCAGCGAATGTAATGGTGGTCACTAGAGCCGCTACCACAAACAATGATGTTCGCACATCTAACAGATTTGTCTTATGTTGGAAATATGTTGTTTTTATACTTGGATCAAGTCCGTTTCTTTTGCACATGAGGTCCTGTAATAGCAATTTGTAGTAATTATTGATCATACCATTTCACTCTAAATTAAATTATAATGAACCAATTATGTCTTTTAATAAAGTATTTATATTATTCCTAAGATAAAGTATTTTTATTATGCCTTCTTTGATTAACATTCTTGATCAACATAAATTCTTTTGTGGATCTGATCCATATATATATATATATATATATATTAAAAGCGACTGATGTTATATTAAACATTGTGACCCTAATTTTAACATATATAGTAACCTTATTTTTAGGAAATTTTGTCAGAAAAAACCATTTATAACAACTATTTTGTTGGAAAAAACCTTATAAAATTTTTTTGGCAAGGAGAAACCAAATTGTAAAATATTTTTGTTGAAGACAACCAAGGATCTCTAATCACTCAATTAACCACTAATTTTCCCTTAATTCTTCTAATTACTCATAACTCTAACTTAATATCTTTAATAATTAAGTTGATTTATAAATTAAAAAAAAAAAAAAACCACCACCATCCACCCTCTCCTTCTACCCCTCCCATGGCAGCAGCTGAGCAGCCCCCTCCCCCATCCCCAACCGCCACCTGGAACCCTATCCCCCCGCTGATCAGCCTCTACCACCGAACCGACCCCCTTCCTTTCTCCCCTTTCCTCGTCGTGACCACCCTCCTAAACCCTAACCCAAAAAATTCCACCCAAAGAAACCACCAACACTAGATCTTCTTTGTATTTGTGAATTTTGAAGTTGAAATTAGATGGGTGGAGAGAGATTGCGGCATTTAAGGAGGGATTGTTGAAGATCGAGGAGGGGATTTGATTGCGTATGAAGCGTTTTGGTTGGGGTTTTAGGGTGGTTTTCTGGGTTGTGATTATGGAAGAAGGTAGTATTGGTGGGTGGTTTTCCGGAGGAGGGTATTCGGCGAAGGTAAAGGGAAAAGGGAGGGGGTCGGTTCGGTGGTGGAGGTTGGTTAGCAAGGGTGAGGGGATCCAGGCGGCGGCTGGGGATAGGGGAGGGGGTTGCTTAGCTGCTGCCATGGGAGGGGGAGAAGGAGAGGGTGGATGGTGGTGGTGAGGGTGGTTTTTGTTTTTATTTATTTATTTATTTATTTTATAAATCAACTTAATTATTAAATAGTAAAGAGTTATGAGTAATTAGAAAAATTAAGGAAAAATTAGTGGTTAATTGAATGATTAGAGATTTTAGGTTGTCTTCAACAAAAATATTTTATAATCTGGTTTCTCGTTGCCAAAAAAATTTTATAAGGTTTTTTCCAAAAAAATATTTGTTATAAATGGTTTTTACTGACAAAATTTCTTTTTTTGAACATATTAACCTTTATTATAACTTGCGTGATTTTTAATGATATTGTGAACCTAAAGTACTACGTTATGTTCAACATAATGACTTAATTATTCATATTGATCAGTATAAAAATTTCATTAAAAAAGTTTTGACCACTTATAAATTTTATGATGTCTTATGACTTTTATTTAAACATAATAACCTTTATTTTAATATATCAACCTGTTTTTTTTATTAATCAAACATTCATAATGTCTCTAGTGTTAGTCGTGGTCCACAGTAAATTATTGTGAAACTAGGTCTATTTAAAAATTTGTAATTGACGCAATGGTGTACCGTTGGATATACTCCTCATTTCATTCTAAATATATATATGCAGCTTAACCATGAAAACTAATGAGTGCATGCGCTTGTCAATTGAGAGAAGTTGCAGGAAAAAAAAAAAAAAAAAAAAAAAAAAAAAAAAAAAAAAAAAAAAAACATACCCATGCATCATCTTCCTTGCATAGATGTGCCAGCAGATCCATGGCAGTTACAGCTTGTTTGTCTTTGATGTCATAGATTGTCTTGTCAATGTTGAGCAGTGTTTCAGTCAAGAATATATCTCGTTTTCGAATTGCTGTATGTAAAGGTGTTTCACCTTGGAGATTTTGAACATTGATAAAATCTTTCATGCGTTCAATCTTCAGAAACTCCTCATAATTTGTCAAACGTGGGAGTCGTATATGATGCAGTGGAGAATCCTTAGATTTCATACAAAGTTCTCGAAACGCTCCTACATCGTGGTCAATTAAGGCAGAAAGAGCTGAGACATGACCATTTTTACATGCTTCTATCCAAGCCATGGGTTCATTATCAATCGTGGATGGATCCTTGTGTAGGACTTCTTTTATAAACCATGAACAACCAACTTGAAAGGCTCTTTTCCAAGGTGATTGTCCATTGTTGTCTTTTTGGGTGATGAATTCAGGTGCTTCATTCACAAGCCATTTCCCACACTCTATATCTGTACATTTTCATAATATATGCCATAGAAATAGTTGGAAGAAAAAAGGAACTAACATTACATTAATTTTGAGAAATTGATGGAGTAAAATAAATATACCTTCCAAAAGTAGAGCCGGATGCAAAACATTACAGCCATCAAAGGAATTCTTAAGATATTTGGTCCAACTGCTCTTATCCAATCTCGATAATATTGCTTGGGCAACTTTACCGCAGTTACTCCGTATAGCAAGAAACACAGTATAGTGCTCCGGCTCGTAATAATCTAAAACTTGATGCAAATAAGGAGGCTGGTGTAGTGACAATATATATAATGCAAGGTCCTCATGATGGTTAAGTATTGCCAAGTGTAGAGGTCCGTATAATCTTTCATCCTTCTTAAACCATGGCTGCAAATCGACTTGTTTCAGCCTTCGGTTAGTTGGGTATTGCTCTTTGTAAGCTTCTACTAGAAGTTTTACAACATCGCATCATGGGTGCTACTTGCGGCATAATGTAAAGGATTTGCAACGTCATCGTGCTCAGTTGCATCAATGAGGTTCAAGAAAGACGATCTCCATTTACTCTCTATAAATTTACTCTTAAGTATTAATTCAAATAACCATATTACATTGTCGTATTTTATCCAACTATGTAATACTGTTAATCCTCCTTTGTCTACTTCTGTGAGTAACTCGATATACTCCTCAATCAGCCGTTTACAAAAATCAAATGGTTTTAAAGACAAAAAAAAAATTAGTTCATAACATATAGAGAAAATTGTGAAAAAGGACCTTTTAAGTGGTCGACTTTTTGAAGAATGACCTTTTAAGTTAAAACTTGTGAAAAAAGGACCTTTTAAGTTGCATTTTGTTTATATGGGGTACTTGGGTGAGCTTACGACCTTACATGGTGTTCAATGCCGGAGCTCTGACGTTGACTATCACGTGTTAGTCATGTGACTTTTCTTTTTTTTTTTTCTTTAAAAAAAACCCAAATTTCCCTCCTTTCCCCACCTAACCAATGAAAGAGTTAGGTCGGGAAAGGAGGGAAATTTGGGGTTTTTTTTTTGTTTTTTTAAAAAAAAGTCACGTGACTAACACGTGATAGTCAATGTCGGAGCTCCAACATTAACCACCACGGAAGGTCACCCAAGTATCCCATACAAACAAAATGCAACTTAAAAGGTCCTTTTTCACAAGTTTTCACTTAAGAGGTTCTTTTTCAAAAAGTCGACCAATTAAAAGGTCCTTTTTCACAATTTTCTCTAACATATAAGTATAAAACATAACTAAGGGTCGTTTCTGATTTAATTTACTAAACTAAGCTAAATTTATTGGAAAAATCATGGGATTAGTGATTCAAAGTTAATTGTTGACTTTGCTTAAATTTAGGAATAAGAAGTTAGTGGTTAAGTTTTAGTTCCTAATTATTAGGATAGTAAGTTGCTACGTGAGAATAAGGGGTTATGCATCCCTAATTTGTTTGTTGTGCCTATATAAGGCTTTCATTGTAATTTGATTAAAAATGGATTGAATTTAACTTTTATTATTCTTTCCCTTTTCTCATCTCTATTTATTATTCAAAAAAATTGAACTGAACTGTTTATGAGAGAATTAAATTAGGGACTGAGTTGAACTGAACCAAGTTGAAATTAAGGGCCTATTCTCTTCAGCTTATTTTCACTAGGCGAAAATATGTAATGGCCACTGGTTGAAACCCCCCTATTGCCACCGGTTTTGAACCGGTGGTCATTTGGGGGGTGGCAATAAAGCAACGCAAGGCCACCGGTTCAAAACCGGTGGCAAAAAGCCTTATGGCCACCGGTTAACCGGTGGTAATAATAATTATGGCCACCGGTTAACCGGTGGCAATGTAAATGGCGCGCTTTTTTTTTTGGATTGGAAGACTGACTTTTGCCACCGGTTTTGAACCGATAAACCGGTGGCAATAATAGGGATGTAAATTTTTTTTCTTATTTTTTTTTTCGTTTTTCCTGCAATGATTCCTGCAACTGATCCTGCTATAATATTCTGCCATATTATTGCTATAAATTCTGCCATAATATAATTATTATTAATAATCATAACAAGAATTAAAAATATATATTTAGACATTAATAATTAAAAACCAAATGCAATACAACAAATAAAGTGTGATATACATAAATACAAACAATACTAACTAGTCAATATTGAAGTCTAAAAGTTAATAATTAACAAAGTATAAATTCAAAATGATGTCACATTTACAAATTGAAGGTGATGAAAGATGCCAACATGTCTCAAACTTCATTAAGGTCCTTGCTTGTTAACGGATCTCCCTTTTGCACCTTGCAAAACTTGGAATATATATAAATTATGTTAGAATAAGTTAAATTAGTTAAGTTAAACATGTGAGTAATAAATATGTAAAAAATTAAATACTTAGGTCAAAACGGAGTAAAAGAAGGCCTAAAAGACTTCTACTTGCCCATTTTCTACATTTTTTAACTAATGACCATGCTGTTTCTCATAATATGTCAATTATACTTAGTTATAGGTGGTTAAGCCTTGAAATCAAAGAAAAAGAGCATTTTACTAAGTTTAAGGTCGCATTTTCATCCTAAATAGCCTAAATAAGGCCTAAATGACTTCTACTTGCCCATTTTCTACATTTTTTAAACTAATGACCATGTTATTTCTCATAACATGTCAATTATACTTAGTTATAGGTGGATAAGCCTTGAAATTACAGAAAAAAGCATTTTACTAAGTTTAAGGTCGCATTTTCATCCTAAATAGCCTAAATAAGGCCTAAATGACTCCTACTTGCCCATTTTCTACATTTTTTAACTAATGACCATGTTATTTCTCATAACATGTCAATTATACTTAGTTATAGGTGGCTAAGCCTTGAAATCACATAAAAGAGCATTTTTCTAAGTTTAAGGTCGCATTTTCATCCTAAATAGCCTAAATAAGGCCTAAATGACTTCTACTTGCCCATTTTCTACATTTTTTAACTAATGACCATGTTCTTTCTCATAACATTTCAATTATACTTAGTTATAGGTGGCTAAGCCTTGAAATTACAGAAAAAAGCATTTTACTAAGTTTAAGGTCGCATTTTCATCCTAAATAGCCTAAATAAGGCCTAAATGACTTCTACTTGCCCATTTCTACATTTTTTAACTAATGACCATGTTGTTTCTCATAACATGTCAATTATACTTAGTTATAGGTGGATAAGCCTTGTAATCACGTAAAAAGAGCATTTTACTAAGTTTAAGGTCGTACCTCATCAAGATGTATGGTGTTGGTACAATGAGTCGCTATGTCAAGCATGAATCTCATCACGTATAATCCACAATCAACTCCATTATCTTGTTGTGGGCACTAGCATAGGAACAAATCAAATGAATCAAACGTCACATAAAATCCACAATTGTTTTAGCAATGTTTATTAAGATAATCACAATATGATGTGGCATTACCATAGGTGATTTCCATGTAGGACCCCGTGGAGCACGACCATGTATATTCCTCATAATACTATAGGAAAGTAAATTCAAATTTGATTAGTTTGACTACTAAATGAGTTAGGTTAAGATAATCAACACTAGGTAGCTATATTTACTTTTGTAGTACAGACATCACGAGGTACTTCTTTGTTGATCGAGCTGAATCAAGGTGAAAGATTGTGTTATTAGCAGGACAAATCACCATGAGGAACCAATGAAACCTACATAAATTCACAATACACAAACAAATCAATAATTAGGGTACAACATATAATTCAAATGTAGAAAGAATTGAATTACACATGGTTAAACGTACTCCTCATAACATGGGGCGAATATGAACTTGTCTCCCGCACGCATTGATTCCCTAATACTATGATTAACATAATACATCACCTCGGGGGAGTTGTGTAAGATTCTAGTCTCGGATGTCTGTTCAGGGCATAACTACCCAACTTTACTAGGGGAATCAGTGTCACTTAAGTGCTCCCGTAGTGCTCTGCGTGCATGGACAATGAAAAATTAATTGACATATATATGAAGGATAAAAAACACTAATATGAATAACATAATTAATTTAAGTGGCATATGCCCGCACCTCATGAATATTTGAATGAGAGAAATGTTAAGCATTGAACCTCTTAAAAATTCCTTCACATCTTGTTTGTTTAACCATGCACTTGCATCCTCATCATAATGGAACATTGCCTTAGGAAGTGCAATTTCAATGGGATCGTCACTATGCTAATGACTAAAACGATTGTGTAGAAAAGTTAAATCCTTAGTGAGCGATTGAAGGACATTGTCTCCAACAAGTGGAGTAGGTTGCATGGCTGAACCTTTCGAAGAATTCTTTTTCGACACTTGTTCACTCTTCGACCCTTGTTCACTCATCTTCTTTGTAGGTTAATCAACGCTTTTAGGCTTCTCCACCTTCCTTCTCTTTGATGGTTGCCTTTTTTTCGAAATCTGATCAAACAAAGATAATTAGAGTTCAAAAATTTTTGGCCGGGGGTTAAGCTAGTAAGTACGCATGCAGATATGTTATTTTGCACAACATCAAAATAAATATTACCTCGTTGATCAACCTTACCCAAGCACGTGGCCATTACACATAGCTACCTTTTGCTTCCCAAAGAAGAGTAATCCCATCATCCACTATAGGCACCGGTAGTGGGATGTTTTCAAACCCAGCAATGTAAGAATTGATCTCGACCGAGTAATGTTGTGGCCTAAGAGATTGAAAATGGACCGTATCACCGGTCGTCGCTTGTGCACTACCATACGCCACCAACTGCAACTCTCCTCCATTTGATAGCCCCGGGTCTAGAAGTGTACACTCGGTCTCTACCTACACTAGTAACGAAATTCACTTGTAAAGACAGAAATTATCAAAAAGGGTCTTTTCCTACACAATTGATCATGTAACGAAATTCACTATGTTAAAACCAAACACGCTCCCTCGAATCCTAAATTCACCTCTAAATCTGGAAATTCATGGGGTGTTGGATTATGAACCTCCCTCGAGTCTGCATGTGTGGGAGTAACAACCTGCAATAATTAATCAATAATGCCGCATTAGATCTCACGTAACTCACTAGCTAGGCCAAAACTAATAGATAGAAAATTACCTCATGTATCTCCTCTTCTCCATGTCTCTCATCCTCTCCTTGTCCTTTTGGGTGACTACTTGAGTCGACCGGTGTAGTCGGGGGGAACGACAAGGGTAAGTTCATTTGCTTCGCCCAAGCATTGAATTCACCTATTAACTCATTGCGAACTTGTTCCTTGATGGTGGCATCCAATTCTTCCGGTGAGTTAACACTTGCTCGAGATCTTCCCATTTTTATGTATTATGAACCCATCACCTTCTCCCATCCTAGCAATGTCCCTCCCATACCTACTACCCAGCCTGGATGGTAGGGCTTTCCCAAAGCCAAGGTGAAAGGGTCTTTCTCTATAGTCGGGACTAGCTTGCCTTCAACAACTTCTATAGTGTACTCAAGCTGTAGCATAAGAAAAAATGTTAACATGAATACATATAATGTTTTTGTATGGTAAAGTTATGCTAAAGTTTCAAATAGCTTACAAGTTTATCAGCCACTTTTTTTTCGGTTCCTTGATGACCCATTTTCCGGTGTCCTTATCAAAGGAATGTAAAGAACAAATGAAATCGCCACCACGACTAACCAACGTAGTGATCGTGGAGTTGGAGGGTTCTTCGGATGACCCTTGAGTCAAAGTGGGGTATATACCCTCCTTCTTCCAAGTTTGCCTCCATTCACCAAATGTCTTGGCCCCCGTACGATGGCGGTACTCCTTCTGCAATGCATTTGCCTTGTTTTTCTCTCAAAGTTCCTACATAAATAGAAATGTTAGCATCATTACTACAAAAAGAGTCAATATATTATACAATTCTCATTAGATTTAGTAGTTCTTGCAATTTCTTTGGGTCGAGTTTTTTTGAATAACAAAGTCTTTCCACTCGTCCTCCGTCACGCTTGGCCATTTTTTTCACGGTGGGTCTTGTTCCTCAACATCTTCCTCATTTCCACCTTCACCATCATTCCCCTTGGAAGCTTTCTTCTTGTGTTTCTTCTTCTTATAGATCCATCCACTAGTCAAATGGGTCTTGAAGCCTCTAAATCTCTCCGCTAGTAAAGAATCAAACACCCTTCTCTTCTCGGGATCATTAGGAATATTAAACAGCTTCTGCAATCACAAATACAAGCAATTATTATTTTCCATTTACAAACAACCATTAGGTGAAATTATTTGTAATTGTGTAAATGTGTATTTGAACAAAACACTTTCCATGGTATCATCCCAAAATGTTTGAATCAAGCCTGGAGGTACTTGCTTCCAACAAAGTGTAATGGGGATTTTGCCTAACATATGCCAACTTGGTTTGCATATTTCCGAATCCATTGGCCAGTAGGTTGGCCTCTTTTATCATACTCCAGCAGCATGGGACTGGTTGGCTTCTTAAAACTTGTTGTCGGACCCCTAGCCTTTCTCTTAGCTGGTGCCTTTACCCCCACTCCACCACATGTGTTCAATTGCTCCTGTCCTTGTCTTTGAGTTTGAGGAGTAGTGTTCTCACCAACAATCTCAACAATTGTAGAATCAATAGGAGGCGCACATTCAGCTGAAATTTCAAATTCATCAAGCCTGTGCTCAAAAGCATCTTGTTCCTGATCTTCTGGCTCACCCAAATCAGTCTCCTTATTGACATCATATTGCTCATCCTTGTCCTCATTCTCACCCTCATAGCCATCATCATCATCCTCCAAATCCTCTACTAGTGGGTCATAATCGTCCTCCATGAGTTGTAAACACCTGTCATTACAAACATAACACGATATTAGGTCCATAAGAGATAAAAATGTTGACATATAGGTCATAATACATGTTAGCATATAAAATATTAAATTCTATCATTTTTGACGCATTTTGACGTAACTTGTTATTTTCTAGTACCGTTAACACTAAAAAAATTAAATTCTATCATAATATGTCAATTTTGAGATATACTTCATTCATTAACAAGAATTTTTGAAAATTTAGCAACTAAGATAACAATATCATTCATTTTCCCTAAAACTATTCATAAAATTACCTAACTTCTGATTAAATTTAATAATACTTTTAATTGCTTACAATTTCAAATTAACTGTTATAGTACCTCATTCTAATATTCCTTCGTTGTGGTCTGACCGCATATAACATGTCTGGTCGTCTATGTCATTTGATGCAATAGGTCTAGGAACAGTGAAAGGTGCTGAATCATCAAACGCATCGTATTCTTCCTCATCTTCAACATCTCCAATGCCTAGGATTCTTCTTTTCCCAGCTAGCACAATGGACCATTTTTAATCGACTGGGTCAGTTACATAGAACACTTGCTTAGCTTGAGATGCTAGGATGAACGGTACCGCACTATCATTCAAGTGCCCAAGATATACAAGAGTAAAGTCATCATACTTGACATTACGCCTGATATTATCAACCCACTTACATTTGAAAAGAGCAACCGTGAAGTTACAATAATCAAGCTCCCATATTTCTTGAATTCGACCGTAGTATGACAATTTTGCATCGACATGTTATTTATCCTTAGCACTTGCAAACTCCCTTGACGATGCCACAATCGTTACTCCACTTTTTTGGGTCGACGAAGATTTCAAATCCCGACCCTCTGTCTAAAAAGTGTACCCATTGATGTCATATCCCTCAAATGAGCGAACATCATCCCTAGGACCGTAAGCAAGCCACCTTACTGTATCGGTGACACTATCAACCAAGAGACTCATCACTCGTTCACTAAACCAACTCACAAACCTCTTATTATGCAACTGCATTAGTGCCCTTTCACCTTTCGATGGAAATTCATCACGCATACTAGCCATGTGCTCATCTAAATATGGGTGAACATCTGCAACATGGTGCAACACATAAAGGTGTGCTTGTAAGAACTGATCTCGATCCGGTGACATTCGTTTCGACCCAATTGTGCCATGACCATCCAGTCTCCCTTCATGTCGAGAAGCAGGAAGACCAATAGGTTCAGCAACAGCTAAATAGTCGGCCACAAAATTACCAATCTCCTCACTCACGGTCCCTTGAATCATGCTTCCTTCCGGATGAGCCGGATTCCTTACTTTATCTTGCAATGTGCCCATGTGTCTTTCAAAAGGATAGCACCACCTCAAGAAAACTGGACCGCACAACTTAATCTCACGCACCAAATGAAGAATGAGATGCACCATTATGTCAAAAAATGAGGGTGGGAAATACATCTCAAATTTGCACAAAGTCACAGCCACATCCGTTTGCAAAGCATCAAGTGTACAAGGATCAAGCACTTTGCTGCATATTGTATTGAAAAAACAAACATAGGCTTGTAATAGCTTCCCTCACGTGCTTCGGTAAAATACCACGTATTGCAATCGGTAGAAATACTTGCATCAACATGTGACAATCATGGGATTTCATACTTGTCAGCTTCAGTTCTCCACTTAAGGATACAAATCTTTTCATATTAGATGCGTACCCAGATGGAACCTTAATGCCGTAAAGACATGCACAAAACATCCGCTTTTCTACCCTTGACAATGTGTAGCAAGCCGGTGGTAAATACTTCTTCTCAACCTTGCCTTTACCCTCATCTCTACTCTTTGAAGCATCCGCGGCCTTTCCCTTTCCCTTTCTCTTCCCCTTTCCTTTTTTCGAAACATTTACAGTTTCTTGTTTCGGTTCCTTTCCCTTTCTGTCCTTCCCCTTTGTAACCTTGTCTTGAGGCCACAATTCCGGACGAATCTTGATCTCTTGCAAATCTAATCGTACACCATTTCCATCCTTTGTTTTGCCCGAAATATTAAAAAGTGTTCCCACAAGAGCATCATACACATTCTTCTCTATATGCATCACATCAAGACAGTGCCTAACATCATGTTCTTTCCAGTTGAAAGATTCCAAAAAATTGATTCTTTTTTGAAAAGAGCTGTCGAGACCGAAGCTTTTTCAGATTTTCCAAACACTGTTCGTATACCCTTAACTCGAGCATAAACCTCAACACCGATCAATGGCCTAGGCCCAGTATCCTCTTCCACTGTCCCATTGAAAGCCTTTTTTTGCCTACAGTACGGGTGATCACGCCTAAGGAACCTTCGAGTCCTTAGATACACATCTTTGTGAGAATTCTTAAGGTATATGCTTGATTTTTCATCAATGCATATGGGGCATGCTTTTTTCCCTTTAACCTTGTACCCACACAGGTTGCCATATGCAGGGAAGTCATTCATGGTCCACATAAGGGCTGCACGCAATGTGAACACCTCGTTCTTATGAGCATCAAAACAAGAAACCCCTTCATCCCACATCTTTCTCAAATCGTCAATTAGTGGCGCAAGGTAAACATCTATTTCATTTCCAGGTTGCCTAGGCCCAGTTATTAGCAATGCAAGCATTATATACTTCCGATTATATGGGTCCAATAGTAGTGTAGTTGGATGGGGTTTGAAAAGAGATTTCCAACGATATATTATAAGCCAAATTCCGTTTAATAATGAGGAACTTATGGCCAAATTACTAAACTAGGCCCGGTTTGAGCCTTATATGCGGCCCAATGATCTAGAGGAGGGCCTAATATGGATTTATCATTCCTAATGCAATTAGGAATGGTTTTAGTCTTCTAGATTTTTCTAGAAGGTTCTTTTCATTCCTGATTCAATTAGCATTGATAAATTGACTTTTGTTGACTTTTTAGAATTTTAGTCAGAATAAAAGAGTGTTTTTGAGGAGAATACGATTTTATCCTCCTGTACGGTTAAATTTTATCTGATTTTAGAAAACGCGTAAAAAAGATGGTTAGCGCCTGACGCTACGCTTGGCACCTGGTGCTAGCGTTAGCGCCTGGCGCTAATGTTAGCGTCTGGCGCTAACTTCGTCTTTTCACGTCAGAATTCTGGTTTATTTTTCTATCTTTTTGGTTGATTTTCTCTATAAATAGCCTCCTAAAAAATCCGTTTTCAATCATCAATTCTCATCTCTAATCTACAATCATCAACTCTCCAATTCTCTCAAAGCTAAAGCTTTCTTTCTCTCTCTTTTCTAAACCAACCCTTTTGCATACAAAATTTCGCATTCACAAGCTAGATCTAGACACACCTAGCCAAGTTCGAAGTTGCCTTTGCCCTAGACGTGAAAGGTTTTAATATTTCTGAGGGTTTGGTCCCAAATCTCTTTTTCAATTATTTAATTTAATTGTTTTTATTATTTTCCTTGAAGTTACTAACGCGTGTATTTTGTTATTAGAAAGAGGTATGAGGCATCCAAGTAAGTCCTTTAATTGATTTATTGATATTATGATATAGAAATCATGTCTAGATTGTTATTTTTATTCCTAGTATCATGTTAGGATGCTTTTCTTAATTTGATGTTTAGAGTGACAACAATAAATCCCCAGTATCATGTTTAGGGTAAAGAATATAATATCAATTATGATTTCTATGATGCCTTTTATTGTCTTTCCTAATAGTATCATGTTAGGGCTAAAGCTATGATTTTTATTGTTTAGCGACATGCTAGGGTTTGTTATTAATCTTATTAGTATCATGCATAGGATCTTGCTATTAATATTATGCTTTAATATGATTTTGATTATTATTATAATTGTTATAATAATTGTTGTGATTAATATTATGTTGCTTGATATTTATTGTTATTGCTTGATCACACCTTTTATGCATGTTTAAAGGGAATTGGTACTTGCACTACTAGAAAACAGGTAAATAGCGACGGACTGCTTCCGACGGATTTCTATTCTGTCGGATATTTCCGACGAATTTAAGTACTTTCCGACGGAAAATTCCGCCGGAAAGTACTATTTCCGACGGAATAAAAATCCGTCGGAACTTTTTTTTAAACGAAATTCTGTTTTGATTTATTTTGTGTGGAATTTTTCGATTTTGTTGTTAATTTTTAGATTTATGGGCTAATTTTTGTTTTTGGGTGTTAATTTTCGATTTTGGGTGATTATGGTGGTGGTATGTGGTGTTTAATTTACTGCGTTAGTGGTGGTGGTGTTTAATTTACTAGGTTTGTGTCGGTGGTGGTGGGATAAGGGTTTGTGGTTGGGGTCGGTGTGCGGTGGTTCTTAGGTGGGGGTGGTGGTTCTGGGTGGAGGCTGGTGGTTCTGGGTGGGGGTGGTGGTTCTGGGTGGGGGTGGTGGTTCCGGGTGGGGTGGTGGTTCTGGGTGGAGGGTGGTGGTTCTGGGTGGGGGTGTAGTTTTTTTTATTTTTTTAATAGAATTTCCGACGGAATTTCCGTCGGAATTTTCCGGCGGAATCATATCCGTCGGGAATTTTCGATGGACTTGCCCGGGCCAGAATATACCGTCCGACAGAAAGAATTTCGTCGAAAAACCCTTTTTCGACGGAAATTCCGTCGGAATAGTTCATTTTTCCGACAACACATATTGCAACAACCGCTTCCGACGGAAAAAGAGGTGTTTCCGACGGAAATTTTCCGTCGGAATTCAGTTGTTTCTAGTAGTGTTGTAATCACGCTTAATAAGATAATTAATAATCTTAATTGTTTAGGGTTAATTTGATTATAATTCAAGTGATCGCCAATAATAGTTTTATTTGTGCATTAATATTCAACCAACATAGATAAACAGGTTTAGGGTTAAACATATTGATTGCATGTTAGTCAGAAAGCACACATGAATACGATCAGAATAAAGTTGAGGCCTATTATTAGGGCAGGTTCAATCTCTTTTAGATTGGATTTGTACCTTCATCCCCGAACTACCAGTCATGGTTCCAGACCTATTGGAGTTGACGATCTCCTGGATCGTTAAGGGGTGTAACCTTTACCCTGTGAACGATTTACAAGTTCCTAAAACTTGTTGGTGACTCTTTTGCTCTATCTTCTTTCCCTTTGGACGCCACCGTACTTTAGTGTATGATCACAGTGGGGTTCAAGCTTGGGGTAATGCTTGAAATATTCCCTACAGTTTTTTTGCTACTCCACTGGGGAGGATTTCTATTTTAATTCCTGAAATTTATTTCGGCAATGATTTAGAATGAGTGGATGAGACTCGAAAAGTTCTAAGTATTTCATGTGCGTAATTTTGATTAACATTATTGTTATATGCATAAAAAAGATCTCATTGGAAAGACCATCCGTAATGAGTTAAAAACATAGGATTTTTTACACATAGGAAATTTGAGGAATATCTTTCACAACTAGGATCGAAATAATGCTGCGCGAAACTGGAAAATTTTATCGAGCACAGAAAGCTGCTGAGGCATGTAGGAACTAGCGTCAGCGAACAAAGATTAGCACCAACATTTTGACATTAGCGCCAGGTGACAACTTCTGTCGCCAAGCGCTAAAGCTAAAAAGAGGCGCTGGCCTCTGTTTACTGGCGCCAAGTTCTTCTAATACCGAGCCAGAAATATGCGTTCTAATTTTTACCAATTTTTAGCACTGTTTGCTCAATCCTACTTCCTGATTGAGTTTTTCTCACTTTTATGAAACCCATATGTGTTCTACATATGGACATAACCCTCTGGGAATTCATGCTCCATCTACCTGATTGAACGCTCTGAGCAACAAAGGGTACATCCTAGAATGTTGAATTCACTAAACAATGGAAGCAAGTTTTTCTAAACTCGCGGTGTCCCATCCACTTGCGCCAACCCTTCACGGTTAGGCTTCCGCGCGGTGCATCCGAACAATTAACAATGGACCCTCTATTGACTAACCTATATCCCGAACTTTAGAGAACTAGAGCCATGGTTATGTTGCAAACTCATTGCACCATGTTGTGCCTACTTGACTAATTGTGCATTATTGGTTGTGCATACTCTATGTGTTTTTTCCTAACAGTTTGTTTGACTTGTGCTAAGATTAAATAAATTGGTTTATGGCTAAAAGAACTTTGCCTAATTGATTAATTAATTAATTAATTTGAGTAAATAAAGTGTAATATTTAATCAAAGTTGACTTAGTACGACTGTAGGTATACCTTGTAGAGTAATAATACTGAAAACAGTTTCAGATCCACGCTCCAGCAATGGCGCCAAAATTTGAACTGTAGTGCCACTCTGTGGAGTGTAGCGCCTGGCGACAATCCTGTTGTCTGGCGCTACACTACAAAGAGAAGCGCCAGTCCTGTCGTTTTGGCGACAGTTCAGTTTATCGCTTGAGTCATCACTTTATGTCTAATTGAGCAGTTTTCCAGTCGATTCGGTTAATTTTTACTGGTAATTATACCTTGTTAAGTCATTAATCGAGTCTAAACACTAAGTCCCATGGTCTTACACAAGAGTCAAAGAATATCACTTACACTCACTATATAAAGCACACACTAATACACACTTTGACCATGTCTAAGGGAGTCTTGTATGCGCGTTTTTTCGTCATTTTTTAAGGGGGTAAGTCGGATATTAATCCTCTAAATAAATAAACTTGTTTAAACCCTATACTTAATCGCCAAAAATATATACCTTATTTTGCCAAAAATATGCACCTACTTTTTTGCTTTTCCTCTTTTAAATCGTAAAGTCAAGGTCAATTTGAGTCAAATAATTAAAACAAAAAAATGGTTTGATTTACAGCGCGTGGTCAAGAAAAGAAGGGCGTTTAATCAAAGACAACCTTTTTATCCAAGTCCAACTTTTCGACAAACCCATCGCTCGTAAGAGGAAAGCGAAGACAATAATGGCAACTCAAGAGGAAGTCAATGAGCTCAGGAACCAACTGATTACTGTGACTGAGCCGTTAAAGGTTCTAACCCTCAAGATTGATGATCATGTGAAACAACAATAGATGGACCTCATGCAAGAGAGTCTGAGCAAAATGTCTAGTGACTACAAGTTTCAAAGGATTAGCTCACAAGGGGTCTCGGTGGACAAGGATCTTCTTTCGCAGAAGTTTAATGCCAACGACATCCCAAAATTTAAAGCAACTAACAACCCTTACTTTCATTTAAGAGCCTTCGAAACAATAATGAGTATTAAGTGTATCGAGAACAAAGTGTTTCCCTCTCTGTTCTCACTATCTCTCGAAACCGTTTGCCAACAATGGTTCTTTTCTCTTGAGAAATAAAGAACCTCTACTTGGGAGTCCATAGTAAACACTTTCATTGATAGATACAAATGCAATATTCAAGTTGAGACCGACTATAGGGAACTTGAAATCCTCAAGCAGAAAGAGAATGAAGGTTTCACCTCTTTCTTTAATAAATGGAGAGAAACCTCTGCTAAGATGATTGAGGTGCCAAGCGAAAAAGAGTCTGTAAGGTTATTCATCAAAAACCTTCAAGAGAAGTACTCCAAGAATCTCAAATACCAGAATAATCTCCATACCTTCAAGGCCGTCTACGACATCGGAATTCATATTGAAGACGACCTGGCTAAGTTTGAAGCTACTAACAATAACTCCAACAGTGGCTGGAAAGGCAAGAAGAACGACAATTCTTCTTCTTCCAAAACCACCCACTCAAACAATGTTGGCACTTTTAACTTAAGTGAAGTCCTTGCTATGAATAATCAAGGACAAAAGAAACCATTTAGGAGGAACTTTACTCCTATTGGTATGAGTTATGACACCGCATTTGACCGATTAAATGCAAAAGGTCTTATAACTCCCATTGGACCATTTGGGGACCCATCAGTCAAGAAGAGGACGGCTAATTGGAACCTCAATGCACATTGCAAATATCACCAAGGTAGGGGCCATCTTATCGAGAACTGTTGGAAGCTTAAAGAAGCTATCCAAGATTTAATCGACAATAACAAGCTACCATTTCCCCCTGCCAGTAAGAAGCCAAGTATTGATAATGCGCCCCTCGCTCACTCCTTGGCCATCTCTGATGAGGAAAACGAGATTGTTCCCTCATCTCTCATTAAACCTGTCGAAGAAATCTATGAGGAGGAGATCTTTTTCGATGTCGTGGATAACCTTCCAGAATTAGCAAGTAAAGAGGACATACAATTTCTTACATTGTCCATGATGGAAGGATCAAACTTGCTATGTGAAGCCCTCAAAGTTGTGAAGGAACTTCAAAAGAAGTATGACGAGGTTCCACCCTCAAAAAATAAACCCAGGAAAGAGTTCACACCCATGGGAATGACCTACGATGCGAAACACTTTCCTTTGCAAGTAATCGATAAACCCAAGAAGAGTAATAGAATCTACACTCCAATTAGGATTCCACACGCACAAATGTTCAAAATGCTCTCCGAGAGTGGCGAGGTCAAACCTCTCGAACTGAGACCATTTGAATCGTTAAAAAGGACAGATAGATTTTATTGTCAATATCATCAATTAGGGGGTCACACTATTGAAAATTGTTTTAAATTTAAACATTTAATTCAGAAAATGATTGATGATAAAAGGCTAGTCCAAGTCCCACAAGAAGAAGACGTAAATATTAATGGAGTTTGGGACAGCGACGAAGAAGACGTTTACTTGAAAGACATGGTAGAACCTCCTCCTTCGGTTTCATATGACATGGATGACTTTTGGGTTGAAGAAGATCCATCCCTAGATGTCCTCACAAGATCCGGGAGAATGCAACCTCCTGTTTCGACACAACCCATGCCAACCACACAGCAAGTTCCCATACCTATCATAGAAGATAATGACATTGTCAAACAGTTCAAGAAAACCAAGGTTGAAATGAACGTATGGAAGCTTTTGGCAACATCTCGAGAACATAGATTGGCTGTAATGAATGCCTTGGATAAGATAGGGATAGATTCTGACACCACTCCTGAGGGGTTGGATAATTTCCTTACGAGTGACAACTTGATCACCTATTCTGACAAGGATTTACCTCCAGAAGGTGACAAACATTATAAGGCATTAAACCTCACAGTAGTTTGCAAGAGAATGAACATCCCTATTACTCTTGTAGACAATGGATCAGCCATTAATGTCTGTCCACTTAGAACTGCAAGAATGCTAGGCATAAGGGATGAAGACCTAACCCCGTCAACGCAAGGAATAAGAGCCTATGACAACACTCGTCGTCAAGCTCTTGGTAAAATTACTATGAATGTAACGGCGAGAGCGATAGAACACGCTACTACGTTCCAAGTAGTAGATATTAAAGCTTTGTTCAATCTATTGTTGGGATGCCCTTGGCTTCATGACCTAAAGGCCGTCCCCTCATCTCTCCACCAACAGGTAAAGGCTATAGTTGGAGGAATTCCCATTACAATCGATGCTTCACCCATGAGGATTAAAGCTATAGAGAATCCAATAATTAATGTGGAGCACGATGAAGACGATGAAGATTTATGGGGCTTTAATGAAGAGGTCTCCTTAATCGAGGAGGATGAAAGGACCCCTCTCTGCCACGACCCTCACTCCAATATGATAGTGAACGCTATTCTAAAGAAGCAAGGACATTTTCCTGGGATGACCCTAGGAAAGAAGAAGAGAATAGAAAAACTACTGTAATCACCTGGCCTCCCTAAATTAGACACTTTCGGACTTGGTTTCGAACTAACTCGGGAATATCTTAAGCGAGCCCAGGAAAAGTCAAAGGCACGCAGGGACGCTTGCATCCACAAGAAAGCAATCCCAATGGATCAGTATCCTCTTACCCTTAATGGACAATTCATAAAAGAAGGAGAGGACTATCTATGCTATGAATTTCCCGAACCATTTGTCGTAAATGGCATAAGGAAACTGGGATTCGAGATTTTCTTAGATTGCTACATCATAGACAAAATCCCAAATCCTGTCCACAAGGAGAAAGCACCCCCATGCTTTGACTTTAATGTCATGAGATTACTATTCGGGCGAGAAAAAGATGAGCCAACATACAAAGAGGATAACTCCTCACTCATCCAAACAGTCCTACAAAGAGAAAGCTTTGATCCCTCAAAGCTCATCACTCCAGCGGAAGGATCACTACAGGGCTGGCGCAAGACTGTCAAGGTGACTACTCCAAGTGGAAGGAAAATCTCCATCACAACGGGGCAAGGACTGATGTTCGAAGAGTCATCTGAGTCATAGTCTCTCCCTATAGAGTCATCTAAGTCTTTAGTTATAGCACCCCCTCCTTCTATCTCTTCCTCTAGGATAGTTAATGATCAAATCCTTGAGGACATATCCCTCTTTGATGTAATGATCACAGAATTTAATAATATGTCTTCTTCTCCTTACTCCTTGTGTTCTTCTTTAACCCAAGATGACGAGCATTGCTTAACTAACAATGAATATGACAAAGAATTTATTAAAGCAATGGAAACACTTGAAAAGAAAACACTGATAATGGAAGAAACTCAGACGGTTGATATCTCAAATGATTAAACCAATAAAAGGTAAGTTAAAATCGGTCTAACACTTAATGAATAAGAAAGAACCAATTTAATTAACTTGCTTAAAGAATTCATCGATGTATTCGCTTGGTCATATGAAGATATGCCAGGCATTAATAGAGAAATAGCTCAATACACTATACCATTAATTCCAGGAACGAAACCTGTAAAATAAAAGTTACGTCGAATGAAACCCGACGTAGCTCTTAAAATAAAAGAAGAAGTTCAAAAACAAATAACTGCAGGTTTCATCTAGGTATCCAAATACCCCGAATGGGGCGTCAACGTCGTCGCAGTTCCAAAAAAGGATGGAAGTGTAAGAATGTGTGTCAACTTCGAGATTTAAATAAGGCAAGTCCAAAGGACGACTTCCCTTTACCACACATCGATATTCTAGTGGATAACACAGCAAATCATGCACTTCTCTCGTTCATGGATGGATACGCGGGCTATAATCAGATTCTCATGGCGGAAGAAGACATGGAGAAAACAACCTTCATAACACCATGGGGTACTTACTGCTACACGGTAATGCCATTCGGGTTGAAAAATGCGGGTGCTACTTACCAACGAGCAGCGACTGCCTTGCTCCATGACATGATGCATAAAGAAGTTGAAGTATATGTGGACGACATGATTGTGAAATCAAAAGATCACCCAGGCCATCAAATAGCCTTAAGAAAATTCTTCGAAAGGCTAAGAAAATACAACATGAGGCTAAATCCATCTAAATGTGCTTTTGGAGTCACCTCAGGCAAGCTTTTATGTTATGTAATAAGCTCTAGAGGAATAGAGATTGACCCAACCAAGATCAAGGCAATCATGTCAATGCCACCGCCCAAAACCGAGAAGCAAATTCGAGGATTTATTGGCCGGTTGCAATACATAAGCAGGTTCATATCAAAATTGACAACAATATGTGAACCAATTTTCAAGAAGCTTAAAAAGAATGTACCAGTGATATGGGATGACGAGTGTCAAAAAGCCTTTGAAAAGATCAAATCCTATCTCGCAAATCCTCCCGTATTAGCACCAGCACTTCTAGGAATACCTCTTAGGCTGTACTTAACAGTTACCAAAGAGACAATGGGAGCCATGCTAGCACAAGAAGTAGATGGCAAAGAAAATGCGATCTACTATCTAAGCAAAAAGATGCTCGAATATGAAGCACGCTATACACCACTTGAGAAATTGTGCCTCGCATTGGTGTGGGCCACAACCAAGTTAAGACATTACATGCTCGTGCATACAGTCTTTGTAGTTTCCCGATTAGATCCACTTAAGTATTTATTCGAGAAATCTACACTCAATGGGCGCATATCGAGATGGATAGTCAACTTATCCCAGTTCGATGTAAGGTTCATGCCACAAAAAGATATCAAAGGATCTGTGGTGTCAGATTTTTTAGCAGACTTTCAATAGAAGACTCGACGCCAATGCACGACAATGAATTTCCAGACGAAGACTTGATGGTCACTGAAGATGATACTTGGACCTTGTACTTCGACGGAGCCTCAAACCAAAAGGGATGTGGCGTTGGAGTATTACTAGTATCACCTAAAGAAGAGCATGTTCCAATCTCCATAAAGCTTGACTTCGACGTTACCAACAACGCTGTTGAATACGAAGCGTGCGTGGTAGGCCTTGAAACAGCTTTGGCATTGGGAGTGAAAAAGTTACAGATATTCGAAGACTCTTCATTGATCATCAATCAAATCTCTAAAAGATGGAAAGTAAGGAGCGAAAGCCTAGCCCCTTACCAAACTTATCTGGAAACCCTCACTAATCAGTTAGAGAAGGTAGAATACACATATCTACCTAGAGAAGAAAATCAATTTGTTGATGCCTTGGTAAGACTAGCCTCAATGGTTAGGATTCCTACGGAAATCGAGCAACTGCCTTTAACTATAGAAAAAAGGCACAAACCGGCCTATATTCAAGCTATAGAAGATGATGAAGTAATCCAGGATGAAGAAGAAGAAGAAGAAGAATAACCATGGTATACGGATGTACTCAACTATGTCACAAAAGGAGAATACCCCCCATGCTAACAAAAGAGCAAAACGAGCATTAAGACTCTTGGCTTCCCAATACGTACTTATAGACAACGAGCTACACAAAAGGGTACCTAAGGGTCAAGCTCTCTTATGTGTAGGAAAAAAGGATGTCCAAAGAGCAATGAGGATAGTCCACGAAGGAATTTGTGGAACTCATGTAAATGGCAAAATGTTAGTCCAAAAGATAATGCGAGAAGGATACTATTGGACTACAATGAATAGGGATTGCCATCAATACGTAAAAAGATGCCCTGAGTGCCAAATCTACGCTAATTTACAACATGTTCCTCCATCTTTTCTCTACACCTACACGTCGCCATGACCATTATCTACATGGAGAATTGACATCATCGGCAAAATCACTCCCCTAGGAACAGAAGGTCACGAATATATCTTAGTTGCAATTGATTACTTCACAAAGTGGGTCGAAGCAAAATCATATGCCAAACTATGTAGCACTCTTTATCGAAAGAAATATTATTTGTCGATATGGAGTCCCACATGAAATGATAAGTTACAATGGAACTCACTTTCAAGCCGAGTGTGAAGAATTGCTACAAAAATATGGTATTCAACATCATCATTCTTCTCCTTATAAACCTCAGGAAAATGGAGCAGTCGTAGCAGCTAATAAAAATTTAAAGACAATCATCGAGAAAATGACGGAAAATTACAAGGATTGGCCTGACAAACTTAACTTTGCATTGTGGGGTTATCGCACGTCAATTCGCACGTCGACAGGAAATACGCCATTTTCCTTGGTTTATGGAATGGATGTCGTACAACCTGTAGAGCTAGATATTCCATCTCTACACATCGCATTAGAGAGCAAACTCGATGAAGTAGAATGGACTAGGGCAAGATATGAGGAGCTAATCCTACTTGATGAAAAACGACTAGAAGCTCTACATCACACTCAATGTTACCAAACTCGTATGGCTAGGCATTTTAATAAGAAGGTCAAGACAAGAAACATCAAAGTAGGAGATTTGGTGTTAAAAGCATTAAAGAAAAATGTTTTAGATCCAAGGGGAAAATTCAGACTTAATTGATCTGGACCCTACATTGTCAAAACAATCCTGTCAGGAGGTGCATCAAAATTAACTGATATGGATGACAATGAGTTCTCGAACATGACAAATGTTGGCCAACTTAAAAAATACTACCCATAATCGCTTGAGTAGGACACTCAAGAGAGCTACGTTTGGCCTGATTCCTTAAGAAAGGATACGCAGGCAACCCTTTACGGGTGCGGCCACTTTATTTTTTTTTTTTTTCAAACCTCGCATCCCAGACTTAATAAAAAATCCAACAGAAGATTGACGAAACATTGGCATCACAGAAAAAACTCTGGCGCCAGCCGATGAACCTTAGTGCCAGACGAAAACCCCTGTCGCCTAACGCCAGACTGTCGCAGCTGGCGCCAGTCGCAAAATTTTGGCGCCAACGTTCTGTAAAGTATCTGGGAATATTTCGGTGGTTTTCGGAAAATTTTCGACTTCCGTACTCGAAAAAATTTCTGGAAAATTAAATTTTCAGTTTTCATTACTTTAATAAATTAAATTTAAAGTAAATAATTTAATTAAAAAGCTGGAATTTCATTAATAAAATAAATTACATAAAGCTTAAATAAATTAACCAAGTCTAATAATTGAAAGTTAAACAATGCTCTAATCTTTCTTCTCTTTCTTTGCCCTCTTCCAATTCTTATCTGCGTCTTCTTCCTCATCCATAATCTTAGCTAGTAGGTATCCTTTAGAGGACCTAAATTCAATTTTGGAGTAAATGGTTTCTCCTTTAGCTAGGACCCCATGCTTCTTTTCTACCCAAGCCTTCTTCTCTGTAGTGTCAGCTTTCCTTTTCCCTTTATCTTTCGCAGAACTTTTCTTCCTAGGCATTGTGGGTGTTTTGAACTCAACTCTTTCAACCAAGTGTTCCTTAACAGGAATCACTTTGTCACCTAGACGACTCTTCACATTAGTTTTACTCTGATTTTTCCTCATGTCCTTTGAAGGTTTCTTCATAAGCCACATTTTCACATTGGGCAAGGAAGGAGGAACCTTTTGGGTAATCACTTCCCATAAAGGTCTAGCGCTCCAATAAGTATCAAATTTTTCCACTTCTTGAGAGACAGGAAACTCATAGGGACGACGAAGATCCCCAGAAGGAATTGTTTGAAGTAGGTTGTACTGTCTTTTTACCCTGCAGGGATAATAAAAAGTCATTCAGGACAAGCTTGGAAGACGGCAGAAAGGCTGCTTGTTGACACCAACCATATTTTCTATTTTCCACCAAGGGATGACCCACTTGATGGAAAAATTGCAAGACCCGAAGAGCTTCTTCCATTCATGGTGCCCTATCTTAGAGAAGCGTTTCTTCCTTCTCACAAAGCAATTTGGAGTATACTTTTCAATATTGTCTGGAGGACTAATTAATTCTAGTCTTTCCATTAGCCACATCTGTAAAAAAATTCAACGCAAATAATTTATTATTACTATACAAAAATATGTTATTAATTTCTGTAATTAAAAATATTATTTTTCTACCTGCAATAAAATTGGAGAGCCCCGAAAAGGCGCTTTTGGATTTTTCTTTAATTCATCAAGACTAAGCAAAGTCTCTTTGTAGACACCCATTTGTGTCTCCCCAAAACCAAACCCAGTGATGAGTACCTTTCATGTCGAATCATAATCGAATGAAGTGAAAGTGTGGAAAGTCTAGTGTTGCGGATAGTTTTAATTCTTTTCTCTTCTCTTTGTTTTTGAAAACTTATTTTAAGAAAATAGTCAATCCAGTTTGGTTGGTCCATGATAAGGATCCAATAATGGTGTAGTTGGATGGGGTTTGAAAAGACCTTTCCAACGATATATTATAAGCCCAATTCCGATGAATATCGAGGAAGTTATGGCCAAAATACCAAACTGGGTCCGATTTGGTTTTTAAATGTGGCCCAATGATCTAGAGGAGGGCCTATTATTAATTATCATTCCTAAAGCTATTAGGATTGATTATAGTCTTTTAGAATACTGTAGGAGGTTCTTTTAAATCCTAATGGAGTTAGGATTGATAATTATGTTTTAAAGAGTTTGAAATTGAATAAAACTACTCCTTTTTTGAATCCTTGTTTTGTACGAAGTGGAATATATTCAGATTTTATTTTCGTGCCTCATAATATGGTTGGGTAGATCTTGAAATTATCTTTCCAATGATATATTATAATATTAAATCCGAGTTATAACGAAAAAGATATGAATGAGACATGAAACTTTATCCAAAACTGACACCCTTCCACTATTTTGGCCATATCTTTTTATCTTGGAACCAGACCTGGCACCAGCCATTAGCGCCTGGTGCTAGCCATTGGCCCCTGGCGCCAATAAGATTGTGCTGGCGCCAGCTCTGTTTTAGGTGCGCCAATCTTGTTTTACGTGCGCCAAGTGCTCTGTTTTGATATTTTATCTTTTTGGCTGATTTTCTCTATAAATAACGTATTAAAAACTCTGTTTTCATACACCTACAACCAATTATCACCTACAATCAGTTTTCATTCGCAATAATTAATTCTCTAATTCTCTCTTAATCATTCACCAACTCTCATCAAGATTTTCTTGATTATTCTCTCTCTCTCTCTTTTTCTAAACTTGCTTTTTCATACAAAATTCCGCATTCACAAGATCTAGAAACACCTAGCCATATTCGAAGTTGCTTTCGCCCTAGACGTGAAAGGTTTAATTTCTGAGGGTTTGGTCCCAAATCTCTCTTTCAATTATTTAATTTGATTGTCTTGTTTATCATTTTCCTTTAAGTTACTAACGTGTGTATTTTGTTATTAGAAAGAGGTACGAGGCATCAAAGTATGTACTTTAATGGTTTTTATTGATATTATGATGTAGAAATCATGCTTATATTGTTATTATGATTCCTAGTATCATGTTTAGGGAAAAGGTTATAATATCAAATATGCTTATTATGATTCCTGCGATGCTTCCTATATTCTTCCTAATATTTCTTCATGTTATTAGTATCATGCCTAGGATCTTGCTATTTTTATTATGCTTTAACATGAATATTATTATAATTATTATTATGATTATTATAATTATTATTAATTATGATTGCTATGATTATGATTTTATGATTATAATACTTATTATAATTTTTATTGTGATGATCATTATTATTATTGATATTATGATTATTATGATTGTTTTAATTATAATTTATTTTTATGATTATAATTTTATGATTATGATTATTTATTATGTTGCTTGATGTTTATTGTTATTGCTTGATCACATCCTTTATGCGTGTTTAAAGGGAATTTGGTACTTGTAATCCTGCTTAATAAGATATTAATAATCTTGTTAGGGTTAATATGATTATTATTCAAGTGATCGCCAATAATAGATTTATTTGTGCATTTAAATTCGACCAACATAGATTAAACAGGTTTAGGGTTAACCTATTGATTGCATGTTAATTAAAAAGCGCACATGAATACGATCAGAATAAAGTAGAGGCCTATTATTAAGGCAAGTTCAATCTCTTTTAGGTTGGATTTGTACCTTCATCCCCGAACCCTTATTTGGTTCTAGACCTTATGGAGTTGACGATCTCTTGGATCGTTAAGGGGTGTAACCTTGACCTCGTGAACGGTTTACAAGTTCCTAAAACTTGTTGGCGACTCTTTTGCTCTATCTTTTTCCCTTTTGGACGCCACCGTACTTTAGTGTATGATCACAGTGGGGTTCAAGCTAGTGGGATTAAAGCTTGAAATTATTCCCTACAGTTTCTGGCGACTCCACTGGGGAGGATTTCTATTTTAATTCATGAATTTGTTTCGGCAATGATTTAGAATGAGTGGATGAGAGTCAAAACGTTCTAAGTATTTCATGTGCGTAATTTTGATTAACATTATTGTCATATGCATAAAAAAGATCTCAATTGAAAGACCATCCGTAATGAGTTAAAAACATAGGATTTTACACGTAGGAAATTTGAGAAATATCTTTCACAACTAAGACTGAAATAACGCCGCGCGAAACTGGAAAATTTTATTGAGCACAGAAAGCTGCTGAGGCATGTGGGAAGTTGCGTCAGGGGCCAGAGCATTGGCGCCAGTATTTTAACCATAGCGCCAGAAGCCAGCATTGGCACCAGGTGCTACAGTTAAAAGCTTTCGCCAGTCTCTGATTGCTGGCGCCAATTTCCCCCAATACCGAGCCAGAAATATGCGTTCTAATTTCGACCGGTTTTTCATATTGTTTGCTCGATCCTACTTCCTGATTGAATTTTTTCTCACTTTTCTGAAACCCATATGTGTTCTACATATGGACATAACCCTCTGGGAATTCATGCTCCATCTACCCGATTGAACGCTCCGTGCAACAAAGGATACATCCGAGATTGTTGAATTCACCAAACCATGGAAGCGAGTTTTTTTCTAAATCTTGCGGTGTCCCATCCACTCGCGCCAACCCTTCACGGTTAGGCTTCCGCGCGGTGCATCCGGAAAATTAACCATGGACCCTCTATTGACTAAACCATATCCCGAAATTTAGAGAACTAGAGTCATGGTTAGGTTGCAAACTCATTGCATCATGTTGTGACTACTTGACTACTTGTGCATCTCCTACTTGTTCATACTTATTATGTGACTAAATTAATCGTTTGGTTTAGTTTGTAAATAAGTCTTAATAAACTAATTAATGACTAAAGGAATTTTTTTAATTAATGAATAAATTAATTTGAGCTAATAAAAAAATATAAAATCGAGTCATAGTTCCTGTAAGTCAACCCAGATTTTTTTATTCCCGTATACTGCACAAACGTTAACTTGTTTTGGTAATAGCGGGCGTTCTAGGAATAACTACGAGTCGTACAACATATGGATCTGTAGCCCCGAGTTGTATCTTTAATTTGGCGTTGGTTTCATCTAAATCAGAGTCACAGATCAAAAGTTATGACTAAAGTACCACAACCTGTCCAGTTTAATGCATATACGTGAAGTCTTAACTTAGTCTTTACTTGAGTCTAGTCACATAGTCTAGCCACATGGTCATGACACGAGTCTTAACATACCACCTACACTCACTAGTCTTAGCACACACTTTGAGCACATGTCACCATGACCATATCTTAGGTTCATGCATGAGTCGGTCTTTTCCGTCATTTGAGTTGGGGGGTACATTCTATTCCGAATTCTTCATATCCCTCCATCTACATAATTTTTCCTCCATATTCTATTCCATTTTTTCTTCACTTCCTCCATCCATTGCATGTTGAATAAAGCTTGAGTTAAATAATTAACAATGAATATCCCCAAATTCTTTTTCCACAGTACTTGGTCGAGGAGAGAAGGGCGATTAATCAAGGACAACCTCTTTATTCAAGTTTCACTTTTCGATAAACCGATTCGTTAAAATAGGAAGGATAAAAGGATAATGGAAACTCAAGAAGAAGTCAATGAGCTTAGGAACCAACTAGTTACCATGACTGAAACACTGAAGCTTCTCACCCTCAAGGTCGATGATCCCGTGAAGCAACAACAAATGAACCTCATGCAAGAAATTTTGAGGAAGCTATCTAGTGACTATAAATTTCAGGGCATGAGTTCACAAGGGGTCTTGCTGGACAAGGAACTTCTTCCACATAAGTTCAACGCCACTGACATCCCTAAATTCAAGGCAACAGATTACCCTTACTTCCATCTAAGAGCTTTCGAAACTATAATGAACATTAAGGGTATCGATAAGAAGGTTTTTCCCTCTCTGTTCTCACTATCTCTTGAAACCGTTTGCCAACAATGGTACTTCTCCCTTGACAAGGAGAAAACCTCTACCTGGGAATTGATAGTAAACGCTTTCGTTGATAGGTACAAGTGCAATATCCAAGTTGAAACCGATCATAGACAACTTGAGATGCTAAGACAAAAAGAGAATGAAGGCTTTACTTCTTTCTTTAATAAATGGAGGGAAACTTCCGCCAAGATGATTGAGATCCCCACCGAAAAGGAGTCTGTGAGGATATTTATCAAGAATCTCCAAGAAAAGTATTCAAAGCACTTAAAATATCAACACAACTTGAATACTTTCAAGGCTGTTTATGACATCGGAATTGAAATCGAAGACGACCTCGCAAAGCAAAAAGCTACTTACAATAGTAACCACGGTGGCTTGAAAGGAAAGAAGAACGACAATCCTTCTTCTTCCAAAAACGCCCACTCTAGTAATAATGTTAGTACCTTTGACCATAATGGCGTCTTAGCCATGGACAATCAAGGATCTAAAAGGAAACCCAGGCGAGAGTTCACACCCATTGGAATGACCTACAATGCCGCTTTCGATCGTCTCTATGATCGAGGATTAATCAAACCTATTGGCCCTACTGAGGATCCAACACCAGAAAATCGATCTTCGAGATGGAATCCAAACTCCTATTGCAAGTACCATCGAGGGCGCGGTCATACTACTGATGAATGTTATAGGTTTCTAAACCTCATTCAAGATCTCATAGAGGCAAATAAGATCCCATTGCCTCTAGCTAGCAAGAAGACTGGGTGATGTTGAAGCGAATGACACAAGACAAGAGGCGAGCTTCAACGACAAGATTTCATGACCTCTTTTTCTATTTCTTTTTCATTTTTTCCTTTCCCCAATAAGTCTAGCATAGGCACATTTTTCTTTTCCTTTAGATTAATTTTGTAGTTTTTTTTTCCTTTTTTCCCTTTTTAATATAATGATCATTTATTTTCTTATATATGATCATTTCATTATATTGCATTTAAAAAAAAACAATGTCGAATTAAACACAAGGTATACCAATGATTTAAGGCAACCCTTGTAGCCACATCATATCTCCTTTCACCTTTCAAATATGCAATCCTTTCTTCATAAACCACTTTGAGCCTCGTCTAACGATAGACCTTTCTTTTTTCAACCTACATCTATCTATCCTTGGGATGGGATGGTGTGCAACTTTTGCAATTCTAAAGAAAGCATGAGCAAATTCAAAAGATTAAAATAGCAAAAAAATAAAGCAAAAAAATAAATAAAAGTGTACAAAAGGGTAAGTGTTCCAATGTCTTTGATATGAAAATATCTTCGATAAGAACACGTCTCAGATTGCGTCTCTTATTGAGTGCTCTGTACCGTGACTGAGAAACATGAATGCCAAGTGAGTGATAGACCGCATGATCAGGATTGCCCACACTTATTAAAATAAAATAAATGCTAAAGCAAAGAGAGCTAAAAAAGAGTAGAAACTCAAGTATAAAAATAAATATTTCAAAATCAAGGTTGCACACCTTGGGGGCTTATCTAGGGTCTTGAGCTTTTTATCCCCTTCTTCTTCAAACCTTTAGCCTAACCACGTTACAACCCTTAAAAATACCTTTTTGAGGTATACACACACTTGTGCGAGGTTCGGCTAGAGCTACGTTCGGCCTGATTCCTAACGGATACGTAGGCAACCTCACATCAAGGTACGGCCGTAATAAAAATGCATTCATATTTACATTCACAATTGATCATATCAAGGGATCCCCTGTGCTCATCCCTATTCACTTAGAGATACTTTTGGGGGCTTGATCCCTACATCATTAGCTTACCTAGCCTAAGATTCACCATTATTTGACTCTTCTAATAATAATATTTTTCCACACACTTAGCCTTTGCGACCTAACTTTAGTGTCACTATCACACACATCACACATACATGACCAAATATACTTCCCTTAGGAACCCTTTGTCATGGAATCTTCACATAAAGCATGCCTTGTCACATCGCTCATCAATCATAATTGTCATTGCATCACGAAGTATGAAGTGCTTAGCCTCCGTGCCTAAGTTACCCATATACCTTCATCATTGAGTCAACAATTGAGATAGCCTAGGATGGGTTAATCCTTGCACCTTGAGAGATAGTATCAAATGACATTTGACTAAGCTCATTCAACATGCACCTTCAAAAACTTCACTTCGATTCTTTTTCGGGAGAAAGTCGGTACCCTCCACAAAAATGACGGAAATTTTTTGCTTTTTTGCATTTTTCGAGTCGCACGATCACATTACAATGCACACATGGGTCATGAGTCTAACACATGTGTCATTTCACTTTGAGTCGAGTCAACCTCAAGTCAGTCAATCAGCGAGTCAAGTTTATACCTTGAGTCGTGTCAAGTCGATGAGTCAAGCAACATTAAACCTTAGGTCAACCCTAAGATAATTTTAAGCCTTAGTTCAACCCTAAGATGGTTAAAGAGATTGGAAAAATTCTATAGTCAAATTAAATACAGGTGCAGCAGAACAGGGAAGACCCTACTCTAGCGCCTCGACGAAAACATATAGCTCGAAGTCTCTTAGAAAGGTGATTTCGACTTCATAAAGCGATTTCGGGTTACTTGGTACGCCATTTAGCCCCTATAAGCAATTTGACATGATTAAGTAGTCAGTTTGATTACAATCACAATAAGTGGTCGACCTGATGAAAGATCGTCTCACTTAGCTTAAGCGCCTAAAACACTGGCTTTTTACAATCGGTTTAAAAGCAAGCACTAAAACGACAATATTTCCAAAAATTGGATTGTCATCCCCAACTGACAATATTTCCAAAAATGGATTGTCGTGCATCTTCTTCAACGACAATTTTTCCAAGATTGGATTGTCATCTCTAGCAAAGTTTCCAAGCGTGGATTGTCGTGCTCCTTCTGTATTTGGCAAGTTTTTCCAAGCTCGGATTGTCATACATTCATGGATCTTTGGCAAGTTTTCCGAGATTGGATTGTCATACACCCAGTTCCCTATGGAAAATTTTTCCAAGGGATTGTCGTAGGTCTCTACTCATCATAAATTTCGGCAAAAGTTCCTCAACGTGGATTGTCTTCAGCAAGTGGAAAATTTTCCCGAAGTGGATTGTCGGTCGACTCTCTTTTTTGCAAATGTTCCAAGACGCGGATTGTCAATTGTGGCAATATCTTCCTAAAAGGATTGTCGCATAGCGTTGGCAAATTTCCAAGGTGGATTGCTTTCAAGAGTTATATTCCAAGATGTGGATTGTCGATCGTAGAAAAGTTCTTATGAAAGATTGTTACGAAGCATTGGCAACTTTTCCAAAAATTGGATTTTGGCAAAAGTTCCGAGGTACGGATTGTCGCTTCATCGTGGAAACATTTCCAAAGATGGATTGTTACGTGGCATTGAAAACTTTCCCTAAATCGGATTGTCATATGTCATACAAGAGTTGTGTTGGCAACTATTCCCAAAATAAAAGAGGATTGTCGACATACTGGTTCACAAGCAGCAAAGCGCCGACGTACTGGCATGGCAGCATTAAGGATTAAGAAGCAGTGATCTTTTCGAAGACTATCACAGCGGAAATTGAACATATCAAAAGGAAGCTCTTTGTTCAGAGACGAGTGAACATCGAAATAGCAAGGTGGCGTTCCCTAGATTGTGGAGAGTTGTCACAAACAACTGAGGATTGTTTCAAGAGAAGCAATCTTCGATAGTATTCCCTTGGATGTGGAATATTATCATAGCGGAGGAGGATTGTTTCAGGCGAATCAATCTTCTATATTGGAAGCATTTACAGGCGTAGCGGTTTTCAAGTAAGATGGCATTCTCTAGCTTGCAGGAGGTCATCAAAACAACAGTGCGGCAGCAAATCGGTTACTTTTAGAGACGTGTGCTCGACGGTGCAAAATACGCGTTTCTTAACTCTTTTATCTATTTAACTAACGCTAGTTTTGCAGGTATCGGCGTTACAAGATTGATTTAGGATCGCCAAACGTTCTGAATCATTCTCCGTCCCTATCGATACTTTGACTTTCGTTTTCGAAACTTGCGTTTCTCTAAACTCAATCAAAGTGGGGGCTTCTGTAGACACCCATTTGTGTCTCCCCAAAACCAAACCCAGTGATGAGTACCTTTCACGTCGAATCATAATCGAATGAAGTGAAAGTGTGGAAAGTCTAGTGTTGCGGATAGTTTTAATTCTTTTCTCTTCTCTTTGTTTTTGAAAAATTATTTTAAGAAAATAGTCAATCCAGTTTGGTTGTTCCATGATAAGGATCCAATAATGGTGTAGTTGGATGGGGTTTGAAAAGACCTTTCCAACGATATATTATAAGCCCAATTCCGATGAATATCGAGGAAGTTATGGCCAAAATACTAAACTGGGCCCGATTTGGTTTTTAAATGTGGCCCAATGATCTAGAGGAGGGCCTATTATTAATTATCATTCCTAAAGCTATTAGGATTGATTATAGTCTTGTAGAATACTCTAGGAGGTTCTTTTAAATCCTAACTAGGATTGATAATTATGTTTTAAAGAGTTTGAAATTGAATAAAACTACTCCTTTTTAGAATCCTTGTTTTGTACGAAGTGGAATATATTCAGATTTTATTTTCGTGCCTCATAATATTTATCCAAATTTTATATGGTTGGATAGATCTTGAAATTATCTTTCCAATGATATATTATAATATTAAATCCGAGTTATAACGAAAAAGATATGAATGAGACATGAAACTTTATCCAAAACTAACACCCTTCCACTATTTTGGCCATATCTTTTTATCTACAAAATATTTTAATATGATTTTAATTGGGTTGGAAAGTAGACTTTAAGAGCTTTCCAAGACATATTATATTCCTTATTTGGACTTCCGGATCAAAAGATATGATAAAAACAAAAACGTGTGAATTTCTGGAATCAGCGCTTGGAACCAGGCTTGGCGCCAGCCATTGGCGCCTAGTGATAGCCATAGCCATTGGCACCAGGCGCCAATAAGCTGGTTCTGGCGCCAGCTCTGTTTTAGGTGCGCCAATCTTGTTTTACGTGCGCCAAGTGCTCTATTTTGATATTTTATCTTTTTGGCTGATTTTCTCTATAAATAACGTATTAAAAACTCCGTTTTCATACACCTACAACCAATTATCACCTACAATCAATTTTCATTCGCAATCATTAATTCTCTAATTCTCTCTTAATCATTCACTCTCATCAAGATTTTCTTGATTATTCTCTCTCTCTCTTTATCTAAACTTGCTTTTTCATACAAAATTCCGCATTCACAAGATCTAGAAACACCTAGCCATATTCGAAGTTGCCATCGCCCTAGACGTGAAAGGTTTAATTTATGAGGGTTTGGTCCCAAATCTCTCTTTCAATTATTTAATTTGATTGTTTTTTTTATCATTTTCCTTTAAGTTACTAACATGTGTATTTTGTTATTAGAAAGAGGTACGAGGCATTAAAGTAAGTACTTTAATGGTTTTATTGATATTATGATGTAGAAATCATGTTTATATTGTTATTATGATTCCTAGTATCATGTTTAGGGAAAAGGTTATAATATCAAATATGCTTATTATGATTCCTGCGATGCTTCCTATGTTCTTCCTAATATTTATTCATGTTAGTATCATGTTAGGGTTAAAGATTTGATTTTTATTGCTTAGTGACATGTTAGGGTTTGTTATTAATCTTATTAGTATCATGCCTAGGATCTTGCTATTTTTATTATGCTTTAACATGAATATTATTATAATTATTATTATGATTATTATAATTATTATTAATTATGATTGCTATGATTATGATTTTATGATTATAATATTTATTATAATTGTTATTGTGATGATCATTATTATTAATGATATTATGATTGTTTTAATTATAATTTATTTTTATGATTATAATTTTATGATTATGATTATTTATTATGTTGCTTGATGTTTATTGTTATTGCTTGATCACATCCTTTATGCATGTTTAAAGGGAATTTGGTACTTGTAATCACTCTTAATAAGATATTAATAATCTTGTTAGGGTTAATATGATTATAATTCAAGTGATAGCCAATAATAGATTTATTTGTGCATTTAAATTCAACCAACATAGATTAAACAGGTTTAGGGTTAACCTATTGATTGCATGTTAATTAAAAAGCGCACATGAATACGATCAGAATAAAGTAGAGGCCTATTATTAGGGCAGGTTCAATCTCTTTTAGGTTGGATTTGTACCTTCATCCCCGAACCCTTATTTGGTTCTAGACCTTATGGAGTTGACGATCTCTTGGATCGTTAAGGGATGTAACCTTCACCTCGTGAACGGTTTACAAGTTCCTAAAACTTGTTGGCGACTCTTTTGCTCTATCTTCTTCCCTTTTGGACGCCACCGTACTTTAGTGTATGATCACAGTAGGGTTCAACCTAGTAGGATTAAAGCTTGAAATTATTCCCTACAATCTCCAACTATTAATGGCATTGGATTTCTCCCAGATTCAATCTGCTCTAAAACAATGGATATAATTGCTTGACCCTCATTAGTTTTACCACTAGTGAGAAAATATTGATTAAGCATGTAGAAAAGAAAAGCCCTTCTTCTATAAACATGAAAAGACACAGAATAAGGTCTATCAAAATAATGGCAAGCAAATTCTTTCAAATTAACTATGCTACCATCTACTATTTTTGTTAGATATGTGTGTTTTAAATTGAAGAAGCGTTCAAAATCCTTATAATAATATTCGTTTATTCTAGGGATTACTACAAGATCTAATGCAGGGAAGCCTAAAATAGCACCGAATTCTTTCGGCAAAGGGCTAATTTCATCATACCCTAATCTAAAGCAATGAGTATCCACATCCCAATATTCTAGAGCGGTATGAATAAAATCTAAATCAAGATCTACCCCTTTGACACCATAAATACCCCTAGGTGAAACACATCTAACTTTTTTCTCTCCTTGGCATTAAGAGACCGACACCATTCATGAGCGAAGTTGGTAAAAATATTAGAGAATAGAGACATGTTTTTATTTTTTCAAGAGCTAAGAATATATTTAATCTGCTGAAATTACGAAGAAAATCGGCTGGGCAGGGGGCTATTTATACACAAAATCGACGCAGTTTCAATCCGGGAAGGATTCGGAGCCAGCGCTCATTAGCGCCAGACGCCAAACATTGGCGCCTGACGCCAGAGCCTGGCGCCAAACGCTAAGCGTAGCGCCAAACGCTAAGCGTAGCGCCTGGCGCTACACCAAAACGCGTTGCGACAGGTGGCGTTAACGTGTCTTATTGTACGAACTTTCCAAAAAATCGCGTTTTTGGCCTGATTTGAGTCTGGCCAATGACTTTACGATTTTTTTTATTCCTTTTTATACCTTTCATTTATTTCTTCCCCTTAATTAATATAACTATTATATTAATTATATTATTTTTTTTTGGATTTTATTTTAACTCCACTTTCACGTTTTTATAAATCCAATATTTTTTTACTTTTATTTTTATTCATTTTTCTTTTTGGGGGAGAGAGTCGGATACCCTCCATCAATAATAAAAATGACGGAATTTTTGCGCGAAATTAATTTTCACAATTCTTTGCACACACAAACATGTACATTAAATGAAAAAATAATAAATAAATACTAAATAAACTCATAAGTAATATGTATATACAAGCATGTCTAGATAATGAGTCTAATTAAAGGCAAAGTTCTATAAAAAGTCAAAATAAAATGAAAAGCAGAGGAACAAACTACGGCGCCGAGGGACGTACACCCATCATCTCATAAATCTGCGCCGTACGAGGAGTAACCTCCCCACTAGTTCCGGCTGCAACTCCAGCTCTAGCTCCGGTTTCCTCGGGAGGTGGAAAACTCAGCACAGGACCCGTCCACCCAAGATCAACCTGAGGCTGAGGCTGCGGAGGCTGCTGCGATGATGAGCCGACCTCGTACATCCCACCACCTCTAAGAGCCGAGGTAGCCTCTCCCTGGCCTACCGGCGCAGCATGTGCATCCTCAGATGAAGAGCCTAAGCCCTCTACCGCCTCGGTACGGGCAGCCTCCGAACGACTGCCCCGACCGCCAGAACCAGTGCAGCGGCGTCTCGAGCTAGACCTCGTCGGCTCCCTCCGCACGTTAGGTCTCGTACGGGTATGAGAAGGAATGGGCTGACCCTGCAAAAGAAACAAAAATCAGAAACATGCAAAATAGAAGCAATAATGCAAAAACATAAGAAGGGAAACTACCTCCTGGACGGCGTCGTCACGACGACATGTAGCCACGTTCCTCATCCGAACAAGCTGCCTCCGGAAGGCATCTATGCACCGTGCCATCGCCATCACCACCTCGCGCGAGAATTGTTAAGAAAATAAAGTCAGTAAAGATGCATAACATATATAGACAAAAGTTGCAAATAATTAAGCTTACCCGAGTCTCATGGTGAGGGATCGACCGCTCCACGAAGCGCTCACCCTCAGGAGCTGGAGGAATCATCTCCTCAATCAGCCCGTATGTCCCCTGATAATGAATAGACATACGGGGCGGCACGAACTCAATAGGTTCAGCCTGACAAAAGCAAATCGAAGTCAGTAAAGCATTACTTGGGGCTACTTAACGAAAAGAAAAAGTTGAACATCATACTGCTACCTCCTGAGCCAGTAGCTCCTCCTCATAGCACCGCCTAGGGATCATATGAGATTGCCAAGGGGTACTAGCTCTCTCTGACATGCTCACCAACCTCGCGGCATCGAACATGTGACGCGGTGGAGGAGCGGGAACGACAAAAGTGTCCGAGGAATGCTGAACAGCAACCCTTTCTCCAAGATACGCGATCGCTCCATATGTCCCCAAGAAATAGCGACGCTCAGCAGTATACTGCGCGGCTAGTCTAGGGACAACCAAGCCGACCCTTGGCCAGTACAACACGTCAGGCCCCTGCAAAGAACGCCTATCAGATAAGAATCTATCGAAGGTAATGCAAAGTACCCAAATATACAAAGAATCATACCGAGATGATCCAATCTCGGACGTAAGCAGTGGACATCCCAGCACGGCGCACTCACTGGAAACCCGCGCGGCGATGGTCTCGCCGGCGCAACCGAGGGAAAGTTCTCGTAGAACCAGATCTACAAAAGGTAAAAATCATTAGCAAGTGTGTAGACACCCATTTGTGTCTCCCCAAAACTAAACCCAATGATGATCACCTTTCACATCATTTGATTATCGAATAAAGCGAAAGTGTGAAAAACCTAGTGATGAGGATGTTTTTATTAAAAATATCTCTTCTTTCTGTTTTTGAAAATATTTCTTTTCTTACCTTATTTATGAAAAACGTGCATTCCAGTTTATTTTGGTCCATGATATGGCTCCATTAATGGAGTAGTTGGATGGGGTTTGAAAAGAGCTTTCCAACGATATATTATAAGCACAATTCCGATAAATATTGAGGAAGTTATGGCCAAATTACTGAACTGGGCCTGGTTTGAGCCTTATATGGGGCCCAATGATCTAGAGGAGGGCCTAACATGGATTTATCATTCCTAATGCAATTAGGAATGATTTTAGTCTTCTAGATTCTTCTAGAAGGTTCTTTTCATTCCTAATTTAATTAACATTGATAAATTGACTTTTGTTGACTTTTTAGAGTTTTTATCAGAATAAAAGAACGTTTTTGAGGAAAATACAATTTTATCGTCCTGTACGACAATTTCTATCTGATTTTAAGAAAACGCGTCAAAAACTTAGTCAGCGCCAAACGCCAGCAGTAGCGCCTGACGGTACGCTTGGCGCCTGGCGCTAGCGTTAGCGCGTGGCGCTAACGTCAGCGTTTGGCGCTAACCTCGTTTTGCGCGTCAGAACTCTTTTTTGATTTTTTTATCATTTTGGCTGATTTTCTCTATAAATAGCTTCCTAAAAACTTCGTTTACGTTCACCAAATCTCATCAAGATTCTCTTGATTATTCTCTCTCTCTCTTTTCTAAACTAGTTTTTCTCAAATACAAAATTCAGCATTCGCAAGACTTAGATACACCTAGCCATATTCGAAGTTGCCTTCGCCCTAGACGTGACGGGGTTTCAATTTTTAGGGTTTGGTCCCAAATCTCTCTTTCAATTATTTAATTTAATTGTTTGATTTAATATTTTCCTTGAAGTAACTAACGCGTTTATTTTTTTATTAGAAAGAGGTACGAGGCATCCAAGTAAGTACTTTAATGGTTTTTGATTCCTAGTATCATGTCTAGGGTAAATTTAATATCAAGTATGATTAAAAGTATGATGCGTTTTATGTTCTTTCTAATATTTATGATTGTTAGTATCATGTTAGGGTTAAAGCTTTGATTTTTATTGTTCAGTGACATGCTAGGGTTTGTTATTAATCTTGTTAGTATCATGTCTAGGATCTTGCTATTATAATGCTTTAACAAGAACATGATTATTTTAATTATGATTATAATTATGATGATTATTTATTATGTTGCTTGATTTTTATTGTTATTGTTTGATCACACTTTTTATGCATGTTTAACGAGAATTGGTACTTGTAATCACGCTTAATAAGAAAATTAATGATCTTGTTTAGGGTTAATTTGATTATAATTCAAGTGGTCCCAATAATAGATTTATTTGTGTATTAATATTCAACCAACATAGTTAAACAGGTTTAGGGTAATCCTATTGATTGCATGTTAGTCAGAATGCGCACATGAATACGATCAGAATAAAGTAGAGGCCTATTATTAGGGCAGGTTCAATCTCTTTTAGGTTGGATTTGTACCTTCAACCCCGAACTACCATTCACGGTTCCATATCGGAGTTGACGATCTCTTGGATCGTTAAGGGGTGTAACCTTCACCTCGTGAACGGTTTACAAGTTCCTAAAACTTGTTGGCGACTCTTTTGCTCTAGTTTCTTTCCCTTTGGACGCCACCGTACTTTAGTGTATGATCACAGTGGGGTTCAAGTTTGGGATAATGCTTGAAATATTCCCTACAAAGTGCTAATCAAAGCTTAGAGCTAAACTTTATAGGAGATAAAGTATACCTCTACGACCCTCTAAAAGCCGGATAGAGCGACGTTCCTCGTGAAGGACCGGTGTCGACACGAGTCTCGTAATGCTCGGATGAAGTCAGCATAGGCCAAGCTGGCCCAGTCATAAGTCCCGATCAAGTGTAGATCACGGACTGTAGGCAGGTAGTAAAGCAGCACTCTACTACTCTTGTCAGGGGAGAACGTCCCTAACAGCAAAATGAGTACAAAGATGCGCACCCACTGCTCTCGGTTGGTCGCATCGTCATCAAAAGCCGCTGCTAGAGTCGAGCGGCGAATCCCCTTCGCGCTGAACTGAGTCGACTCCACCTCAGCTCGAGCCCGGACAACAATCGGACCCAACAGCTCCTCGACCTCAGGAGAAAAGATGATGATCTAGTTGTCGAACGGCAGCGCCACGGAGCTAAACTCTAGTCCCGTAATGAGACTGAAGTCGGTCGGGGTGCCCATCATTTTACCCTAAGGAAAGTGGAAAGTGTTGGTGGTGTCCCAAAAGAACTCCACCAAATCACGAACCACATGGTGACCCCCGCTAGAGGCAATCATAGCCTCTGAGGTCTCGTAAAGCGCAACCAGTTCGCAAGACTCCCATAGAAGTCTCGCCTTGTCGTCATTGGTGATGTACATCTTGTACAAGTCGCTCAAGATGTCGCAGCCCGAACCATGGCAGCGCGTCCTACCAATAGTGATACCCTGTCGCACCCTCTCAGAAATGTGGTGAATAGGAGTCGGCCGAGTAAAGTGGACGGATCGACGTCTGATATGTCCATTTTATATAGTAATTTACCCCCGTCTCTTGGTCATAATTAGTAGTCTTTTTGGCTCTTTCGAGCCACTTTTATTACTAATTTGTGTTTTCTAGTGTTTTCGTAGTCTTTGTTGAGTTTTGTAGGAAATTGCGCCTTTGGAGCATTTTCTCGGGTTTTTTTCATGGAGCAACTACGGGAATCAGAAGAGCACGACCATCTTTGAAGCCCAAGGTCGGTTAGAGTCATCGAGCCGGTGATTAAGGGCTCGGTAATCGTGATTCCGAGGTATTTGGACCGAGTATTCAAGACCCGAAGAGGAAACCCGGATTGGGCCGAGAAATCAAGCCCAATCGAAGTCCGAGCCTCAAAGTGAAGCAAGGGCCCGATCGGGCAAGGATTAGCACGATCGGGCGCGGCATGCTTGGTGCTGGTGCATGGCCTATAGCACGCCCGATCGTGCGAGCGTCTCTATCACGATTGGGCGACGCTGCTGAGAAGGAGCGCAAGGAAATAGGCGGGCCCGATCGGGCGGCCCTTCGCCGATCTATGTAAGTTTATTCCATCCATTTTCCCGATCTATGTAATTTTTCTTCAAACTCACCCCGGTTTTAATGAATTTTGCATGTATTTGTTCACAAATTTATTAATAATTTAAATTGCTTAATTCTCTTTGTTTATCGAATTTTATGCCATGAAATTGCATGATTATGTATATATATTGCCTTGGGAGTAATTTGAGATTTGTTTGACTCAATGTGGCTTGTTCTTGACGTTTTTGCTAGCAATTGTTGTCCAATTTGTCACAATAATTACCATAGTTTTGCAAGAAATTGTTTGAATGCTTGAAAAATGCCGCATATGCTCAATTTGAATTTGTGCTCAATTTGAAAAATTTGGCGCCGTTGCCAGGGAAACGGTTTTATTTTTTTTTTCTGATTTTTTTTTTGTAGTCTAGATTATCCCCTTTTGTATCAGAGAATGTTAGTTCTTTGAGGCAATTCTCATATTTGTCTTTTAGTTCTTTGTTTATGCTCAGGTGTTCCAGATCAGGTTACATCCCATTCGACCCTGAGATCGAGCGCTCTTTTCATAGGCAAAGGAAACTCTATAGACAAATTCTGGCGGGTTCTGAGGAGGACAACAGTTGAAGAGATCTTCCCTCTGATTCTAGTGACACAGATATTCCTTTAGATTCTGAATAAGAGATGACGGCCCAGAAGAAACTCAGTGACTACTCGCAATCAAAGCTCACCAATTTCCCGCACCTTACTCCCACTCCGGCTAGATGGAGTTCAATTTGAGATCAAGCCCCAATTTATCACTATGATAGAGAGGAAGCAATTCTGTGGAGCTAAGGGTGAAGATCCTAATCTTCACATCGCAGATTTCTGCCAATATTGTAACACTATTAGACAAGCCGGGGTCACGCAAGACCAAATCAGGGAGATTCTTTTTCCTTTTTCATTAAGTGGCAAAGCTAAATTATGGTTTAATGGTTTGAATAGAACTGCACTTGGTATTACTGACTGGGAAACTCTTGCTTTGAATTTCTATAATAAATACTATCCTGTAGAGGGAACAGCGGTGCTAAGGAGTGCTATTCAAAACTTCGCTCAAGAGGCCGACGAAACGTTATATGAGGCTTGGGAGAGGTTTAAGGATCTACAGAGAGAGTGCCCCCACCACAATCTAGCAGAATGGCAATTGATCCAAGCATTCTATAATGGACTTGGAAATTCTTCTAGATTAGTGCTAGATTCTACAACTAGTGGGAGGTTCATGAATTTAAATGTGGACGATGCAGGACAGGTTATCGAAGACATGGCAATACACAATTCCCAATATGGGAATCCGAGAGGGTTTGCAAATAAATGAAAACATAATGTCGATTCCGTATCCTTTTTGCAAGCTCAATTAACGTCTATTTGTCAAAAATTAGATAATCTAACTGTTACTCCTAACTCTGTAGCTAATGTTTCTGCTGTTGCTAACAATGAAGCTTTTTTTGAAAATTGTGGAATTGTAGGTCATTGGGAGCAAGATTGTAGGAGCTCTATGGAATAAGTTAATGCCTTTCAAACCTATAGGCAGAATAACCCCTATTCCAATTCTTACAATGCCGGTTATAAAAATCATCCATATCTTTCATACCGGAGCACCAATGTACAAAATCCTCCACCTCCACAACAATCACAACAGCAAACCCCACCACAGCAAAAATATTATCATCCTAATTCCGGCCAGAAAAGCCAAGCATCACCCTCATCATCTTCCGACCCTGCCATGACAGAAATTAGAGCAATGCTTACCAATATGCAAAAGCATATGGAGAGTAGGGATGCGCAAATTGATTCTATCCTAGCCCATAATAAAATCATGGACAATCAAATTGCACAACTTTCATCTACCCTACAATCCCGTCAGCAGGGAGCTCTACCATCACAACCTATCCATCCTACAGATCATGCCAATGCAATCACTCTAAGGAGTGTTTCACATTATGATGGACCTCCTATGCCAAAGGAAGATAGACCAGTTCCTGATCTAGATTCCTCTATACCAAACGCTAATCCTGCTAGCCCTGCAGGGCTACAAATAGATACTAACTCTACTAATGTTTCTGTGCAGGGTAAATCGCAGGATAAGGGAGGATATGTGCAGAGCCCACTTATCAAGCTTCCATTCCCTAATAGAAATCTAAAGAGTAAGCTTGATAAACAATTCCGTAAGTTTTTAGAGGTTGTGAAAAACCTGCAGGTAACATTTCCTTTTACTGACTTAATCACTCAAGTTCCTGCTTATGCTAAATTTATGAAAGACATTCTGACTAGGAAAAGGGCCTTTAATGAAGTAGAAATTGTAGCTTTCACAGAGGAGTGTAGCGCCTTATTGCAAAACAAATCCCCTCCTAAATTAAAGGATCCCGATAGTTTTTCTATCCCTTGTCATATAGGGAATGTTTTTATTGATAAAGCTTTGTGTGATTTGGGTGCTAGTGTCAGTGTCATGCCTTCGTCTATATGCTCTAAACTTAATATGGGAGAATTAAAAGTTACTAAAATAACTTTGCAAATGGCAGATCGTTCGGTAAAATACCCCTTAGGTATTCTAGAGGACGTACCTGTCAGAGTTGGTAAATTTATTATTCCTGTTGATTTTTTTGTTTTAGACATGGCAGAGGATACACATATATCCATTATATTAGGTAGGCCTTTTCTCCATACTGCAGAAGCGATTATTGATGTTAAAAATGGTAAACTAACCCTTTCTGTAGGTGACGACAATGTTACTTTTAATTTAGGGAAGGTTTTGAAGGGGCCTATGCTAGAGGAGAATTGTTGCTATATTGATGTAATTGATATAATGGATGATATTTGTGATGATAGCTTGCCACAGGTTCTTGCGAAGGATCCCCTACAGGAAGTTCTCTGCGGGAATTTATCTATAGACAATGCAAGCGTTTGGGGTAATGAGGTACAAGATATTGAAAAGGCTCTTTCCTTAAAAGAGTTAAGCCCCGAGGAAACATTGAAGGTAGTAAATTTAGTTCAGGAATCAAAACCTGCAGAGGTCAAGAAACCTGAGCTAAAATCTCTCCCTTCTCATTTAAAATATATTTTTCTTGATGAATAGGAACTACACCCCGTGATCATCAGTACTGCACTTACTGACCTACAAACTTCCCAACTTCTAGGGGTTCTCAAAACCCATAAGAAAGCTATTGGGTACAATATTGATGATCTCAAGGGTATTAGTCCTGATTTTTGTATGCACAGGATACATCTAGAGGACAACTATAAGCCCTGCATTCAACCCCAACGAAGATTAAATCTGAACATGCAGGAAGTAGTCAAGAAGGAGGTTATGAAATTACTTGATGCAGGTATTATTTATCCTATTTCTTACTCCAAATGGGTAAGTCTTGTGCAGGTAGTGCCGAAGAAAGGTGGGATGATTGTGGTAACCAATGAAAAAAATGAATTAATTCCCACTAGAACTGTAACAGGGTTGCGTATGTGCATTGATTATCGTAGATTAAATATCGCCACTAAAAAGGATCACTTCCCTCTTCCCTTTATATATCAAATGCTTAAGAGTTTAGCCAATCATAAATTCTTTTGCTATTTGGATGGGTATTCGGGATTTTTCCAAATTCCGATTCACCCTGAAGATCAGGAAAAGACTACTTTTACATGCCCTTATGGCACTTTTGTATTTTGTAGAATGCCCTTTGGTTTATGTAATGCACCCGCTACCTTTCAACGTTGTATGATGATCATTTTTTCTGATTTCATAGAGTCTATTATGGAGGTCTTTATGGATTATTTAGCGTGTATGGTTCTTCATTTGATTCATGCTTAATTAATCTCGCTAAAATTTTGAAAAGATGTGAAGAGTGTAACTTAGTTCTTAATTGGGAAAAATGTCACTTCATGGTGACAGAGGGAGTAGTCCTAGGTCACATTGTATCTGATAAGGGCATACAAGTAGACAAAGCTAAGATATCAGTGATTGAGCAATTACCTCCCCCAGTTAATGTTAAGGGAGTTAGAAGTTTCTTGGGTCATGCGGGGTTTTATCGCCGTTTTATCAAAGATTTTTCTAAAATTGCTAAACCACTGACTCAGCTTTTGCTCAAGGATGTTCCTTTTATTTTTACTGACGAGTGTCTTTAGGCGTTCAACAGGATTAAGTAGGCTTTGATATTGGCACCCATCATATGTGCTCCCGATTGGAACCTTCCTTTCGAGATCATGTGTGACGCAAGCGACTTTGCGCTAGGAGCCGTGCTCGGACAGAGGAAGAACAAGTTTTTGCATGCCATTTAATATGCAAGCAAAACCTTGGATGAAGCTCAAGTCAACTATGCCACTACGGAAAAGGATTTCCTTGCTGTTATTTATGCTTTAGAAAAATTTAGATCATAATCTTGTTGGTTCTAAAGTTATTGTTTTTACTGACCATGCAGCATTGAAGTACTTGATAGCAAAGGCGGAATCAAATCCAAGGCTACTCCGATGTGTTGTTTTGCTCCAAGACTTCAACATTGAAATAAAAGATAAAAAGGAAGCAGAGAATGTAGTGGCAGATCACTTGTCACGAATCAGGTATGATGAGGGTAAGGATTCTCTTCCTATAGATGATTCATTCCGTGATGACAACCTGTATGCAGTTGTAGAGAAACACCCTTGGTATGCGGACTTTTCTAATTATTTATTGGGTGGTACTCTACCTCTTGACTTGTCCTACCAACAGAAAAAGAAATTCCTTTCTGATGTTAAACATTATTTTTGGGATGATCCTTTTTTGTTTCGTGAGTGTGCAGATGGATTATTTCGCAGGTGTGTTCCCGAATGGGAAGCTCATGGCGTTCTTATCGCTTGTCATACCTCACCTTATGGAGGACATCACGGCCCCACTAAAACGGTGGCCAAGATTAATGAGTCAGGCTTCTATTGGCCTACTATGTTTAAGGATGCTAACACTTTTGTGCAGGCTTGTGACTCTTGCTAGAGGACTGGCAACATTTCGCGGAGGCATGAGATGCCCCAAAACGGGATTCTTGACGTAGAAATATTTGATGTTTGGGGTATTGATTACATGGGGCCGTTCCCATCTTCCAATGGGAATTGCTACATACTCGTAGCCATCGATTATGTGTCTAAGTGGGTCGAGGCCATAGCTTCACCAACAAACGATGCCAAGGTAGTCATCAAGCTCGTCAAGAAGACCATATTTCCGAGGTTTGGTGTTCCACGGTCTATTATTAGTGATGGAGGTACTCACTACCATGAAAGACAATTGGATAACCTCCTTAAGAAGTATGGTGTATATCACAGAACCGGGCTTAGTTACCACCCTCAAACTAGTGGTCAAGTTGAGGTCTCTAATAGGGAAATCAAGGCGATCCTAGAAAAGGTAGTAGCCAAGTCAAGGAAAGATTGGAGTATGAAGCTCGATGACACACTTTGGGCATACCGAACAGCATTCAAGACACCAATTGGTACTTCGCCTTATAGATTAGTCTATGGTAAGGCACGTCATCTTCACGTGGAGTTGGAGTACAAATCTTTTTGGGCGATCAAGGAGATTAACATGGACTCTAAGGTCGCGGGTAAGAGAAGACTCCTCCAACTCAATGAGTTAGATGAGTTTAGATTTTCGGCATATGATAGTGCGCGAATCTACAAGGAGAAGACCAAGAAGTGGCATGACAAGAGGATCTTACCAAGAGAGTTTGCACCGGGTGATAAGGCTCTTCTCTTCAATTCTAGATTAAATATTTTCCTAGGAAATTTGAAGTCTAGGTGGTTCGGTTCCTTCACTGTCACAAGGGTGAACAAATTTGGCTCGGTAGAGTTGGTCAATGACAAGGGTGAAGAGTTTAAGGTAAATGGCCAACGATTGAAAGTGTATCATGAGGGTGCTACTAGTAGAGATGTGGAGGAAACCCTCCTAACTCCACTTCCAACCTAAGCATCAAGGTGGTAAGAAGATCGTGCGGGACCTAGATAAACGAGCGCTTTGCGGGAGGCAACCCGTATTTCTTGCTTTCTAGACTAGTTTTCCTTTTTCTTTATTTTTATTTTTAGAGAGGCGAGGAGAGTGAAATTTTACGATTTATAAGTGTTTTTGTGCATTTATAGGCTTGAGAGGTAAAGAGACTTAGAAAAATTTGAAGACGAAAAGAAATCGAAGAAGCTAAGTAATTTCGACTGGGCACGGGCAATTTTCAGCTCTAAATTCGCCCGATTGGGCTCGAAAATGGAGTTGGAAACTGGAGCTAAATTCGCCCGATCGGGCGCGCAAGTCAAGTTAGAAATTCGAGCTTAATTCGCCCGATCGGGCGCAAATCGAGTGAAGGAAAAGAAATGTCGGGCGAAGCTCGCCCGACCGGGCGAGTGAAAGGGCGAAATTTTTGTTTGTATTCACGCTCGATCGGGCGGAGCTTGCCCGATCGGGCGCGCAACCAGGTTTCTGGAAATCAGCATTATTCGCCCGATCGGGCGCGCCTTATTTTGGACGTCCTCTATATTCTTTCCCCTTCTTTCTTTCCTCACTTTCTTTTTCTTTCATCTTCTTCACCATTACTTTCTCTCTCTAAAACCTCCATTTTTACACCTTCAAACTCCCTTATTTCCAAGATCTTCTACAATTTTCCATCAAAACTCAAAATTTTTTGCATATTTTTAATCCTTTCATCTTTCTCTACAATCTACACCTAATTTCTACCACTTTCTCTCAATTTTCTCAAAACCCTAAGAGGGAGAAATTATTCAATTCCTACCTTTTCTAATCACAAATGGCTCTCAAGAGATCAAAAACTGTGAGGGGGAAAGCTCAAGGCAACAAGAGGCTAGAATTGACCCGGAATTGCAAGTTCCGGGATGGGAGAGGGTGATCATCACCACCCAAGAGCAAAAACAAAGGATGATCAACCTCACTTCGAGGCAGGTAATTCCTACTCGTTTTGTTCATCACCCCACCTTTATAAAATTAGGAATTGATAAATCTGTAGAAAAGTTGTTTAAGGGAATTGACATGAGTGGTTTCTTTAACATGCATTACGATACTAATGATTACTTAACTTTGGAATTCGTTTCTAGTTTTAATGTCATAAAATCTAATGCTTTAATTTCTCATGTTCAATTTAGATTACTTAATAATGATGTTAGATTGTCATTGAAAGAATTTGGCAAAATTTTTGAGTTAAAATCGGATAGGCCAATTGAACCTCCCCAAGACAACATTGTCGTTGTCTATCAATCCCTTACGGGGGATGCTAATTTGAACCTCCAACATGCCAAGGGCACTTGGATACAACATCCCGTGCAAAAGTTTTGGCAACGGTTTGTTGGCCTTACCATCTTTGGAAGGCATGAACCCGCCAATGTTAGGCGGGATGAGCTAGAGTTATTAGGGTCGTACATGATTCGTTAGGAGCGATAAGCTCAACATTGTCCACAAAATGGCCAACCACTTCCAACGGGTGGCCAATGCGGCCGAGGCAGGTAGGTCTAGGGTACCCATTTATTTTGGTGGCCTAGTAACTTACATAGCGGTTAAAAACCTTAACTTTGTCCCTAACAATGACGGTAAGGTAGCCGGCTCAACTATTATGGACCTACCCTATTTAGGTGGCCTGAATTGGATTAATGTCATGGGAGGTGAGACTTGATGGGTGATTCAACGGGAATCGGGTAGAAGGGATAATGCTTTCACTTTGCCCAACCCCACCTTGACCAAATTTGAGAAGGGGAAGCCTTCTTACACTTTCGAGATTAACGGTCAAGGTGAGGTTCAACCACCTCACCCTTCACCTCAACCCCACCAATCTCCCATAGACCACTCACCTCATAACCATTCACCACACTACCCACCACCTCCACCCTTTATATATGATATTCCCACTTCCTCAACCAACTACAACGCCCCTTATGACTTTTCGGCTTTTAGGAGCCAATTAGATAGGATTGAGATGGGGCAAGGGAGAGTTGAGGGTATGGTTAGGGACTTGGACACTAGAGTAGGGTCTCTAGATAGACGGGCGGGGTATGTGGAGAGGAACCTCGGGAGGGGTTTATACCCCATGTATGATGATTATGCCCGTCGGGGGGCTATTCCCCCCGATTCACTTGTTCCCGATTGGTTCCAATATCCGCAAGGTGGATATACGAACCCAAGTGCCTACGGTACCTATGTCAACTACTCATCGGTCCACGGTTATGGGACCGATGTACCTTTTGGTGGGCTTGGGGGGAGTGTGGACCCTAACTACTTTGCAGGTGGTTCAGGTTATGGAGGTGGTGGCTCTAGCCATGGAGGAGCCGGTTCTAGCCACGGAGGGGGATATTCGAGGATGGATGAGGATGAGGAGTAGGCTACACTCCCAAGTCAATGAGGGCATTACTTGATTTGGCTTGGGGGGGTGATCTTTTGCTTGGTAATCCTCTTCCTTTTTTCTTTTCTCTTCCTTTTCTCTTTTTTATTTGCTTTCTAGTATAGTTTTTATTGCTTTCCTAGTTTAGTTTTTATTGCTTTCTTATATATGAAAAATACAAAAAAAATTGAAAAAAAAAAAAAAAAATCAAAAATACGTTCCAATGAATTGTAAATCATGCTTCCCTGTGCCCCTTACTTGAGAAAATTTGTTTTGATTCTAGGTTATTGATAATGAGCATTATGGATTTGTTGGTCATGATTTGAAGTCTAATTGTTTGGATTCCTAAACATGAGTCAATTATGCCCAACTACTTGTGAATATAGTGCTTGACTAGTTGATTTGGTTAGGAAATGTGTGATAGTTCCATAATTCCTTGTATGTCAATGAATTTGAGTATTGATTTGCAACTATGAGTAGTGTTTCATGACTTATTATTATGCACATGAGGAGGAGGAAGGCGTTCATTCTTTTAGGTAGCCTTCAGAGTATTAGATGCATTTGTTCCCTTCTTGTTACCCATGTTGTTACTTGTGCCCTTTCATTGTTTATTTAGCCACATTACAAGGCCTTATGAGCCCCATTGGTTACTAGTCCCAAGCTTGGCTTGGGGAAGCTATTAGTTGGTGAGGTAAGGGAGTTGTGGTGTGCACATTATTTGCACAAAGTGGGAATAAATTAAAAGAAGAGTTGTTATTCTTTGATTTTTGATTGGAAAATATTGATGTTGTGTTTCAAAGTTGAAATTTCCAATATGAGTTAAAAAGAAAAAAAGAGCAAAAGAAAAAAATTTAATGCTCAAGTGTTCTATTTGAAGGTTGTTCAAGGAAAAAAAAAAGAAAAAAATTCAAGTTTGAAAAGAAAAAAAAAGAATGAGTTCAAAGTTTGTTTTTCACTCAAGTTCTACATTATCATATTTTTATGAGTGAGTTTTGTAAGTATTAGGATTGTTTATGATGATTGGAGTTGTATTTGGTGGTTTTTGTTGGAGTTAGTTATGTTGATGGAGATGTATGATCATCATTATTTTGATCATGGGTTTATTAGGATTTGGCTCCCTTAATGCATAGCTTTTCTCTCACATACTCCCAAATTTATCCTACCCTTTACCCTAGCCTTACATTACAAGCTTTAAAGACCTTCTGACCTTGTGCATAGAAGTTATGTAAATGTGAAAGTGTTGTTTATCAATGCAAGTTAAGACTTGACATATTTCGAGTCGACTAGTAGGTTGAGCGTTCATTGTTCTTATACACACGAGAGTGTGAGTTGGGAGGGCATTGTTCACATTAAAGGGGTTGGTTGGAGAGCGATCGAGTACATCTTTTACTCGCCACATAAATGAGGGTTGAGTGTGTGAGCACTAGTCTTGAATTCTATATTCTCTTGTGGTTTGCTCTATTTGACAATTGTTGGGGAGGAAGGGTGATTAGATGAATAAGATTTATTGATGTTGAAGCATGTTCATTAGATTTGCCTTGAATCGTTTATGCTTGATTTGATTATTGGGGTGAAGCATGTTTTATATGTTCATTGATGAGCTCTTTGTTTAGGGACAAGCAAAAGTTTGGCTTGGGGGAGTTTGATATGTCCATTTTATATAGTAATTTACCCCCGTCCCTTGGTCATAATTAGTAGTGTTTTTGGCTCTTTCGAGCCACTTTTATTACTAATTTGTGTTTTCTAGTGTTTTCGTAGTCTTTGTTGAGTTTTGTAGGAAATTGCGCCTTTGGAGCATTTTCTCGGGTTTTTTTCATGGAGCGACTACGGGAATTAAAAGAGCACGACCATCTTTGAAGCCCAAGGTCGGTTAGAGTCATCGAGCCGGTGATTAAGGGCTCGATAATCGTGATTCCGAGGTATTTGGACCGAGTAATCAAGACCCGAAGAGGAAATCCGGATTGGGCCGAGAAATCAAGCCCAATCGAAGTCCGAGCCTCAAAGTGAAGCAAGGGCCCGATCGGGCAAGGATTAGCACGATTGGGCGCGGCATGCTTGGTGCTGGTGCGTGGCCTATAGCGCGCCCGATCGTGCGAGCGTCTAGCACGATCGGGCGACCCTTTGCCCGATCGGGCGTGTGTTTTCTCAAGACCTGATTAGTTAGTTTTAATTTTTGTTTTAAGAAACATTTAAGTACGAGATTTGTACGTAATTTTTGATTACCTTCTTTCTTAGACTTTATCTCTCTACTTAGAATATTTTCTCTCTCTTAAATTCTCTCTCAGCTTTTGTTCTTAATTACTTCCATTATATTAATCAAGTTTTCTTTTGGTAACAATTTCTTCTCTTTTAGTTTCAGCTATTTTACTTACTTCTTTGATTATACTTTGTTTTATTTATTTAATTAGTTTAGCTATGATTATGTGTGAATAGTTTCATTCTAGGGTTTATGGGGATCCATAATTAATATGAAGGGATAATTTGTTATTTATTATTGGTATTGCATGATAATTTCTTATTGAATTGTTTTAATTCTTTGCAATTAGATTATGGATTGAGCATATGTAATTTGATTGTGAATGTTTAGCAATATTGAATTGATGAATCGAGCAGATGTTAATTTAATATTAAAGGCTATTTTCAATAGGAACTTAGATCTAGTAAATTGGGAGAGCCTGTTAGATCTATGTTGATTAATAAATTGCGAGAGCCTATTAATCATGTTATTCGTGCAACGTTAGTTATCAATTACTTCGTTTTATCCCGGAATATTAATTATTGGTGAACCTGTGACCCTAGGCTTCCTTATTATTGTTTCTTTTCTCCCTAAACTTATTCTTCGTAGTATAGAATTTATTCCCAAAAATATTGGTTGCTTAGATAATTTAGATTATAATAAATAATTAGGAGTAAAAAGACCTGTTTCCCTGTGGAGTTCGACCCTACTTCCCTATCTAAATTAGTCAGAGGATTTAGGTATTACTTTTGATTAGGGGATACGACTTTACCCTGTCAACGTCGTCCTCTACGGGCTCGTGCTCCCGTCGAACGTCTCGGGACCGTGAACACGAACCTCGCTGCCTAACCATGCTACATTGTGCAAAATTATCATAAATTAAGGTTCTATAGTATCTAAGGTTCGCCTAGCCGCATGATACTATGTTCGCAAAAAATAGAGTACGTAGTACTAAAATAGAGCACAAATTCAAATTGAGCATATGCGGCATTTTTCAAGCATTCAAACAATTTCTTGCAAAACTATAGTAATTATTGTGACAAATTGGACAAAAATTGCTAGGAAAAACGTCAAGAACAAGCCACTTTGAGTCAAACAAATCTCAAATTACTCCCAAGGCAATATATATACATAATCAAGCAATTTCATGGCATAAAATTCAATAAACAAAGAGAACTAAGCAATTTAAATTTTTAAGAAATTCGTGAACAAATACATGCAAAATTCATTAAAACCGGGGTGAGTTTGAAGAAAACTTACATAGATCGGGAAAATGGATGGAATAAGCTTTGATTTGCAACAAATTTGAGCAAATTTGGTTGAAAAACGAGCAAGAACGAGCCAAATTAAGTTCTAAGCGATACTCGAGCAAAACACGAGCAGCAGCAGCGGAAACGAAGAAGAGAAGGGTATTTATGGAAAACCCGACTCTAGTGCCGAGTGACAGACCTTAGCGCCAGTCGATAAGGTTTAGCGCCTGACACTACAGCTAAATATGCGGCGCTAACGTTATTTTAGTGGCGCCAGACTATCTAGCCACTCAGTGCGGTTATTCCAACCTCATGCAATATATTTTGGGTTCCTTGGTACACCAGTTAGCCCCTCTAAGCAATATGACATAATTTTAGTAATCGGCTTGATTACAATTACATAAAGTGATCGACCTGATGAATGATCGTTTCACTTAGCCTAAAGCGCCTAAGCATTGGCTCATTACGAAGCACCGACATACTGGTTCATGTAGCAAAGCACCGACATACTAGTTCATTCAGCAAAAGACACCGACATACAGGTTCAAAAATAGCAGAAGCGCCGACGTACAGGCATAGCGGAAGCAAGTTCAAGCGAGCTTTTCAAGATCGACAACCGTGGATCTTCGGTAATGTTCCTTGAAAAATTATCGCAACAAATGAGGATAACTTCAAGCGAGGATATCTTCGGCAGCATTCCCTAGCTTGCGGAGAGTTATCACAAACACCTGAAAGTGATTTCAAGCGAAGTTGTCTTCGATCGTGTTCCCTGGCTTGCGGAAGATGGTCACAAAGTGCTAGAAGGTCGTTTCAAGCGAAGCAATCTTCGATGGGGTTCTCTAGCTTGCAGAAGCTATCATAGCAGAATTGGAGGCATTTACAAGCGTAGCAGCCTTCAGGCGGCATTCTCTAGCTTGCAGGAGGTCGTCAAAAATACAGAAATACAACAATACGACAATAAATCGGTTACTTTCAGAGACGTGTGCTCGACGGCGCAAGATACGCGTTTCTTAACTCTCTTATCTGTTTAACTAATGCTAGTTTTGCAGGTATGGCGTTGCAAGAATGATTTAAAATCGGAGAACGTTCTGAATCATTCTCCGTCCCTATCGATACTTTGACTTTTGTTTTCGAAACTTGCGTTTCTCCAAACTCAGTCAAAGTGGGGGATTCTGTAGACACCTATTTGTGTCTCCCCAAAACCAAACCCGGTGATGAGTACTTTTCACATCGAATCGTAATCGAATGAAGTGAAAGTGTGGAAAGTCTAGTGTTGCGGATAGTTTTAATCACTTTTCTCTTCTCTCGGTTTTTGAAAACCTATTTTAATAAAACAACCAATCCAGTTTGGTTAGTCCATGATATGGGTCCAATAGTAATGTAATTGGATGGGGTTTGAAAAGAGCTTTCCAACGATATATTATAAGCCCAATTTCGATGAATAATGAGGAAGTTATGGCTAAATTACTAAACAAGGCCCGGTTTGAGACTTATATGCGGCCCGATGATCTAGAGGAAGGCCTAATATGGATTTATCATTCCTAATGCAATTAGGAATGGTTTTAGTCTTCTATATTCTTCTTGAAGGTTCTTTTCATTCCTAATTCAATTAGCATTGATAAATTGACTTTTGTTGACTTTTTTGAATTTTAATCAGAATAAAAGAGTGTTTTTGAGGAAAATAAGATTTTATCCTCCTGTACGGTTAAATTTTATCTGATTTTAGAAAACGCGTAAAAAAGATGGTTAGCGCCTAACGTCAGCATTAGCGCCTGACGCTACGCTTGGCGCCTGGCGCTAGCGTTAGCGTCTGGCGCTAATGTCAGCGTCTGGCACTAACTTCGTCTTTTCACGTCAGAATTCTGGTTTATTTTTCTATATTTTTGGCTTATTTTCTCTATAAATAGCCTCCTAAAAACTCTGTTTTCAAACATCAATTCTCATCTCTAATCTACAATCTACAATCATCAACTCTCCAATTCTCTCAAAGCTAAAGCTTTCTTTCTCTCTCTTTTCTAAACCAACCCTTTTGCATACAAAATTCCGCATTCACAAGATCTAGTCACACCTAGCCAAGTTCGAAGTTGCCTTCTCCCTAGACGTGAAAGGTTTTAATTATCTGAGGGTTTGGTCCCAAATCTCTCTTTCAATTATTTAATTTAATTGTTTTTATTATTTTCCTTGAAGTAACTAACGCGTGTATTTTGTTATTAGAAAGAGGTACGAGGCATCCAAGTAAGTGCTTTTATTGATTTATTGATATTATGATATAGAAATCATGTCTAGATTGTTATTATGATTCCTAGTATCATGTTAGAATGTTTTTCTTTATTTGATGTTTAGGGTGACAACAATATTTTCCCAGTATCATGTTTAGGGTAAAGAATATAATATCAATTATGATTTCTATGATGCCTTTTATTGTCTTTCCCAATAGTATCATGTTAGGGCTTGTAGACACCCATTTTTGTCTCCCCAAAACCAAACCCAGTGATGAGTACCTTTTACGTCGAATCATAACCGAATGAAGTGAAGGTCTGGAAAGTCTAGTTTTGCGGATTGTTCTAATTTCTTTTCTTTCCCATTGAACGCCACCGTACTTTAGTGTATGATCACAGTGGGGTTCAAGTTTAGGATAATGCTTAAAATATTCCCTACAGTTTTTGGCGACTCCACTGGGGAGGATTTTTATTTTAATTCCTGAAATTTATTTCGGCAATGATTTAGAATGAGTGGATGAGACTCGAAAAGTTCTAAGTATTTCATGTGCGTAATTTTGATTAACATTATTGTCATATGCATAAAAAAAGATCTCATTGGAAAGACCATCCGTAATGAGTTAAAACATAGGATTTTTTACACGTAGGAAATTTGAGGAATATCTTTCACAACTAGGATCGAAATAACACTGCGCGAAACTGGAAAATTTTATCGAGCACAGAAAGCAGCTGAGGCATGTAGGAACTAGCGTCAGCGAACAAAGATTAGCGCCAGTATTTTGACCTTAGCGCCGGACGACAGCCTCTGTTTGCTGGCGCCAAGTTCTTCGAATACCGAGCCAGAATTATGATTTCTAATTTCGACCAGTTTTTAGCATTGTTCGCTCGATCCTACTTCCTGATTGAGTTTTTCTCACTTTTCTGAAACCCATATGTGTTCTACATATTGACATAACCCTCTGGGAATTCATGCTCCATCTACCTGATTGAACGCTCTGAGCAACAAAGGGTACATCCGAGAATGTTGAATTCACCAAACCATGGAAGCGAATTTTTCTAAATTCGCGGTGTCCCATCCACTCGTGCCAACCCTTCACGGTTAGGCTTCCGCGCGGTGCATTCGGATAATTAACAATTGACCCTCTATTGACTAACCCATATCCCGAACTTTAGAGAACTAGAGCCATGGTTAGGTTGCAAACTCATTGCATCATATTGTGCCTACTTGACTAATTGTGCATTATTTGTTGTGCATACTCTATCTGTTTTTCTTAACCTTTTGTTTGACTTGTGCTAAGATTAAATAAACTAATGACTAAAAGAACTTTGCCTAATTAATTAATTAAATAATTAATTAATTTGAGTAAATAAAGTCTAATATTTTAACCAGAATTGACTTAGTACGACTTTAGGTATACCCCTATTGATCAATAATACCGAAAACAGTTTCAGACTAACGCTCCAGCAATGGCGCCAAAGTTTGAACTGTAGCGCCACTCTGTGGAGTGTGGCGCCTAGCGACAGGTCTGTCGTCTGGCGCTACACTTCAAAGAGAGGCTCCAGTCCTTTTGTTTTGACGACAGTTCGGTTTATTGCTCGAGTCATCACTTTATGTCCAATTAAACAGTTTGCTAATTAATTCAGTTAATTTTTACTGTTAATTATACCTTGTTAAGTCATTAATTGATTCTAGTCACATAGTCTAGCCACATGGTCATGACACGAGTCTTAACATGTCACCTACACTCACTAGTATTAGCACACACTTTGTACATACTCTTTTCACACCATGACCATGTCTTAGGTTCATGCATGAGTCGGTTTTTTTCCGTCATTTATGTTGGGGTACATTCCATTCCTAATTCTTCATATCCCTCCATCTACATCATATTTCTTCACTTCCTCCACCCATTGCATGTTGAATAGAGTTTGAGTCAAATAATTAACAATGAATATCCCCAAATTCCTTTTCCTTAGTACTTGGTCGAGGAGAGAGGGCGATTAATCAAGGACAACCTCTTTATTCAAATCTTACTTTTTGATAAACCGATTCGTCAAAAGAGGAAAGCTAAAAAGATAATGGCAAGTCAAGAAGAGGTCAATGAACTTAGGAGTCAATTGATTGACGTGACTGAGGTGTTAAAGGCTTTAACCCTCAAAGTTGATGACCCTGTGAAGCAACAATGATGTGTCTATTTTATATAGTATTTTACCCCCGTCCCTTGGTCATAATTAGTAGTGTTTTTGGCTCTTTAGAGCCACTTTTATTACTAATTGGTGTTTTCTAGTGTTTTCGTAGATTTGGTTGACTTTTGCAGGGATTTACACTTTTAGAGTATTTTCCCGAGATATATTGGAGCAATCACGAGCACTGGAGAAGCACGACCAGATTTTATAGCCCAGGGCCGGTTAGAGCTATCGAACCTGTGATTAAGGGCTCGGTATATGTGATACCGGGGCATTTGAACCGAGTATTCAAGACCCAAAGAGGAAACCCAGACTGGCCCGAAGAATTGGAGCCCAATCGTAGTCCAAATAATGGCCCAAGAGAGTCGCCCGGCCAAAAAGGCTGGCGCCCGGAGGCGCGCCCGGCCAGGCGAAAGAAGCAAAGGTCGACGCCCGGTGACGCGCCCGACTGAGCGCGAGAAGCGTATTGAAGAGCAAAAAGGCGCGCCCGATCGGGCGGTGCCTCGCCCGATCGGGCGCGTGTAAATATTAGGGGTTAATTTCGTCGTTTAAGTTTGTTTAGTTTAGGATTTATTCGGAGTATAAATACTCCTCCGAAAAACGATTTTAGGATCACTCTTTACTCTTTTCTTTACTCTCTTAATTATTTTCTTAGATTTTCTCTCTCTTATACTTTTGTTCTTAATCCATTCTTAATTCCAGATTTGTTTGGTAACTATTTCTCTTCTCTTAATCTTAGTTGTTTATTTTCTTCCTTTGATCATGTCTTGCTTTATTGCTTTGATTAGTTTAGTTTCTATTATGTGTGAGTAGTTCTATTTCTAGGGTTTGTGGGGATCCATAAATAATATGAAGGGGTAATTTATTGTTGTTAATTGTCAATGCTAGATTAATTTCCTATTGATTGATTTAATGCTCTGTGACTAGATTAGGCCTGATCTTTTATGCATGAGTTTGACAATATTGATTCGAGATTTGACAGATGAGAATTGATGTTTAGGTCTAGTTTCAATAGGCAAGTTAATTTATAAATGGTTAAGTCGAGATTCGAAAGATGAGATTTAATACCGGTAAATTAATTGTGTGATTATAATACGTAGCAAAAGCCCTTTATAATCTGATTGATGTATGCATTGATGAATGATTATTATATTCTACCCTGAAATATTATTTATTGGTGAACCTATGCCCTAGATCCTTTTATATATTATTTTCTCCTTATTCTTGATCTCCGTAGTTTTGTTTATTATTCAAATATAAATATTGGTTACTTCATAATCTAGATTATATTAGTTAATTAGGAATAGAAAGACTCGTTTCTTTGTGGATTCGACCCTACTTCCCTATCTGCATTAGTTAGAGGATTTAGGTATTACTTTTGATTTGGGGATACGACTTTACCCTGTCAAAATTTGGCGTCGTTGCCGGGGAAACGGTTTTATTTTTATTTCTAATTATTATTTTTGTAGTCTAGGTTATTTTTCTTTTTGTCTCAGAGAACGTTAGTTCTTTGAGGCAAATCTCATATTTTCTTTTAGTTTTTTTTTTGTTTATGCCCAAGTGTTTCAGATCAGGATACATCCCATTCGATCCTGAGATCGAACGATCCTTCCATAGACAGAAGAACCTTTACAAGCGATTCAGATGTATCATCAGACAGAGAATCAGAGATGACGGCTCCAAAGAAGCTTAGTGGTTACTCACAACCAAAGCTTACAGATTTTCCACATCTCACCCCCACTCCAGCTCTTGATGGAGTACAATTTGAAATTAAACCTTAATTTATAACGATGATAGAGAGGAAGCAATTCAGTGGAGCTAAGGGTGAAGACCCAAATCTTCACATTGTCGACTATTGTCAATATTGCAACACCATCAGGCAAGCCGGGGTCACTCAAGACCAAATCAGGGAGATTCTCTTTCCCTTCTCTTTGACTGGAAAAGCTAAATTGTGGTTTAATGGCTTAAATAAAACTACACTTGGTATAACTGACTGGGAAACTCTGGTTTTGAATTTTTATAACAAGTACTATCCTGCAGAGAGAACATCCGTACTACGGAGTGCGATTCAGAACTTTGCCAAAGAAGCCGATGAATCTTTATATGAGGCTTGGGAGAGGTTCAAGGATCTACAAAGAGAATGCCCCCACCATAATTTAGCACAATGGCAATTAATACAAGCCTTTTATAATGGCATTGGAAATTCTTCTAGAATAATTTTAGATTCTGCACCTAGTGGAAGATTTATGAATCTTAATGTTGATGATGCAGGTCTGGTTATTGAAGATATGGCGATACACAATTCCCAATATGGGAATCCTAGAGGATTTACTAACAAGGGGAAGCATAGTGTTGACTCTGTATCCTTTTTGCAAGCTCAACTAACCTCTATTTGCGAAAAATTAGATAATCTCTGCACTGCTAATGTAGCTAATGTTTCTGCAATTAATAATAATTCTAATGAGGCTTTCTGTGAAAATTGTGGAATTATAGGTCAATGGGAACAAGATTGCAGGAGTTCCGTGGAGCAAGTTAATGTCTTTCAAGCTTATAGCAGAATAACCCATACTCCAACACCTACAATCTTGGGTATCGGAATCATTTGTACCTTTCCTACCGGAGTACTAATGTTCAAAATCCACCACCACAAGAGCCACAGGCGCCACAGCAACAACAGCAGAAATATTACCATCCCAATGCTGGCTAGAAGAACCAACCATAACAACCCTCCTCATCTTCCGACCCTTCTCTGGTGGAAATTAGAGCGATGTTGGTTAATATGCAGAAGCATATGGAGAGTAGAGATGCGCAAATTGATTCAATTCTAGCGCATAACAAAATCGTAGATAATTAAATTGCACAACTTTCCACTACTCTACAAGCTCGCCAACAGGGAGCTCTGCCGGCACATCCGACCAGGCCTACGGATCAAGCCTATGTAATTACTCTAAGGAGTGGTTCAAACTATAAAGGGCCCCCTATGCCCAGAGTTGATGAACCTGTTTCATTAAATAATGCTAATCTTAATTCCGTTAAACCTGACAATGTAGCTAATAGCCCTGCAGGGCTACAACATAGTACTAGCATATCTAATTCTACATTGCAGGGTACAACTCCAGAAAAGGTGGCTACTCCAGATAAGAGCAATAATGCTCCAAAGCCAATTATCAAACGCCCATTCCCCAATCGTCACTTGAAGACAAACTTGGATAAGCAGTTTGGTAAGTTCCTAGAGATGGTGAAAGATTTGAAGGTAACAGTTCCCTTCACTGAATTAATCACACAAATTCCTTCATATGCAAAATTTATGAAAGAAATATTGACAAGGAAAAGGTCTATTAGTGAGGTAGAGATAGTAGCTTTCACTACAGAGTGTAGTGTCGTACTTTAGACTAAATCTCCGCCTAAATTAAAAGATCCGGGTAGCTTTTCTATCCCTTGTCATATAGGCAATCTAATGATTGATAATGCAATGTGTGTTTTGGGTGCTAGCGTTAGTGTTATGCCATTATCTGTATGTTCCAAACTAAACATGGGTAAATTAAAAGCTGAGTATATTACTCTACAAATGGCCGACCGTTCTTTCAAATACCCCTTAGGTGTTTTAGAGGATGTTCCCGTTAGAGTAGGTAAATTTTATATACCTGTTGATTTTGTTGTTCTTGATATGGATGAGGATATGCAAACCCCGATTATTTTTGGTAGACCATTCCTCAACACTGCAGGAGCAATCATAGGTGTGAGAAGTGACAAGTTAACAGTATCAGTAGGGGATGAAAAAATTGTTTTTAATATTAATAATACTCCTAAAAGCCCCATGAAAGAGGAGAAGTGTTTTAGTGTTAATGTGATTGAGAATTATTCTAACAAGCCCCAAGCTCTTGAAAAAGATCCCTTGGAGGCGGTATCTTGTGTTGCATCCCTTTCAGATGAGATAGACAAATGGCAGAAGGAAGTTAATGCAATAGAAAGAGCACTCTACACTGTTGGTCTTGGTTTTGAGGACAAAAAGGTGGAATCAATCAAGCAAGTTGTGCGATTTGAGCCTACGGTAAGTGTTCCGTCAGATCAAGTCGCAAGTGTTGAATGCAATGACAATTTGAAGCAACCCTCGATCAAAGAAGGATCTTTGGTGCGTAGCATTGAAGAACCCCTTACCCAAGTCAAGGAGGATCCACCAGATAAGGTGAATTGGCGTCCCACAAGGCATGTCAGGAAGTCGCGTCGTAGCCAAAACATCGCTAGACTGGGTGAAAAACCGCCCGATTAAGCGTTAGTCCAAGGGTCCTAGTTCTTGTACTTGGTAAGAAGGTCGTGCGGGACCGAGATAAACCAGCGCTTTGCGGGAGGCAACCCGTATTTTTAATGCTTTTTAGACTAGTTTTCCTTTCTTTTTCTTTTGAGAGGAGAGATGAAGGAATTTAATGAGTTTTATGAGTGCTTATACAGGTTTGAAGGAAAAGAGTTAGCCAAACTTTGAAGAAAAGAAGCAAAAAGTGAAATCGTCAATTAGCCTCGGGCCCAATCGGGCGAAGCTCGCCCGACCGGGCGCGAGAGCTAGGCTTTTAATTCGAGTATTTTCGCCCGACCGGGCGATGGGCGACCGACTGGGCAAGAAACTCGTCGTATACGAACATATTTGTCTGCCAGATCGGGCGAATATCACCTGAATGGGTACGAGAAAAGGCGAAAATTCGAGCGTTAGATCGTCCGACCAGGCGCGAGAGTTGAAGCAAATTCGAGCAATAGATCGCCCGATCGGGCGAATGGTAACCAACCGGGCGCGAGAGCTGAACGGAATTTAAAAGTTAGATCGCCCGACCAGGCGAGCTCCCACCCGACCGGGCGCGACGCCCCGACCTCTTCTTCTTCTTGTTTCTTCGTCGTTTTTCCTCATTTCACTCTACTTCCTCCATAACTTTCTCTCTGTCAAACTCAAATTCTCTCCACCTTCTCTCTAAGATTTCTTCTCCAATTCTCACCCAATTCCAAAACTTTTTACATATTTGTAATCCCCTCTTCATCCTCTACATTTCTATATAAAAAATTTTCGAATTTCTTTCAAATTAATTTCATACCCATTTCTACCTTGGCTTCAAAGAGGGCTCGGTCCATTTTCGGTAGGAGTTCTTGTTCGAGGGAGGAATATGACCCGGATTTGCAACTCCCGTACTGGCTGACGATCCGTATCACTAGCCAGGAGCAAAAGGAGCGGCTAGAACACCTAGCCGTTCGCGAGGTAATTCCTTCACGGTGGTTACACTGCCCTACTTTAGAATCGTTTGGTTTGTATGATTTTGTGAAACGGTTTTTAAATGACATAGGCATGAGGAAATTCATTGATATGCACTATCCTACATACCGAGAATTAACCTATGAATTCTTGTCTTCTTTAAAAGTTGTAAATAGTAGAAATGGGCCGAATTTAATTTTTAGGTTGAACAATAGGAATATTAGTTTAACTTATGTAGAATTTTGTAACTTATTTGAATTAAATTCTGAGTTACCTCACCAATGGAATGCAGACTATAAAATGGGTGACATTTATTTTGCTATGACTGGTTTGCCTACTCCCGACCCCCAACATGCTAGTACTAAACCTATTCATCACCCTGTCCCAAAAATCTAGCAAAGATTTTCGGGTTTGTGTTTTTGAGGTAGGAACGAGCCCCATAACGCCTAAACTAACGAGCTAGTTGTTATAGGTCACTATGTGTCTGGGTTTGGGAAATTGAACATAGGTAGGTACATTATTCATCATTTGAGCAGACATGCCACGACTAGTACCACATCTTGCACCCCCATTCGTATATGAGGCCTTATCACTAGAATAGCAGTGAAAAAGGCCGGTTTTGTAGAGGATGGACCCCCACCAACTGACCAACTATGGTCCAGATACCTATATGATTGCTAGGTACTTTGAGGAGTTGGGGTGGGTACGACCGGATAGCGAGCAGACACCCTTTTGGTGTATTAGAACTGGGAGCGAGCAGCCTCTGCCCATCTTTCCCCTACCTAGTCCTGACTTGACCGCCTTTCCCCCAAGGCAACCATCCTACACATATGATCTTTTAGTTGCCAATGCTAGGGGACAAACACCACCACCACCAGTTCCACTACCCCAGCCTCAGCCTCAGCCTCAGCCCGAGGTGGCGTTATCTCCACCTCGCATGTCTCACTCCATCCCCCATGTTGACTCTGACCCAGTTTGGGACCTTCAGAGTATAGGTCAGGCCTTAGGACGTATCGAGCATTTCCACACTGACCTTAGGAGGATGGTAGGCTCTATAGACCAGAGGTTAGGGTACCTGGAGAGGAACCAGGGTAGAGCTCTCTACCCTATGTACGATGATTATGCTCGTCGAGGCAACATTTCCAACGATGCTATTTACCCTGACTGGTTTCAGCCTCCACCCCAGGGATACGATAGGGATCCCACTGCCCGTGGTATTTACACTGACTATTCTGCCTTCCATGGGTACGGCCAGGACATTCCTTTCGGGGGACCAGCGGGGGGGACTTTTCAGGCTGATTATTTTGGTGGTATCTCTTCTGGTGCAGGTGGTGCAGGTGACATTGGAGGTGCATGGTTCGGCACGATGGATGAGGATGATCAGGACTAGCTATGCTGGGCTAGTTCCCGAGCCAATGAGGACATTGTCTGATTCTTGCTTGGGGGAGATTTTGGATTTGGTATCTTTCTTTTTCTCTTTTCTATTATTTTTGGTTTGTTCTTAGTTTAGATTTATTGCTTTCTAGGTTAGTTTTATTGCTTTCTTATATATGAAAAATACAAAAAAATTAAAAAATAAAAAATCCAAAAATACGTTCCAATGAATTGTAAATCATGCTTCCCTGTGCCCCTTACGTGAGAAAATTGTTTTGATTCTTAGTATATGATGATAAGCATTGTGGATTAGTTGATCATGATTTGATGTTTGATTGCCTTGAAACCTTAACATGCGTTAATTTTGCCCAACTGCTTGTGAATATAGTGCTTGACTAGTTGATTTGGTTAGGAATCTGTGTTAGTTCCTGGTATGTCAATGAATTTAAGTATTGGTTTGCAACTATAAGTAATGTTTATATGATTAAATATTATGCACATTGAGGAGGGCGAAGGCATTTGTTCTTTTAGGTAGCCTCTAGATGATTGTAGATACATTTGTTCCCTTCTTGCTACCCATGTTGTTGCCTCGACCTTTTTGTTGTTTATTAGCCACATTACAAGCCTATTTTGCCCCATTGGTTACTAGTCCCAAGCTTGGTTTGGGGGAGCTATTAGTGAGTGAGGTGAAGGAGTTTGTAGTGTGCTTATTATCTGCACAATTTGGGTGAGATTTGAGAAGTTGTTTGTTTTTTATCATGTTTATTTTTTTGATGAGTTTGAATGTTATATTTTTCTTAAAAAAAAAATCATGATGTTATGAAAAAAAAGAGAAGTTCAAGAAAAAAATAAGTGAACTTCAAAAGAAAAAAAAAGGAACAAAGAAAAAAATGTTCAATGTTCAAATGTTCTAGTTGGAGGTTGATCAAAAGAAAAAAATAAGAGTTTCAATGAAAAATTCAAGTTTGGAAATAAAGTTTGTTTATTCACTCCACTTCTTAATTATTATATTTTTATGAGTGATCTGTAAGTGTTGGGATTGTTTATTTTGATTGGAATATATTTGGTTGATGTTAGAGTTGGTTATGTTGGAGATGTATGATCATCATTTATTTTTGATCATGGGTTTTATTAGGATTTGCTCCCTTAAGCATATATTTTCTCTCACTTGTTCCCAAATGATTCCTACCCTTTACCCTAGCCTTACATTACATGCTTTAAAAACCTTCCGACCTTTGTGCATAGAATTGTATGAATGTGAAAGTGTTGTTTATCAATGCAAGTTATGATTAAACATATTTCGAGTCGACTAGTAGGATTGAGCGTTCATTGTTTTATACACACGAGAGTGTGAGTTGGGAGGGCATTGTTCACATTAAAGGGGTTGGATGGAGAGCGATCGAGTACATCTTTTACTCGCCACAAAAATGAGAGTTGAGTGTGTGAGCACTAGTCTTGAATTCTATATGCTCTTGTGGTTTGCTCTATTTGACGATTGTTAGGGAGGAAAGGTAATTGGATGGATTTGATTGGTTGATTTTGAAGCATGTTTATTTGATTTACCCTGAATCGTTTGTGCTTGATTTTTACTTTTTGGGGTGAAGCATATTTATTGATTCATTGATGAGATCTTTGCTTAGGGACAAGCAAAGGTTTGACTTGGGGGAGTTTGATGTGTCTATTTTATATAGTATTTTACCCCCGTCTCTTGGTCATAATTAGTAGTGTTTTTGGCTCTTTAGAGCCACTTTTATTACTAATTGGTGTTTTCTAGTGTTTTCGTAGATTTGGTTGACTTTTGCAGGGATTTACACTTTTAGAGTATTTTCCCGAGATATATTGGAGCAATCATGAGCACTGGAGAAGCACGACTAGATTTTATAGCCCAGGGCCGGTTAGAGCTATCGAACCTGTGATTAACGGCTCAGTATATGTGATACCGGGGCATTTGAACCGAGTATTCAAGACTCGAAGAGGAAACCCAAATTGGCCCGAAGAATTGGAGCCCAATCGTAGTCCAAATAATAGCCCAAGAGAGTCGCCCGACCAAAAAGGTTGGCGCCCGGAGGCGCGCCCGGCCGGGCGGGAGAAGCAAAGGTTGACGCCCGGTGACGCGCCCGATCGGGCGCGAGAAGCGTATTGAAGAGCAAAAAGGCGCGCCCGATCGGGCGGTGCCTCGCCCGATCGGGCGCGTGTAAATATTAGGGGTTAATTTCGTCGTTTAAGTTTGTTTAGTTTAGGATTTGTACGGAGTATAAATACTCCTCCGAAAAACGATTTTAGGATCACTCTTTACTCTTTTCTTTACTCTCTTAATTGTTTTCTTAGATTTTCTCTCTCTTATACTTTTGTTCTTAATCCATTTTTAATTCCAGATTTGTTTGGTAACTATTTCTCTTCTCTTAATCTTAGTAGTTTATTTTCTTCCTTTGATCATGTCTTGCTTTATTGCTTTGATTAGTTTAGTTTCTATTATGTGTGAGTAGTTCTATTTCTAGGGTTTGTGGGGATCCATAAATAATATGAAGGGGTAATTTATTGTTGTTAATTGTCAATGCTAGATTAATTTCCTATTGATTGATTTAATGCTCTGTGACTAGATTAGGCCTGATCTTTTATGCATGAGTTTGAAAATATTGATTCGAGATTCGACAGATGAGAATTGATGTTTAGGTCTAGTTTCAATAGGCAGGTTAATTTTTAAATGGTTAAGTCGAGATTCGAAAAATGAGATTTAATACCGGTAAATTAATTATGTGATTATAATACGTAGCGAAAGCCCTTTATAATCTGATTGATGTATGCATTGATGAATGATTATTATATTCTACCCTGAAATATTATTTATTGGTGAACCTATGCCCTAGATCCTTTTATATATTATTTTCTCCTTATTCTTGATCTCCGTATTTTAGTTTATTATTCAAATATAAATATTGGTTACTTCATAATCTAGATTATATTAGTTAATTAGGAATAGAAAGACTTGTTTCTCTGTGGATTCGACCCTACTTCCCTATCTGCATAAGTTAGAGGATTTAGGTATTACTTTGGATTTGGGGATACGACTTTACCCTGTCAAACAACAAATGAACCTTATGAAAGAAAGCTTGAGCAAGCTATCTAGTGACTATAAATTTCAGGGCATTAGTTCACAAGGGGTCTCGCTGGACAAGGAACTTCTTTCGCATAAGTTCAACGCCAACGACATCTCAAAATTCAAGGCAACAGATAACCATTACTTTCATCTAAGAGCTTTTGAAACTATAATGAATATTAAGGGGATTGACAAGAAAGTCTTTCATTCTTTGTTTTATTTATCCCTTGAGACCGTTTGTCAACAATGGTTCTTTTCCCTTGACAAAGAGAAAACCTCTTCTTGGGATTCCATGACAAAAGCTTTCATAGATAGATATAAGTGCAACATCCAAGACGAAACAGACCACAGACAACTTGAGATGTTAAAACAAAAAGAAAACGAAGGGTTCACTTCTTTCTTCAACAAATGGAGGAAACTTCTACTAATATGGTCAAGGTTCCTACCGAAAAAGAATCTGTGAGGATGTTTATCAAGAATTTCCAAGGGAAGTATTCATAACACTTAAAATACCAACACAACTTGAATACTTTCAATGCTGTCTATAATATAGGCATTGACATTGAAGATGAACTTCTGAAAGATAATAGTGCGAGATGAAAGAAGAACGACCATTATTCTTCTTCCTCTCCCATTAATGAAGTACATGCTACGAACGCCTCTAAATCACGAATCCAAAGGCCGAAAAGAGTGTTCACTCCACTTGGTATGAGTTATGAAATAGCTTTCGAGAAGCTACACAACAAAGGACTAGTCATGCCCATAGGGCCTATCAAAGATCCAGTTCTAGAAGCCAGGCCACCTATGTGGAATCCTAATAAGCACTGCAAATATCACCAAGGAAAGGGTCACGACACTGAGGAGTGTTGGAAACTCAAAGAAGTTATTCAAGATCTGATTGATGACAATAAAACTTCCGAGATTCTAGCCATCGCAGAGGATCAAACATCCTTCGATCCTTCACTCCTTATCACACCTGTAGGTGAGCCCATGATCGAGATAGCTTATATAACCTCTTTTGATGAAGTGGCCATGATTGAGGAGGATGAAAGTCTTTTCTTAGATAATACCAGGGAAGATTCGTCAAGTCTAAAAGAGGACGTTCGAAAACTGTAAGATGTCGTTGCCATGCTCTTGAATGTGGTAGAGGACTAGCAAATCGGGTGATGGTTATCGAACAAAATTCTTGCCAAGGATTTAATGAAGAACTCAATGTTCCTACGCCACGGGAAAAACGGACCATTGAAGAATACACACCAATAGGTTTGAATTACAATGAAGCTTTTGACTGTCTTCACGATCAAGGTCTCATCCACCCCATTGGTCCCAGTCAAGACCCTCCGCCTGAAAAACGGTATCCCAATTGGGATCCAAAATCTTATTGCCGATACCATAGAGGTCGTGGTCATACTACCGAAATATGTCTCGCCCTCAAGGATCGTGTTCAAGACCTCATTGATTCAAATCTCCTTCATGTTCCTCCGTGCGACAAGAAGACTAAGATTAGTAACGATAGTAACAGTGGCTGTAAAGGAAAGAAGAACGACTATCCTTCTCCTTCCAAAAACACCTACTCTAGTAACAGTGTTGGTACTTTCGACCTTAATTAAATCTTAGCCATGGATAATCGAGGATTTAGAAAGCAACTAAGAAAGGATTTCACCCCTATTGGAATTAGCTACGATGATGCTTTCGATCAAACCATGCAAAGGGACTCATTACTCCTATTTGACCTATTTAAGATCCCCCGCTTGAGAAGAGATTGCCTAGTTGGAACCCAAATGTACGCTACAAGTACCATCAAGGTAGGGGTCATACTACTGAGAGCTGTTGGAAGCTAAAGGAAGCAATCCAATATTTGATAGACAATAACGGGCTTCCAATACCTCCAGTCGGCAAGAACACCAAGTGATGATAAGCCAAGGGATAAGAAGAAAGCTTCAACGACAAGATTTCATGACCTCTTTTTCTATTTCTTTTTCATTTTTTCCTTTCCCCAATAAGTCTAGCATAGGCACTTTTCTTTCCCCTTAGATTAAATTTTGTAGATTCTATATTTTTTTCCTTTTTAAATAAAATGAGCATTTATTTTCCTTGCATATGATCATTGCATTGCATAAAAAAATATGAATAAAAAAAAAGATCCATGTCGAATTAAGTACAAGGTATACCAATGATTTGAGGCACCTCTTGTAGCCATATCATACCTTTCACCCTTCAAATATACAATCCTTTTTTGATAAACCACTTTGAGCCTCGTCTAACGATAAACCTTTCATTTTTCAACCCATATCTAACCTTGGGATAGGATGGTGTGCAACTTATGCAATTTTCAATTTCATAGAAAGCTTGAGTGACTTCAAAAGATTAAAATAGCATAAAAAAGGCAATAAAAATAAATAAAAGTGTACAAAAGGGCAAGTGTTCCAATGTCTTTGATATGAACATGTCTTTGATATGAACACGTCTCAGATTGCGTCTCTTATCGAGTGCTCGGTACCGTGCCTGAGAAACATGAATGCCAAGTGAGTGATAGACTGCATGATCGGGATTGCCCACACTTATAAAAATTGCAAAAGAAAAAAAAAAAGAGCAAAATTTTTTTTAAAAAAAAAAAAGAAAAAGCTAAAAAAGAGTGAGAAAGCCTCAAGCATAGAAATATAAAGATTCAAAAGCAAGGTTGCACACCTTGGGGGCTTATCTAGGGTCTTGAGATTTTATCCCCTTCTTCTTCAACCTTTAGCCTAACCACATTACAACCCTTAAAAAGACTTTTTTGAGGTATACACACACTTGTGCGAGGTTCGGCTAGAGCTACGTCCGGCCTGATTCCTAACGGATACGTAGGCAACCTCACATTGAGGTGCGGCCGTAATAAACATGCATTCACATTCACATTCACATTCACATTCACACATCATGGTCATATCAAAGGATCTCCAATGCTCATCCCTAATCATGTAGAGCTAGACTTGGGGGCTTGATCCCTACATCATTAGCCTACCTAGCCTAAGAGTCACCATTATTTGACTCTTCTAAAAATAATATCTTTACACACACTTAGCCCTTGCGGCCTAACTTTAGTATCATTTTCACACACCGCACAGATACATAACCAAATATACTTCCCTTAGGAACCCTTTGTCATGAAATCTTAACATAACGCTGAAACATGCCTTGTCATGTCAAAATCGCTCATCAATCATCATTTCATCACGAAGTATGAAGTACTTAGCCTCCGTGCCTAAGTTACCTACATACTTTCATTATTGAGTCAACTAGGATAGTCTAAGATGTTATAATCCTTGTACTATGAGAGACGACGTTAACGGATTAAGCTCATTCAACATGCACCTTCAAAAACTTCGCTTCTTTCTTTTTCGCGTCTTTCTTTTTCGGGAGAAAGTCGGTACCCTCCACAAAAATGACGGAAAATTTTTGCTTTTTTGCATTTTTGAGTTGCACGAGTCATGAGTCACATGTGTCAAACACTTTGAGTCGAGTCAACCTCGAGTCAATCACGGCGAGTCAAGTTCATACCTTGAGTTGTGTCAAGTCAATGAGTCAAGCGACATTAAACCTTAGGTCAACCCTAAAATAATTAAAGAAATTGGCAAAGTCCTATAGTCAAAGATAAATACAGGTGCATCCCAACGGTAACAAGAGCAGAATAGGGAAGACCCGACTCCAGCGCCAGACGACAACATCTAGCGTCTGGCAACAGATTTTAGCGCCTGGCGCTAGATTTCAGCGTCTGCCGACAGAGCCAAATCACGGCGCCAGAGGCATTGCGGCGGCAACAGAACGCTCAACCACTCAAAGCAGTTATTTTAACCTCTTTTAGCAATTTCGGGTTCCTTGGTACGCCAGTTAGCCCATATAAGAAATTTGACATGATTAAGTAGTCGACTTGATTACGATCGCAATAAGTGATTGACCTGACGAAAGATCGTCTTACTTAGATTAAAGCGACTAAAACATTGGCTCATCGCAAGACATTAACATACTGGTTCATAAACAGCAGAGACACCGATATACGGGTTCATAAACAGCAAAAGTACTGACATAATGGTTCACAAGCAACAAAAGCGCCGACGTACTGGCATAGCGGAAGCAAAGTTCATGCGAGCTTTAAAGATCAACAAACGTTGGTCTTCGGAAGTTTTCTTCGGAATATTGTCACAAAAAAAATTCAAGTATCTTTCAAACTCTTTTCTTCAGAGACGCGTGGACATTTCATTCAAGCTCTTTTATTCAGAGACGCGTGGACATTTCTTTCAAGCTCTTTTGTTCAGAGACGCGTGGACATTTCTTTCAAGCTCTTCTGTTCAGAGACGCGTGGACATTTCATTCAAAAGCTCTATTGTTCAGAGACGCGTGGACATTTCTTTCAAGCTCCTTTGTTCAGAGACGCGTGGACATTTCATTCAAAAGCTCTATTGTTCAGAGACGCGTGGAAATTTTTTTCAAGCTCTTTTGTTCAGAGACGCGTGGACATTTCTTTCAAGCTCTATTGTTCAAAGACGCGTGGACATTTCTTTCAAGCTCTTTTGTTCAGAGACGCGTGGACATTTCATTCAAAAGATTTATTGTTCAGAGACGCGTGGACATTTCTTTCAAGCTCTTTTGTTCAGAGACACGTGGACATTTCTTTCAATCTCTTTTGTTCAGAGACGCGTGGACATTTCTTTCAAGCTCTTTTGTTCAAAGACGCGTGGACATTTCATTCAAAGCTCTATTGTTCAGAGACGCGAGGACATTTCTTTCAAGCTCTTTTGTTCAGAGACGCGTGGACATTTCTTTCAAGCTCTTTTGCTCAGAGATGCGTGGGCATATCATTCAAAGTTCTTTGCTCTGAGACGCGTGGGCATATCATTCGGAAGCTCTTTGTTCAGAGACGCGTGGACATATTAAAAAGAAGCACTTTGTTCAGAGGCGCGTGAACATATCCAAAAGGCTCCATTGTTCAGAGACGAGTGAACATTAAAACAGCAAGATGGCGTTCCATAGATTGTGGAAGGTTGTCACAACCACAATACAACAACAAATCGGTTACCTTCAGAAACGTGTGCTCGACGGTGCAAGATACGCGTTTCTTAACTCTTTTATCTGGTTAACTAATGCTAGTTTGCAGGTATCGGCGTTACAAGAATGATTCAGGATCGCAGAACGTTCTGAATCATTCTTCGTCCCTATCGCTACTTTGACTTTTGTTTTCGAAACTTGCATTTCTCCGAACTCAGTCAAAGTAGAGGCTTCAAAAACTGTAGGGAATACTTCAAGCATTATCCCAAACTTGAACCCCACTGTGATCATACACTAAATTACGGTGGTGTCCAAAGGGAAAGAAGATAAAGCAAAAGAGTCGCCAACAAGTTTTAGGAACTTGTAAACCGTTCACGAGGTGTAGGTTACACCCCTTAACGATCCAGGAGATCGTCAACTCCAATAGGTCTTGAACCATGACTGGTAGTTCGGTGATGAAGGTAGAAATCCAACCTAAAAGAGATTGAACTTGCCCTAATAATAGGCCTCTACTTTATTCTAATCGTATTCATGTGCGCTTTCTGACTAACATGCAATCAATAGGTTAACGCTAAACCTGTTTATCTATGTTGGTTGAATATTAATGCACAAATAAATCTATTATTGGCGATCACTTGAATTATAATCATATTAACCCTAAACAAGATTATTAATTATCTTATTAAGCGCGATTACAAGTACAAATTCCCTTTAAACATGCAATAAAAGGCGTGATCAAGCAATAACAATAAATAATATCAAGCAGCATGATAATAATCATCATAACAATTATAATCATAAAATTAATAATAATAATAATAATAATCATGTTAAAGCATTATCTTAATAGCAAGATCATACACATGATACTAACAAGATTAATAACAAACCCTAGCATGTCACTAAACAATAAAAATCAAATCTTTAACCCTAACATGATACTAACACGAATATTAGGAAAGAACATAAAAGGCATCATACTTTTAATCATACTTGATATTAAAGTTACCCTAGACATGATACTAGGAATTTATTGTTGTCACCCTAAACATCAAATTAAGGAAAACATCCTAACATGATACTAGGAATCATAATAACAACCTAGACATGATCTCTATATCATAATATCAATAAAACAGTTAAAGCACTTACTTGGATGCCTCGTATCTCTTTCTAATAACAAAATACACGCGTTAGTAACTTCAAGGAAAATAATAAAACAATTAAATTAAGTAATAATTAAAAGAGATATTTGGGACCAACCCCTCAGAAATTAAAACCTTCCACGTCTAGGGCGAAGGCAACTTCGAAGATGGCTAGGTGTATCTAGGTCTTGCGAGTGCGGAATTTTGTATTTTGAGAAAGGCTAGTTTAGAAAAGAGAGAGAGTAATCAAGAATTTCTTGATGAGAGTTGGTGATAATTGGTTAATGAAAACGGAGTTCTTAGAAGACTATTTATAGAGAAAATCAGCCAAAAAGATAGAAAATTGAAACAGAGTTTTGACGTGAATAAAACTCGATTAGCGTCGACGCTAGCAATTAGGGCCAGACACTAACATTAGCGCCAGGCGCTAACGCTAGCGCCAAGCGCCAGGCGCTAATGTCTGGCGTTAGGCGCTAATCTCGTTTTTGACGCGTTTTCCAAAATCAGATAGAAATTAACCGTACAGGAGGATAAAATTGTATTTTCCTCAAAAAAACGTTCTTTTATTCTGATTAAAACTCTAAAAAGTCAACAAAAGTCAATTTATCAATGCTAATTGAATTAGGAATGAAAAGAACCTTCTAGAAGAATCAGAAGACTAAAACTATTTCTAATTGCATTAGGAATGATAAATCCATATTAGGCCCTCCCCTAGATCATTGGGCCACATATAAGGCTCAAACCGGGCGCAGTTTAGCAATTTGGCCATAACTTCCTCAAAATTCATCGGAATTGGGCTTATAATATATCGTTGGAAAGCTCTTTTCAACCCTATCCAACTACACTACTATTGGACCCATATCATGGACCAACCAAACTGGATTGGCTGTTTACTAAAAATAGATTTTCAAAAACAAAGAGAAAAGAAAAGAAATTAAAACTATCCGCAACACTAGACTTTCCACACTTTCACTTCATTCGATTATGATTCGACGTAAAAGGTACTCATCACTGGGTTTGGTTTTGGGGAGACAAAAATGGGTGTCTACAGGGCTAAAGCTATGATTTTTATTGTTTAGCGACATGCTAGGGTTTGTTATTAATCTTATTAGTATCATGCCTAGGATATTGCTATTAATATTATGCTTTAATATGATTTTGATTATTATTATAATTGTTATAATAATTGTTGTGATTAATATTATCTTGCTTGATATTTATTGTTATTGCTTGATCACACCTTTTATGCATGTTTAAAGGAAATTGGTACTTGTAATCACGCTTAATAAGATAATTAATAATCTTGTTTAGGGTTAATTTGATTATAATTCAAGTGATCGCCAATAATAGTTTTATTTGTGCATTAATATTCAACCAACATAGATAAACAGGTTTAGGGTTAAACCTATTGATTGCATGTTAGTCAGAAAGCGCACATGAATACGATCCGAATAAAGTAGAGGTCTATTATTAGGGCAGGTTCAATCTCTTTTAGGTTGGATTTGTACCTTCATCCCCGAACTACAAGTCATGGTTCCAGACCTATTGGAGTTGACGATCTCCTGGATCGTTAAGGGGTGTAACCTTCACCCTATGAACGGTTTACAGGTTCCCAAAACTTGTTGGTGACTCTTTTGCTCTATCTTCTTTCCCTTTGGAAGCCACCGTACTTTAGTGTATGATCACAGTGAGGTTCAAGCTAGGGGTAATGCTTAAAATATTCCCTACTGTGTGTCCATGTAAGCTATCTCAATTGACCACCCAACCTGGGTTATGGACATATTAAGAGCACTTAAAGCTCAACCTGTAAATATCAAGCAACAAGTCTACCAAAGCATCTCATAACCATATAAATTAGAGGGTTATCAGATCACTTGAAGACGTAGACTCACTTTTTAAACTTCGTCACTAGAATAATTTAAAATACCCCACATAATCTTAAATATATTCCCTTAGACAATCAAGCACTTACCTGTACTTCATCCTTGTATAAAGACCTGCTTGATTCTTCTTTGCTTTCACGTACTCTAACATGAGTATCACCTCCACAAGATCTGTCTAAATTTGTCACTACATCTGTAGTTCCTGACAACATAGATAGACACTTGTGAAAAATAATGTAGAGAACATGAGGATCAACTTACCCCCACAATGGACAAACTTCCAGAGATTAATTTTTGCAACAATCATCTTCTTGACACACGTCATCCAATCTAATGAACCTTTGCTTCATAATGGATAGTGTATACCAATTTGTTTTGTAGCTCACTCGAAACAGAGAACTACCCTTCATCATGTAAAACCATACACTGAAGAGTTTCAACTAATCATCGTTGTTCATTCAATCAGCGTCTCTTGGAACTTACCGGAAAAGTACTTGAGAAACTTTCTCACTTTAACCTTCATCCCAGTACTAATCGAAACTCAAACAATAATTGAGTAATTCTCTCTCGACAAACAGAATGAACAATATAGTTTACAACAAAACCACTTCACGCCAAGAATAATTTGTTCATCATTTAGATTACAAAACATTAGAACATTTGAATAAAACATCAAGGCCAAATCATAAAAATAACTCTGGCTTAAGCATGATAAATATAATTTACCAAAATACTTTCTCTACATCACAAAAATGAGATTGATGCGTACATTTATTAGTCCATTTGCTTACTACCTAGAATCATTCTGCTTATCTCATTATCTTGTACTTGTTTCTTGGCTTTGAGACACGTATACATCTTTATCTCAATAAACAATATGCATGTGAAGTTAACAGCTTATGATCATTCTAGCATATGAACTCTATCAGTGCGAACCATAATAACATCACACATGCATCAAGAAATTCAACACAATGCCAAGAAAAACTTAACATAACAAGTTAGGGTACTCAAATCTAACCCCCACTCACCATACATATCACAAAGGATATAACATCATGAGCAAAAAATACCTCATCTTCTAAGTTGTCACCTATGCATGCGTTTTAAATACACACCCTTGATTTACAATCAATCATGCTAGGAAGCTTAAGCAACCTTACTGCAAAACAGACAAACTTAGAACAAACCAGGTGAGTCATAAAAGTGGGTCAGCACCAAACTTACAGAATAAATCCTGATATCACATTATCTTACCTTCAGCTCATTTTCAATCAACCACCTTTCAAATCACCTTGAAAGATACTTACAACAAATGGATTCATAATAGCAAGGCAAGATATACTCTTCTCAAACATACCAGACTCAACGAGAGCGCACAACTCGCATTAACATGCTTCTTTCCACAACTAGTCAATCAAGGTTTATCCATATGGTTCAGGATTTTTCATCCACCACTACCTGAATACATACCACACAACTAACCTCTGCATACACCTTTCGATCAAGAAAGTCAACCCAAGATGATACACAACTAGTTCAAGCTTTAATCCAATACACCTTAGATGATGAACTCATCAACTTTACTGGCAGAATAAAGCTTAGGAAGCAAGAACAAATTCTATGAACGAGAAAAACTAATATGCCATGTCATAGGAAAACATATACTTGAGACATTTCACATGATTTAACATATCAAGCTCGTACATGATAAACGTAGCAGATATTCAGCATACATATCACCCATAGTCCCATAAGCCTTCATGCTTCACGTGAAATATATATAGAAGTCAATTCTCCATTATTGGAAACCCCCACATCACATATACCACATGAAAATAATCATGACTCGGGTAACAAAATAGGGAGTATCAACCAAAACCCTATGTGAACTACTTGCTACACAAATAAACAACTGAAACATATATATCTGCAACCCCCACATTACTAATATTCACAGAATATTAATAGATTTTAAAGACATATGGAATGTTAATTCACATCCTTACCTCATGTGGGGCACTTACACTTCAAACTTGCACGACCATTCTAGCTTTGTTAAGTCAAGCCTTTTTATTCTGCTTATAAGCACGGAAATCAACTCGGTCTCATCTAGACCATCAACAAGAAAAATATTTGCTACACCTCTAGCCAATTAAATAAATTTCAAGTTCTTGAACAAAGCTAATTAAGATCACAAGAATTAAAAGAAACAATAATTCTAAATCCCTTTTTAATCTAAAAAGGGACACTTACAAGCTTATCATATACTCCGTGCTCAACAAAACATTGTCCATGATTAGGAATAAGGTCAACAACGCACTATCGTAACATAGAACACATTTCATCCCTAATCTACTAGGACAAATCACATTAAAGTCCATGAGCATAAGTAAATTATCATTGGAAAAAACATACATTAGCATAGGTAATTACTTGTAAAACAACAAGTCACCACAAATAGCCACATATAAACAACTAGCATGGAAGTTTTTCCTCCTCATAACCACTCACCTAGGTGAGTCCCTCTAACTTACTAGTTAGAATTAAACATTAACTCAACTCATCCCCACATTGCACTACAAAACTTCATAATAATAAAATTATGCATACTTGGGGCACAAAATAAACCATATTATGGTAGGTTGAAAAGTAACTAAAAAAGAAGTGAAAGGAAACTTCCCTGTTGACAGGTACTTCAATTGCTCATTGAATAGGCTCAAGTCTCATCGTCACTCGAAGTCTTGATTTCTCCTATAAATGCTCAAATAGCAACTCTTCTGCCAAGTGCCTCAAAAACCAAGTTCTTGAAGCTTAAAGGTTTTGATGATGATGAACTTAAACTAAAGCAAACTCAACTAATAAAGGTTTTTAAGTCTTTAACTAGTATAGGTAAAGTTGACCTTGGAGGTGGAAAAGTAACTTGGACTATGAAGACATGAAGAGAACTTTAACGAAAAGTCAAACAATATAGAAGAAGAGTTCTCTAACAAGAACTGAGTTCCTTAACAGGAATGTTCCCTAATAGGAACTAGGAAGTTGCAAGCTGAAGACAGTAAGTTCTGGAAGGAATTTAGTCTGTGAAGTTCCAGTTCAAGACTGAAGAACGAGTGATAGCAAGAACTTGTTCCTGGTCACTACTAGAAAACAGTAAAATAACGACGAAAATTTTCTGTCGGAAATATCTTGTTTTCTGTCGGAAAACCCATTTCCGACGGAATTTCCGTCGGAACTGATTGTCGAAAAACCTTTTGTAGGAAAATGGGCCTTTTCCGACGGAATTTCTGTCTGAACCACTATTCCGACGAAATTCAGTCCACCGGAAGTTATTTTTAGGCCTGTAATAGTCCGTCGGAAATGTACGACGGACTGTATTCCGCCGGAAATTTCCACCAGAAATTCTGTCGGAAATGCTTTTAAAATAACAAAAAAAAACTCCTACCCCCACCAGCAGCCACCACCCCACGACACCAGCCAGCACTCCGTACCTTCACCCACCACCCAACACACCAAAACCCACCTAACCCCAGACCCCCTTAACCCTAACCCCACAACACCAGCCCACCCAACCACCTAACCCGTACCACTTCCTACTACCCAACCACCAATAACAAACCAGAACCCACAAACAAAACCAGACCCCTATCCCTAAACGACCAGACCCACCACCTTAACCTACCCCACCTAACCTTAGCCCAGATCTACAACCCTAACCCTCACAAATTTGGCAGAAACCCCCAACCTAAGCAAACCACCACCACCGTGGCCGCCGAATACCACAATCACCACCAAAAATTATCAAAAAACAATTAAAGAAAGAAAATTGAAATAAAATAAGATACATACCTTAATTCAACTACACACGACCACGAAATTGGGTTTAAGAGGTCAAATTCGACCTTGAAAACTCTAGATCTAGAGTTTTCAAATTCGAATTTGACCCGAAAACCTTTGTTTTCAACATGATAAGAGAGAAAAAGGACGAAAACATATGGAAATTGTTGTCGGTGATGGTGATGGTGTTGATGTCGGTGTTTGTGGTGATATCAGTGGTGAGCGTCGCCGATGGTGCTGGGGGATATGAGATTTTCGACAAAGGGGAAAGTAGAGGAGCGAAAGAGGAGAAGAACGAGAGAGGAGAAGTGAACAAGAGAAAAGAACCAGAGGAGAGAGGAGAAGAGAACGTCAGAGAGAAGAACCAGAGGAGAGAGGAGAAGAGAGCGTCAGAGAGAAGAAGAAAGAGGGAGAATGAAGAGGAAATAGGATAAGAAGAGGAGAAATAAGATGAAAGACAGAGAGGAAAAGAGGAAGAAATGAATGTTGTAGGGTTTTAAGAAGTTTGGTATTTTTTAAAAAAATATATATATATATTCCGACGGAAAATTCCGTCGGAAATTTCCGACGGACTATAAATCCGTCGGAAAACACATTTTTCGATGGAAAATCCCGTCGAACGCACATATATTCCGATGGATTTTTATTCTGTCGGAAATTTCCGACGGATTTGCGGCGAAATTATTAAATTCGTCGGAAATTTTGACTTTTCTGACGGAATAATGTGTCCGTCGGAACTAGTCCGTCGCTATTTGCCTATTTTCTAGTAGTGGGTCTGCGTGAAGCCCAAGTAACTCTGGATTACAGAAACGCGACACAACGTTATTAATTTAGTTAAGAGTTTATCTTCTAGATTTATTTTTAAATATGTTAAGTAGATATGCACGAAATCTATTAGAAGCGTGATAAGATAAATTGGCAAATAAGATAAAATTAGAAAAGATAAAAAGATAGATTTTAGGAAAAGATTTTATTTGAGTTTGTTTCTTAAAATCAGCTTTGTTAAAAAGATATTATTATTTTTAATTATATCTTTCTTTATCTTCTGGAAAAAAAATTTCTCAAAATATGTTTTACTTAAACCTTGTTCTTGAGATCGATAAGGAAAGTTAACATTTATCTTTTAGAAAACCCTATCTACTTCCTATACGAGTTACACTTGTATAAATAGTAGAGATTTGATCTCATTAGGTTTTTGTGAGTTTATGCGTGGAGAAATCACAGAGCTTAAATTGTGTAAGTTTGCCAAGCTTTTATCTTGTCATATTAGTTTTGGATTTCGTGCATTGCTTACCTAACATATTCTTCTGTAATTGGTTGGGTTATTGGGTGTGAGTGTATGAAATTTATATTGCGTACATGTGTGACAGCTTTGAGTGCAAAGGCTGTGATTGTACTGTGAGAGTATGTGTGAATTCAAGTTAGGAATTTGAATTGGGTAGGATAGGGTTCTACTGTGCAACAAGTTCTAGTTGGATCTTGTGAGTAAAGGTCTGTCTTATAATAGGTTTGTAACTTGGTATTTTCCCTATTATAGTGGATTGGTTTTTGTGTTGAAATCTCTTAGAAGAGTCGAGGTTTTACTTCCAGTTGGACCCTGGAAGATTTCCTGGTAAAATCTTGTGTGCATTGCAAAGTTCCTTTTATGTTTTGTTTTATAATTTGCAAAAGTAGTCACTAGGAACTCACCTTCAATTCACCCCCCTCTTGTAGTGTTCGTTTCAACTAAAAAAAAAACTTTCAATACAACACAAATTAAAAAGTTTTAGGAGTTCACTTTACCCAATTAGTATTAGGTACTACTGGAGTACTATTCTCATGGTACTCCAACATATTAAATGAAATAACACATCTTTAAAACAAAATAACATAAAAAGCTGTAAGAGTATATAAATCAATATAAACCTAAAATAAGCAAAATTTCAATTTCATTTCTCTCTCCACTTTCTCTTTCCCCACCTTTTCTCTCTCTAATTTCCCAACCCACCATTTTAGCATCATCAAATCTTTCATTCTTCTCAACAAAAACCAAAAAATTTCTTTTGATTATTATTTTAACCACTCAAACAAGCACAAAATTGCTCAATCAAAGCTGAAAATCATATCACTACATAAAAAATGGTTTATAGTTATGACAAATATAAAGAAATGACAATTATGAACAAGATTGAGCAAAACAAAGTAAGTATATTTAATTTGTTTTGTTTTTAGTTTAATTAATTGAAAATGATACTCCTAATTTGAACTAAATATGTTAATTTGTTTTGATTCAATCGAACCGTTATTTTTGAATTTTCCAAAATGTTGTGTTATTTTAAGAAAACTTTATGTTATTTTACTAATTAATTACTGTGTAGTTCTACTAAAACATTATGTTATTTTACGCAGATCTTGTGTTGTTGTCTGCTAAAATTACCTTATGTTACTTTGCTAAAACATTGTGTTACTTTACGTAAACCATGTGTTATTTTGATAAATTTTAGTGTTATTTTGTGGAAACCTCAGCCCGTGTTATTTTACTATAAACTTATGTTATTTCACACGAACCTTGTATTATTTCAGTGAAATCATTTATTATTTTGCTAACAGATTATTGTGTTATCTTACTTGAACTTTTTGTTATTTTTCTTCAACCTTTTGTTATTTTCAAATGTATGTTATTTTTACAGAACAATACGTTAATATCCCTCTCCGGAAAAAATTCGCTCACTTTATTTTTTTTACGTAAAATTTCTTCTGACAATTCTCATAAATTTGTTTGATTCTTTTTCTCTTCTTTAAATATAATCATCTTCATTCAAATTGTTGTTCAAATTTTATCAGATTCTAACAAATATAAAACACTTAATTGATTTTTAGGGTTTTAATTTTTCTATTTTTTGAAACAAAGGGTTTTAATTTTTCTGATTTTGGTATTTTGAGCAATTAGCTATTCAATTCAACAAAATTTCTTAATAATAGAGTGATTATTTGAAAATTTTTGAAAAATAAAGTAAGACAAAGAGAAGAGTAGAAGAACAAAAATAGAAGAAGGATTTTTTTTTTAATTCAAAAGCTAGTATTTGACCCCCTGGAGTACCATGCTCACGGTACTCCAGGAGTACTATAGAAATTGTGCACTTTACCAGAACTTGGAATTAAGCACTTTTTCCAATTTTGATTGAACCATCATAATATTAATTTATATCAAATAAATTCCAATAATCCAAGTTGATTGCAATATCATCAAAGGTGGCCTGAAGTACGCGCGTGTTGGAGCCCAACTCCAACATCACTAGCTGATTATAGATGTAATGTAACCCCACAAAGAAAACCGATATATCGACTCCACCGCTTCAGTATCACGATCAGACTAAAAGAAGGTGAATTGCCTTCAATTGATGGAGCAAGTTGTTCGATTAATCATATTATTGAAAATTAATGCCTTTAATCTCATAAGACCACTCATCTGACCCAACATAGTAAACAAGTTTACGATATTCGTCAAGTATGCCGAGTACAAACCAAAAAGAATGCCGCGCAAAAATATATTTATCATCCGAATCGTAATTCTCATCCCGATCATACGATTTATGATTGAATAATCCAGGAATCAACAGTATAATAAATAAATTAATACTATTTCACTTCTAAATTGTTGGTAAAATACATGTCGATTCCAATGATAAAATAGAGAAGATGAAAGGGAAAATACTTGATTGAAAATCTCAAAATCACAGTCGCGCCGTGGAACATAATCCGCTGCCTTAGAAACAAAATACGCCACCACCGGTACAGGTTTCCTGATGACGCACGCCCCCCAAGTTTAACGCAACTCTCCTTCGTAATTCATGTACCCGAATCCGAAGAGTGGAATTACTCAAGAATTGTTCAGATCTCAAAAGGTATGTTTGTGTTTTTGGTTTCGAATGTGAATAATGAAAATAGGAAAGACAATGCTTGTATTTTGTATGTGTCCCGAAATCAAGAAACAAATAAACCAAACCGACCTAAGGAAGAGGCGGGCCCGATCTGGAAATCTCACCCAGGTGAGCAATCGGGCAAGAGTCGCCCGATCGGGCTCATCAAAAACTCGACTCCGCCGCTTGGTCGAGCGAACCACCGCCCGATCGGGCGCGAGAGCCCTCTTTCTCCTTAGCTAATTCCGCCAGTCGAGCAAACCACCGCCCGACCGGACGCCAAAATATTCCGATTGCATTACCATTTCCAACACAACCTGTTTGCACCGAATTCTTTACAAACCGAACTGTTACTAAACAAACAACTTACAAACCGAATATTCACAAACCGCTTACTATAATAAATTGTGGGCCTCAATATGACTTGATCTTGTTATCATCTTGATCTAAATGTATGAACTATAACGGGGGATTAAAATCACCCTGAAAGGAATTTATCAAATGAAATCTACTTACGCACACACGTTTACTGTGGAGTATATTATAAATGATTGGGAAAAAACATATTCCTATAACTATAATCCTATAAATATACTCTCTCCTTTTTATAATAATCACAACGTTTTGACTAAAATACATGCCAATACATAACTAATAATTTCAACTTTATTATACAAAACTTGTTAACCTGCCAAAAGCTTAGAACCTAATTTCAACCCAGCCCAAAAGAAATTGAACCAAACTAGCATATTAATCTGTTTCACCAACCCAAATCGACCTGCTAATGGAATAAACCGTTTCATCCCACCCAATTTAATCTGAATCGATATGTATCTAGGTAAACCCATTTACAAACCAACTCGTTCCAAACTCCCAATTCAACACTAATAGCACTATAAAAAAAAATTATCTATAGAGGAAAATTTTGGGGAAAAACTATTGTGGACTTCATTCACAATAATATTATTGTGGACCTAATGTGCCAACTAACGTGATGTTGAACATATAGTTACCCTATTTTTAATATAGTGACCTTAATTTGAACATCGGCCTTTATTAAAACTTGTGTGTACTAAGTTCACAACAATATTGTTGTAGAACTTGAGATTCATACGTGCCAAAAAAATTAGCATACTGACTTTTACATTCCTACTATTGTGTATTAAAACTCTCTTTATAAAAAATATTAACCTCTTACATATATATGTCCTTTATCATCACACAAATAAAATGACTTTTTAAGATAAGTAAAGTACCTTTATTTTAACATAATGACCTTTTTATTTATGTTGCGACATTATTACAAAACATCAACATTTAAATATAGTGACATTAATATTAGTGGTCCACTATAAACTAGTGTGAACTAGGTCTATTTTAGAGTTTATACAAATTTTGAGGTCGTAATTTTTCATAACCTCTAAAAGATACATTTTGTATTAACTAAACTATGATTGTCTCTAAATGTTATTTTTAGCGTAAGTGGATTAGAGGATGCCCCGAATTTTTTAGTTATTGTTGTCTCTAGTTTCATAGTGAATTAGCATAGTGCTAGTATGATGCACGGTTTGTAATTTTGTAGGGAAAAAAATAAAGATAATCCAATTCGTAGGGAATATAAGAAACAAATGAATTAGTTCAATAAGAATCAAATAATTCATTAAGGGGCCGTTTGGTTGGGGGTATTCAGGAAAGGGAATGAGAATCAACTGTCCCGATTCTCTTTGTTGTTGTTTGTTAAGCACTTTTAATCATTCCCTTTACCCTCTCCATTACCCTAAATCCTTCCAACTTCATTCCCCACCCCTCCCTAGACTTTTCCATTCCCTTTCCCTACCCACCTTCACATCACCACCTTCACACCTACCAACACCACCGGAAAACCAGCCCTAACCACCGCCGCCCCTCCCCCGACCACCGCCTCCCCTCCCCCGAGCCTCGCCGCCCTCCCCTCCCCTGATAAAATTATGTTGAACATGTTCAGTTAAGCCCCTGCGTTGACAAATTGCAAGAATTCCTTCACTCCAATCCCACTGGTAACCCTCAATATCTAAATTCATCTACAAATTCATATTCAATTTATTAGTTTAATTTCCTGCCATTATTGTTTGAATTCAGAGGCATTTTTAGTTTAATTTTTCGGGAAACTAAACAATTTAATTGATTGACCGATTAACGTAATATCACGAAAAGTTGGAAAATCAAACTTAGAATTAAAATGTATAATTGGTGAATTAATTGATTTAATCCAAGAAATTGTTAGGCTATTGAATTGGATTGATGTGTAAGCTTTTATTGTGTGAAGGAGTGAGGTGGTGTTGGGCGGCGATTTTCTGGGTCAAGGGAGATCGGGGCTATGGGTGGTTTTTACGGGGGAGGGGAGGGCGGTGAGGATCGGGGAAGGGTCGGCGGTGGGCGGGGAGGGGCGGTGGTGTTCTGGGTTGGTTTTCAGGTGGTGTTGGTAGGTGTGAAGGTGGTGGTGTGGTGGTGTGAAGGTGGTTGGACGGGTGACCTTTCATTCATTCCATTCCTTTGTTATTCAAAACAAACAACACCCCAAAATTGGGGGATTTTCATTCCATTCCTTGTCATTCCCTTTGTTCATTCCATTCCGATTCCCCCGTGCGAACCAAACGACCCCTAACTAATTTACCAATCAGGGGTAATATTTATAAGATAAAATATACAATTCATTAATTAACCAATCATGTATATGATATTAGTAGTATTTTTTATTTTTTAATTTTTTCTTACTGACATATATTCTTGTATAGTAAAACTTGTAACGTACGCATATTATTAGTAAGGAAATATGAAAATATAATGGTATTATAAATGAGGATTATCTTCATATAAATTTCATTAATATATATGTTATTAAAAAAATTTTGAATAAAAATGCAGAGAATCTTTAATTATTATAATATTTGCATAAATTTTTGGCGCAATTATTTCTAGGAAAATATTATTTAACTTTTTAAGGATCGATAAGCGATATAAACGGGATATGTTCCACGGTGCAAGATCTACTCAACGATTGTAGTTTTTATGAAGGAAAATTTTATTTGATTCAATATCTTATGTATTTGCTAACGCCGAATCTCTATTATAGATGTCGTATGACTTTTAACTAATGAAATATTTTTGCTATTAAAAAAAAGGGTAAGTCACATTAGATATATATAATTTTTTATAATCTAAGTTAATTTAATTTTAGGAAATGTTGACTTTTACCATAAAAAACCACTTATTAGCTTTTACCACCTCCACTTTCAAAAGTTTTATTTTACCACCAAAAATTTCCAAAAATTGGATTTAACAGATAAGAATGATGTTCTTTGAGCAAGTGCATTACTCTGATAGAAGGTTCGAATTTAATTGAGAAAGCTAATTATTTAGTGAAGTCAAGTGATCAAAATGTGTTGACCCTTATGTGTTTTGATGATGACTCAAGCAAACTTACACGTTTTAACAAGTGTCTTTAAGTATTGTAAGTCTTAGGTTTCGAGGAGGAAACTGAAGTATGTGATGATGTACCTGAGGAGGAACAAGTATACTTGAAGACAAAGAAGACTAAAGACTAAGCGAGAAGATAAAATAAAGAAAGCAAGACTTTAGTTCCCCGAGGGAACTAAAGAGTGGAAACTTCAGAGTCGAAAATTCCTCAGAGAAAGCAAGGAGTTTAAAAGTTAATAGGTTATCTTTTTAGCTTCTTGTACGTATGAGTTATATTGACATTAGTAGGAGTCAAGTGGAAGAGTTATCTTATTTTAATTAATTATATTTTCCTATATTTCTATTAGATATTATTTAAGTAAATAATTATCTTTTGGAAAATATTAAATATCTTTCTAAAATATCTATTAACTGATTTGGTTTTTATTTTTGAGAAAAAGATTTTTTTTGGAAAATATATTAACGTGGGTTTTAATCAGTCAAATTGGTTGAGAAAATTAAGGAAGCAGTTTTGGAGTTTGAAAAAATCGTGGGTTAGTTGCTTTCACTTGCAACACAAGTATTTCACTTCTACGTGCTCCTCAAGTTGAGGAACGTGGAGTTAGTGGAACTAACTAACTGTTTAGTGGATGCATTTCTAACACTATAAATAACGCTTTCCTCACACTTGAGCATTCTAGCATATTTATTCTTACTTATTCCACTTGAGTCTAAAAGTGTCCTTGTGATTTATATTAGAGTTTAATTCATTGAGTTGTAATTTGGGGAGAGAGTTTGAGTGAACTCTAGAGTGTTTATTACTTTGAGTTAAGCAAGGAGATAGAGAGAGTTTTGAGCGTTCAACTGATTGAGGGATCGGTTGAAGGGGAACTCAAGTTTGTTGAGGAACTTGAGATAGAGTCTTATATTGTAATAGGTTGTTTGCCCTATTATAATTAAGAGTTGAGTTTTAAAATCCCTTGTGGTCGTGGTTTTTCTTCTTGATTAGGGTCAAGAAGTTTTCCACGTAAAATCTCTCTGTGCACTTTAAGTTTTCACTTAGTTTCTTTACAAATTCCGCAAAAATTACCCTAATTTCCCCACAATACAATTCACCCCCCCTCTTGTATTGATCGTTCAAGTCAACACTTGGTATCAGAGCCGGTTCCTCGAAGAAATCAGGAAACCCTGACGAGTTAAGTTCTTGGAACCAAGATGAACAATCACGAGAAGCTGGAAGAAGGTTACTCTACACAACGACCACCAATGTTCAATGGAAAATTCTACACATATTGGAAGAACAGGATGGAGATTTTTATCAAAGCTGAGAAATACCAGGTCTGGAGGGTTATTGAGGTTGGTGATTTCAAAGTCACCAAAACTAATGCAGAAAATGAGGTAGTTCCTAAACCCATGTCTTAATTTGATAAGGAGGACTTTGATAAAATGGAAATTAATGCACTTGCTATTAAACTGCTTCACTGTGGTCTTGGACCCCATGAACATAATCGTGTTATGGGTTGCAAGAACGCTAAAGAAATTTGGGATTTGCTTCAAATTACTCATGAAGGAACTAATGAAGTTAAGCGTTCTAAAATTGATTTGCTTATGTCTAAATATGAATGCTTTGAGATGCAGTCAAGAGAAACTATCCAGGAAATGTTAACTAGATTTACTAATATTATTAACGAGTTAGTTTCTCTTGGAAAGAAGAACCCTATTGATGAGCAGGTTAGGAAAGTACTGAGAAGCCTTCCTCAAGATGAGAGATGGAGAGCTAAGGTGACGGCTTTACAGGAAACTAAAGACTTCACAAAGTTCAACATTGAGCAACTTGCTGGTTCCCTCATGACTCATGAGTTACACTTGGGAACTAGCAACAGTGAAGGGAACAGAGGAAAAGGTTTGGCTCTCAAAGCTGGAGAAAAAGAGGATTCAGAGGTAGATGAAGAAGAAGCTGCCATGTTGGTGAGAAGGTTCAAGAAGATGTTCAACCGAAACAATCGAACAAGGAACTTCACCAAAAAGACCTCTACTTCAAAAGCTGACTCTGGATGTCACAAATGTGGATCTCAAGATCACTTTATTCGAGAGTGTCCACTTTGGGATATTGAGAAAGGAAGAGGAAAGGCCAAGGAACAAAGCAAGGGCAACAAGACTCCATTCAACAAAACCGATATCAGAAAAGCAATGATAGCTGCTTGGGGAGACTCTGAGAGTGAAGATGAAGAGGAACAACTAGAAGATGAAATAGCAAACTTATGTTTGATGGCGAAAACCGATGACAAAGCCAAAAATGATAAGCTTGCAACAGAGGTATTCCTTAATCCCACTTATTTAAAGTCTCTCTCTAAAGTTGCTCTTATTGATATATGCTTAGAAACTGAGAATGAATGGAAATATGCATGTACTCGCTTAGGTGAATATGAAAGGGCTCTAAAAATTTGCAAAGAACACAGTACATGGATTAAAAATCAACGTACTGATGTTCAAGGAAGATTTTTCGATCTCTTTGACAAAAATCGACTATTAAAAGACATTATTGAAAGATTAAAATATGAAAATATTATGTTGAATGTTGAATTAACAGAATTTAAGCTGATTAATGAAAATCTCAAATCTGCTTGTTCCTCCTCCAATCCAACGCCAAAATTTAATAAAGATTTTGAAAAACTCAAGAGAGATCTTGAGGAACTAAGATTTGAAAAGGCTAAATTGGAGAAGGAACTAAGCATCCGTAAGGAAAGAGATACAAATCAGCTTGGCATACCTAAGTGGATTGAGAATGATCAAGGCAAAAGAACTGAAGGTTTAGGTTTCTCTCACATCAAACATAAAGGTAAGAAAAAGAAGTACGTTGATCTGCCTAGTAGTAAGGTTTGTTCCTTCTGTGGTAAAACAGGACATTTAGACATAAATTGCAAAAAGAAGGAAGAAACTGTTAAAAAGAATGTGAGGCAAATATGGGTGAAAAAATCTGATATTATTTCATCACCAAAGGAACCCAAGGAAACCTGGGTTCCTAAAACTAACCAATAGTTCTTTTACAAGTCTCGGTGAGGGGGGAACAACACATGGTACCTCGACAGTGGTTGTTCTAAGCATATGACAGGAGACAAATCAAAGTTTCTCTCACTAGAGGCCTATCCAGGAGGAACTGTGACCTTTGGAGACAACAAGAAAGGTGAAGTAATTGCAAAAGGAAAAGTAGGAAGGTCCAGTTCTCATTCAATAGAAAATGTACTTTTGGTCGAGGGTTTGATGCACAATCTGCTAAGCATATCACAATTTTGTGATAAAGGAAACTCTGTAAGTTTTACTTCTGATTCATGCAACATCATTAATGACAAAACAGGAAGGGTTGTTCTTGAAGGAACTAGAAAAGGGAACACATATATTGTGGATCTCAATTCTGTTCCAAGGAACAACCTTACATGCCTAAGTGCCATTAATGATGATCCTTTATTATGGCATAGACGTTTTGGACATGCAAGCTTCTCACTCATGGATAAACTTAGGGCGAGGAACTTGGTTATAGGGCTTCCCTTAGTCAAGTTCCTCATACAACATATCTGTGATGCATGTGTGAGAGGCAAGCAAGTCAAGCCTTCTTTTAAAAGCAAAAACATGGTCAGCACCACAAAGCCATTGGAACTTATTCACATGGATTTATGTGGCCCCATGCGTGTTCAAAGTAGAAGTGGAAAGAAATATGCTCTAGTTATTATTGATGATTTTACTAGATTTACCTGGGTGATTTTTCTATCTAACAAGGATGAAACCTTTGATGAATTTGTGTCCTTTGCCAAGAGAGTACAAAAGACAAGTGGAAATCAAATTATCCACATTCGATCAGATCATGGAACTGAGTTCGAAAATACAAGATTTGACGACTTCTGCAAAGAGAATGGCATGGATCATAACTTTTCAGCCCCAAGAACTCCTCAACAAAATGGAGTTGTTGAAAGGAAGAACAGGACTCTAGAAGATATGGCAAGAACTATGCTGATTGCAAGTGGTCTTCCAAGGAACTTCTGGGCTGAAGCTATCAATACTGCATGCTATATTATCAATAGAGTTATGATGAGACCAATCATCAATAAAACTCCTTATGAACTGTTTAAGGGCAGAAAACCCAATATTTCTCACTTTCGAGCTTTTGGATGCAGGTGCTTTGTCCATAATAATGGAAAAAGGAACATTGGTAAATTTGATGAAAGAAGTGATGAAGCTGTGTTCCTTGGCTATGCATCAAATAGCAAGGCTTACAGAGTTTACAATAAAAATACTATGTTTGTCGAAGAAAGCATTCATGTGATATTTGAGGAATCTAACATGTTTATGAATGTGCAGAATAGTGAAGATAATGATTTTGAAATAGGTCTCACAAGGAACCAAGATCCGGATGAAGAGGAACTGAGACAAGGCAAAGAAACTGCAACAAACTTTATACAAGAGCAAAGAGAAGTTATTGTACCTTACAATGAGAACGAGGAGGTTAATGAGGAACTAGCTGGTGGAAATGAAGAAACTATAGAAGCAGCTGAAGCCACTGAAGCTACTGAAACAGAAAATCCTCATATAGGAGTTCCAGCAAGAGAATTTCAACCGAAGCCATTCAAATATCAAGGGTCTCATCCCACAGATCTCATAATAAGTGATATTGGCAGAGGTACTCAGACAAGATCGCAAATGAGGAACTTTTGTGCCTTTCAAGCCTTCCTATCCATAATTGAGCCAAGAAATCATGAAGAGGCTCTGAAAGATGCTGATTGGATTATTGCCATGCAAGATGAACTTAATGAATTCGAAAGAAACAAGGTATGGCACCTTGAGCCGAAGCCAAAAAATAAAGTAATCAGACTCAAGTGGGTATTTAGGAACAAGCTGGATGAATATGGAACAATTGTAAGAAACAAGGCTAGGCTAGTTGTCAAGGGGTACAATCAACAAGAAGGAATCGATTACGAGGAATCTTTCGCTCCAGTTGCAAGGTTAGAAGCCATACGAATTTTAATTGCTTTTGCCTCTTTTATGGGTTTCAAACTTTATCAAATGGATGTTAAATGTGCTTTTTTAAATGGTTTCTTAGAGGAGGAAGTTTATGTAGAGCAACCTCCCGGTTTTGAAAACCCCCTATTTCCAAATCATGTTTTCAAGCTTGATAAGGCTCTGTATGGGCTAAAACAAGCTCCAAGAGCTTGGTATGAAAGGCTCTCTAAGTTCCTTCTTAAAAATGATTTTCAACGAGGAAAAATTGACAAAACTTTAATTTTTAAAATCTGAAGGAACTGATTTATTAGTTGTTCAAATATATGTGGATGATATAATTTTTGGAGCAACTAACGAAAATCTATGCAAGTACTTCGCTAATCTCATGAGTGAAGAGTTCGAAATGAGCATGATGGGGGAAATGAACTTCTTTCTCGGATTGCAAATAAAACAAAGTGAGAAAGGAATCATGATTCACCAAAAGAAATACATCAAGGAATTACTGAAGAAGTATAATCTTGATCAGGTAAAAACGAACCACACTCCTATGGGACACAGGTACTAGACTGGATGAAGATTCACAAGGAACTAGTGTGGATCAAACTAGATATAGAGGTATGATAGGATCTCTTTTATATTTAACTGCAAGCCGACCTGATATTTCTTTTAATGTTGGATTATGTGCTAGATTTCAATCAAATCCAAAAGAATCTCACCTTACTGCAGTCAAAAGAATCCTAAGATACCTTAAGGGAACTGACAATCTAGGATTATTTTATCCTAGAAGTGATGCATTCGATTTAAAAGGTTTTGCAGATGCTGACTATGCAGGGGATTTGGTGAACAGAAAAAGTACTTCAGGAATGGTCCAGTTTCTTGGACCATGTCTAGTTTCTTGGGGCTCTAAGAAACAAAATTCAGTAGCTTTGTCTACTTCCGAAGCAGAATATGTAGCTGCTGATGCATGTTGTTCTCAAGTACTTTGGATCAAACAACAATTGAGAGACTATGGTATGAAGTATAATTGCATTCCTATTTATTGTGATAATACAAGTGCCATTTGTATTTCAAAGGATCCAGTTCATCACTCTAGAGTTAAGCATATTCATATTAGACATCACTTTTTAAAAGACAATGTTGAAAAAGGCATGATTAAATTGGATTTTTGCGAAACCGAAAATCAAATTGCTGATATTATGACTAAGCCTTTGAGTAGGGAAAAGCACGAAAAATTGCGGATGGAGCTCGGAATGATACAACTCAATTGAACGCTCAAAATTTGACTCCCAAGGTAATAAGTCATATATGCTTGTATAGTACTATGTTTCGTGCACAAATATTGTATGTGTTAAACATATGTCCACTTACAAAAATAAAAATAAAAAAAAAAAACCGGCTATATTCTGTTTGAGCATGACATATACGTGCATATGTATTTTTTTGCATGAAGTACATTATTTAGATTCAGATACAAGCTATGTTTCTTTGTTCTGTGTTCCTCCAAAAATTGTCTAAAGGATAATTATTCGATCTTTATCAATAGATATAAATTAGCTCTAATCAGTTAATTGATATATTTTTTATTCTATCCTTACGGAGGATTTTTATCTTATACTCAAAATTAGCTACTAGTAACAACTCTTAATATGATCTTCAAAATTCTATCTTTCTATTATGTTGTTGTTAAATACCCTTTGACCTTTCAATTAATAAATTAAAGTAGTTTTGAAAGGAAAGCAAAAGTTAAGCTTCTAAACTCCAAATTTTTTCTACTGCCAAAGTATTACACTCCCCCCCCCCCCCCCCCCCCCCACCACACTTATACCAATGGAACAAAACAAAATCAATATCCCACCAACTCCAACCTTATTCACAAATATTGAAGCTTTTTCTAATAACCAAATTTCACCCATGGAAATATCTCCGATCCACAAACTCAAATCAATCCACAATTCACCAATGGAGATAGAGCCACCTCAATCAACCACCTCAAAACAGCCTGCAGAACACCGAAAGGAGGCAGCGGCGAAAAGGGGTTCGAAGAAAAGAAAATTCGAAGAGGCGGAGTCAGCGGTAGTGGAGGAGGCGAAGTGGTCGGAGCTAGGTGAAATATGTACGGGAATGGAGTTAATGTCTAGAAACGCAATTTTGCTCAAATCGACTCGTTTTATACCCGGGTTTTGTGTCAATCTTGAGTGGTGTAATGCATGTAAGTACTCTGAAATTTTAGAAATTTTAGAAGCACAAAAGTGGGTTAAATTATTTGGTGTATGCTATGATAATATCTTAGTTCATGGTGCATTGAAAGAATTTTGTGATAATTGGTCATTTAATAATGGAGTTGCAAGTAGTAAAGTGAAGAATATTGAAATTTCTTTTGATGCAGAGTATTTGAGTTCTATATTTGGTACTCCAAATAAGGGGTTTGACCACTACTTTACAGGAACCCAATATGATGGAAACTTTGAAGGAGTTTCTATCAAAGACATGGTAAAATCAATTGGTGGAAATCCCCTTAAATGTTGAACAAACCACAAAAATTTTACCCCTGTCCAAAAAATCCTATTTGTGTTTGTATGGCAAGCTATCATCCCTCGTACCCAACATCGAGATCTTGCAAACCATCGAGATGCCGTACTCTTATGCCTCCTAGAAAACCAAATACCCATTAATTTCCCATCTCTTATGCTTCAACATCTAAACCATACTATATCACAAAACCTTAAAGTGGGATATGCCAATCTCCTTACTACCCTATTTTAAAGTTTCGGCATCACATTTGAAGGATATTAAACTCTCAAATATAAGCCTAAACACTACCTTCAACCCTCAACCCTTAAAGCTATGAACATCTGTATTGTTGGTGGAAAATCAAGGTTTATGACAGAAAATCAAAAGAAGAAAGTAGGAGTGGATAGTGAGATGGAAGATAGTAAGGTAGAAGCAAAATCTGAGGGGGAACAAAAGAGTAAAGAAAATGAAAAAATAGAGGGAGAGTTAAAAGGAGAAGAGGGAGAAAAGATTAAAAAGAGAAAGAGTGCAAGAATTGCTACAAAAAGTATGAAAAAGGTGATCACACCTCCTGTATTTCTTGACTTAACTGAGGAAGCAGGAACTAAGGGGGAAATAAAGGAGAACATTGAATGAGTCCCCAGCTCAATTTCTCCTAAGGGCTTTGCTTCTTTCAGTTCCCCATGTACCACCAATGATTTAAAGGAACTGAAGGAAGCTATAAAGTCCTTAATTATTAGTCAGCCTATGATTATGCAACGATTAGAGAAGGTGGAAGCTCAATTAGAAAATCTTACTACCGTCTCTACAAACTTGGTTAGTGAATTGAAGAAGAATCATCTCAAAGTTACTGCCAAACAGCAGGAACTGATGGACCGCCTTGAGGATCTAGTGGTGGAAGATATCCCCGAGGAAGACACCTCTGAACAACACCTTTCTCCTTCACAAAATGCCTAGCTTACCTTATTTTTAATGAAGTTTGACTTTTGATTTGCTTTTAAAATATTTTAATTTGCTTGTTTAAACACTTAGCTTTTCTTGTTGGTCTATAAACATTAAAACAAGGTATTTTAATTTTTGGCTTTGACAATTGGAGGACACATTGCTTGTGTCTTGATGATATTTAGTGTATGATTGCTTGGATGGAGATAGTTGGTAAAATATAAACAGGACTTCAAACCATTATCCAATGGTGCTGTGTATCGAAACATAGTTTCTATATTTTGTCATATTTTTTATGAAAGCCAAAAGGGGGAAAAGGAAGAGCAACTCACTGAGGTGTAGAAGTCGGGTTTCAAGCATTGGTATGGTATGCTATTATTGTGAGTAGCATGATAATTTTATTAGTATGAATAAGTTATTAGTAGTAGCATGATAATAGTTTTTAGGCATCCTTTCTATATTTTACTTCTCTAATATTATGTGAGTTTGCTTGGTTTGTCATTCATCAAAAAGGGGGAATATTGTTGACCCTTATGTGTTTTAATGATGACTCAAGCAAACTTACACGTTTTAACAAGTGTCTTTAAGTATTGTAAGTCTTAGGTTTTGAGGAGGAAACTGAAGTATGTGATGATGTACCTGAGGAGGAACGAGCATATTGGAAGACAAAGAAGACTAAAGACTAAGCGAGAAGATAAAATAAAGAAAGCAAAACTTTAGTTCCCCGAGGGAACTAAATAGTGGAAACTTCAGAGTCGAAGAATCCTCACAGAAAGTAAGGAGTTTAAAAGTTAATAAGTTATCTTTTTAGCTTCTTGTACGTATAAATTATATTGACATTAGTAGGAGTCAAGTGGATTAGTTATCTTATTTTAATTAATTATATTTTCCTATATTTCTATTAGATATTATTTAAGTAAATAATTATCTTTTGGAAAATATAAATATCTTTCTAAAATATGTTTTAACTGATTTGGTTTTTATTTTTGAGAAAAAGATTTTTTTTGGAAAATATTTTAAGGTGGGTTTTAATCTGGTTGAGAAAATTAAGGAAGCAGTTTTGGAGTTTGAAAAAATCGTGGGTTAGTTGCTTTCACTTGCAGCACAAGTATTTCACTTCTACGTGCTCCTCAAGTTGAGGAACGTGGAGTTAGTGGAACTAACTAACTGTTAAGTGGATGCATTTCTAACAACTATAAATAACGCTTTCCTCACACTTAAGCATTCTAGCATATTTATTCTTACTTATTCCACTTGAGTCTAAAAGTTTCCTTGTGATTTATATTAGAGTTTAATTCATTGAGTTGTAATTTGGGGAGAGAGTTTGAGTGAACTCTAGAGTGTTTATTACTTTGAGTGAAGCAAGGAGATAGAGAGAGTTTTGAGCGTTCAACTGATTGAGGGATCGGTTGAAGGGGAACTCAAGTTTGTTGAGGAACTTGAGTTAGAGTCTTAGATTGTAATAGGTTGTTTGCCCTATTATAATTAAGAGTTGAGTTTTAAAATCCCTTGTGGTCGTGGTTTTTTTTCTTGATTAGGGCCAAGAAGTTTTCCACGTAAAATCTCTCTGTACACTTTAAGTTTTCGCTTAGTTTCTTTACAAATTCCGCAAAATTTACCCTAGTTTCCCCACAATACAATTCACCCCCCTCTTGTATTGATCGTTCAAGTCAACAAAATGCCTAGCTAAAGGTCGCTTCTGATCAGTAAGATTAATGTATAACTTGCTCGATATTGACGAACCCTCCATGTCGCACCCAATCGAGTAACCAAACTAAGGCAACGGAGTAATGCGAATGATCAAATACGTTCAGCAAAAATAATTTCAGATCAGCAAATTAATTTAGTTTAGTAAAAATAATTTAATTTCAACAAAAATAATTTTAGTCAGTAAAAATTATTTTAATTTAGAAAAATAAGGTAAAACACTGTTCACTTCACCTTATTTTTTCTGAAATGAAATTATTTTTACTAAACTGAGATTATTTTTGCTGAACTTATATTATTTTTATTAAACTAAAATTAATTTCACTGAACTGAAATTAATTTCCTCAATTGAAATTATTTTTACCAATTTTCTATCATATTTTCTCTGTAATTTAAGTTTTTTGATTTTTACTAAACTGAAATTATTATTTTTGTTGAACTGAACTTAATTATTTTTACTGAACTAAATTTATTTTTACAAAATATTATTTTTGTAAGGTGAAGTGAACCGGTCTTTAGTCTAGGATCCCATTTAACTCTCTTTATAAAATAACATAGATTAATATAAAGACTAGAAAAAAAAGAGGATAAGTTGATCAAACAAGCCTTGAAAAGTCACAGGCTAGGGCTACCACTCTATAGCCCAACCCATAATTATCAATACTCTTTAGCTAAAAATGTACATTTTTTAAAGTTTTATTGCTTATCCACTTGCACTTTACGTGGTTATATGTTTAATTAATAGCCGATTCATTCAATTAAATCATACACAAACTATTAATACAAATTCACTTCTACTATTTATTTAGAACAATATTGATCACATCACAAACCTTTGATTCCCTTAAAATTCTAAAATATCCAAATTGCTGAACATGCATAGTCAACCCAATCAGAAATTTCGGCTTAACTAATCCACCTTTACTCAAAATATTATCAAGTCAAGCTTGAATAATAATAAAATAATAATAATCTCGTGAAATAATTAATAAATCAATCCCACCCTTCAATCCAACTGATTAATTAATATAAACCAATCCAATTAATATATGTTTTTATCAATATTCCATACAAACAATTAATCCAATCAACATGCTTGCTTCCATAATTCCATCCAAACAAATTGTATATAATCAATTTACCAAAACATAAATTTCTCATAAAAATAAGCATAGGAATTAATTAACTTTAATTAAACAATTTCCAAACGATATCTCTATGCATAAAACTAAGTTTTTTCCTTTATTGGCACCTAAACATGATACTAATTATAACAAAATAACCATTTACGTACTTCGTATAAAAAGTCCTTTGTGCCACCTACTCTCTTAAAACTCTCCTAGGAAGTAATTTCCTCTTCTAGAAAAATGACCCACAATTAAAATGTATATCAGCAATTAATGTGATTAGAATTTACTTGAAACTTCATCAATTAAAACTTATACTTATGCTTCATTTGTGATAAAAATATCATAAGTATAAAGCCCCTAATTGATTATAAAAACCCTAAAATCATGAATTTAAATAGGATATTTTGTCAAAAATTACATTTAAAATAATTTTTTTCATTAGAAACTACCTATTATAACTCGCTTTGATTTCAGTGTTATATTTTGACTAGCATGTTCCAAAGACAAAATTTTGAATAAGAGAATTTTGAAATTTATGAATTGAAATCTTGAATTATTTTTGGGACAATTATTTTTGAGAAATTTATTATTTTTTAAAAAAAATTAACCATGAAATGCGGATAAAAGATTTACTTATTTAAAATAGACGTTAAGAAATTATCATGTTCAGTATGTTCAGTAATATGTTATTCTATTTTATTTTTTTTGGAACAGATATATCATGTGCATGATACAGGCGCCTCGACGAACCACAGGTTAAATATTTACTTATTTGTTCTCATTAGTGTTAATTGTCTTCTTTTGTTACAAGCTTTTAAGAATAATACATGTGCAGACTGGTACATCCCTAAAAATATTTGCGTACATATTTTCCCTCAACAACTTAAAAAACTTCCTAAATATGAAACAACAACTTAAAAAACTTCCTAAATATGATTAGTTATGGCGCACGCATCGCCACTCTTGTCTAGATAAAATTACTCTTAATAGTCTCAAATGAGACACGTGCTCTCCAATGTCGTCTCCAATAATCTCCTTCAAGTGATTAGCATGGAATATATATTGTTTTATGTAATATAGAATGGATAATGATAGAAGTTGGATGAATGTTCAAGGGTTGAAAGGTAGGCTTCAACCAAGTTACCGAAATGGTGTTAAATACTTTCTTGATTTTTCTTTCAAGGACACTAACCCTAATTCTGGGGATAAGAAGAGGTATCCTTGTTTGAATTTTCGAAATTACTTTGACCATGATAAAGCGACAATGCGTGTTCATCTCCTTCGAGTGGGAATAGACCCTGATTACAATCCATGGATATTCCATGGAGAGGAACAATCCCTTGACATCGGAGAGATGGAGATGTCTGAGGGAGGAAGGTGATGAGTTATATGATGAAGATCCTCTTGTATCAGAAGAGATGGCTTCTTTGGTACATGATGCGACAAATGTAGTGCCGGAGGAGCACGATGGGGATGAAGCGGGTGGAGATTGTTCTGAGATTCTCGATAAATTTTATAGATTGATGAAAGATGTAACACCCTAGAAATTCCTTTCCTTTAAATACCCATTCTACTCTTTAAAATACGAATTTAGGAATATCTAAGACATTACCGCCACCGTGAAAACGGCTAAGGCAATTATCAAAGATACACAGCGGAAGACTTAAAATTAAAAATCGTTAAAACAAGTCAACTCAAAAGTCAACCAAACGAAAGTAAAGTTTAAAACCAAAACAAACGAAGTCAAATAAAATCAAACTACAACTTGGAACCATTAAAGGCTCTTATTCAAAACCGTTCCAAAACCAAACCTTTGCGTTAGTCCACATAAAATATGTCATAAATAAATAAAGCATAAAACACATCGTAAACTAATGGAAGCTAGCATGATTAACTCTTCTCTCATGCCCTATTATGAATATGCTTCAACCTGAAAAGTTTATCTCTACTTGTCCCTAATACTCTCCATTAAAAATGGGTCATCATAGGGCCAAGATAAAGACATGGCCAAACACACAAACACACACAATCAGCAAAGCTGAGTACATAAGCATAATTAAACACACTAACATGCTTTCACCTATCAACACACACTTACCTCATTGCACCTGTTTACAAGCACACACAACAATCAACAAGACACATTAACTAGACACTAAATAATTCATTTAGCATTGATTACGCATCAAACGGGTTTCCAACTATACCTCCCCCAAATAAATTGAGGTTAACTGACACAGGAGCTAACCGTGCCAGCGACAAAACCACTCAGAGGTGGCGGAATTCCTGCGCATAATAATAAATAAAAAGGAATGTACAGCGTCCTGTACTCCATTAGAAGTTATGGTTAAATATAAAACCCCATAACTCCCCCCATTGTTCATACACAAGGTATATACGTTCCAAGAGTTTTGGTGCGTAATCTCTTTCACTTTACGTTATTTACAAGTTATTAGACTTAGTGATGACTCTCAAAGCATAATAAATCAATCAACAATAATTATTCAATCAACCAAACATACCAATTTAATTCTTGAATAATTAGTGACCACATATTATTTAATGTTGAACCCCTTTTAATTCTACCTCAGTGTCAAAGACACCTTAAACGCATAAAGCGCCAAAAATCCTATCCCTCGGTGTTAAAAACACCTTAAGTGCACAAAGGCACCAACATACAATTTATTCCTCGTGTACATAGACACTTATATAGCTCCTTCCTCATGCTTAAAGCATCAATAAAAATTATATGAACCATAATAAAATTCCTTTACAATATTCCAAGCCAAATTAAACATGTAGTTTAATTAAACTAACATGCACTCAAACATGCCATAATTAAAAGTATAGTCCATATAATCATGCCAAAATCTAATTTTCAAATCCATAAACCATCACAAACAATTCATGCTTCACAATTCAATCACCAACACCAATACTTCACAATTCCATACATAAACCTTAGCATGATACTACTTGTAATTGATTGAAATCAAGCCTAGCATGATTCTACATCATCAAAATATGCTAAGTACGCGAACGTACCTTGAGTACGAACATAAAATCGCCACAACTAATAGAAATTGATTACTTCGAAGTCTCCTACACATTAAAATCATAATACAGTATTAAAATCCACTCTAAACAAATTTCCAGCAATATATACTATTTTAAAACCTCTCATAATTTAATTAAAGTAAGCTGAAATTATTTTTAAAACACTATAATTAAGTCCCAATTAATGGGTAATTAAAATTCCTTCAAGAAACATAATATTAAGTGTTCTACATAAAATTCTAGCACTTTATTTTAATTAAAACTTACTGTAATTAAGCCTTAAAACACTCAAAACAAAGATCTAAACCAATATACATCATAATCCTTCAATAACCCATAAACCATGAACCTAGGGTTTCAAAAATTAGGGTTTTTTAATTAAAAATCAAATCTGATTATTATTCAACATAATTATTATAATCAATCATAAAAATCAAATCCCAAAACTCATAATTTACAATTATATTTGAACATAGATTAAATTAGAACAATAAAGTTAAGGGTTTTTTTTTACACTCGAAAAAGGGGAAGAGGAGGCACGGCAGCCACCTGATGGCAGCGACGGCCACCTACTGCTGGTGGCTGGTAGCGGTGGAGGGGGCGGAAAATAGAGCAGCCGAAAAAAAAGAAAGGGGAAGGGGAAAAGAAAATAAGGAGAAGAGAGAGAGAAGTTTACCTTGGGTTTATCTCCACTCTAGGCAAAGTTGATTTGCCTCATAGTGGGATATTTATACCCCTTCTCTACCAATCCCTTTTTCCCTAAACTTCCCTCTTTTAGTTTTTCCTAATTCCTTCCCTAATAAAACTTGTTAAAATTAAACTTTCTTAAAATAAGACCCCAACATTTATAAATAAAGAAATTAAATAAACTTTCCTTTTATAAAAATATTAGTTAAAATACCATAATTAAGATATTAAAATTATTCAAATACTTTATAAAATACATATTTTAAAATAAAATATGTATAAAAATACGGGGTATTACAAAAGATGCCGAAGAAGAGCTATTTTCGAGTTGTAAAACATTTTCAAGGCTTGAATTCATTGTAACTCTCTTACACCTTAAGGTTAGTGGGGGTTGGAGTGAGAAATCATTTAGTGGGCTCCTTTGTGCATTACAAAAGGCCTTTAATTAATTATGACCCAAACTTTACAAAAAGCTCTTATGAAGCCAAGAAGTACACAAAAGACCTTGGGTTGACTTATGTGAAGATTCATGCTTGTGTCAATCATTGCATACTTTATAGAAAATAGTATAAAATGCTGATTCATGCCCTATTTGTGAGGAGTCAAGATGGAAGGAAGGTAGCGGTGAATTTGATGATAGTGTTACCTTCTTGAAATCTCAAGGGGCCTCACAAAGAATGCCTAAAGTACACAACATAATTAGGATGTTCTGCAATTTAATTAGATTGATCAGTTTAGGATATCACCAACTTAGTTAGGATATCAGGAACTTAGTAGTTAGTTAGGATATCCACAATGTAGAAAGGATTCCATCAACTTAGAATGTCACCATGAATTTAGATTGTGCAATTTTGGATACTCAAAGTTAATTGATCAACTGAAATATAGCTGGAACTGTCAATTAGAGTAGTAGTGGTCTAGTGGATAGTATAGAGTAAGATGTTTGGTAAATAAGGGTTAATTAGGAGTAAGAACACTTATATTTATACCTCCATGATCTGACGAAATAGGATCATATTGTATAGTTGTTGTTCATGTACACATTCAGCTAAGCTTTTTAATTTCTTGATTGCTAGCAAGAAAGATAGAATTGGAGAAGGATACAAGAAATTGCAAATTCAAGATAGACAAGATGAAGGAATTGAAGTAAGAGTGGAAATTTTTCTAGCAGAAGGAACATAGGAGGAACGTACATTATTAAATTTTAGTACTCTTTGGCTTAGTTATATTTTCTATTTAGGAAAACTTGGATAACACTTTTGTACATAAAATGACAAAATTAGAATTTATGTCCATTAGCACCTTTTTTTTCTTCTAAATGTAATCCCACCTAAAATTATTTTTTACAAAAACTAAAAAATGAACAAAGAGGGCAACTTTGATTTTGCCCTTAAAAATTTGATCAAACAGGGCGAATTTTGAGCAAGTAGGGCAATATGGATTGACTTGTTTGAGTTGTTTACATAGGGCAAACAAAGTTTTCGTCTTGCTTGATTCAATCAAAGAGAGCGAAAATTTTGCCCGATTTGATTTTGATCAAAGAGGGCAAAAATTTTCGCCTTCTTTGATATTTAACAAAGAGGGCGAAAAATTTGTATGCCCTTTGAAGCTAATAGGGAAACTTGGGGCGATTTTAAAATCGCTTCTTTGTCTAATAGGATGAAATTTGAACCTAAGAGTGCGATTTAAATCGTCCTCTTTGATATAATATCTTGTAGTGTAAAAGTTCACATTCTCTCTCCAAACCCATTTAAATTCCTCAAATCTCAAGCAAAATTTCAAGAATTTTGAAATTTTGAGTCCAAAATTGTTTAAGATGACAGATAAAAATGAAAGGTAAGACCAGATTCGACATTCATACTTGTTTATTTCTAGTTGAAGTGTTTGTTTTTTTATAAATTTGGTTGAAAATTGTAATTTTTGGTTTTATTAGGAATTAATTTGTGATTTATGTGGTCTTGTTGTTGCAATGAGAAATAAAATGAAGTTCTTGAAGAAGATCGACCAACTAATACATTTTGGAAGAAGAAAGCAAGCAAATAGACAAATTTAGAATAATTTGTAGATCCAAATAATGCAATGTACATTAAAAGACAATAAAATGTTCTTTTTCATATACTTACATGATCCAAATAATACAATATACATTACACCAAAAAGCAACATTGTAACACATATGTTCATTAGAATATAATACAATGTATATTATAATACAGTAAAATGTTCTTTTTCATATACTTATTTATACCAAATGTACATTTACTATATGAATAATGTTCTTTAATATCATCATGTTCTTTATTAATATAACAAATGTTCTTTAGATTTCCAAAAAAAAAAAAAAAAAAAAAAAAAAACCATATAAAACTAGATGTTATTTATAAAATAGCTATATGTTTTTTACAAAACAACTATATGTTCTTTACAATACAACTATATGTGATGTTCTTTATAAAATAGCTAGATGTTCTTTACAAAATAATTGTATGTTCTTTACTGAAAAACTAAATGTTCATTTAGCCTTTTAATTAAAAAAAAAACGGATGCACAGAGTATCGTACATCTGCCTCCATGGAAAAATTTTCAAAAAGAGTGCTATTAAAAGGCTTTTGTGGCTTAGTGCGGAATTAATTAAACTTTAATTAAACAATTTCCAAACAATTTCTCTATACATAAAAGGAAATTTTGTGAAAAACTACCTATTATAGTCCAGAATTTGCGAGAAACTACTTATTAAAAAAAATGTTGTAATTGACTACCTAATTTTCGAAAAATGTTGTAATTTACTACCTTACGCCAGATTATGAAGGATTTTGACCAAAGTTCTCCGGTGTTGACTTGGTCACGTGACCATCACGTGACACTTAATGACCCTTTTCTTTCACCAAGTGTCACGTGACCAAGTCAACGCCGGGGAATTTTGGTGAAACTCCTTCATAATCCGACGTAAAGGTAGTAAATTACAACATTTTTCAAAAATTAGTAAGTCAATTACAACATTTTTTTAATAGGTAGTTTCTCGCAAATTTTGGATTATAATAGGTAGTTTTTTAACAAAATTTCCTACATAAAACTAATTTTTTTCCTTTGGCACCTTAATATGATACTACTTATGTCGAAGTAACCATGTACGTACTTCGTATAAAAAGTCATTTGTGCCACCTACTCTCTTAAAACTCTACTAGGAAGTGATTTCCTCCTAGAAAAATAACCCACAATTAATATGTGTATCACTCAGAATTTCCAGCAATATAATATGATCAAACTTGAAACTTCATCAATTAAAACTTATATTTATGCTTCATTAGTGATTAGAAATATCATGGGTATAAAACCCCAAATTGATTATAAAAACCCTAAAATCATGAATTTCAATTGGATATTTTGTCAGAAATACATATTAAATACTCCATTCATCCCTAGCTATTTGAAGGTCAATTTTGGGCAATTTTCACGGGAATTAATAAACATGAATAAGTAGCAAAAGTATATTGAAAAAGTAAATTTATATTGGGTATGCAAAAAAGTATAGATAGAGAGTAATTAAAGTACATGAGAAAGCAAAATTTACATGAGAAAGTTAAATTTGCACAAATATTTTTGCAAATTGGAGAGAATTTTGGTAAAAAAAATAATATTAATTGTACTTAAAAAAAGAAAATGTGACTAATATTTTGGGGCACAAAAAATGGAATAAGTGACCATCAAATAGGGACAGAGGGAGTAGAATTTTTCGTCAAAAACTACTTATTATAACTTGCTTCAGTTTTAGTGTTATATTTTGACTAGCATGTTCCAACTACAAAGTTTTGAATAAGAAACTTTTGAATTATTTTTTAGAGAATTATTTTGAGAACGAAATTGGTTTTTTTTTTAAAAAAAATATTGACCATTAAATGCGGATAAAACATTTACTTATTAAAAATAGACGTTCAGAAATTATCACATTCGTTAAATTTTAACAGTATGTTCTGTAATATGTTCTTTTAATTTATTTTTTTTTGAATGGATGTATCATGTGCATGATACAGCCACCTCTACAACAAACTACTCTGTAATCCATCTAAAGCTCTCGAAATGCTCTCGAAAGAAACCCTTGAAAACCCAAATGCAAATATTCAATCAAAAGAAGAACGTGACCAATTTGTGAGATCAAACAAGAAACCTAAACGCAAAATTAATCATCTTTTGCCCAATAATCAAGGAGATGAAGAGATGCCTGAGACTGCTATGGAGATGGATGACAGGGATGATGGTAATGGGGAACAGGAGAAAATCCCACCCATTCTCAATATTGGTGAAACCAGATCCTTTAAGGATATGATTCAAGGGGATCCCCAAGGTCAAGGCAGACTCCATGGGAACATGGACCTCATTGATATTGAAGAGGAGGACATCTCTGATGATGAAATGGTGCCAGAGGAAATTCTGCTGGATGAAAGATGTCCTGTAATTCAGTTATCTAAAGAGGAAAAGAAGAGGCTCGGGCAGCCTTGGATCCACTCCTTAATAATCAAGCTCTTTAGTGGAAAGCTTGGTTATATGGGATTAATGAGGAGATTGAAAAAGAAATGGAACATTAAGGGAGAATTAGCTTTGACTGACATTGGATGCAATTATTATATTGCTATATTTTCTAATCAAGCAGATTATAATTTTGTGTTAACTCAAGGACCTTGGATGCTCGATGATAATTATTTGACTATCCGCAAATGGTTTCCTAATTTCGTCCCTGACGAGTCTCCAATCACTGTTCTCACAGCTTGGGTTCGCATTCCAAATCTTCAAGTGGAATACTTTGATATCAACTTCCTGAATAAGATCGGGTCAAAGATAGGTAAGGTTTTGCGTGTGGATAAAACAACGGCTCAAGCTGAGCGTGGTCAATTCACGAGACTCGGTGTGGAGATTGATCTTTCTAAGCCACTATTATCCAAATTCTGGCTAAAAGGAAGAGTCTGGAGAATCTAATACGAAGGGATCAAAATGGTGTGTTTTAAATGTGGTAAACTAGACCATGTTGAAGATGATTGTGGTACAAAAACAAGGGATGATCAAAGTTGTTTCGGGTGAAAACAATGGGACCTTGCCGAAGGTCCGATGAAGTGGTGAAGACTAGATTCGATCCAAGAAATGTTGGGCCGAAGGTTTCCTGCACAGTAAACACACGTAAAATAGCCTCGGGGGTGTTGCCGAGGAAGGCCCCTCCGATGCTAAAGTCAGTACAGTGCGCAGAAAGAGAACAATATGCAAGAGAATTAATTGCTTGAGGCTTTGCTTGAATGAATGTACAAATGTAATATTGATGGCTTTTATACCTCTTCATACATGGAGAAGTTGGGCCTTAGCCCAATTGGCTTGCCTTGAGGACTGATCTTTGACTTTAGCACAATTGGAGAGATGAACCTTGACCTTGGGCTTTTAATTGGATCATTTAATGCCTAAGCCCAATTGGACTAAATTGGACCCAAACAACTTGCCCCCCAGACCCGATTTGGAAGGATGACGGGTCGGGTTTGATTTAATCAGAAAAGGAGGGAAGTGAATGATTTAATTAATCCAAAAATTTGAATTTAAACCGTAATTAATGAGATAACAACGGTTAAGGCGGATGATTGTGGAAGTTGGACGGATAATGGGCAGTTTAATCGCAAGGTCGTGTGTTTAACGGTTACTTAGTGGGGTATTTAAGAGAAATTGAAACGCGGACTCCCCGTATTCCCATTTCTGGAGATATAATCAGAGGCGCGTCATCTCTCCTCACTTATTCACCAACACAAACCCAGAATTCTCGAGAGAACCCAAGAACCCGCATCAAAACTTAGCAAATTCCCCGAGCATTAAGCTTAGAAACTGAGACTTGCCACTACCAATTCGTAAATCGGCAACTTTCGCTTCAGATTAAGGTAAATTCCTTTGATTTTAGTTTATTTTTCTTCGAATTCGAACTCCTTCCCTTTTTTTTCGACTTTTTTCTTCGAAATTATCAATGGCGAGAGGAGTTAGGGGTAGAGCCCGTGCTCCAAGAAGAGCAAGGCCAATTCCCGATCCTAGGAACAGGATTGGGACCTGGAATGGACAAAGAGCAGAGTCTGACCCTGCTGAAGGGATTAGGGCGACTCCAATTTCCTCGACTCCTCCTCAGAGAGCGGAGGGGCCGAGCGCTTCTGGGCGGGACGATGAAGTTCCCGCTGTCCTTTGGGATATCCTCCCCGGGTTTTCAGAGTGGGAGGATGCCG